>NC_139027.1:124647144-125247144 GCF_964662115.1 Mustela nivalis | reverse complement strand
GGCTGAGAGGCAGGTGGGGGGAGCAGGCTCCCCGCTGAGCAGAAGGCTATCACGGGGCTCGATCCCAGGACCCTAAGACCATGACTTGAGCTGAAGGTAGAGGCTCAACCCACTGTGCCACCCAGGAGCCCCTCTTTAATCCATTTTGAGTTTATTTTTGTGTATAGTGAAAGAAAGTTATCCAGTTTCATTCTTTTGCATGTGGCTGTCAGGTTTTCCCAACACCATTTGTAGAAGAGACTAGACTGTCTTTTTCTCATTGTATATTCTTACCTGCTTTGTCAAAGAATTATTGATCATACAATTATAGGTTTATTTCTGGTTTTTCTGTTCTATTCCATTGATCTATGTTTCTATTTTTATGCCACTATCAAACTGTTTTAATTACTACCACTTTGTAATATAACTTGAAATCTGGAATTGTGATACCTGCACTTTTGTTTTCTTTTTCAAGAATTCTTTGGCTGTTTGAGGTCTTTTGTGGTTCCAGACAAATTTTAGGATTGTTTTTCTCATTGTGTGAAAAATGCTGTTGATATTTTGATAGAGATTGCATTACATCTGTAGGTGTCTTTGGATAGGATAGACATGTTAACAATATTTGTTCTTCCAACCCATGAACATGGAATGTCTTTCTATTTATTTGTGTTGTGTTGAATTTCTTTCACCATTGTTTTATAGTTTCCAGAGTACAGGTCTTTCACCTCTTTGGTTGAGTTTACTCCTAGACATTTCATTGTTTTTGATGCAGTTGTAAATGGGATTTATCTTCCTCATTTCACTTTCTGCTGCTTCATTATTAGTATATAGGAATGCAACAGATATCTGTACATTGATTTTGTATCCTGCAGCTTTACTAAATTCACTTACCAGCTCTGGTTATTTTTTGGTAAAGTCTTTAGGGTTTTCTATATACATTGTCATGTTATCTACAGATAGTGAGCGTTTTACTTCTTCCTTACCAATTCGGGTGTCTTTTGTTTTTATATGTTGTCTGATTGCTGTGGCTAGGACTTCGACTACTATGTTGAATAAAAGTGGTGAGAGTAGACATCCTTATTTTCCTGACCTTAATGGGAAGTCTTTCAGTTTTTCTCCATTGAGTATGATATTGACTGTGTGTTTTTCATATAAGGCCTTTATTATGTTGAGATGTGTTCCCTCTAGACCCACTTTTCAGAGATTTTTTTTAAAATTATTTTTTTAAATTTCTTTTCAGCGGAACAGTGTTCATTTTTTTTGCACCACACCCAGTGCTCCATGCAATACATGCCCTCCCCAATAGCCACCACGTGGTTCCCCCAACCTCCCACTCCCCCACCCCCGCCCCTTCAAAACCCTCAGGTTGTTTTTCAGTGTCCATAGTCTCTCATGGTTCACCTCGCCTTCCAATTTCCCTCAGCTCCCTTCTCCTCTCCATCTCCCCATGTCCTCCATGTTATTTGTTATGCTCCACAAATAAGTGAAACCATATGATAACTGACTCTCTCTGCTTGCCTTTTCAGAGATCTTAAAATGAACAGCTCTCTTCACAACTAAACAAACTAAACATTTAAAATTTTTAACAAAAAAGAAGAGAAAATGGAGAAAATTCTAGCCATATATGTGAAAGAAAATATCTGATATCTTCAGTATTAAAAGAGACCTTATACATCAGTTTTTTTTTAAGTTATAAAGAAATGGTCCAAAAAAACCCCTGAGAAATAATAGACAGTAAGACTGTGAATATATTTTTAACCATATTGTTGCTAAAATAAATGCAAACTAAATTAAGTTATAAGTTTTCTATCAGAATGACAAAGAATTTTTGTTATTTTTATTTTGTTCATTTTACATGACATTTACCAGCACTGACATACATGATCAGAAATGTACATACACGGATGTTTATCTCAGCATTTCTTTTTTGTTGTTGTTTATTTAAGTAATCTCTACACCCAATGTTCAAATTTACAACCCCACGATCAAGAGTAACAGCTTCTTCTGACTCTGATCCAGGCAGGTGCCCCAGAAAACAGTTCTATAAGAAGAAATAATCTAATGTTCAATAACAGATAAAATTAAGTCAGGGCTACCTATATGGAATGACACTATTCAGTCAATTAAAATTGTTGTGGCTGATAAATATTTATGGCAATGGAAAGATAGACATTATACAGTTTAAGAGCATCTGAGTATGTTTCAATATATTATGTACATTATAACACCATTTTTGTTAAAATTTAAATATATATTTAATATTTTATACTTATAAATTTAAACTTGTAAATTTAGATATATCTCATATATTCTCAAGATAAAAATGCTGGGGCTAAGAAAGCCAAAGAACAAGATATTTATAGACTCTTTCGTACTCATCTCTGAGTGGTAAATTTATGGACCTTCTTTTTCATTATTTTGTATATCCACATTTTCTCTCATTCATTCCTTCTTTTTTTCTCTCTCTTTTATTCTTTTAAATATTTAACAGATCACAAGTAATGAAAATTTTCATTTATGTGATTGAGTCATTTAACTTACATGAGGTGCATGTGATAGCCAGTTTGGATGAGAAAAAGGTGGTCAACAGAGGTGGAACATTGAGGTGTGGAATGAAAGCCCAGGATGAGAGGAGGGGCCTGGCAATGGGGCCAGCACTGCCCAGGGTTCTCATCCACTCTGCAGGAAGGCAGGATGAAGCCCACAGGGATACAGCTTAATACAAGCTATAGATTACATTACATTACTACATTAATGCAATCTGCAGATACTTTTAAGGGGTGGGAGTCCCACAGGGACAGATGAGAGAAAGCCTAGGCACATTAACTTCTTTTTTTCTGCTAAATGGGGACAATAGCCCTTCCCCTTGTCTAAGAGTTTTCATGAGGATCCAAATGTTCTCTGAATATGAGGTGCTTGCACACTTTAATGCCATCAGACATGGCTACTGAGACTATCCTGGGAGTGATAAAGGAGTCATGGTTCCAGAGTCGCAGTCCTCTCTGTAGATTAGGAATCCTGGAGAAACAGAGGCTGTCTCCCCATCCAGTCCCTCCCCACCACCCTAAAGGCTCACCCTTTTGTAGAGTTTGGTCCAGCCTGGTCCTACGCACTTCTGCAGACATTAACTCATTTATTCACACAAGGAGACTGAGACATACTGCAGGCTTGTGGGGTAGATGCATGGCTATTAGGGAAAAGAACAGGGTTTGGAACTTAGGCATTTTGAACCCTGAATTTGTGCTTTAACCACTGTTATTCTATATTGTGTGTCTAGTCCCGAAAGAAATGGGACGAGTGGATGGAGAAAAAGACACGAGGGTTAGGGAGGAGAGAATAGGATGAGGATGAAGCTTTGTGCTGTGCGGGTGACGGGCAGTATTGAGACATGTCAAATGAGGAGCATTTGCTCCTATTTAACTCACCGTGGGTTGGTCCCATCCCTTCTATAGCAAGGAACAGGCCGTAGGGGCTTAAGCAGAATGAGAAACTCTTGCCTCTGTCACCAAGGAGCTAATGGGGAGAAGCAGTTTCTAGCAGCTAAGTTTGCTCCAATAACCAGGGAAGATTCTGTTTAAAGAATATTCTCTCTGTCATAAATTCACAAATGATTCTGTCTGCCTGGCTCAGAAATGTGGGACTTGACCTTGCTGGGAGGAAGAGATGCACCCTCATGGCCCAAGGCATCCCTGAGGGCAGGGTTCTGCCGGAAATCTTCCTCCACAGCAGCTGTAGACATAAAGCCCAGGGTCTAAGGGTCTCCTAAACCAGGTGTCTATTCTTGGACACCTCCCTCTGCTGGTGCAGGGCTCCCCTGGGTGCTTAAGAATTCCTGGCCCAGTGAATTTACCCACAGTACAGGCTATCCTGCCATAATGTTGCCAGAAGCATGGCCTCCAATCTGGGACGGGCATGGTGGAACTCAGCTGTATGTGCTAAACCTTGCCTATGGCCCCACAATTCCACTCTTATTAATACATCCAAGAAAGGGGAGTTTGATGTTCACTGAAAGGATACTCAAAAAAATAAATAAATAAAAAAATAGAAGGTTCATTCAAACAGCCCCAAACTGTTAACCATCCAAAGGTCCACCAACCAAAGAGATGAAGCTATTGTGGTCTATCCATCCCGTGGACCGCTGGCCCACACGCACAAACACAGATGAGCTTCCCCCGTGTGCTGAGGGAAAAGGCCAGTCACAGAGACAGCACACCGACTGAGTGCATTGAGGTGAAAATTAAGAACAGGAAAACTAATTGTAGGACCAGAGGTCAGAGAGTCCCCTCTACGGGCAGGAGCAGGTGGGAGCCCTGTGGGTGGCTAGCAATGTCCTCTGCTGTGACAGGAGTGGTGGTCTCACAGGTGTCTGCCTATGTGAAAGTCCATCCGCTTCCACAGTTGATTTGGGGATTTCACCGTACATCAGTTTTGTCTAATAAATGGCTGAGATACTTGGACTTCCGCTGTCTTGTTTAGTGTGTCCCTGAAACTATGTCTGGATTCCAAATGTTTAGAAGTTGATTAATGGATCTTCAGATCACAAGAGCGATTCAGCACCCCCCCCAAAGCCAAAGCATATTCTAAAATGCTGAATAATTTTATCATGCTTCCAATACTTCAGGCACCTTTGCATTTGAACATAGAGTTGGACCCAATGAGGAGCATCTGGTTAAAAGGAATGACGGTAGTTATTGCTTATATAACACTTACTGGGCGTGCTCTAAGCCCTTCAGGTATTTGATGTAATCACACAACAAAGCTATGAGTTAACACTATCGCAATGATAATTTCTGTGTTGTATATTCGGGAAGGAGCACAGAAAGGGGGTGGTGATTGCCCAAGTTCCCACAGCTAGTATTTAGCCAGCTCTAGGGTCCACACCCAGGCATTCTGCTCTAAAAGTGATATGCTCAACCCTACTCCTCCTGTTTAACTAGTCACCCCTTTGCAAGCATAATAGGTGTCATCTTTATCTTTGTTATATTGCATTTAGGAAAGTCTCATTTCTCAGCACTAGCACTAGCCATTGAATCTGTCTGTTTTCTATTTATTTTGAAATAATATTATGTGCAAACTGCAATAAAAAACTATTTTCCAAATGTGTTTTAGTAGCAGAATTCAATCTTTCAAATAAAATTTCACCCTGAATCCCAAGATAAATAAAAAGTTGAGCCCTTCCACCAAAAGCGAGGTGAGGAGGCTGGGGGTTCAGGGAGAAGGAGGAGCCATGGAGGGAGTATAGGAAGGTCTTGAGAGCTGCTCCCTTTCTCTGAGCTACCCCTCAATTTCCTTCCACAGAAACTTTGGGTCACAAAATTACAATAGTCGTCTCATTTGAAAAGTAAATAAAAACAAGGATGGCCTTCTTTTGTGGGAGATAGAAACTTGCAGAAACAAAACCTATTGACCATATTATGCCAGTTTGAAATTGGCTTCCACCAGCTGATGCAAAGTGGCTCAAATTTAATTTAGCAACAGTTTCATAGAGCGGCACCCTACCGTGCGAGAAGAGGTGAATTGACAAAGCACTGAATATAGTCAGCCCAAGGACCATGTGCTCTGTAGGGTATAAAGGACAATTCTGCAGGAAAATTCCCCAGGTCTCAAGTCTTCCAGTCAAACTCACCTAGTTCTTTAAAGAATATTTCCTGAACTGGGTTGCCCTTGGCTTTCTAAGTGCGGGCCTCCTATGACCTTTCCGTGATCCAGTTTTGAAAAACTTCTGCTTTCTTACTTTACATATTCACAGTCCTTCCTGAACTACTTTTCTGTGTCAATGTTGCTTTTAGCTTTTGACTTGATTTAATTTAAAAAAAATTAATACATGCATGGTTAAAAAAAAAAAAAGAAAAAAGAAAGAAATCAAATAAAACAAAAACTTCAAATGGCAAAAAGGGTACCATGAAAGTCAATTTTTTTCCCATACCAGAATGCCAGATGTGCCTGCTGTCATTGTTTCATCTTTCTGGAATTTTCTCCATAAGACTGACACGGATGTGAGTGCACCCTTTGTGCTTTCGTGTATACACGCCTCTGGATTATGTCCTTGCTGTTTTCATTTGTGTGTTCTTTTGTTTGTTTTTATACTTGAAAATACGTAGTTTGTGAGTGTTTAACTCATGCTCTATATAAAGACTGGACACTTTTCTACATGTGGATGAAACAATATTTAATCAGTTTCCGGTGATGGGTATTTTGGTCTTTGCTGATACTTTGTCATTGTAAGTGAAGCTACAGGAGTCTTCCTCACATGTTTTGTGACACCCAGATTTAGGAACTGTTCCTGAAAATCTAATCACAGCAGCAATGTTTATGTGCATTTAAAAAATTGAAAGACAGTCGAGTTTGTGGCCTCTAATTCACACTCCAGATAGGTTCAGATGTTGCATTTTCCTCCACCCTCCCAGCACTAGGGATCATCAATTCCAAATGGTTACACTTGAGCTGGGAGGAAGGATCATAATGTCTGGAGTGGGAGTGCTCTTTACCAGCCAGGAGTTCAAGTTCTGCAGACACCACGCTTGCCGGAGGACTAGTGATCATTCAGTAACCAGTCCTAGTCATAGGATGACTAGGGAAGTTCTCGGAGGGAGGCCAGTCTGAGGTCAGTTGTGTTGGTTGGCCCATGCTACCTAGCAGATACCGGGGACCTATGTCTGCAGTCAATGCCATTGAAGAACGGTGTGAGATCTTCCAAACATCCGAGGGAGAATCTGAATCAGCCACAATGCTGATGTGCTTCTGAAGCAAGCATCCAAGGCGGGTAAGGCTAGTGAGCCCAAGTCAGTTCTCAAGTCCTGACCCTGCACACAGTGTCTGAAACTCAAGGGATCACGCTGGAATGACCTCAAGTGCCTGTGAGTAGTCCTGCTGCTCAGGCAGGTACAGAAGCCACACCTGTGACACCAAGGCAGACCAACTGCCTTAGGTTTAGACGGCCACGGTCTTCATAAAGTGCCTGCCCTTGAGATTGTTTTAAAGAAAGGCCTTAACACAAAACCTTTGGGCCAAACTGAATATGTCCACGTTATCAAAGAGAGACTTTCTTTTTTTATATTATTAAGTTTTTTATTTAAATTCCACTAACAGACTGTTCTATTAGTTCCAGGTGTACAATGCAGTGATCCAGCAATTCCTACCTCACCCAGTGCTCATCAAGATGACTGTCCTCTTGGGGCGCCTGGGTGGCTCAGTGGTTTGGGCTGCTGCCTTCGGCTCGGGTCATGATCTCAGGGTCCTGGGATCGAGCCCCGCATCGGGCTGCCTGCTCCGCAGGAAGCCTGCTTCTCTCTCTCTCTCTCTCTCTCCCCCTGCCTCTCTGCCTACTTGTGATCTCTGTCTGTCAAATAAATAAATAAAATCTTTAAAAAAAAAAAAAAAAAAGATGACTGTCCTTTTTAATCCCCATCACCTAAATCACCCATCCCTGCACCCACCTGCCCTCTGGGAACCATCAGCTTGTCCTCTATGGTCAAGAGTCTGTTCCTCAGTTTCTCTCTTTCTCTTATCTGTTCCTTTGCTCCTTCATTTTGTTTCTTAAATTGCACATACCTGTGAAATCATTTGGTATTTGTCTTTCTCTGACTGACTCACTTCACTTGGCATTACACCCTCTAGCCTCGTCCATGTTGTTTCAAATGGCAAGATTCCATTCTTTTTTGTGACTGAATAATATTCCATGCATCTTCTTTATCTATCTAATCGATAGACACTTGGCCTGTTTCCACACCTTGGCTATTGTAAATAATGCTGCTATAAACCTCGGGGGTGCATGTATCCCTTTGAATTAGTGTTTCCATATTTCTTTGGGTCTATACCCAGTAGCGTAATTGCTGAAGCATGGGGTAGCTCTATCGTTCACTTTCTAAAGAGACTCCATCCTGTTTCCCTCAGTGGCTGCACCAGTTTGCATTCATTCCCACCAACAGTGCACAAGCCTTCCTATTTCAAGGAGAGAACTTCTCTCTGGTTCCTACCTCACATTCTACATTCATGAAGATGGAATTAATGAGATTTTACTAGGCAAAATTCTGCATTCACAGAATACAGAAAACAGGAGAGGTTTGGGGGGAAGGAGGGAATTTACCCCGGGGTTATTTTCAGAAGTGCTCTATGGACTTACATTAAAAATAAGATTTAATTTGCCAGGGCAGCTGCGGTACAGGGAACAAACCAGGACCTGATTTCCTGGCAGAGCTGCCATTTATGGGCTGTGAGACCTGGGAATAATAATACCTACCTCACAGGTGTTAATGTGAGCACTGAAACAGATGATGGATGGGAGGGCTTCGGGAAGCCAGAGTGCTGTAACAAATGTGCAAGGTTAGCTTTCCAGGCCACGGCGGGTCACACACATGGATTCCCGCTGCCAGTGTGGGAGCACCGGCCCTGGTGACGGGTCTCCTCCACTGTTCATGGTGTCCCCACCGAGTGTCTTTGGATTCTTGCATACGTGAGCTCGTCTGGCATTCCATAGTGTTCTTTCTGGCCTTCCTTTCTGCTTCTGTCCTTAATGCTGTGGCTCGTGCTGCTCTCAGTTCCTGGGGACAGGGTGGGTGCATCTCCTGCCCATGTCGAAGCCTCTGCCACCAACCCTTGGAGAGTGATTTCTTTTTAGTCTGGCTCTAGAGCTTGCTGGTCTATACAGCACATCTCTCCCCATGCCAGTACCATCCTTTGAAAAAGAAATGTCCCATTCTGGTTATCTGTGCATTAAAAAAAAAATCACCCCACAAAACCGAGTTATTTAAGCAAAGGCAACGTTTAGGTCACTCATGAGTCTGCAGTTGGAGCAGGATTCAGTGGACAGATCTTCTCAGTTCTACTCCACATCCAAGACAGAGATCTAGAATCACCTGGAAGCCTCTTCACACCTATCTCTGACAATGCTGATGGTTGGATGGAACCTCAGTAGGAACTGGGGCTTGCTACACCTTTATGGGTCTTTATATGGAGCTGATCAGCTTCCTCATAGCATGGTGTCTGGCCTCCAAGGGCAGGGATGCATGCACGAGGAATTGGAAGAGAGAGAGAGAGAGAGAGATTGAAAGCTGCATCATCTTTTATGACCTAGACCCAGAAGCCACACAGTGTCTTTGCAATAATAATAATTATCAGAAGCAAGTCACTTCTAACCTCAATGACTGGCTCATAATCAAGAGGAAGGGAATTAGACTTCACCTTTTGGTGGTAAGAGTAGCATGTCAAGCATTTACAGACAAATTTGAAGCCACCACATACATTCTTACATCCAGACCCATAAGTATTACATTCTGCACCATGGGCTAAAACCCCTGGCATTAGCAGGCCTTCAGTCTTTATTATGATTTATTAAGGAAACACCTCTTGCCATTGTATTGGCAGTGTTTGCAATCCCTTTGCCCTGGGACTCAGACATTAAGTCACCTGGTGCTAGACTGAGAGAATCACCCTGCTGCACTCATGCTTTCATTTCTTGACTCTCATTCCACGTGATTCTTGTTTGTGGAACGTGTTGTTAACCATCGCTGCGTGGCAGGTCATGCCTAGACCCACAGATCTGCAGAGTGGTTGCAGTTCAGCTGATGTAGGTTGGGCTTGGCTAGCGGAGCCTATCTGGGGCAGCTTTGCTCCATCTCTCAACCACTGCCTGGCACCAGGGCGCTTACCAGGGTGAGTTTCACTCCTAGTGGTGGCAGAGAGGTTATTAACAGGGCAAATCAAAATAGGTGAGGCCTCCTGAGTCCTGGTCTCTGAATCCACCCACATCACTTCCACCCACATACCGCCGATGAAAGCAAGTCATGTGTTCAAGCCCCAAGTCAAGGGTCAGAGAAATGCACTCCAACTCTGATGAGACCAGGGCATGCGTGTGGACGCAGAGAATAAGAATTAATAATGCAGTCTAACTGATGAATCAATCTTTTGTATATTGACTTTCTCTTGTCTTTAAGCAAGGATTGCAAATGTCACTATCCCTGTTCCTACCTCCATGTCAGTTATGGCGGATAGTTTCCAGCATGCTTTATGAATGATCTGGGACACACTGCAGGACTTTTCTCAATACAGTGCTCCGCAGTGAACTGAATGGATCTGAAAAATAATATAAACTATTGTTAGGGTGTCCCAAGAGGCTCCTAGGCCCCAAATTCAAAGTCCTAGCCCCAAACATGCTAAACTCTCCAGGCTTGCAAGCACGGTGTCGAGGTGCTAAGGGAAAAAGGATGGAAACTGCTGATACGGAGGTGTGTGAGCGTCACCACTGGAATTATTCACATAAGTTGTGTTTCTTTTTCTTTTAGAGTAAGGGGCCAAACTGATATAACCTTGCCCACAAACCATGAACTAAGGACCCATCGCCCTATCAAGGAGGAGGCTTTTGCTTTCTTATGTAAAGGAAAAGTCAGACTCTGGTTAGGATGGAATGGCTGACATGCTAGAAGTAAGATTGCGGTCCTGTGTCTCACACACATGCACACCACACACACATGCACACAATGTACACACAGGGAAACTCTAGAATCAGACAGTCAGAGGTGATTCTTATTAATCACATATTCTTAGAAAAGATGTTAGTGGTAAGGATTCTAGACACAGCCCCTTGTTCTTTTCTCCAATTGTTATTGCCACTCAGGAGTTATGATATACTAAGAAAACGTTACCTTATTTCAAAGAAATAAGAAATGTGTTTCCCGACTATTTGTTGTTACCAATGAGAGATTAACAATTTTCACAAATGCATAAAAAGCATCTTCAGATATCAAAGGGCAATTAATTAAACAGAAGATGCTTCGCTGGGGATTCCTCTCCTCCTCTCTGGGCTCCAGCCCTTGCTGATCCTCCTAAGCCACAAGGCCAGAGGAAGTCAGCAGGGCAGGACTGGTGTAGGGGCCCCACGCCAGCGAAAGCAAGAGGCAGGGTTTACCAGGGAGGAGAGCAGCAAGGTTAGGTGCCTGCAATCTGTAGGAGTTGAGGACAAGAATGCTTCAGAAATAAAGGAAAATAGGGGTGCCTGGGTGTCTCAGTGGGTTAAGCATCCGTCTTCAACTCAGGTCATGATCTCAATGTCCTGGGATGGAGTCCACATTGGGCTACCTGCTCAGTGGGGAGCCTGCTTCTCCCTCTCCCTCTGCCCCCCCTCCCACTTTGTTATCTCTTTCTCTCTCTCTGGCGGATAAATATAATCTTTAAAGATAAATAAATAAATCCTGGAATCTATATCAGAAGTGGCAATAATTCATAGGGATCAATGTATTGGCCAGGAAGCTATTTACATTTTAGTCTTCTAGGCAAGTTTGCTTTGTTCTGCTTCTCTTCACCACAGAAGGGATGGCCTTCTCTATCTGCCCCACAGCACAATGGTCATCTCTCAGGGGAGAAGAACTGTTACCTTCCAAAGGAAGGCTAACATCTAAGGATTGAACCTCCCTTGGAAAATTAACAATGACCCTATGGCTAGAGCAACTCTCTTTCCAGGACAGATTGGATGACCCATCTAAATGGTAGAAGGGGGGGAACCGGGTCAGATCTTATCGCAAAACACTCAATAAGGAAGTCCTAAGACACATCAGCCAATCCAGTCCAAGTGATAATTGGTTTGCAATTCCCCTAATTAGTTTGTCATCTACCTGGACAGCTTAGCAGCTGGCGGGAAGCCCAGACCCTGCCCAGCCAAATTCACAGCTCCCGGAATTTGGAAGTGTAGCAGCAATGACAATTCTGCACCTTGTCCACACGTGGGCATGCCCACCCGCACATACACACCTTCTTGCTAAATGTAGCAATGATAACAGATTCTCACAATGCTGCTAACAATCTCATTAGGCTGTTTTGTGTGAGGAAGAAGCAAGAACCCTTCTAACTTTGCTCTAACACTTTGTGAACAAACTACAGAGCTGCTCAGACCTGTTTCATCATTAAGCGAAAGCTGTAGTTATGATTGAAGGTGTTTAGGAGGCTCCGGCTCCCAAATCTCTCTTCTATCATCAGTGAGACAGTGTGCCACAAGCTATTAGCTTGTTTGAGTGAAGTACCACCTGTTATCTCTTCCCCAAAGAGTCTCTATATAGCTATTTAGAGTCCCAGGATTTTAAACTTGAGTAACTTGAGTAAACTTTGAGTTACTCTTACTTTGAGTAACTTGAGTAACTTTGAGTAAACTTTCTGAAGGAAAAAAAAAATTATGTATATGCTCAGCATTGATATAATTTCCGTCATGGTATTACTTCAAAGTATACAAAGGTAAAGCTCTGTGTTAACTGTTTATCCTCATGGTTCATATACCACTATGATACAAAACACATTCACAACTTGAATAGAAGCAACATAATACCCATTACATTTGAATTAAAATATTAATTTCGTGTGGCGTCTTGTATTGTTATTTGAAATCTGAAGATGACACTGATTGCTATGTTTCTACAGTATCTTATCGTACTACAAAGCCCTGTACCCACCCCATTCTCTCATCTTGTTTGCCTATTGAACTATTACTAAGGCTTTGTTCACATAAATGGATCGGGGACATTGACTGACCTACACTAGAAATGAACACTTCACTGATGCAGTAAGACTACCTCTCATCTTTTGTTAATTTGTAAAAACAAAAGAAAGAATAGGGAAATAAAGGTATCTAGCAGTCTCTAGTTTTAGAGTAGTCATCTCTATGACCCAGAATAAATTTACATTTATGCTTTTTCTATTATTATCAAAACAATAAAGACACTGTTGGTCAAATAATTAACACTTCTTCACTGTGGAAAATTACACACCTGCATTCTCTCTGTCCTAGGAGGCTCCTTTTTTTTCTGCATGTAAACTGGCCCTCAGGAGTCTTCTGTTAGGGTCAGTGTATCTTGGACTAAAGTTTCAGTTCCTGCTACACTAGTGCAACTCTGGTCTTTGCAAGATTCTTTTTTTCAAACCAAAGGTTTGCAAAGGCTTGTGTTTTTCAATTACAAACACATTTAGATACTTTGAGACCTCTGAAATATTAGAATATGCCAGTTCATGTCTGGAGAATAAAGCAGCCAGTATCAGGATTATCTTTTTTTTAAATTTTTTTTTTATAAACATATATTTTTATTCCCAGGGGTACAGGTCTGTGAATCGCCAGGTTTACACACTTTACAGCACTCACCAAAGCACATACCCTCCCCAATGTCCATAACCCCACCCCCTTTCTCCAACCCCCCTCCTCCCAGCAACCTTCAGTTTGTTTTGTGAGATTAAGAGTCACCTATGGTTTGTCTCCCTCCCAATCCCATCTTGTTTCATTGATTCTTCTCCTACCCACTTAAGCCCCCATGTTGCATCTCCACTTCCTCATATCAGGGAGATCATATGATAGTTGTCTTTCTCTGCTTGACTTATTTTGCTAAGCATGATACGCTCTAGTTTCACCCATGTTGTCGCAAATGGCAAGATTTCATTTCTTTTGAAGATGTGGTATATATACACAAAGGATTATCTTTAACGTACAGAAAAATCTAAAGACATTTCTCTAGACATGGGTGTTTGCCCCAAGAAAGGGCCAACGCTAAGGTGAGGCAAGTGAGTGAGGCATTCACTTAAGTTGTAAAATTTAAAAGGGTGCCAAGAAACTCAGTAATCAAAATATATAATAATTTGATGCAATGTGTTTTCTAGAAATCAAAACTAATTCAGAAAATCCATGATGAGCAAAATATGAAAATTTTAAATGAGGGCCTCACTCCATTGAGCCATGTTGAACCCGAGGCAAAAGGAAAAATATGTGCCCCTGTATGCATGTTCTTGTATATTTTATTAGTGTTTTTTATTTTTTTGGCAAAAGATTATAGTTGGGGAAATATTGAAAATTGAAATGTAAGTGTATAAAATCTGACATTATTTTTGATTTAAGTATTTTATTTATACCAAAATATAATTTATAATCATTTTACTTCAGCTTAAGTTAATTAAAATTTGTTTAAGATTGTCACTTGGTGAAGAGAAATTGCCAATATGACACTCTCTCAATTGAAAATGAGATAAGCAAGAAAGCAAATTTTGAGAGTATTGTTGGTGTGTTTGCTTCCATTAAATACAGGGCACACATGTTTCCTTCTGTCTCAGGTTCCAGTATGATTTGATAAACCATTCCCCTAGGCGAGGCAGAGGGTAGATATGGAGATTAATTAATGCCTGGAACAGGATAAATATTTATTAAATATTAGTTGTTATCACTATTATCACAATCCCTTCTTGTGAGCTCCAAAGCAAAACAAGGACTTCCGGCTGACTGTGGTGAACTCAGTACCGAGGAACTGAGAGGTAGATGGAGAAAGCAAGCTGGACAGTAATCAAAGTTCTCAGAAGTCTCCAAGGGCTTCTCCCACCTCATGATGTTAGATTCTACTTGGTACTGTCTTCATGGTAACCTCAGAAGTAATGTTTCTCACTCCTCTCTGTCCCCCAGGTTCGTCTGTACCTCTCAACCACATGGGTAGAGGAAAATCCAAATTCAATATGGAAGAGGGGGAAAGGAGAGGATGCGGAGTTGCAGAAAGATTTGGGCTAGAGACCCGTCTCCAACATTCTGGAGTCTGTGCTCATGCCTGCGAACATCAGGATGTTAATACTTACTTCTTAGCAATGTTTCGTGAATTAAATGCTCTGATTTTTACAGGGTGTCTGAAGCAGTACCCAGAACACGCTGTGCCAAGAATAAATGTTTATTAATGCAAGAGGAAGGAAGGGATGGGTATTAGTCTTAAATTGCTGCCTAACAAATTACTACAAGCTTGAATGCCTTAGAATAAGACTCATTTTATTTCATTGAAGTTCTGTTAGTTCAGAAGTCCAGGTGGGCTTGACTGGTTTCTCTGCTGAGCATCTCACAGAGCTAGAGTCAACATGTCAGCTGGGCCGGGTTCTTATCTGGAGACTCTGGGAATGAAACCACTTCCAAGTTACTTCAGGGTGGTTCTATGCAAGATCCTGTTTTTTCTACTTAATGCTCATAACAACATATGCTAATTCATATCCTCTTTTATAGATGAAGAAATTCTTCAGTCATTGAACAACTTTCTCAAGGTCTCAGTGTTAGTAAGTCTAATTGATGACTTCAAATTTTCATTTGAAAGTAAGAGAAAACCCAAATTGAATGTATATAGAAGACAGTAATTAAAGAGTTTTCTTTCACGGAAAATTATGTGATCATTAGCAAGCTTATCAGAGACAACTGTCCAGCATATTAACTTTGTTTCTGTATTTCCACTTGTCTTCTCTGAATACTTTGACGACCTCAGGTCTTAAGATTTTATGAGCAACAAGCTCTAAAGTTCCCTGAGTCCTTCCAAAAGTGTAGAAAGGAACATACTGGGTAGAAACCAGGCTCTTTACCCTGCCTTTGGAATGCTATGCAAGCATAAGTTTCCAATGCCAGCTGAAAGTTGCCCATTTGTATGTAACTTTATTTTCTAGTTTTCCAGTTTGGAAGCTATAGTTCTAGGGCTTAAATATTGGAAATTCAGGAATATGCCAAAGTTTTAAGGAAGATGTTCTGAGAAAATTCAAGTGAATGTTCATTTGCTCACCTACTCCACTACAGATTTAACCTGAGTTCCAGGTGATTTGTCTGTGACCACCATTGTTATATCCTTGGTCCTCACTGAGTTGAGCATCCTATGAGATTATGGCCCTATACTTTGGCCCCATCCCTATAAGGTAGGACCAGGAAAGACTTAACAATTCAAAAAGATGTCCCTACCAAAGGATTTCCCTAAAAAAAACCAAAAATGATGGATGGTGTAGTCAATTATGTTTGGTTCTCTGTATTCTACCTTGGACCATTTAATACAACCTATGCTCAGAATTAAATTTGGTATGAAACTTGGGGTCTCTTTAAACTATTTATTTGGTTAACCTTCTGATCTCTGTTTTATTCTTATTTCTCAGTGGAAATTCTTTTTTGAGAAATCCTGACCTCTTTTGGAGAACTAAAAGGGAAATGGATTTTTCCCCCTATTAAGTCAGGATAGACAGGGAAGCAATGTGACCCTAGATCATTAATGCGGGAGTTCTGGCTGTTCTTGGGAGTAGGCCAGTAGCCCAGAAGAGAAGCCAGATGGGGTCAGTGACCTCAGACTGACAGATGTGGCAGTGGAGGATTCCAGGAAGAAAGATCAGAGGCTGGCCAGGAATGAGAGCCACTTGCCCAGATGCTAAACCCCAGGGGGGTGAAGGTAAAGACTTGGGTAGTGTTTTGGCTGAGTCATGGGATAAACTGGTCAGCAGCTGGGGTCAAGTTCAGGACAGCAAAACACTGCCCAGGGAACTTGAGAAAAGAGAGAGAGGGCAGGGAAGAAGGTGCTTGTGGGACCCTGGGGAGTTAGTTGTATCATCTATATAATGATTTTGTTTAAGTCTTCATGCATATCTAAATGCGACAATACGTCCATCTCTCGAGAGTCAAGGATAATGGGGCAGCTTAAAGATTGTGTATGGATCACAGAGAAACAAAAAAAGAAGAGCAGAGAAAATAAGTAGAAACTCTCTATGAAGTTTGCTGCTTTCTTTTTCAACTGTGTCACCACAATGTCAAGCATCACTGAGTAATTTTCTGACCCAAAAGCAAAAGATGGTGCCTGGTGTGACTCAGTCCTCTACCTCTGAGACAGCCAACACTCTCCCACTTGAGAGAGGAGAGGATGGGAGACTTCACTCTGAAGACTTTCTCAGCTTATAAAAGGAGTCTTGGGCCAGTTCTTCTTTTCTGACAACTTTTACGAAACGCCTTTATCCATGCTAATTTTTTAAAGACCCACTTAAACTGTAATCCACTTAAAGTTTATTGAACAACACATCCTATTATGTAGGCATAATTTCTTCTTTAAAACAGTGTTCTTGCTTCAAATGTTTTCATGATAACACCAAGTAAATAAGTAAAACAACTCACACAAATAATGTCTTCTTTGGACCAGACTGAACTAGACAAAGAGGCCACAGATGGAAAAGACATTCCAGAATTGCAATTAATAAATAGAGAAAGAAAGATGGAATTAGAAAATCACCTCTTGGCAGTCACTTCAGTAATAATTGTTTCAGGCAAGGATCACTAATAGATGCTAAAATTAGTGAAAGGACTATGAGAAACAAAATATTTACATAGTCCCAAAGTATTGCCCCATGAGATTCTAATTAATTACAAGAAGAATAACAGTAATTTTGCAGCAGAGAACCCTGGCAGATATAACTTACATGAAGCAATTAAACATCACACACACACACACACAAATGTGACAAATGAACATCATGTGCCTCCTGATATGATGCACTGAGAAGGACATAACATCACTTTTGTGGTTCTTGTGTCCCAATTGCATGGCCTGAATCTAATTATGGGGAAACCTCAGACAAACCCAAATTAAGGGAGATTCTACTAAATGACTAATCTGTATTATTCCAAAATATTAATATGAAGAAAAACAAAGAAAAACTTAAGACCTGTTCCAAATTAAAGGAAAACAAAGGGACATGACAGATTAAAGGGATGTGACAACTAAATGCAATGATGTGATCCCAGATTAGATCCTGGACTAATGCCTGGGTTTTGTGAACAACTAGTAAATTTGAGTAAAGCCTGCAGATTACATACTAGCAATAAATCAATGTTAATTTCCTAATTTTGATGATTTAGTTACATTTATAGAAAAATGTCTTTAATTTTAGGAAATTCACACTGATGTATTCAGAAGTGAATTTCAGGGCAATGTGCGTGAGTGTGTGTAAAGACAGAATCATAAAGCAAATGTGGTAAATTTTTAGTGTGTACAGAGAATCTGGGTGAAAGGTATACAAAAATTATTTGTACATTTTTTAAACTTTTTGGTAAGCCTGAAATTATCTTATAAAGTGAGAAATAATAAAAACAGAAGGTTTTAAAAAGAAGAAATGATCTCTGCCATCAGAGTTCTCAACGCCTCATGGGGACAGATGGACAAATCACTATGAAGAGATGAACATAACTCAGTAAACTATAGGGTATTTTAAGGACATAGGTGGTAGGATATAATTTCTGGAAGACAATAGGCATTTTCCAGAAAAGACACTAAGTTTGGGTGAGATGAACCTATTGCCTTCCTAGGCCCTTAAGGAAAATATTTAGGCTCATCACTCTGAGAAGTATATCTTATAGAGATATAAGAAAGGAATTAGTTCATTAGGTCACTCTATCCAATAGTATGACATTGATTCATCTACCAGTAACAGAGCCACTTATCCACCTTGGGTACCCCAGGCTGTGAACCCCAGTTAAGCCATTTTACTATCTATGCCCAAGTTACGGCAACACTATCTTTTTCTTTACTAGTAAAGAGCCAACCATTCTGAAGAGTTCCCCTCCATTAATGGTCTTGAGTTGCACCATAGCGTCAGGTTTCCTTGGAAAGTTTTCAACCTCATTTAACTCTGTTCTAATGGATCCAAAAATGTGCCCACTCTTCCCTAGGAAAAGAGACAGGGAAAAAAAAAATTCCCTGCTAAGTATTGAAGCAGGTATCTGTGTAAATAAAGGAAAGTGTTTCCAAGCCTTTCTACGGAATGCATTGAGATAAGGGAACATTAGTACCCCTGACTATCAGCATGAATGGTGGATGTTCAGAAGCCATAGGAGGAGAGACACTTTGGGAACTGACAAAGAGGGCTTCCCAAAATGTTGTACCTGGGCATGAATAGGAAGCCTATAGCAAGTCTGAGCCACTAAGAACAGGAGAATTGGGAATATATCTTATTTTTCAATCCAATGGGCAATTTTAGTTTTTCCAGAATCATTGGCTTTCATTAAGTAATATTAGTAAATATTAGTAAATTAATTGACTTCTAAGTTCTCATCTTGGACAACCTGGTGAATAAGATTTGGAATAAAAAAAGAATCAGATGTTTTCTGATTTTAACTGACCTAGCTCTGGTCAGTTATAGAATAACACCCTCCTTTTCATCACTGAAATCTTCCAAAAACATTCATATATGACCAAGGGCTGGTGATGATGAGTTGCTGCTATATGACATGGCATGAATGTTTTATTTAACACTAAATTCCTAAGACAATATTCTTATTTTCTCTTTCAGTATCAATTCATTCAATTCAATGCAAATTCACTGAATGGCTAATATATTCTTCTACAGAAAGGGGTCAAATGCAGACTTGTTGATATATCATCATTAATGAGAACAAGCTGAGCTGAGAGTCACGAGGTCTGGTTTGGACTCCAGTCATGCCATCATATACCTACATGTGCTTCAATAAAGGCTACCTCCTTTCTGGACCTTTGTTATCCTACCTGTAAAGTGAGGATCATTTAACAATCGCTTTGATACCTTACAGCACTATGGTGTTAATTGTCAGCTGTGACTGTCCACTTGAAACCCACAAATTATGACTGTAGGCTGAAGAACTGATTCAAGGGGAAGTATACTAAGGAGAGAAAGAATGAACACTGTTATTCAGTCCAGGTAGGAGTATTGTTTCCCCCAAAGTGAGGAAAGGTTCTCACAGAGAGGTTATAAGAAAAGCTTTGGGAGACATGAGAACCTAATGATGTCAGAAAGAAGAGAAGATGCCCTCACATGAGAGAGTGATTGTCTCTTCTGGTACCTGGATAGGGCAAATGCAGAAAGAAGTGAGGGCTGGAAATGAAATACAGATTAGAATTTGCTTGCAATGGATGCAAATAGCCTTTAAAATTTTTATAAGGAAGACTATCCCTCCTTTATAAAGGAAACTTTTGTTGACTTGGGAAAAGTCCAAGGAGCAGCTTGTAACAGGTTCCCCACAACTAACATGCTATGATATAACTCACCAAGGAGCCGTATCATTAATGGTAGAACCACTGTTCAAGAGGGAAGAGTGTTTTCCTCGAAAATGCTTAGGATGTTTAGATAATTTATCTGTCTCCTTTTCCAAATGTGACAAGATTTGAATTATGGCTTCATGAGGGAACTGGAAATCACACTGAGATACTGTTTATTTCTTAACTACTTTGCTGTAAGCTGTTGTTATAAGTTCTAAACAGCTTAATAAAACTTTCCAACAATTTCAGCATTTTCTAAATTTGAGAGGCCATCTTTATGGCTTTTGGAGGAAAGTCCAGGAGTATTGTCAATGAGCAATTTCAAACAAAAACCTAATTTTAACAGATGAAATAATAACAATTGGAGTGATGTAGTTTAAAATCCCCTAACTACTCAGTGTGCATGTGACTTACACCCATTACCTCAGCCAGCTGATTCAGAGAGACGAGTATGTGCTATACAGGAAGGTTCATCTAAATGTCTACCTCAGCTCCTTTGCCTTTGGTCAATGGGGAAACTCACCAAATCAGCTGATGCATTGACCCAAAGACTGTAGATGTCTCAGGACCCATATAGTTTTGCTCTGGAGGGTGGAAGAGATAAAGAAGAACCTAGAGCCAGACTCTCATACGTACTCCTTGAAGTTAGGTGTTTGCCCAACAGGAATCAAGCGAAGGGCTTCTCTACACCTAAGAAAAGCTCTTCATCCTCATAGTCATCTAGGGTAGACACTGTTTCTTTCTTTTTTTTTTTTTTTTTTTTCAAAAGAAACTGAGGCTCAGAGGGATGAAGTGACTTATCTGAAGGCTAACAACTTGCAGAGCTGGGATTTGAATCCAAGACAGACTCCAACCTTCTTTTAGAGACTCATTGCCAATGCCCCTTGGAGAGTGACTGCCCTTTGCCTGGGCTCAAGCTGAGACCTTGCCTCCGTCAAGCAGAACTTCCACTCCTCCTCCACCTCCTCCTCCTGTAGTCACTCTTTTTCCCTTGGCTTTTGGCAATAGTCCCAACTCCTTCTTTGGGTTATGGGTTCTGCACCTATTCACTCTTTCTTGGCCCTGCGATATGTCATGTGCCGAAAGCAGAAATGCAAGTAAGCTTTAAATGGCTGATCTTGGCAACAGACCCGTCACAGAATCCGCTCAGAAGCTGTTCCTGTGCAAATTAACAGCTGAAGCCGACAGCCCAGCAAGGACTGACCGGTGTGCTCACTGAGGACGGTCTTGCTTCTCCGTAGATGTCTCCTTCCTGTTTCAAATGTCATTACCGGCACAGAAGGAAGTGGGGGCTTAAAGGTTTGAGTTGTGATTAGGACTTGGCAGGGCTTGAATCCTTGAGTTAAATGTTCAGATGGCCCAGACTTTCCCTCCTGTTTCAGAGCTGATGGCTGTTTTCCTCTGAGTTAAAGGCCGTATCGAGCACCTGACAATAATGAATGCCGTCACAGGGAGGCAGTCCTCCCCCCTTTCTTGTTCATAGCGGTCAGTGCAGGTGCATCACCAAACTTCCATGGAGTCACCAGCCAGAGTTTTTGCTGTTCCCAGCGGAAGGGACAAGCCCCAAATCCAGGAGTCAGTTCTCCACACCCCTGCCTGCCTCATCTGCCTCTGTCAGAGACCTTCCACAGTATAGAAAGCGCTGGGCATCTTACCTTCCTTCCTCGACTTCACCTACCCTTCCCCATTTCCTCAGCCACCTGCTGACACTCCGTCCTCAGCATCCCTGTACCCGCCGAAGCAGCTGTCTCCCTGCTGCTCTTTGGGCCTCCGCTCTGCTCCTACAATGAGCCACTCCCCACCCAGTCACCAGAGCAGGCTTCTCCAAACACACACTTTGCACTTTGTGCTACTAATTTTGACATTTCTATGACTCCGCACGGACCGCAAGATGAAAATATAAACTGGATAACACCGCCTGCCTGAGCCTAGGACGTGCAGCCCCTGCCTGCCCTTCCAACTGCCATCAAACGCCCTTAGCCCCAGGCACACCACCCACCTGAACTCTCCCAGACTCCAGACCTCCACTCCAGCTCTTGTCTGCCTGGAGTAACTACTGCCTACTTTGGTGAGTTCCCTCCCATACCACTTGCACAGAGAAGCTGTGCCTGCTCCCCAGGATGAGGCCATGCCCCAGCCGCTCACCCCTTGTCATTGCAGCCACGATACTTGTAGTGTCTTTCTTTGTGTGACTATTTCTCTGAATTTTTGTCTCCCTCGTCAGTTAGAGTTATCTCCTGAGGTTAAGAACCACATCTAATTTCTTCGAACCATCGAACTAGTGCTGTGGAAATTTGCAAGAGGTCTTATGACATTATTTTCTTTGAGGTACGTCTGTGTTTTTGCTAGCGCGAATTCAGGCGAGAAGGAAGACCTTTGAGAATGTTAACAGCTTAGCGTCACTGTCCTTCACAAACTGAGTGAAGTCTTCTTCACCGGGTTAAGAAACACAAGATCAGTGAACGTGCTTCAGCTGTTATGACGAACGGTAATTTAATCGTAAGTGAATAAATATAATTCTCAGCAACAAAGATAACTTTCAATAGCCAGCATATAAGTCTGAGGTTACAAGTCAATATCCTTTGCAGATACATTTAAAACAAACCCCTCTCGATGTTTTCGGAAAGCCCTTTGTACTCTTCAGTAAATCCTCTTAGACAGAAAAACAGAACATGATAGTGACAAGATAGAGAATAAGTATGGATTTAACTTCAAATACAAAGTTAGTAACCGATACATAAACATTCTTTGATCTTTTGCCTTATCTTTCCCAAAACCTGTAAAGGCTGACCCAGTGTGTCGAACTCTCAAAAATATTTGTGTGTCAACTATCTCTTCCAAGAAACCTCCTCTGTTATACCCCACTTTGATGTGTGGCTCTTAGGTCTCAACTATACTTTTGACAAATATTGAGTAAAATCATTTGGTGTTTTAATATCGTATGTTCACAGACCCTAACAAGGTCACTTAATTGGTGCTTAGTACATATGCACCGAATGAGTAAATGACCGACTCGGTCGCTTGCTGTCAAGTGGACTGAGCAGGGCAGGATGAGGCAGATGACCCTGCCCTTCCTCGGCTGCAGAGTTTCTGAAACCCTGGGCTGTGGGTATTCGGGTTCGGCTAGTTCTCTTCCATGAGACACCACGGGTCCGTGCATGCTAGGATGCCTCCCTGACTTCCACTCACCGCACGCTAGGAGCACCCCGTACTTCAGCGGTGGCAATCAAAAATGTCTCCCGACATTTCCAAGTTGAGAGGCACCAATCTAGCGTGACAAAGTGAAATTCAACGTTCCATGAGCCAGGGCTCGGCTAAACATCATTTATAGTAATTACATGGACAATACCCACAAAATTCCCGACCTTAGGAAGAATAAGAGAAGAGAATGTGTTTGTGATTTGGCCTCCTGGCATGGTGGAAAATTCAGAGCACTGGAATCATACAAGCTTGGGTCTGCATCCCGGGGATGCCTGCAAACTGCTGTGTGATACTGGGCGGCTCACCCAAGCCCCCAGCACCTCAGCTTTCCTGTCTATCAAATGGAGCTGGCAGCAGGTGGTTCTAAAGAGTATGTAAGTCAATCCATGTGAAACACAGTGTCCGGTGCAAAATCAGGACTGAATAAACTGGTGTTTACTGTCCATGAGATTGCTAGGATCCCTGCCTCTACCCTCACTTTCCCTCCCTCATGGAGCACCTCTCTGACCCACTCAAGACACACACTCCACCACCTCACCAGAAGAGGGACTGCTCTGCCCCTTCACAACCTCTGCCTCTCACCCCTTGGACCACAATTACTTCTGCTTTCTGGCACATTTTCCCGATACTTCTCTGAGCACTTAAAGATAAGGCTGCACAATAACACCCCATCGCCGGGGTTCTGGAACATTCCCCTGTACCACCACCATTGTCTTGCCTCTGGTAGTAGTTTCTGACCAAGAGCTACGTCTCTGGCACGCCTCATGTTAAGAGGTCTTCCTGTAACTGGTAACCTCCGTCTTCACCTAGGCACTGCAATTTAGCCAATTTAGCCCCTGGCAGCAGGCTGCGATGGCAGGGAGCCAAATGCTTCCCTCCCCAAACCCTACGCAGCCCGGCCTCTTGGTCACTGCTAGTTGCATGGAGGGAGAGGCATGAAGAGAACCCACAGAATAAGCTCAGGATGCCACGGGATGGACAAAGAAGTGTCCTCGGACAGAGGTCCTCAGTGGGCTGGGGAGGTGGGGAGGACAGAGGCAGGAAACTTAATCAGTCCTGACCCAAGGAATCCCTCTCTCTATAGGCTCCTGCAGCTAGAGTGGAGACAACTCCCTAGTGAAACATCTCATGGGGGTAAGGGAAGTATTTGTGATGGGAAAACCATAACAGGGTTCACTTTCAGGTGCCAGAAGGCTAGCAGGGTAGCATATCCTGAGGCCTGAGGGATGGGTTAATTCCAGTCAGGTGGTTTAGTCTCTGATTTTCCACTCTGTCTATTTAGAGAGTGGGGCTGTCATGTTAATCACTGGTTTTCTAAATCACACTTAGGCTTACAGACGAGTCACATTAATTTCTTTTTCTCTCCTGTACTCTACGTGGAGAGCTTGCTTTTATTTAGAATCCACTAATTAATAATTTGTTCATGTGTAGCAGGGGCAAGGCTTAGACTTACCTCGGGGCTAGGGAGGAAAGCTTTTTGGGGAAATTGATATTTTAGTAGGTCTCTTTAAATAAATAATAGATAAACTGTTCTTATTCTGCTAGAGATGCTATTTACATACAGTAAATAGGAAATTAACCTTATCTATTCATGGAAGGAAGCTGTTGAGCAGGGCTGTCCAGTAGAAATCTAATGTAAGCCACACATGTCATTTCGAATACTATAGGAGCCACATTTGAAAAGTGAAAATAGCAGATGAAATGAATTTTAATAGTATAGGCTATTTAACCCAATGTATGTAAAATATCTTGTCAACATGAAATAATTATAAAAATTATTAATGACATCTTTGACATTCATTTTTCCATATTAAATCTTGAAATCTGGTATGTGTTGTACATTTGCAGCACACTTTAATTCAGGCTAGTCACATTTCAAGAGCTCACTAGCCACGTATGACCAGTGGCTACCATATTGAATAGCACAGTGTGCTAGAAGTTTCCATCCCCTTTCCCATCTTCCTCCTTCTGTTTTCCTCTTCCTTATTGCTTCCTGAGACAATAAATGTTAGTTGCTATTGTTAATCTGTTTACAAAGTGACATAGATTCACTTTGGTGCATGCATTCTCCTTTTGGTCTGGAACACTCAGAGTTAGCCTTCATGAGTACTAAGCCATCTTTTTCAGTTCCCTTTGAGGTCAGGCTCTGTCAATTTCAAGGGAAAATAAGAGTGAATTTTTTAATTTACGCAAATCCTGAAAACTCTGCAATATGTAGTCAGTTGTGATTTGGGGTCTAAAAGCAGCAATTTAAGCTCTACCACACTGAGTTCTCACAAAGCTTTGATTTTGTGTGGCCTCAAATGCTGGCCTAGCCAGACTTGCAGTTCAGAGTCTACGTTCACAGAGATCATTCCCGAATCCAGCAGAGTTGTCCATCTTGGCCCACCAGACCAAATCACTTAACCCATTAGGAAGTAGAAGGTGCCTGAGCACCAAGAAACCAAGCAACCCAAAGCAGCTTATCTTTCTCCCTTTAGTAAAGTTGATGAATGCATTTAATTCAAGAAGTAGATTTTTTTTGAGGTTGATGCCAATTACAGCTTTCTTGTGGTCACTGTATAAATGAATTAAACCACAGAAAATAAAAATCACCAGGTAAAAACTCAGATTGCTAAGATAAGACTCCTACATAATCATTAACATAATGATAATTTGTGTATGCTTACAGGTTAAGATGTTCATGATGTTATCAGATAAGGAAAATATAGGCCGTTATGTATTGCACGATCCTTGACAAAATGTATATTTGAAAATGTAGATGAGGACATGGCTATATTTGTAAAGTCAGGAAGATGAGGTACAACAAATTATTAAGAGTGGTACTGGGATGCTGGGGTTGACTCAGTTGGTTAAGCGCCTGCCTCCAGCTCAGGTCATGACCCCAGGGTCCTGGGACTGAGTCCTACATTGGTCTCATTGTTCAGTGAAGAACCTGCTACTCCGTTTACCTGCTATTCCCCCTGCTTGTGTTCTCTCCCTCTCTCTGACAAATAAATAAAATCTTAAAAAAAATAAATAAAAAGCGTGGTACTATGGAGGGGTGAAATTGGATGAACAGGAAGGCACAATTACTTCTAACTGGGAATAAATCGTTATAGTACAACTGGTTGGTTGTTCCTTTTCTGTGTAATTTTTGGAATTAATATTGCCATTAATAATAATGGTAAAAGAGTAATGGTACTATGAGAGTAAATCAGTTCTGTCCAAAAAAGCTCAAGTGAGGGACGATTGCATGGTTCAGTCGGTTAAGCCTCTGCTTTCAGCTCAGTTCATGATCCCAGGGTCCTGAGATCAAGTTTTACATAAGACTCCTTGCTCAGTGGGGATCCTGCTTCTCCCTCTGCCTGCAGCTCCCCCTGCTTGTGCACGCTCTCTCTCTGGCCAATAAATTTTTAAGAATATTTTTAAAAATAATTTTTTTAAAACTCAAGTGAAAGGATCTCAAACATCTACCGATTGCCCTGACCTTGCCTTGACCTTGACCTATCCTATGCTGATCTCAATCCCTAGCTTATCAGCTTCTATAAACTGGTGAAACTTAACATTTGCTGATCATTTGGTAAGCACTTCACTTGCCTCCATTGAACCGTTTGAACATTCTCATGCAGTAGGTATTACAATTCCATTTTACAGATGGAAACACCAAGACCAAGAAAGAGTACATCATGTAACCAAGGTCCTATTGCTAGACAGCCGTAGAACAAGAATGTGGTTTGGCATTTCAATGATGGCAGTTCTCCGACTCTGACACTTCCATGCCGTCTTAGGACTTGTGGTCAGTAGGGTCCCTGAATGTTTCAAGTTGCGCACAAGTCAGTTGAATTAGGTAAGATGTGTTTTGTTTGGGGAAGAAACTCTGCTTGAGCTCACCTGAAGATGGGTGGTCCCCAGAGTCAACAGTCTGCTAAAATTGCCCATAAAACCAGGGTGTCATGTTGCCGAAGTACAAGCAAGCCAAAAAGGATGGGGTGCCAAGGGAGGGTGATGTGGGTGTGTTCAGCACATTGTCACCATTCTAAAGAGTACAAGTTTTGTTTTTAGGAGGATTTGAGCTGCAGAATGTTTCACCACCAACAGGCTGAAGTTTTAATGATCTAGCTTGAGTTGTGAAAGTGAAGCTCATGTTTGTGAGAAGTGTAGAACCCGTAGACAGATTGGTTGTATTACCTTGAATGCTGCACGTACGACAGTTGGTGTTTTGTTTATGAACTGCTTGTTTAATGTTGACTTTGGGTAAGTTTTTTAAAATTATTATTATTATTATTATTATTAGCCCCCAAAGGGCTCTAAGTCACAAACAACCACAAACATCACCAAAGGCAATGACCGGCAACAACAAATTACTAAAGACTCCTTTCTGTTCTTTACTAACATCATAATGTTATCTTCCTAAACATCACCAGCCATCATGCATCCACCCTGAATGAGCCTTGGTGCAATGTGTTTTGCCGACACTCTGACTCAGATGTGTTTTTTTGTTTTGTCTTTTATTTTTTTAAGATTTTATTTATTTATTTATTTGACCGAGAGAGAGATCACAAGTAGGCAGAGAGGCAGGCAGAGAGAGAGAGGAGGAAGCAGGCTCCCTGCTGAGCAGAGAGCCCTATGCGGGGCTCGATCCCAGGACCCTGAGATCACGACCTGAGCACGAGGGCAGAGGCTTAACCCCCTGAGCCACCCAGGCACCCTCAGATGTTTTTAAAAACGTGAAATATAAACCTATCTAGCAATGGGGGAATAGCAACGAATAGGTAGAGCCCTGAGGACTTTTGGGACAGTGAACATACTCTGTTTAATATTATAATGGTGAGTATATATCATTATATACCTAAAGAATGTGCAACAGGAAGGACGAACCCTAAAGGAAACTCTAAACTTTGGGTGATTATGATATATCAGTGTAGATTCTTCCTTAGTAAAAAGTATATCATTCTGTTGAGTGGTACCAATAATGAGGGAACCTATGGATGTACAGGGGCAAGGGTGTATGGGAAATCTCTCAATTTTATTGTAAAACCAAAACTTCTCTTTAAAAACTCTTTAAGGGCACCTGGGTAGTTCAGTGGGTTAAAGCCTCTGACTTCAGCTCAGGTCATGATCCCAGGGTCCTGGGATCGAGCCCTGCATTAGGCTCTCTGCTTAGCAGGGAGCCTGCTTCCTCCTCTCTCTCTCTCTCTCTCAATCTCTCTCGGCCTGCCTCTCTGCCTACTTGTGATCTCTGTCTGTCAAATAAATAAATAAAATCTTATAAAAAATTAAAAAATAAAAAGTCTTTAGAAAAAAAAAAAAAAACCTATGTAGCTAAGAATTTTAAATGGTACCTCCAGACATTTTCTCTTAAACTGTAAGATTCAGATACTCTATAAGATTCAGATACTCTTCCTAGAGTAAAGCCAAACTGGCAATTTGATACTTTTTTACCTTCTCCCATCACAGCACCCTTCCCTGCTCTAGATTAATTATCAGCCAAATCTAACCCTCAGGCTTGGAAAACTCTCCATTGAAGCAGTTGTTAAGGGATAATGGATGGTTTGTCAGTAAGTTTCTTATACAAATCACTTGAGTTTAAGTACCATGGCATGCCTACAAGCACTCCATAACCCCCTAATTTGTTCTTGATTAGCCCAAGATATTTCTATATGACTGTAAGTATTTGCTCCCTTGATGTCTTTGAACAGAACATCTGGTTGCGTCTGAAGTGTACCAGTTCTGTGATTTTGGTTGAGCATGTCACTTTCCTCTCCATGCCTTTCCTTTTTCTTTTTCTTTTGTTAACTTTTTTTTTTTTTTTTTTTTTACAGAGAGACACAGTAAGAGACGGAACACAAGCAGGGAGAGTGGGAGAGGGAGAACAGGCTTCCTTTTGAGCAGGAAGCCCAATGCAGGGCTCGATCCCAAGACCCTGGAATCATGACCTGAGCCAAAGGCACACCCAGAAGGACTGACCCACCCAGGTGCCCCTGCCTTTCCTTTTTCATCTGTAAAATGGGAATAAAAATCTGTATTTTGCAGAATTGCTGATATGATTACAGAAGATAATGGATATTATGTGCTTAGCAAAAATCGTATCTGGTTTCTTTAGTCTATCAGGTATGATTCAGAATGAAAGAAATTGATTCAGGAAGGAAGAAGTGGAGTCCAAGAAGGAATGTTAAGAAAGAAGGCAGTAAACATATTGATACATCTTTTTAGAATTCCTTAAAATGTAATAATTGTAACGATAGTGTATTATTTAGGGGATAGATGAGAATGGGGAAATAAAATACTGGAAACCAGTAACGGAAGATGGACGGAAGAAAGACCCAAGTCAAAGAATTTCAGAGGTCTTTTATTTTGTTTTGTTTTGTTTTGAATCCGAAGAAAGGAGACAGGTTGCCTAACTTGAGACACTGTTAAGATAATTATGTATGTTAACAACTTTAAGGGTACCTTCTAAAATAAGAGACAATTTATGACTTCTGGGAAACGAAAAAAAGAGGAAAACAAAACAAACACATGCAACTGCCTGGAACATTCTGAGATAAAACAGGAAACGAGATGGGGAAGGGACACACAAAGAAAATGCATGGTAAGTAGAAAACAGTAGGAACAGGTTCAAATCTATTTGATTGATAGAAATTTAAAACTTATACACTACACACAAATAAGCAACGTATGTAGAAAATCTTAGAAATACTATTAAATGGTCAGGAAGGCTAAACAATTATGGAATGTTAATTGCCTCTGGTTTTGAGAGGAGGTTGATCAAAGAAAACAAAAGCTTAGAGGAATAAAACAGCTAAAAAGAATTCTCTCAGCCAAATATGTCGACATGTGGAGTGAGAGGATCCTCACCGTCTCTTCACTGATACTTTCAAGTCCATGAACATGGGACCCAGCACTCCCATGGGACAGAATCTGAGCACTGCCTGTGAGTGGTGTTCAGACCCATGCAGATATGTCTGAGGAATTGCTTGGAACTGACTCTTAGCTGACTAGAAACATTCTACTTGAAGGTAAAAATAATTGCAAACAGAGAAAACCCTTTAAAGAGAATTGTTGCTTTTCCTAAGGGCCTCCAAGGAACCAAAAGCTTTCTGCTTTCTTCCACCAAGGCTTCATTGTTGATCAGACCCAGGGAGTGAGACTTTTCTTTTATGCCGAAAACATTTGTTTTCCTTTTGCCTCCACTCTTGCTCCCTGACATCTGTTTCCCAATGTTTCATCCGCCATTTCTACATTGTGACTTTTGACTCTCTTGTGGACTATGCCACATCTCTGGTAGCTGCCAATTATAGATGTGTTTGCTTTAGTCTGTGTCCCCTCTTCCTCTGTGATGTCCCACAATATGTTTGTCTCTGACTGGAGAAGTCAGTCATGAATTTAAATACCTTCAGTAGCCAAGTAGACAATGACTGGATGAGGCAGCCTGAGTGGGAAGGCGGGTAGGAGGTGGGCCTCTGATAGTTCATCTTGGGCAGACTTTTGTCATGAGGGAATATGGCATTGTCATGAGGAAATATGGCATAAAATAAAACAGGGCAGGGCTGGAGGTTATGGGAGGGGATACCAATTATCAAGATGGTTGAAACTTCCCAAAAGATGACACTTCATCAAACCCTTTCAATTCTCTTGGGTTTATTCCTAGGAGTAGAATTGTTGAGTTCCGTGGTAAATCCATGTTTATTATTTTGTGGAATTCGACTGTTTTCCAAAGCAGCTGTACCATTTTACATCTCCACCAGTAAAGTAGAAGGGATCCAATTTCTCTACATTCTCACCAACACTCCTTATTGTCTGTCTTTTTGGTTACAGTGGGTGTGAGGTAGTATCTCATTGTGGTTTTGATTTGCATCTCCCTGATGACTAATGAGGCTGAGCATCTTTTCATGTGCTTAATGGCTAATGTAAGTTTTTAATATCGGGTCTGGATGTTTCCTCCAAAAGGGACAGTTCTCTCTTCAGGGGGCCCTACATGTCTACCCAGTGGTATGACACTCATCCAGCTTTTGAAACTCACCAGTTACTCATTTCCACACTTCTGGGCTGGAGAGAACAGATTCCCAAGAAAGAGGCAGAAGGCCAGAGATTTATGCCTCTGTCTCTCTTTTCTCCATTTCCTGTCAGATGCAGCTGGGTCTCTCCTGGAACAAATTCCCACAGACAAAGTCTCCACCAGACCTTCAACCCAAGAGGACAAATGAGGAGCTTATTGTGAAGAGTTTGGGCCAAACCACCCAGAGCTTCCTGTGCCAGGTGAGCATGACTAGGGGCTGAAGTCACCCATTACTAGCCCCTCACCCTTGACTGCCTGAGAGGTATTTCTCAGGCTTTAACCATGAAACCTGTTTCCTCTCTCCCCTCCAAAGCTCAACCCAGAGAGGCTTGATAAAAATCACTCAGCAAATGGAAAATATTTATTTTGTGCTTGTTCTAAGAAATATGATCCATCAAAAATGAGCTGTTAAGTCCTTCCATTTTCAAGGACAGTGTCCACACATTCCAGGCTGCCTCTGGACCTGGAATCAGACATATCCAAGTCGGAGGCAAGTGACAGCCATACAGATGTCTTCAAGGGTGATGCCGTCACATGGACTTAAGGCACCATCTGCAGAGTCAGACTGCCTGGGTTTCAGCCCAGCAACCTTGTCCACTAGCTGTGAAAAAAAAAAAAAAACTGGGCAAGTTGCTTAACCATCCCTTAATGAAATTTTCCCCATTATGAAACAGCAATAATAATATTCATATGACTTTTTCATATGACTGTTTTGAGAAGCAAATAAGGCAATAACTCCTTGGTGTTTGACAAAGGGCCTGGAACATATCAATCAGTAAAGAGAAATTAGATATTGATAATTTGGCTGTCATGTCCATTTCTCAAATCTGATCAGTCCAGTCAAACTCTTGATTTCTTACTAAAGCCACAGCATAGGTGTTAAGTATAGTTAGTTCTGACCAGATTATACTACTTATGAGTTAACAAACTCATGCTTGGTAATATGAAAGAATGGGTAAAACTTAATATTTAATTCCAAAAAAAAATCAGCTGAACAAGTGTGGGATCGGGGAGATGGGTCTAAATTTCACCAGTATCAACTGTAGACAGGATTTAGAGTCTGTATAGGCCCCAGATTCAGTAAGCATCTTGAAGAGTCTTTGTTGCTTTGGTCTGCACAGTGACTAGCTCTACATGGGGTGAATTCTTAATGGTATATTTCCTTTGTCAGGTCACAATAAGAACAAAAATAAAGCCAAAGTTCGGGGAGTCCTATTTATTAACAGAACTGGATGGTGAAGCCAAATTTTTTATGCTTAAAATGAAGCCAAATGCAGCCAAAGGCAATTGGTTTAGAACCAGATAATGCAACAAAATGATGGTTCCTAATCTGACTTCATTGGTTTCCTATTTCTGCTGTGACGTGTTGCCACACATTTAGTGGCTTAAAGCAATACAAACTTGTATCTTTAAATTCTGGAGGTTAGAAGTCTGCAATAGGTCTTATAGGGCTGAAAGTGTCGGCAGGAATGTACTCCTTCTGGAGCTCTAGGGTAGAATCTGTCCCTTGTCTTTTCCAGCTTCTAGTGGGTTCCTTGAACCACGTCTTCCTTCCAGCAGTTGCATTGCTGAAACCTCTGCTTCTCTCATCACATCTCCTTCTCTGACTCAGCCTCTTTCCCATAAGGACCCTTGTGACTACCTTAGGCCCATTCAGGTAATTCGGGATATTCTCCCATCCCAAGATCTTTAACATAAATCACATGCATCTGTGAAAACCCCTTTGTCATGTAAGGGAGCACATTCACAGGTTTCTGGGATGAGGATGGGCCATCTTTGCTGAACCATTGTTCTGCCATACTTCCCTACCTGAGGATTATTATGTGAGAGAGGGATAAGCGAAGATCTAAGACAAATGGGTGGAAATGGCAAGGAGGCTGCATGTGGTTCCAAACGCATGAATTTCACTAATGCTAAGAGGTAAGATAAGGTGAGAGGAGCTTTTGTGGGAGATGTGGGGTCTTTTTCACTGGGATCGGGTCCCTTGTTGTAGACATTCACCTTGGCTCAATCCACATCACAGATGTTGGATTACATGGCCTCTGAGAGTCTTTCCACTTCTACGTGTCTGGATTTTTGTGAACGCCTCCACACAAGTGTTGAAGATTCAGAAGCTGGATCAGTCAGGTAGGCTAAGCTATGCTGGGATATTTGTACTAAGGGGTAATTGTACTAAGCAATTTCCACATTAACTTTCTTTATCCTAGGCATCCGGGCATGAGTAAATCATGGTTCCCATTTTGTAGCATACTTCCGTCATCAGATCATGCTAAGACAATCTCCTGGTGTGCGTATTTTCTAAATTTTTATTTATTTTTTAAATTTCTTTTCAGTGTTCCAGAATTCATTGTTTATGCACCACACCCAGTGCTCCATGCAATACGTGTCCTCCATAATACCCACCACCAGGATCACCCAACCTCCTACCCCCATCCCTCCAAAACCCTCAGATTGTTTTTCAGAGTCCACTATGGACTCTGGTGTGTTTTATTCATGTGTTCCCACTCCTCATTTCAGCAATCATTATGCCCTTGATATGACACCTTGATCTAGTATATATCTTTGCAAAATATATAGTATTGTCAGAATAGTAATAATAGTTATATATGCAACTTGGTTCTTTTTCCTCCTTTCTTGCATTCAGCATCCTTTTTATAAGATCTTTTCTTGTTTGTAAGTAGACAGCTCACACAGTTTATGACTTCTAAGAGCCATGTTGTATTCCATAGTACATGTCCCTTACATTTTACCTAACTTTTCCTTCAGCAAAGGGGCTCCAGGTTGCCTGTAAGAGTTATAGGGCTCAGCTCTGCTCCTGTAGCATAAAACAGCCATAGACAGTATGCAAATAAATGCATGTGGCCAGATTTGGTCAACGGGCCACAGTTTTCCAAGTCCTGCAACAAACAAGGCTATGATGAATGTTTTCTGCATGTCCTCTATGGAGTTGTGCCACACTTCCTCTCAAATATACTGTATAATTAAGAATGAGAGTGCAGGATCATAGAGTATACTCAAACATCATTATACTAAGAATTTCTAGGGCTTTATTCTGAATGGATCTGCCTGACAATATTTCATATAAACACACCCACGTCTCTCCCAACGATCTTAGTTTTCATCCATATGATGGGGTAAAGTAACATCTCGTTGCTTTTTTTGTTCATATTTCTCTGTTGACTAGTGCGTTTGTGTCCCTTCCTGTAGTTACCAGTCATGGGCACCACCTCTTCTGTGGACTGCCTGCTCATGCCTTTTGCTTTATTCTCTATTTCCTGATGCCTGGTGGGAATTTGTTACATACTCTGCAGATCAGTCCCTTTTCAGTTTTACAACTTGCAAATAATTTTCAAATCATTTCTCCCTATCTGATGACTGTCTATGCACCATGTCTGTAGCATTTTAAAATCAGGAATTCTAGTGATCTGAAGGGGCACGTGCACCTGAATGTTTATAGCAGCAATGTCCACAATAGCCAAACTATGAAAAGAACCTAGATGTCCATCAACAGATGAATGGATCAAGAAGATGTGGTGTATATACCCAATGGAATACTATGCAGCCATCAAAAGAAATGAAATCTTGCCATTTGCGACGAAGTGTATGGAACTAGAGGGTATCAGGGTATCATGCTTAACAAAATAAGTCAATCAGAGAAAGACAACTATCATATGATCTCCCTGATATGAGGAAGTGGAGATGCAACATGGGGGGTAAAGGGGGTAGGAGAAGAATAAATGAAACAAGATGGGATTGGGAGGGAGACAAACTATAAGTGACTCTTAATCTCACAAAACAAACTGAGGGTTGCTGGGGGTAGGGGAGTTGGGAGAAGGGGGGTGGGGTTATGGACACTGGGGAGGGTATGTGCTATGGTGAGTGCTGTGAAGTGTGCAAACCTGACGATTCACAGACCTATACCCCTGGGGATAAAAATATATTATATTTTTATAAAAAATTAAAAAAATAAAATAAAAATCAAAAAAAATCAGGAATTCTTATTATTGATGACACCTGACTTGTTCTTTACGAGGCTTGTTTAAGAAAGCTATCCATACTCCTAGGCCACAAGAATAGTATTTTCTGTGATTAACCTTAGCGTTTTACCTTTTACGTTTTGGACTCGAATCCATCTGGAGACCCTTTTATTTATAGTGAAGAGATTCCCACTGAAATCCGAATAATGAATCAAGTTTTCCAGCACCATTGGTCAAAGCTGAAGGATGAAACTTTATCCACTGATTGTCTTGTCATCTTCATAATATGCCAACCACTCAGGTGTGCATGTATTCACCTGAGAGCTTTCTTTTCTGTTCCACGGATGTCTTGATCATTTGGGGGTGAGGGGGTGCTACTATATTGTTTTCATTTCTGTGGCTTTGTAATATATTTTAATATTTGGTACAGCAGCTTTCTCTTCCTTGTTCTTCTTTTCCAAAATGAACTTAGTTATACATGGGCTTTTATATTTGTGTGTGTTTCTCCAGTCTCTAGATCTTTAAAAACATCCGGATGGAATTTTTGTTGTGACTGCATTGAATTCATAGTTTAATTCGAAGAAAACTATAGCTTTAAATATTGTGATAAGTATGGACTATCCCTCAAACCATCAGACCATCTTGTATAACCTTTTTTTTTTTTAAGATTTTATTTTTAAATAATCTCCACACTCACCATGGGGCCCAAACCCACAACCCTGAGATCAAGAGTCACATGCTCTCCCAACTGAGCCAGCCAGGTACCCTGCCCCCCAATCTTATATATCCTTTAATAGAATTTTAGAATTTTCTCCATAGGACTTGTATGTTTTGTTCAGCTGATTCCTAGACACTTCTGAATTCTCATGACTATTTGGAACAGGCTCTCTTTTCCCCATATAGTTGATATTTTCTGGTATAGAGAAACGCTATAGTTTTTGTGGGCCAATTCTGTTTTCTCCTATTGTAATCCTCACAAGCAAACTTACGAGATTGGCTCTTGCCCCATTTCGCAGGTGAGGAAGTTAAGCACCTGCCCCAGGATCATTCAGCTAATAAGGGGCGACGCTAGGGCATGGTGCTAAGCAGTATTTCCCATCACTGGGGGTTTTGGTTGTGGGGAAGGGTAAATAGTAAGAGCACCTTTAAACCTCCCGGACACATGCAGAAATGCTCAACTTACAAAATGGAAACTCCCCGTGCAAATATTGCTCTTTGGCTATTCCTCTACTGACGCCTGCTGACTCCCAGGAACATGGCTACTACAAGGCCTGTGGTCCATGGTCCGGCTAATAACAGTGCAAAGAGAAAAAACCAGCTTCCTTTCCCCATGGGCCATTCTAACACATTCCTGCACCAAGTTAAATTCGGCCCTGTCACGGCGGCAAGATACTCTGAATAGGACTTCCCCAGACTCCCTGGTCGGGCTGGCACCTCCTGTCATTTCCCTTGTCATTTTTGCTGAAACCCAGCCCCAGCCCCACATTAGCTCCCGCTTGGAAGTCTCCTGTCTGGAGCCAGTGAGGTTTGTCTGCTTCCTTGGGTTTGGCTAATAAATTGGGATCATGGGGTCAGGCAGCAGGGGACCTGGCACCCAGGGAGCCCCTGACACCAATTTTATTAGATTTCTCTTTGCAAGGCCCGGGATGCCATCCCAGCAGGGAGCCCACAATCGCTCAGTAACCAAGATTTTGTCGTCTCTGGTTTGACAAGGTCATTTTTTACTAGAGGAGGAAAAATCCCACATTAATTATACAAGCAAACTGGGGCCAAGGCCGTTAGAGCTGGCCTCCCTCTTCTGTGAGGGGGGAGAAGGAGAAGAGGTGGTTTCCTCTGTGAAAAGGGAGCGGAGCCGGGAGACAGGAGGGAGTGTGTGGAGTTTGGGCTCAGACCTTCCATCTCTGACGTCTGTATGCGCTGTGTTTGAGGTAGTCTTCAGAATGTTTGTTTATCTAAAACAGATTGCAAGGAGACAGAGCCCAGGAACTTGCACGATCATGTCCACGCTCATTCATTCATTCAACATCCTTTCATAAAGCACCTGTTGTCCAACACAGAGCTAGACACTGAGAAAAGGAAAATGAAAGAGGCGTAGTTACTGCCTTCCTAGCAGCTCTCTCGACATACTCAATATACTCCAGGGCTGGTTCTCAGTCCCTGGGACCATGGCCCACCTCTCCAGGCCTGGAAAGGTAAGGTGAGCACGCCATCGCTCTTTAGCTCAAAGTTAGGAAACTCCTGTATCCTTTCTGGTAACCCGCAGGACAGTTCTGCAAACTCAGAACCAATTGTTCCCTTATGCCTTTTGCCTTGGGATAATATTTGCACTGAACCAGCAGGAGTAACTATGAACTCAAAGCCTGAATCTTTCCTGAAAACTTGGCTTATAGCAGGAGTAACTATGAACTCAAAGCCTGAATCTTTCCTGAAAACTTGGCTTATAAAGTTGGAAACACAAATGGAAGCTCTCTCTTCAGGACTGGCAGCATGTTGGCCAGAAGTCACAAAGATTCAGTGAATCTATGAACATGTGCATTAGGTTGGTGGGAGTGAACCAGGCAGGTTTCCCATATCCCTTGCACACATCTCCCCATTCACCATCTTACTCCATCACCTCCTTTTAAATGGGGAGAGTCCTTCATCCCTGGTCATTACAACTCTGACTACTGAGCTGTCTGCTTCAAAAATCCTGGGAAGCCACGATTTCCTGTTTGCAGATGCTCGGGGAACTAGGACCTTGGCATGTCGGGTGTCTCTCACCTCCTGAGACCCTTGACCATACCAGTTCACTTCCTGTCCTTGCAACAAAAGAGCCTTCTCCTTCTGCCTGAATCTGCCTCCACTCTTGCCCTCCTCCTCTGAGGCTAAACCCACCATGTCCTCTGAAACAGTCTCCAAAGCACCTTGATACAGAGCAGGAGAACACCTCTGGCAGAGAGCACACACTCCCCATGGCATCTGCCAAAAAGCTTCCCGAACATCAAGGTGACACCACGACACTAGGACCTGGGTTCATTTTCCAATTCTGCCACTTTTAAAGGAGGTGGCAATATGACTATCAGCAAGTTACCTAATCTGTCTGAATATTTTAATCCTTATCTGTAAAACATAGATAAAAATAAAGCTTCTCATGGGGAGGTAGTGAATCCTTACTGAGAGGATCCTTGTAAAGCTATTGATGGCTTATTGTCATCAATAGTGTTGCCGCGCTGGGAGCCCTCTCTTCCTGTCTCCCTTTCAGCAGATAACCTGAGCATTTGCTTTGGAAAGCAGATCAAAGCCATTTACTATGAGGGCAGCATTTTCCCTTGTTCTCCTAAATATTGATGGAGGTACATGTCCCTCAATTTCTTATAGTTCTCCCATGTGCTTCACCATTTTCCCTTCTTTTTGGTTCGTAAGACAGATGAACTCCTCTAAGGCCTTCCTTCATTAACTCCTTGTCATCCTCTCCAGGTTTGCCTAGAGCTCTTCTATGAGCCTTCCAATACAGCCGTCGCTCACTCATTTACCAGCCTGGAATGTCCCTCCTTAGTCTCCCCTTCCTCTTCGTTGTATCTTTCAATCCTTCCAACATGGCCCTGTGTGCTGAACCTCCCTGGATTAATTATCTACTGTTGCATAACAAAATACCATCAACTTCATGGCTTAAAACCATACACATTTATCATCGCACAGTTTCTGTGGATTCAGGAATCTGGGCCTTGGCTTCATGGCATCTCAAAACGCAATCAAAGGTATTGGCCAGTGTTGAGATCTCGTCTGGAGCCTGGAGCAGGGAAAGATCCATGTCTAACCTCATGTAATTGATAATAAAACTCAGTACAAGTTCTGGATATAGTTGAACCAATGAGCCATCTGGGCAAAGCATTTAGAAAGCAGAACAACCAATGAAGGGGATATTGTCATTGTCCAGATTAAGGGGACCAATGGGGAAACATCAGGCCACCCCCCCAACCAACTATAATCTCTTTATGCTTCAGTTTCCTCTTCTGAAAGTGGGAATAATAATAAAGCCTACCAGATAGGAATACTAGAAGGACTGAAAGACATAGTGCTTTGTAAGTGCTTAGGGTAAGGCCCAACACAAAGTGAATTTTCTGTAGGTGTTAGCTAGTTTATTATGATCATTTGTAATATGTCACCTGACCTGCACTGGCTCACATCCTGTGATTCTCTGCTCTTTTATGATTTTTCCTGGCTCAGAAACGTACTGAGCATCTTTTCCCTGCTGACCCTAGGATCCCCCCAGGGCTGCGGTGATGGGCCTGCCTTTCTGCCCAAGTCTCTGCCTCTGATGTGGTTCGGCAAGAGCAAACCAGAGCACCCTCTGCCTGGTCGTCACCTCCAAGCTGAGCTCAGCGCTGGGCTTTGAGAGTGAGTGACTTACTCCCTGGTCGGCACTTTTATTGTGGTTTCATGATTGGTTCAGGATGGCTGGGCCTTTGCTACCCACCCCCATCCTCAAGTGAATTCCCAGTCCTGCCAGAGGCTGAAAGGAGAGTGACTTAGTCATTAGCTCCTCTGGCAACAGCCCCTGGCAGTGGTTCAAGGCAGCTTAGAAAACAGGGCAACAAGTGGCTGCAATATGCATTTCAAAAGCCTAGCAGACAAGAAAAGGAAATGAAAACCAGAAAAAGCAAGGATAGTAATGTCTGAACCTGGAGGCACAGCTAGACATCACTGGGCACCAAAGACAGTGCTCCCAGGCCCTGGGCGTAAGGGACCTGGGAGGGCAGTGTTAGCAAAGCTGAATGGTAAAAGGCCAGGGCCTCCTTCTTCTCCCATATGCAAGTCAAAAATGAATGAGGACTTCCTGTGCATCCTGGAAGACCATGACCAGGCACAATTGGCTTGGGGGGAGTCTATGTTCAGAGCGTAAGAAGGGTGTCCTTTCCTGTGCCAGCCCCTTGAAAAATTCTTTTGACTCCGACATTTAAGATCCAGAGCTTCACTAGCAAGACCTCTAGAATCCAGGCTTTCATAAAGAGAAGATACACTGGGAATGGTGATAAAAGGGCTGGGATCTTTTCCACTAACTCCATTCTAAGTTACCTGACTCTTACAACATAAGGTGAATGTTGTCACCTCCTCCATTTCACAGATAAGGAAAGAAACTAAGGTACAGAAATAGTATATAACTGTTGGATTAACTTATTTGTTGTCTTCTGCCTGTCTAGACAAAGTAGAAGTTCCATGAATGCTAAGGTCGTCTGCCCTAGTCATCATTTTATTACAAGTGTTGAAATAGTTGCTGGAATATAGTAGATTCTTCAAAACAGTCTGTTTTTTTGTTTTGTTTTGTTTTGTTTTCTAAAAAGCAAACTTATCAAAGATCACAGAGATTTTAAACAGTGTGCCCCCTACTCTTAATGGCTGCAATAAATTATCTCTGATCTGGTATGTTCTGATGGAGGCTGTGGTATTGGCGAGGTCTGGGGAAAGGGGTTGGGGAATGTGGTCCATAATCACATTTCCCCCGTTGAGTCTCAAATTCGGGAGGTCTTAGAAAGACCCCTATAAAAAGTGAAATGATGTTTATAGTTTGAATATGGAAATCCTCCATTCTTTCTGGAGGACTCCATGTCCTACTTGGGGTTGACCTTAAATTTAAAAGGTGATTGTCGGGGCACCTGGGTGGCTCAGTGGAATAACGCATCTGCCTTCGGCTCAGGTCATGATCTCAGGGTCCTGGCATCGAACCCCACATCGGGTTTTCTGCTCAGCAGGGGGCCTGCTTCCTTCTCCCTCTCTGCTTACCTCTCTGCCTACTTGTGATCTCTGTCTGTTAAATAAATAAAATCTTTAAAAAAAAAAAAAGGTGATTGTCCCCTATCAGGAAGGATGCTGGTTCTGTGATGATATGCCCATCCCATGGACTTAATAACAACTGCAACGGGAATGAGAGACTGACACTGGCCGTCAAAGAAACCCAAAAGGGGGAAAGAATGATTTTACACAGAGGATTCTAGAATGGAAAAATATGCCCAAGTAGGATTTTATCCCACCAAGATCTTAGTCATGATATTTGGAAAAAAGGGCAAAGTTGTTGGCATAATAGCCTTTATTTACATTCCCTCACCTCCCTTTGGCCATGCTCAAAGCAAATACTGGTAATCATGGAAAGCATTCATTCCTGTTGAGCCCCAATATGCCTCTAAAAGGTGCCTGCGTGTTGTCTCTATTTCTCTATTTATTTTCATAAGTTCTGGCAACACCCGTCAGAGTCACACATGGCCAATCCCATACTTTCTCAGTCTCCCTTTTCAGATCAGGTCCTCATCAGCCCTTTTTCCTTTTTCATTTTTTAAGACTTTTTAATACATCCATTTTTTTCTGCATCATTTCTATTTCAGTATCTGAAAGTTTACTAATTTTTTTTTTATGTCTAATCTACAGACATTGTAAATTTTACTCTGAAACATTTTAGACTATAAATTTGATTTGGTTAATATTTACATCTTACCTGCCTATATTTAATTTTTTAAATGTATGAACTAGAGTTATAATAATGTTTAATGTCCTCATCCGAGAATAGGTAGATGAAGCAGGAACCCACATAATGTAGTTGGGGGGGGCAGTGACAAAGTCCTATAAGGCCCCAAATATTCAATTAGTTGTCTGTTATATTGCTGCCATATCTCTTACTACATTAGCAATTTAAAATTTGATGTTAATATCAGTCTAAATGTGATGCAAATCCTGGTTCTTGCATTTAAATCTGATGGGCCTTAAATCAATCATCTATCTTCCTTGAATCTTACTTTCTTCTAAACATGGATAATAAAACTAAATCATCTTCCCTATTTTCCTAGTGGGAGTATCCCAACTTCTTGGGAAAATTTCAAGGTATTCATAGTTATCTGATACTATATTCTTTGTTCTTTGTGACATTACTTTATATAATATAACAAGTATGTGTCCTGTCACTCCCATCTCCTAGCCAGTGTAAATATAACTGATAAAATGCAACACTCTTGCTGAACTCAAAGAGGTCTTCAGTTTTCTTCTCAACACAAGGTCTTGCCTCAGTAATGAGAGAAAATTAGTCCTCAAATTAACACTACTTTGATCTCACCTAAACAGATCTTAAAAGTAAGATTCAAAAGATCTCCCTACCCATCTATCTGTCTGAATATACACATATCAAACCCGTAACATAGTAAATATCATAATGTCTGCCATTCAACTAAGGATTATCAGGCATGCAAACAAAAAATAAGAAAATGAGAAAAATCGATCGATTGAAATTTTACAGAATTGATGCAGATGTTAGAATTAGCAGATGAGGACATTAAACATTATTATAACTCTAGTTCATACATTTAAAAAATTAAATATAGTCAGGTAAGATGTAAATATTAACCAAATCAAATTTATAGCCTAAAATGTTTCAGAGTAAAATTTACAATGTCTGTAGATTAGACATAAACAAAAAAATTAGTTAACTTTCAGATACTGAAATAGAAATGATGCATAAAAAAAGGGATGTATTAAAAAGTCTTAAAAAATGAAAAGAACAACATGAATACACATTTCTCCAAAGAAGACATACAGTTGGCCAGCAGACCTTTGAAAATATGCTCAACATCATTCATCATTATGATCATGCAAATCAAAACCATAATGAGAGATACCAACTCATACCTGTCAAAACGGCTAAAATCAAAAATTGCAAGGAACCAAAAGTGTTAGCAAGGATATGGAGAAAAAGGAATACTTATGCACTGTTGGTGGGAATACAAACTGGTATAGCCACGAGAAAAACAGTATGGAGTTTCCTCAAGAAATTAAAAATAGAAATACCATATGATCCAGTAATTCCACTACTGGATATTTACCCAAAGGAAAAAAAATATGAATTTGAAAAGATACATGTGCCCCTATATTTATTGCAGCATTATTTACAAAATAGCCATATTATGGAAGCAGCCCAGGTGTCCATAGATAGATGACTAAAGGAGATGTGAGATATATGTGTGTGTATATGTGTGTGTGTGTGTGTGTGTATAAACAGTGGAATATTATTCAGCCACAAAAAGAATGAAATCTTGCCATTTGCAACAACATGGATGAATCTAGAGAGCATAATGCTAAGTGAAATAAGTCAGTCAGAGAAAGAGAAATACCATATGCTCTCACTCATATGTAGGATTTAAGAAATAAAACAAAGAAACAAAGAAAGGAGACAAACCAAGAAACAGACTCTTAATGATAGAGAACGAGCTGATGACTACCAGAGGGGAGTTGGGTGGAAAAATGGGTAGAATAGGTGCAAGGGATTAAGAGTACAGTTGTCATGATGTACAGATTGTACAGTAATGTACAGAATTGTTGAATCATATATTATAAATCTGAAACTAATATAACATTGTATGTTAACTATACTGGAATTAAAATTACAAAATGCAAAGAGAATTTGTGATCTATAGAACAATTTCAAGTGATCTAATTTACACTAAAGCAGAGTAACCAAGAGAGGAGAAAAGAGGGTACAGAAAAAAAATATTGGCAGGAAAAATGGCAACCTTGATTAAAACTATAAATACCCAGATCCGAAAAGCTCTCAAACATAGAAATACAAAGAAAATCCTAAAACATAGAAATGCAAAGAAAAGTACACCTCAGCACAGCCTAATCAAATTTCTCAAAGTCCATGACTTAGAGAAAATTGTAAAGTAGCCAAAGAAAAGGACATGTTAAACACAAAGGAACAAACAAAGATTACAGTAGATTTTGTATCGGAAACACACAAAGACAGTGGGACAACATTTTGAAGTACTGAGATGAAAAAAATCACTGTCCATGTAGAATTCTATACCCAACAAAAATATCTTTCAAGCATGAAGACAAAACAAAGATTTTCTTCAGACATAAAAGCACTGAAAGAATATATCACCTGAAGATGGTGAAATCAACAAAAGATCATTAACACTTTAGGCAGAAGAAAAGTGATACCAGATGGAAATATGCGTCTTGGTATCACAACTGTTTTTTATAAATATCCCCCTAAGGATTTTTTTTTTAATTTTTTCCCTAATTGCCACCTTATAAAATTTTAATATCACAGATACAGTATATATCTGCTTATGTATGGCATATATTATCTGTGCTTCAACATTAAAAGTGATATTTTGCCCCCCAAGAACAAGTTTCACCCACATGGGGGTGATATCTCCACTGATAATACATGATGTATCACTTTCCTATTGTTGCTGTAAAAAAAAAAAAAAACTATCACAAACTTGGTGGCTTAAGGCAACACAAATTTGTTAACTTTACAGTGGTGTAGGTCAGAAGAATGAAATGTGTGTGTTCCTTTCTGGAGCCTCAAGAGAAGAGTCTGTTTCCTCACCTTTTCTAGCTTCTAGAGATCATCCTTGACACCATGAAGGACCTAGAGAGTTCTTGGTTTATGAGTTCCTCTTCCATTTTCAAGTCAATGATGTTACAACTCTCTGACCATAGTTTTAAAGAGATATCTCCCTCTGGCCTCAGCCTCTGGATTCAGGCACGAAAGATCCTTATCAGGAATCATGTGACTAGGATGGGTCCATTTGAATAATCCAGGATAATGTTCTCATCACAACATTCTTAACCTTAACCACATCTACTAAGTCCTTTTGCAATGTAAGAAAACATATTCACAGGTTCTGAGAAGTAGGACATGGACATCTTTGGGGGCCACTCTTCTGCCTATAACACATGATTTAAACAAAGAAATAAATAGACAAGAAGTAGCTATATGGATAGACATATAAAATTTTGTTCTTATTATTTAAATCCTTAAAATACAATTGACTATTAAATTAATAACCATGCAGTACATGATTTATCACTTACATAGAAGTGAAACTTATTCTAACAATGGCCCAAAGGCCCAAAAGGATGAAATGTAAGTATACTATTTAAGGTTCTTATACATGAAATGTATAATATTACTTGAAGGTGGATTATGATGAGTTGAGGATATATACTATAAATCGTAAAGCAACTACTACAATAAAATAATGAAAAGAGATTTATAGTTAATACCTAAAGAAAACAGAATGAAATCAGAAAAGAATACTCAGTTATCACAAAAGAAAGCAGGAAAAATAAAAGTAGAACAGTGAGATAAGACAGAAAACAGAGCAAGAAAGTAGATTTAAACTGAACCGTATTAATAAACACTCTAAATGTAAATGATTTGTGTAAACCAATTAAAAGACTCAGACTGTCATACTGGATATAAAAAATAAATCATAATGAAACTCAGTGGTCTGACTGACTGAGGCCCAGGTCACATCTTGCATCCTCAGGTCAGAGCTGGAGCTCCCACAGCACATGGGCTTAGAGTGGAGGATATGGTTCCCCAGGAGGCAATTTAGGTAGGATTTCTATAAGAACAAATGGACAATGGTAAGGAAAAGTCAATACATGTCCTTCTCAATGGCTGTTCTATCATAGAAAATAATATTTCTCCCTTCTTTTTTTCCATGGAGGACAACTTTGAATTAACTCTCTCTTGATCATTTTAGGAAGCTTACATTAAAGTAACTCTCTTCCTCTCTTCTCTTTTCCTGATCATCTTTCTCTCCATCTTTCTTACCAGGCTGTCATTTGTGTTTATGAGTTAGTCTGACTACTTTAAGAATGAAAAAATTGGGGTTCCTGGTTGGCTCAGTTAACTGTCTGCCTTTGGCTCAGGTCATGATCCCAGTGTCCTGGGATTGAGTACCACATCAGGGTCTTTGCTCAGTGGTTAGCCTGGTTCTCCCTCTGCCCCTGTTCTGCTCATGCTCTCTCTCACTTTCCCTGTCTCTCAAATAAATAAATAAAATAAAAAAGAAAAAATTATTTCATTTGGCCAAACATATCCTATGAAATGTTTAAGAAGAGTAATATCTTCAAATATGTCTCCTCTAGATTGCCAACTGCACAAACTATACTATTTATCTATATTCTTATTCACTCTTTGACTCATTCATGACCAAGCTCAAATGTCACCATCTCAATTAAACCTGCAATCCCCCATGCAGTGGTGGCCACAGCTTCCTCTCTGCCTGCAGCATGTTCGAAATCCTATTGGAAAGATTCACATTTTCTTTCTTTCTGCAATAGTGGATCATCTATAATAGAGATGAAGCTTTGTTTATCTCTATAGTCCCCGGTGTCTAGCAGGAAGCTCAGTATAGCATAGATTCTTAGTAAATATATTCTGAACTAATTGATATAGAGATGAATGAATGAATGACCCCCATTGCTTGGCAGTGTCCCACTGTCCCTCACAATCTCTATCTCCAAGATGGTTAGCAGGTTTCATCTCTAGAACATATTATGAATAACATGCCGTGGCTCTCTGGAACATTGTCTTAATAAGGATTGTAAGGTTATCCCTGAGCTCAGAAGGAGTGCCATGATGGCTCAGTAAAGTCTATCGTGGTTTCTGGAGTGGAGAGTTTCACAAGTATCATGAAACTCTGTGATTCTGGCTTTGGCTATGACTTCTGGCCAGTTTTGTCTGTTGAGCAGATTACTGGTCAGATTCCAGCACTGAATCCAGCAAGGTCCACACAGTCTCATCACAAAGATACTAATCAAGGGATGGCCAGATTCATCAAGAAACAAAAGCCATATTAGGCCAATTTTCTTATAAATTCCTGATCAAGAAAGGAACTGGGGTCACTGACTCTGGCCTCACCAATCACTCAGTCTAATCCCCTGAACCCACAGCCCAGCTGAATCTGTGTTGGTTCCTCCCAGGCTTCCACAACCCAGCAAACAAAAGCAAATATGGCTTATCCCTCACATGTGCCTCCCAGCCTGTTTTGACTTTTTTGTACACCAGTTATGGGGCATAAACAGCTTCTTGTGAATACCAGCTCCGGCTCAAATTTACCTTCCCGGGAGGGAGATATTTGTTGTCACCGAGATGAACAGTCTCTCCTTAATATCATCCCACCTCACAGAGCCAAGCAGAAAACCCCAAAATGCATCCAAACTTTCCCAGCGTGGACCTTGCTGGGACCTCCTCCAGAGCCAAAAGCCACCTCATTGACGATGCTCCCTTCCCATCTCTCCCTCTCCATCTTTGTCCTCCTCATTTCTTCTTCTCACCTTCCTTCAGGTCATACCTGATTTCCAGGTAAAGAAAAGGATGGTCAATTTTTCCACCCTCCCCTACCAGTCTTCCCAGGAAGCACGCATCTCTGAGCACAATTCACACATCAACAGAATTGTTGACCCATCTTTTCCTTCTAGGGGATGTGAGGGAACGGTGTGGATATAGAGGCACACCGTGGTGTGTTCTGCGTGCTCCTCACCACTCCGGCTTTCTTAGGTGACTCCATTCCCTTCTTGACCACTACAGTGGGTATTTTCCAAGAGAATGTGCGTCCTCCCAGTCGATGATCCCATGGTTCCAGCCTTTTGGTGCACTAGCACTGTCCATTTCAGTGGTGATGGTCCATGCATATGAGGACACACCTGTTATTCTATATCTTCTTGACAGTGTTCACCATACCCCGCCCCCAGCAGACACCACGGGCATCCTCTCCAGATACTTCACTCTATCCTGACACTTAGCTGTGCCTTTCTCATTTTCAACATAATTACTGATATACACAGGAAGTAAAGAGAGAGAATGCAGTACCAAAAATCAGAGATGGCCCCAGAGTGTGCACCTTTGCTCTACCCAGTGGAATTTTTTTTTTAAAGATTTTATTTTAAAGATTTTATTTTTATTTGTCAGAGAGAGAGACGGAGAGTGAACATAGGCAGACAGAGTGGTAGGCAGAGACAGAGGGAGAAGCAGGCTCCCTGCCGAGCAAGGAGCCCGATGTGGGACTCGATCCCAGGACGCTGGGATCATGACCTGAGCCGAAGGCAGCTGCTTAACCAACTGAGCCACCCAGGTGCCCCCCCAGTGTTGTTTTAACAAAAACAAAAAGAGGGGTGTTATTTTTCAGAAAGGTGCATTTCTTGAGCCTAACATGTAGCTGCACCAAGGAAAGGTTTAACTGAACTCTTGAAACACACACCAAGACCAGAAATCTGTGTTGCACAGCACAATTAGTTAATAAATGCTTATTCTTCAAATGGATGAATGAATAAAGAAGTGAATTGCTTTATACCTACAAGTGTCTAAAAATCTACGTTTGTTTGTATCTGTCTTACCTCTGTCTCTTTGAACCGGATTTGCCCATGGCTACACACACGCATGTGCACGCGCACGCGTGCCCTTCACCAGAAATTGATTAAATGCATCTCCAGCCTAACTGCACAATCCCCAGGTCTTTCCTTGAAAGTCCCTGCCCTACACTCAGTGTGAGTCCTCAGTGCTCATCTCAGATTTTCCACACCATGATTTTGATCTTCCTTTCACAGACAGTGTGGTTGTTCTCTTCCCAAACAAATACCTAGCAGCACTGGGGGGAATATGTGCAGACTCTGGGCACTGAGCACGTAAAATGCCAGGCTTTTATAAGGGCACATATTGGAAGGAGAGGCATCAGGAGGCTAAGCTCTTACACTCATATTCTAGATCACTTTAGGACTTGCTAGCTATTTAAGACCCATCAGCTATAGCCACTGACGTCTTCCTCTTGAAGCTCTGAAACATTTAATCCTGAGTGAATTCTCACTAAAGGTACCACTCATCTGTCTTGTTAACCATTCCACTAGACACCCAGGAGAGAAACTAGGAATTCTAGAGCAGAGTTTCACAAAGCAGAGGTATTAAGATGGAAACCTGAGAGAAAGCAAATTTGTTTTTGGAATCCTGGTCAAACCATTTACCAAAGTTTTATTTTGGACAAGTTATAAACCTCTCTGGAATGCAATATTTTCATCTAGAAAATACTAATAGTACCGATTTCAAAGGATGTTATGAAAATTGAATTAGTTAACCTATGCAAACACTTAGGATGCTGTCTGGCATGTAGTGTTTTCTGCAGGCAAGGGAACTGACTGGTTAACCACCTAGGTGACGGGTAAAAAATCAAAACAGTTTCCCTGAAGGGCATCAAGTAGAATCTGAGTGTCCTGATCATATCCCTGGGATATGACCAAGATGAAGAAGCTGGGAATGGTCTATTCTAGAAGGAAGGTTGTTAAAGTCATTGCTCAAATTCCAGACTTTTTTAATGGGCACAGAACTCTCCAGATCAAAATGTGAATACTGACACATTAAACATCAAATAGATTAAGTGACGTATGGTATCCTGCATTGGATCCTGAAACAACAAAAAAATGACAATAATGGAAAAACAGGTGGAATCCAAAGGGAGTCTGGAATTTAGTTACTAGCAGTTAACTGTAGTAAACCAACCATGCTTGGTTTCTTAGTTCTGACAAATGTACTATGGTCATATTATTTTTTTTTATTATGTTATGTTAGTCACCATACAGCACATCATTAGTTTTTGATGTAGTGTTCCATGATTCATTGCTTACCTATAACACCCAGTGCTCCATGCAATCCGTGCCCTCCTTAATACCTAATAGATGTTAACATTAGAACAAGCTGGGTGAAAGATACACAGGAATTCTCTAAATTGGCTTTGAGACATTTTCATAAATTTAAAGTTATTCTAACATCAAAAAGTTTGTTTAAAAATAATCAAATAGATCCCTTTAGCCTTTGGAGAATTTTCCACAGTGGATTTATTTATACTTAAAGTCATGTCTTTCATTTTGGCTTCCCCGGTAATACCGGGAGAGGATGGAGGGACTGGGTCCCTTCTCCCTGCGTGTAACCAGCATGAGAGTCACTCCTATAGTCTCATCCTGGCTGTTTTTCTCATTTCTCCAGATCTGGCTGTGGCAGAGATGGGGCCTGCTCTACACCAGAGCCTGGTCACCATCTTAGCTTAATTTGAGAGAAAGATGAGGTGTCAGAAGGGAAAAGTGGCCAACATTTGGTTTTCCTGAGCTCATTTTTCTCATAAAAGTCAATGAATGTCTTATGACTCTGTACCCCCTCCCCCAACACATTGGCCCATTGGACAACGTTCTTGGCTGTAGCTGAGAGACTTCATAATGGCTTCTTGAAACCCTGAGACAGGTCCCTGGATCTGTAGCCCTAGTGGGTTAGCAAAACAAGAAGTACAGAGGAGGAAACACCATTTCACTGAGCAATTACACTGATTCCAGAATGGTTTTGAATGTTCTACATTCTTACTGAAGTCTCATCCTAGTAAAAGAGGAAGCTGAGGGTCAAAAAGACTAGATACCTGCCCACAGTGATATGAATAGATACAATAGATGACTACATAGGAGGGGGGTGACGTAAAAATTCCAGTTTCTCCCTGCTTCCCTCAGATACATACACGTAGACATAGACCCACACATGCCTCTTTTGGATGTCAGAACATCTCTGATTTCATTAAATATGTGCTGACCGATTGTGCTTAGTGCCTGACACACATTTAATGCTAACAGCACTTACCCATAGTTAATCCCATTTTACAGAAGAAGTAAATGAAGCCTGAAGATCTTTCATATCTTACTTAAGGTTTACATAGTTTATAAAGTGTCAGGGCTAGGATACATATGCAGCCAATCTGATTCCAGAGCCTGGACTTCTAATCACTTCATTGCTCAATGAATATTTGTTGAATGAATGGATGGGAAAACAGCTTTGATGAAGGAGTGCAGAGTTATCTCAATAAGATCGTGCACTGGATCTCATGTTTAGAATGTGTGAGACCATTTCTCCTAGAGCAAGCAGTCCCGACAAGACCCGTGCTCTCCTGCTTAACCTCTGTCTTTGCCTCTTCTCTTCCTTCTCTTGGGGACTTGACAGGTGCTTAATGCTAAATGTCAAAGAGAAAAAATACCACCCAAAATATTTTAATCAAGAGAGAGAACACATACACACAAAGAGAGAGAGAGAGCACAACATGTAAAGGAAATCTCTGTTCTTGTTCTCACTAGCTATAGGGCATATGGCTTTGGGGAAGATACCAGCTCTCTGGGCCTCTTTCCTTATCTAAGAAATGGACTAACAGTTCTTAACTCCTGTGGTTGTTGTGAGAATCAGACATCATTTCTCCAGAGTCTCTGCACCACGGATGGCAGAGGAGATGCCCTACATGACTAGTTTTTATGTTTTTTATCTTTACTGTCATCCTTGTCTATTCATAAAACCTGTTTACTTCAGCAGAGTCTCCCGGCCACATGCGACCCAAACACAAGCACTGAAGCCACATGTCCCCCTAATACCACCCAGGCAGATGAAAGCCCAAGCCTTAACAAGGCTTATCATCAGAGTGGAGAGATGAGAGGGTTCAGCTGGGCTGGAAAAAGAAAGAGTGTGTCCAAGTCAACAGAAGGAGGCCTTTCCATGGCCTCCGCATCTGATGCCTGACCCACGCAGCTAGAGGATGGATGCCATCTCAGATTCTCTGTCCTGAAACCATGGTCTTTATTATCAGTAGTCATACCAGCAATGAAATTGAACCTGAGCTCTACACATGGACAGACGAACTAGCAAGAACACCTACTCCCAACAAACACAGAACTAAATTAAATTCTAACCTTTGTGTGTGCCTGGGTGGCTCATTGGTTTCAACTCAGGTTGTGATCTCAGGGTTGTTAAGACCCAGCCCCATGCTGGGCTCTGCACTCAGCGGGGAGTCTGCTTGAAGATCCTCTTCCTCTGCCCCTCCCCTACTCTCTCTCGTGTCTCTCTCTCTCAAATAAATAAATAAATAAATAAATAAATAAATAAATAAATCTTTTTAAAAATAAGGAAAAATACTGTATCTTTTGGAGGTATTACCTTTGACATTTTTTTTTTCTTCTGTTTGGTCTACTGCTAATGGGTTTGGTTGAAAAGTAAGAGAAAGGGACACTTGGGTGGCTCAGTTGGTTAAGCAGCTGCTCCTGGCTCAGGTGATGATCCCAGGGTCCTGGGATCAAGTCCTGCATTGGACTTGCTTCTCCATCTCCCTCTGCCTGCAGCTCCCCCTGCTTGGCGCTCTCTCTCTCTTTCTGTCAAATAAATAAATAAAAATCTTAAAAAATAAAAAAGAAAGGAAAAGTAAGAAAATAGCATAACAGAGAAAAATCAAGAGACCATGCCAGGACTCCAGGAGTGAAAAATCCTGGATGGAGGCTCGTCTCTCATCATAGCAGGTCCCTCCCAGCAAGAATTAGGATTGTAATCAGTGCGATGATGGCCAGGGCCCTGACCATCCCTTCGTATACAGGACCCAGGGCAGGACTTTGAGGGGGGAATACTCTCCAGGTGAGGACCTTGTGAGAGGGAATTCAGGGCAGCAGTTTTCTGAAAAAGCAGAATAGCCCCATCCCTGGGTAACAGGAAGACAGAGACTGGGCTGTCCTGGACCTCTGTTCTCTTGACCGATTTTCCACAGAATTGTGACTTCTTTCTTGTTTTCCTTGCAGAGATTTTCATCTGGCTTGTTTTTGTGTCTTCTCATCTTCTTTCTTCTCAAGCCGAGAATACTTTTTTTTTTTTTTTCTCTTTTTGAGGCAGTTGTTTTCAATAAATCCCTGCTTGTTTTCTTTAAGTTGCTCAGTTATTTTAAGTTTTCTCTTTCACAGCCCTCTGTCTACATTTCTGCTTTCCATCTGGGCCGCTTGGTTCACTTTGTTTCTGGAATAAAGACAAAGGGAGGTATCGGAAATTCAGAGATCCTGGCCTGCCTCTGGGATCAGAAAGGCCTGGCAAAGGACAAAATCCACCTGCTGATCTTTCCAGCACTTTTATTATGGCTCAGATTGACTATTCGCACAACTGGAGACACCTTGATTGGTCATGAGGACAATCAATGTTCCTGGTTTCTATAAAGGCAATCTAGTTATACACTGAGTGGGACCTTTGATCTGAGTGCTTCTCTGTGTGTCTATCAGTGAGGGCCATGGCAGAAAGCATTTAGTACACTCAGATTGGGAAACTTAAAAAGAGTTTACTGAAAGAACAAGTTATAAAGGTGTAGGCAGGCTGCAGACAAACCACAAAGGACAGAGAAGTGTCCTAGGGACAGCAACAGCAGAATTCTTTGACCACTGTCCTCTTGAAAAGATAAGGGCAGGGAGCAGCTCTCTGGAGAGAAAGGATCCTGTAGGAGGACCTGCCATCTTGGCCCGTGGATGCCGCCAGCCTTCGTACTCACAGGGAGGGAGATGAAAGATTGCAAGCTTCCATCCCACTTCCTTCCCCTCTGATTCCCTCTGAGACTCCCCAGAAGTCAAGAGAACCCACTGGGGTTGTCAGTATCAATCAGACTTTTGGATCATAGACCATAGTGGGAGTGGATGGAGAATGAATCTGGAGGGGTAAATAGAAGTTATTCAGCAGAAGGAACATGCAGGTTTATGTAACTCTCTGCCCATATATACATGCACATATATACACGAGTGTGTGCTAGGCTCAAGAAAGCAAGTATCTGGATTTTCTCTAAGGGAGGAGTCATTCAGGGGCTACCCCTTTCTCTGTTCAGTCTGAACAGATTACTAAAAATCTTGATTTCCTCTAATTCTGACTACTTAGTGTTTGAAGAGCAGGACAGAGTACTGGAAATGGGAATCTTCTCTGGGATCATATGTGTTCAAATTATCTTTAGATATTGAGGTGACAAAATGTTTCAAGGATGAGATATGCCGAAAGGTAAGACCTCTTCTTGCTTCTAAAGAACTCACTCCAGGAGAGAAAAGTAAAGGATGAATGCTTCCATGTGAAGAGAAACATCCCAACCACCTCACCTGAACAGGTGGAGAATAGAGACTCATTCAAATGATGGGGCATTAAGGAAAGGGGCTTTTTCTAGGAGCCTTAAGTGAAAATGAAATCAGGGATTGGGTTAAGTCAGCAGCTCAGTAAATTTAAAATAGAGCTCAGAAACTCTGAAAGAGACATCAGGTTGGTGTCACATAGAATAGGTCTGTAATAGTTGGTATATTACACAGCCTCTTTAACACAGCACGGTATCCATGTCCACAATATGGCACTATTACTTTGGAGTGTATTGTTGGCATGTCTTTTTCTATCATTAGCTCATGAAGGTCTTGTTGACCATTATATCCCTAACATGTGGCCTAGCATCCAGGAAGTCCACACCAGTAGTCTCTTGTTGGACAAATGAACACCAGTATTTGTCCATTTTGAGGACTTTACATGGGACTAGTGTGTAGCTCTGAGTTTCACTGGATTGGGCCAGGAAAGAGCTGCCCGTGCTATTCAGGTTTCAGTTTAACCAATCCCTCCACAAAGTCAAAGCCATGAACTTACTTTTATACCCAAGGGGAAACCCTCTCTCTCTCATGAGTTTTGGTGGACAAGACTCATCCCATTTGACCTGTGTAGTGCAGCTCCTGTATTCTTGGTCCAGAGTTTTTCAAGGACCAGCCCATCAAGCTTTCATTAGTTCCTCTGCTTTTGCTCCACCAACACCTTATTTTGAATCTAGGCTTCTGGTGGACAACACTATGCATGTCGCTACTTTTAAAAGTCCCAGTTTTCTCCCTTCCTTCCTTCCTTCCTTCTCTCCTTCCTTCCTCTCTCTCTCTTTCTTCTTCATCTTTGTCTTCATCTGCTTCTTCAAAGAACTCATTAATTTCATCCCATTTTCCAAGGAGTTACAATTACCTGAGACAGTAAAAGGAGATGTAAATATCCATTTGGTACCTAATCCTTTCCTGTCTATCCCCACAACTACTCTAATATCATAATTCTCATCTTATAAAGGACTAAGCTGATTATCACAAAAATGATTAAACTCATTCAAAGTTTTCATGGTGAGCAGCAGCAGTTCCTCATTTTGAACCTGATCCATCTGTGACCAAACCTGTGCTCTTTCTGCTCTACCAATAACAAAGGAGTCCCACTTCCTCCCAAGTACTTCTGTAACTGTGTTACTTTGAAAGAACTGAGCAAAGGAAGGGCACCACCATCTTTCTTTGGCAAACTCCATTTCCATTTCAATTTAACTTAGATTTAATAAAATGCTTAATGAATCTTAATTAAACCTAAATTGAAATTAAAAATGGTTTAACAAGGTTTAATAGTGATGTGAGAGATCACACAATTCCACTTCAATAAATATTTTCCTAATAACAAATAACCATTTCATTAGTGAGGAAAACGTTGCCATTAAGTCTAAATTAAATTAAATTATCCATAATTTACTGGCATAGTTCACAGTATATGTTAATGAAAAATATGTAGTTTGTGTAGGACTTTTTGGTTTGTTTTGTTTTGTTTTGTTTTTTGTTGTTGTTGTTTTTAACTGCCTGTGTGCTACAAATGACTCTAGAGAATTTAAAAAGGCACTGAGAAGATTGTAATGGGTAAATGGCCTGAAGTCAATGGAAACATCTTTGAAATTCTGTCCTATCTAAAAACAGAAACAATGAGAAAGGGGGAAGAGAAGACATGAGGCTTTTCACCAATGCCATGTGGATTACTATCAATGTCACAACCATAAAATGGGGTATTGATAAGGGTGGGTGAAAAGATTATGAACCTAAGATATCTCTAGCTCAAAACAAAAGTGGAGATAAAAATCAGACTCCTATATAAAATGGCTCATATCAGATGTGATGAGGAAGGATAGAGGATGCAGAATATGAGAGAGGAGAAGAGGGCCGATCATGCTTCCTGGTGTGTGTGTGTGTATGCATGTGCCTGGGCATGCATGTTTCTGTTTTCTATTTCTTCTTCTTCTTTTTTTTTTTTTTATTTCTTCATGATTGAACTTGAAGCATGAATTAGGAAAGAGATTTGTTAGACACCATTCTAGGAAAGGATTTATCTAGATTTCTAGAATAAGGGATCAAATTCCAGATTGGGAAATTGGGCTTCACAATAAAGTCCCAGTTTGGTTTTCACCCCACAGTGCTGATCCACACTATCCACGAGGGTAGGGAAGGTGCTGTGAGCAGAACTGTAAACCTTGCTGTGACTTGAAGGATGTCAGAGACATATTCCCAGCCAGTATTTTCCAAATCCAAGAAATTACCCCCACTTCCCAAGACTCCTGATCTCAAACTTTCCCATACAGAAAACAGAAAGTGTCCCATACTTCTCTCTACCACACACAGGATAGTTCAAGGGCTACACTGATACTGTAGCCATGAGCCACATGGGGATATTGAGCTTTTGAAATATGGCTACTCCAGGGGCACCTGGGTGGCTCAGTGGGTTAAAGCCTCTGCCTTCGGCTTGGGTCATGATCGCAGGGTCCTGGGATCGAGCCCCATATTGGGCTCTCTGCTCAGCAGGGAGCCTGCTTCCTCCTCTCTCTCTGTCTGCCTCTCTGCCTACTTGTGATCTCTCTGTGTCAAATAAATAAATAAAATCTTAAAAAAAGAAAGAAAGAAATATGGCTACTCCTAATAGAGATGTGCTGGGAATATAAAATATACTCTGGATTTCAAAGACTGAGAGAATAGAAGTATCTCACTAATATTGTTTTCTATCAGTTACATTAATAATTAATTTATATTGATTATATGAAAGTAATGATATTTGGGGTATATTGGCTAATTTTGAAATATTTTAAAAATTAATTTCTCCTGTATCTTTTCATTTTATTCAAGGTGGTTACTAGAAACTTTTAAATTATGTCTGTGGCTTTCATGATATATCTAGTAGAGCTCATCTAGTTGTATCTACCTTAAACAAAGCAATGGGCATATTTCTTTCTTTTTTGTGTTAGCATTAACACACATTCTTTCATCCATTCATTTATTCAACAAACATGTTTCAAAATTCATTAGCATGAACTCTGTACTAGGCATTGGAGATACAGTGTTAAGAAGAAGCCAGTCCCATGTATCTGAATCATGTCCATGCACACATCCAAACACCTTCACAACACATGCTCAAGTGTATTCAAATCAACACATGGATGTACATGTATTCACATATGCAGGCAAACACGTATGAAGAGCGACAATCAGGTGCTGAGAACCAAACACTCCTTGAGTTAGAAGTCTTCAACTCTTCTGGTAGGTTCAGTTACTCTAGCACCCCACCAGGGAAAGCCACAGCTCTGCATTTCCAAGAGGTCAAAAACTATCTTTGTAATTTTGGCAGAGCTTATAGATCAGAATTGCAAGGGAGAAGACCAAATAGGGCAGATTCAAATCTATCTGTTCATGCCTGAGCACACCAGGAAAGGCCAGCATGGATAGGCTCTTTGGGGGTAGGTTTGTTTCCATGGAAGTTCCTCTTTTGGGGTCCAACTTCCTGGGAAGTGAGGAGAGCCCACCCAGAGACACTGGCTGGGCTGATGTTGAAACAGTTTGGTGTGGTCTCATTCAAATAACTTTCTGGCTCACCCCTCAGCTTTTTGGCCCAGGAAGTGGGGGAGAGGACTGAGGTAACATTAGACAGGTCCAGTCAGGAGTTAGAAACCACACAGGTGATTTTAATATAAAATTTAATATAACAAACTTCATGGTGAAGAACTGGGAAGACAAAGAGAATACCCTGGGGTATTGAAAAGTAGCAAATACAAGAAATAGCCACCCCTCTGAGGCTGCAGGAATGTGGAAAAGAGGTTTGAGTTGTGAAAATGTAGAACTGAGAGAATGGAAGCCCAAAGCTGAAACAGGCAAGGGAGAAGGGGTTCCAGTCAGTCAGCGCTGACTGGGGAACAGAAGTCGTCTTTGTCACTCTGTCTGTCATGACGGAGCACCATATACTGAATGGCTTAAACAGAAATTTAATTTCTCTCATTTCTGGAGACTAGGTCTAAGATCAAGTTTCCAGCAGGGTTTCGTTCCTGGTAAAAGCTTTCTTCCTGGCTCTTACCAGGCATTGGCGAATGTCTAATGCCCACTAAAGTCTCTGTGTCTTAAGGATACTCAAAAAAATATTGGTGGAATGAATAAAATAAAGTAGAAGAGAACAGACAGAAAATGCTGTGAAAATTTCCCAAAAGCTGAATACAGAAGTGCAAAGCCAGAAAGGAAGACAGCTGCCTTCTCGCTGTGTCCTCACATAGCAGGGATGGAAAGTATGGTCTGGTCTCTACCTCTTCTTGTAGAGCTCCAGCCCTGCTGGGGTACGGCCCCTCCCTTGAAATGTCATGTAACTTTTATCACCCCCTCACAAGCCCTATCTCCAAATACAGTCACATTGGGAGCTGGGGCTTCAGTGCATGAATGGGGATGGGGAGAGGTGCTGTATTCAGTCCTTAGAAAGGGTTATGACACTAATCCTACAAGCGTCGTTTAAAAAAATATGTCCAACTGTATTCAGCTGCTGAGATGGGAAAGAACAGCTCTCAGGGTGAAGGAGCTTTGCTGAGGGCATAGCTGAGAGAAACAGGAAGCAGAGACCAGAAGCACCTGTCCCTTCTTCCAGTTTTTCAGTCTCTCTCTAGCCCCCCCTACTGACAGAGGCTGTCGTGGAGTCAGGTGGTGAAGCAGAAAGGTGGTAACTGAGCTCCAGGTACCCAAGGTACAAAGAATCCAAGGGTGGGGTGGAACCCCTGGGAGGTAGTAGCTTAATAGCCAGCGCAGGGACAGACATAAACATGAAGGATGATGAAGACATGAATGCTGTTTTCATAAGTTTATTGTGCACGATTTTATCTCCAGGAAAAAAAAAAAAAATCCACCAGAAACAGAATCGTCAGTCAAATCCATTTAGGGAATCTTCATGGTATCCTTCTGTTCAGAATTCATAATGATGCATTGGCTGAGGAAGTCCTTGGATAAGTTTTGCTGTAAAGAAACATGTGTTTCTTTTAACAGAGAGTTCCCCAAACACCTTGGACCACAGATGTAGTTTCTGTTTGTTTTCTTTTTGGAACAACTATCAATTTCCAAAACAATTTTCCAGATATCTTCTGCAAAACTTTGAGAAGCATGTGCTGGTAATGATATCAGCACTAAGATCATGATAGATATATGATGAACTGTGGCCCACTAATAAAGTAACTCACATTTGAACATGCTGTACTTTTCCATAAATGCTTTAGTCTAATGACAGCTGAAGCTAACTGTGCAGTCAAGGGTGATTGCCCTGATGTCCCTGGGGATTCCTATGACACAGAAGCCTGTGAGAGCAGAAGACTTTTTTTTTTTTTTTTTTTTTTTGCTTTCTTCTTCACAATTGTAGGCTCAGCAACCATCACAATGCATGGGACCTAGTAAACATCCAATAATGTGTGCTGTATGTAGCCATGGAAGAACGGAAGGAGGGGAGCAAATGATTGGCCAAAAGGGCTAACAGTAACATTTCATGTGCAAATCAGTACAGGGAATGATGAGAAAGAAGTACAGTGCTGTCCTGTAGGGAGGCAATGAAGCTGCTATGTGTTTTAAAGTTTTCTGGTAGCTCCGCTTGGAAAAGTAAAAAGGAAACTGGTGGAACTAATTTTTATAATCTATCTTACATAAAATAATCTCTCCAACAGGTAATCAATATAAAGACATTAATACAATATTTTGCATTCTTTCTATTAAGTCCTTGAAATCTGCTGTGTACTTTACATTCACAGCACCTATTAGTTTGGCCACACGTCAAATGTTCAACAGCCGCAGGCGGCTGTAAGGACCTATTTAGCAAGAGGCTTTCATTAAAGTTAAACTGTCCCTGCTCTCCTTCCCCCAGGGGATTTACTTAAAAACAAGTCCCGGAAACCAGCTCCAGGTAACAAAGCCCAGATACAAGGGTGGGTCAGGCTTGGTGGAAACATCCGGATCAGTGAGGTGTTGCATAATGTCTCCCTAGCTACCAAGGAGTATGGGCCCCTACCCTTTGGGAGCTTTTTTGGGGCCAATCCTAATCAAGGTGTGATAGGCTAGTTCAAATGTCTACTAGGGTAAATTGTAATTCAATTGGTCACTTAGCATCACTGTGGAGTTTCCTGCGTGTGTTACAATCTCATTGGCCACCTGTGCGTGGCCAGGCCCAACCGCATGGCCTTTGCCCTTAAAAACTAGTCTGAGAAACAGGGAAGGGTTGCCCTCTCCTGTAAGAGGCACGACCCCGAACGTTCGGTTAGATTCTTGATGCTTACCCCAAAATAAAGCTTTGCTTGACCTTCACTTTATATCAGTCTTGCTCTTTTAATCACGGACCCATTATTGGGGCATAACAGTGGCCACTTGTCTTAGATACCATAGATAGAGACTTATCAGGTACAATCCCAAATTAGGGGGATATGTGGTGAATGGTCAGATTGGTAAATGGATATTGAGTAAGAAATCATTGTCCAGTTGCAGGTACTGAATATTGTGAGGATATCTTATTTCACTGACATTATTCACACATAAGTTCATGGTGAATATGAAACAGAGTTCAAATGACAAGAAAGAAAGAAAGAAAGAAAGAAAGAAAGAAAGAAAGAAAGAAAGAAAGAAAGAAAGAAAGAAAGAGGAAGAGAGAAAGAAAGAAAAAGGAAGGAAAGAAGGAAGGAAGGAAGGAAAGTAAGTTAATAGGAAGTCGTTTCACCATGGTGGATTCTACTCGAAAGGCTAGTGATATTTTAACACTTGAAAAGGTGATAGGATAAAGGTTTTAGAGAAAATGAAGACTCGAAAAAATGTTGGTGGAATGAATAAAATACAGTAGAGGAGAACAGAGAGAAAATGCATGTGAAAATTTCCCAAAAGCTGAAAATAGAAGTGCAAAGCCAGAAAGGAAAATCCCACGTGAGGGGAAGCCATGGTGCCACCACTCCCCAGCTGTACCTCGTCTTCACTCTCATTCTAAGGGGCTGGTGCAATGAAAATGTTTATAGCTTTCCTGCCCAAAGATGTTTCATTATCTTCCCTGCGACTGCAGGAAAGGGTTATGCAAAAATCTGGAACATTTCTCCAACCTTCTGATCGCTAGTTCTCTCCAGTCCACTCTCCAAACTGACCCCAGAGTATAATTCTTGTCAGCATAGGACTTCCTCTAGGGAAAGTTTTGTTCATCTCTGTGTAAATGTCTTAGGGTCCAGCACAGTGCCTCTTACCTAGCAAGCTCTCTAAAAATAGTGTTATGTATATTGGAAGGAAAGAAGGAAGGAAGAAAAGAAGGAAGGAAGAAAAGGGTAGGGAGGGGAAGGAATTAACAAAATGTCATATCAACATTTTCAATATAGCTTTGTACCTTAACAGGCCATTATTTTAGTAGAACCGAAATTTGGTATTTTTGACGTTATTTTCACTATACATTCACATCCAAAGTTTGTCTTACAGAGGGGAAATGCATGAACCCTGGTTCATATATGCAAACCCAGCATGTCTATGAAGGGTTTTTCACACTTCAAGGCAACATTCTTGAATCCACACGTCTTTAAGACATTTTTCTTAATATGATACCAGTTCTTTTTATTCTGCCTCCCAAGAGTTAGAGACAACTTGACATTTGCGGCATAAGGAACCCCTTCTTCAGACTGAATGACCCTTCACAGTTCTCTGTTCTTGGACACAGACCATCTCTCATATGGCCAGTAACTCTTTGTTGGAAGCCCTTATGCGACAAGCCTTTAAAAGCCTTCTTGCCCCTATACCAACAATATTGTGCATCTGACCATCCTGAAACAGAAAACGAAGTCATCTAAAAGAGCGTTTTTGTAAAATACCAATTTATAGAAGCCTAGGTGTTTTCTCTGTCAACAAAGCATGCCATATATGAGGAAGAGGAAAACGGCGGGCCCTTCTGTTTGGGCTTTGGGGTCTATTATTAGTTTTTTCTGTTGGAGAGAGGTGAGGATATAGTCTTAACATTAAAACAGAAAACCTAATCAGTATTTCAGCTGTCTGGGTATTGTGAGCTGAAGACATCTGTATTTTTAATTAGTTCTTTCATAAATGTGATTATGGGATGTCACGTGATCGCCGTAGACACCAACACCTGGAACTTTGAAAGGACGGCCCTTCAGGGTCCCCAGGCTTGGACAGTATGCTCAGGGAAGTCCTGGCAATGGCATTAACAGTGTTATCAAGAGGCCTCCAGATCCAAATGACTTTCCTGTCTGTAAATTAAATAATAATATGAAAACAAAATCCGCTCGGTCAAGCAGGAAGGCATAAATATAACAGTGAGAATTTCCTGTCAGAGGGACATTTTAAGTCCCTGTTATCAAAAAGCCTACTGAATGGAGCCTGATAAAGTCCTTAGCCTCCGAGAATAAGTCCAAGGGCAGCCCAGAGTTTCTAGTGGTTTTGCCAGGATAAAAAGAGCAAGGTCCCCTGGAAACCAAAACTAAGCCTGAAAGGGTGGAAAGGCACAACCTTGAGTGTACGGAAGGCCTTTTGAAACCTCTGGCTTCCAAATTCTCCTGGGAAAAGCATCACACCCCGTGGTTAATGTAGTTACATTTAAGCAGTTCTTCGTTTTTACCCTAGGGACTCATGATGAGAAAATATGCATTATGGTTTTGAGTACATGGAGAGCACTGATTATAAAAATTCAAGGCCTCCCGTGGCTGGTCTGCGGTGCCTCTCAGTCCTCTTCCTGCTGGTCACAGGGGATCCAAGACCACCCACCAGCAGCCCATAGCCTACTGCTTGCTCCTTCCACTCCTTGCAAGTCACATGGTCCTGATGGGGAGAGAGACCCATGTTCTAGATACAGCCTTTAAGGAGCTCGAATCCCACAGCTGCACTGTGACTTCGGTGGCAAAGTCTTGGAAAGCTGATTGCCTTCACTCTATTCTTTTTCTTAAATGAGGGGTTTTCTTCTTTGCTTTCTAATCATGGTCCCTTATCATTTCTAATTAATGATGACTAACAGGGAAAAATCTATGCAAACTGACATTAGGTGAAGTTTCCTCTTCTGGTCACCTCCCTGTGTCAGAGTGTGTAACTCATTATCAGTGCCATTAAATCCCCCTTAACAGCATTAGGGAATGTTGCTAAAGGTGATCACATCTAATTAAGGATTATGGGTAACTTATCCACTTCACCATATGAATGATGGGACGTGTTTAAAATTCAAGTATTAAAAGCACAATAGGATATATGCTTTTGAGAACCAATGTATTTATTCTCAACAAACATTTTTTTTTTTTAAAAATTGGCTATATAGTGCTAGATGTGCACATTTTTAAAAACCTGCACAAAGATAAAACCCAAAATTTATACTGCAAACCCCAGTTATTAGATCTGCCAAATACAGCACATTTTGGCAAAATTGAAAGAGAGCTTTGGTGGCTTTCAAGCAATCCCATATTCAAAGAGATGGCAATGCATTTCAGGAAAGCAGCACAAGATATTCGGAGAGTCCCGTAAGTGTCCCCCATTTTATAAGGATCTCTCTGGAGAAAGGAGAATGGGTTAGAAAGTCAAAGCGCATGCATTCCTTCGAGGTCTTTGCCCCCATCTGTGAAGTCTTCGTGGCTTCACTACTCCAGGGGAAGAACCATTATTCTCACCAGAGGTGGGGCAGCAGAAATGATGTCAGCTACCTGTGGAGTAACACCTGCTCTCTGGGACCAGACCCTGTCTAAGGCAAAGGCTTCCATTTGATCAATACCCAGGCATGCATGTGATCGCTGCCCTCTCCCGCAGACACACAAAATGCAATTTTCTCAGGTGGAATCTGGGTTTTATAGAATGAGGATTGTACTGAAGTTTGAAATAAGGGTGTCTTGATCTTCTCTCCAATTCTAAAAGTTACCTTAGCCCATCATCCCCTGAGGGTAATCCCTGCCCTATTGTTAAGTAGAATCACTGAGAGCAGGAAGGAACTGCCACAGGTAGCTTACTACTTGGGAGCAAATCAAAGGTTTTTATACTCTATGCTATCAATATAGGTGTATGTATATTTGAATGACTGCTTTTGAGGTTCATGGCCCAAGTCTTACCTCCCCAGATGGTGTTCAAAGTTCACCTCACATAAGTCAAACAAAGGTCACCTACATACAATAGAATTCCATGGGTCTGGTTACTAGGATCTGGTTCTAAAATTTAGAAGATACTTCCAATATTCATTGGTAGTAAATATTTGTTTTAAGATTATTTTCTCTTTTTTACATATTTTTTATTTTCCCTTGTTTACTCAGAAATAATTTTAAGATTGCTAAAAATGGAAGCTTTGCATTTAAGATAAAAGTCAGGAGCTCTATAAATATAGAACAACAATCTAGATAGTTGTATCTGTGACCTATCCAGTAGAAATAGTGCATGGAACACATAAGTAGAAAAATACTTTCTTTAAAAAATCTTGAATAGCATGGAGGACAGGGGGTGTTAGAGAGGAGAATGGAGTTGGGAGAAATTGGAAGGGGAGGTGAACCATGAGAGACTATGGACTCCAAAAAACAATCTGAGGGGTTTGAAGTGGTGGGGGGGTGGGAGGTTGGGGTATCGGGTGGTGGGTATTATGGAGGACACGGATTGCATGGAGCACTGGGTGTGGTGAAAAAATAATGAATACTGTTTTTCTGAAAATAAATAAATTAATTTATAAAAAATATCTTGAAAGGCTAAAGTGAAAAAATTAAAGTTATACAGTTTTTTAAATTTATTTTTTATTTTCAGCATAACAGTATTCATTATTTTTGCACCACACCCAGTGCTCCATGCAATCCGTGCCCTCTATAATACCCACCACGTGGTACCCCGACCTCCCACCCCCTACGCCTTCAAAACCCTCAGATTGTTTTTCAGAGTCCACAATCTCTCATGGTTCACCTCCCCCTCCAATTTCCCTCAACTCCCTTCTCCTCTCTATCTCCCCATGTCCTCCATGCTATTTGTTATGCTCCACAAATAAGTGAAACCATATGATAAGTGCCTCTTTCTGCTTGACTTATTTCACTCAGCATAATCTCTTCCAGTCCCGTCCATGTTGCTACAAAAGTTGGGTATTCGTCCTTTCTGATAGAGGCATAATACTCCATAGTGTATATGGACCACATCTTCCTTTCCATTCGTCCGTTGAAAAGCATCTTGGTTCTTTCCATAGTTTGGCGACCGTGGCCATTGCTGCTATAAACATTGGGGTACAGATGGCCCTTCTTTTCACTACATCTGTACCTTTGAGGTAAATACCCGGTAGTGCAATGGCAGGGTCATAGGGAAGTTCTATTTTTAATTTCTTGAGGAATCTCCACACTGTTCTCCAAAGAGGCTGCACCAACTTGCATTCCAACCAACAGTGGAAGAGGGTTCCCCTTTCTCCACATCCCCTCCAACACATGTTGTTTTCTGTCTTGCTAATTTTGGACATTCTAACTGGTGTAAGGTGATATCTCAATGTAGTTTTAATTTGAATCTCCCTGATGGCGAGTGATGATGAACATTTTTTCATGGGTCTGATAGCCATTTGTATGTCTTCGTTGGAGAAGTGTCTGCCCATATATTCTGCCCATTTTTTGATACGATTGTCTGTTCATTATAGATCCTGGATATCAACCTTTTGTCTGTACTGTCATTTGCAAATATCTTCTCCCATTCTGTGGGTTGCCTCTTTGTTTTCTTGACTGTTTCCTTTGCTGTGCCGAAGCTTTTGATTTTGATGAAGTCCCAAAAGTGCATCTTTGCTTTTGTTTCCTTTGCCTTTGGAGACATATCTTGAAAGAAGTTGCTGTGGCTGATATCGAGATTACTGCCTATGTTCTCCTCTAGGAGTCTGATGGATTCCTGTCTCACATTGAGGTCTTTTATCCATTTGAGTTTATCTTTGTGTACAGTATAAGAGAATGGTCGAGCTTCATTCTTCTACATATAGCTGACCAGTTTTCCCAGCACCATTTATTGAAGAGATTGTCTTTTTTCCACTGTATATTTTTTCCTGTTTTGTCGAAGATTATTTGACCATAGAGTTGAGGGTCCATATCTGGGCTCTCTACTCTGTTCCAATGGTCTATGTGTCTGTTTTTATGCCAATACCATGTTATACAGTTTTTTAAAAAGATTTATTTATTTTAGAGAAAGAGAGAGAGACATCAGAAATTGGAGGGGCAGAGGGAGAGGGAGAGGGAGAGAGACTCTCAGGCAGACTTAGCACTGAATGTGGAGCCTGATATGGGGCTTGATCCCATGACCATGAAATCATGACCTGAGCCAAAACCAAGAATTGGACACTTGACTGGCTGTGCCACCCAGTGCCCCAAGAGGTATGTAGTTTTAATTATCTCATAAATGTGAATAAAGCCATTAACTTTATTTTAAAAAAAGATTTTGATAGTCCTGACTTAGAACTCAGAATCACTTTGCTCATTCATAAATCGTGGTCCCATAAATCAAATTCTCAACTTTTCAATACTTACGGGGAGAGTTTTTAAGGAGGGTGTGGCCAGAGGTGGCCACAGGGGGGAAAAAAAATACCCCCTCTGTCTTATCCTTCTGGGTCACAAGTTAGTGGTAGTTAGATTTGCAATAACAACCTTAGCACACATCTTGGATTCCTTGTATTTATTGTGCTATCTCTCCTTCAATCAGAGGCTTGTGTGTTCATTTGTTCAATCATTCATTCATCTATCTTTCCATTTGGAATAAACATTCCTCCTTCAGAGGACCCACCCTCCCTACAAGGCAGTGAAGCTTTCATGTGACATGTTTAGCATAGGATAACCGGATCACAAATGGTCATCACTGTAAAAGCAAACGTGTATCACAGCGGGAAGGATATATATATCCTTCCATATATATATATGGTGATATATATATATATAAAATATATATTAAATATATATATAATATACAATTATATATATAATAAATATATATATATATAATAACATGAAAACTTCCTGCTTTCAGCTAATATTTCTAGGCAATCTTTACTCAAAACTCAAAACTCAGCCTCTGATACCAACATCCCTCTTTTTAGGTAACTGAAAAAATGTAATGTGAAACAAAAGATATTCCTTAAAATTGAAAGCTGAAAGTTACAACTTTCACGTCAGAAATAACAGGCCAATTTCATTTCAAATGCATGCTATTTCAAAATGGCATCATAAAAGAATGATTTATTCACGTATACTTAATTAACTTTTTTCACAATAACAAAAGGAAGTAGACGCGTGATAGAACCAACATTGCTTGAACACAGACATTCAGTGTCCACTTCCAGAATAATACAGTGGTAAAATTAAAGCTTGCCATCATTATGGACTGCCTTTTTCTCAGTTTGCATTTGTGTGGCTACACATGTATAAGGTCTTTTCTTGTGAAGCAATGAATGGTAGACATTATCCATACAATGCCTGCAGAAAATCAGCTCCCAATGTGATAAGGACGTGGCTGTGGCCACAATGATGAATTTTTATTAAGAATCACTTTTTAAATGACAGAGAGAACCAGAAGGTGAGAGCTGTTCAAGGCAAGGAAGAAGAAGGGAAAACAAATTAGACTAGATCTAGAGGGGCACCCAGGTCGCTCCATCAGTTAGGCACCTGACTATTGGTTTCAGCTCGGGTGGTAATCTCGGGGTCGTGAGATTGAGCCCCATGTCCTGCTCTCATCATGGAGTCACTCTCCCTCTCCCTCTGTCCCTCCGCCTCCTGCCCTATCTCTCTCTGCCTCTCCTTCTCTAAAATAAACAAATTTAAAAGAATAGATGTAGGGGCGCCTGGGTGGCTCAGTGGGTTAAAGCCTCTGCCTTCGGCTCGGGTCATGATCCCAGGATCCTGGGATCGAGCCCCACATCGGGCTCTCTGCTCGGTGGGGAGCCTGCTTCCTCCTCTCTCTCTGCCTGCTTCTCTGCCTACTTGTGTCTCTCTCTGTCAAATAAATAAATAAATATCTTAAAAAAAAAAAAAAGAATAGATGGAGAATAAGAGTCGTTTTGACCAAAATGCTGAAGTAATTAATAGTCTTTTAACGAAATATTTTGTATTACATTAGTAGTCTTGGTTATTGCATTTTTCTCCTGCTTTCACTCTCCGAAAAACTTGAGAGAGTTATGGAAAGGATATGCTTACTATAAGGAAGGCTCCTGGCTGAAAACTGCAAGAGGGTGGCCACTATTTCAGGACCCTGGGATGTCTGTGCTGGAAAAAAATCTGGAAACATTCGGGGTTTTAACTCTGATCAGTACACAGTCCTCATTTATCATGGCTTTGCTGAGACTGTATTTTGGCTTGACCAAAAGAGAAGTGCTATCGACTAGCAGTGTCTGCTAGGGGCGTAGAGACTGTGAGTGATGCTGTACATGCTCAGCCTTTGCCATCTCTGAGTTAGTTCAAACCCATCCTCATACAGATGTGAAAACTGAGGCTCCAAGATTGCTAAATAACTTGTCCCAGCTCTCATAGGAGCAAAACCTGACAAGAGCCCCATCCCCCAATTCCTAGCCCTGTACCTTTTCCATTTCCTATTTCTACTAGATGTGCTGTTATTTTTTTTTCTAGTAAAGACACATTGCCACATTTATGTGAATCAACAGGGAAAAAAAATACAGCAAACTTTGTTGTCAAGCAAAGAACATCTGTAGGAGCTCATCTTAAAATGAAAAAGCTGAAAATTATATCCCACTCTAAACATCCCCTACTTTGAAAATGGGGAGCGGGGGCAGATAAAGGACAAAAGTCATCTCTATAGTCTGCAATAGACGGTATCGATTCGGCAGGGCCAAGAGCGTGTCAATGTTATATACGGCAGCAGACCGGATTGGTGCAGAGGAGATAGTATTGTTCAATAGTCATAAATAATAATTATGTACAGGGATTGTCTCACTGATGCTCCATTCCCCTGCCTTCACTAATAATCAGAATCTGGTTCTCCCAGAGACCACCCCTCACTCTTATTCTAACAAGGCAGTAATTCTTTCTCGACCCATGGAAAGTACATACATCTCTGCTAAACATCCTTCCGCACTGGCATGTAAGGTGATCATAAGTTTAATTAAAGGTCGCGACAGCATCCTGGCCTCTGGTGCTCCTCACTCCTATTGTTCCTAGAGAGCTGCCTCGGAGCTGGGCTCATCCAAGAAAAAGAGTCCTTGGGCTTCCGTGCCTGTGTTCCCATCCTATCTCACCAGGAAAAAGAAAAAAAAAAAGACTCTTGACAGACTTTCTTCATGGACTCTGGGTCGAGACTGAAATCACCACCCAGGTTTCATGTTTTCTTTTGAGGGACAGCGGTTCCACATTCCCTCAAAATATTTAGAGGAATCGTAAAAGCCAAAGTAAAACTCAGTGAGGACATTTCCATTAAGACTCAGGGTGGGCCAACACTCAAGTGATTAACACCCAGGTCAGTCCCCACTGACAGGTGAAGACGGACAGAGCTTCAAAAGTAGTATCAAATACAACACACCTGCAAAGGCACGGCTCAATCAGATGCATGCCTAAAATCTCAGGTGTCCTCATAAATGCAGCCTTTTGTGTGGAAAAGAATGTTTTTGTGTCAGATGGCCTAGCTTCAAGTCCTACCTATGTTTCTGCTAGATTGATGAATTACAAGTCATTTCTTTTTTCTCACCTGAAAATGGGGATAAAAATCGCCACCTCACAAGATCAGTAAGAAGAAAATAATAAGAAATCTATATTTAAGGACCTAATGACTACATCTTACACAAAAAATGATGAATGATTTTTAGTGGTTTTGAGTCCTTGTAGGCTATATGAACATGAGCAGGACAGCTAATGGTTGAAAACGAGACGTTACGGTGATGTTGCAAAAGATACTATGGTGTGCCCAAGTGTAGGCTTGGAAACCAGACTTTATATCGTCCATATTCCTAGTTCATACAAAAACTCAGAGCAACAAAAACTAAAATCCAGGGGAAAGTATGGGGGAAGTGGGGTAGTCCATGGAGACATGGAAAGTGGCTGTAAATGCTTTCCCTGAGGGAGTATCTGCTTTTGGCCGAGACAGGTGCAGCTGTCCGGTCTGACTTCAGAATTACCGCTCACCCCTGAAGAAAAAGCCCGGCACATGTGAGGCTAGCTAGAGAGTATTTCGGGCTGAGCCAAGCTGTGGGGTGCCGAGGGGGGAGCAAGGAGGAGAGGGAGAGCAGCAGGAGACAGAGAGTCAGCAGATCAATAGAAGCACTTTAGGGTAATGGCCGCAGCTGCAGAGGAAGAGCGGGGCTGGGCGGCAGGCAGCTCCGTCACTGCCAGGAAAGGCCCATTTGCAGGAACAAAGGGCTTCATCTGTCCTGTCAGGCCCAAGACCTCACCCAGCAGCTGCAAAAGCAGGACGCCTCTCCGTGTGCCAGACGGGCTGCTGGCTACCTGCTGGCTTTGCCCCATGCCAGCCTTCTAGAGTTTTCTAGAAGAACATGGAACATGGAACTGGGAATGGGTTGAGTGGGTGAAGCATGCTGACACCAGGGACAGAGCAGGGAGGGAGGGGTCCACAGCCCTTGTGAGCCCTGCCGGAGAGCTGTCGCGGAGGCTAGGATCCATGGATGTCCACAGAGAGGAAAGAGAGCCCCCACTTCAGCCAATGGCTGCAAATTCCTCCCCAGGTAACCTTTGGACAGAGCAACTTTCAAAAAGTGGAAAAAGTGACTGGTTTGTTCTTCAGGCTTTGTTCCTTTCCCAAGTCCCTCTGTAGAATGTGCGCCAGAAAGGAAAACCAGCTTTATCCAACATGGGAAAGAGAATAAGGGCAAAACTGGAGGTCTGGCAGCTCCACGTGCCACAGCGAATGCCAAGTGGGCAGCAAAGTGCCAACCTTTTAGGATAATCTTGACTGAGTAAATAGCTTACTGTTCTGGATCATGAGCCATGAACGTGGCATGGGGGCCTGGTACTATCGTGATCAGTGGTGTTAGAAAATGAAGAAGCAAAGTATAGAGGGTGATGTGATTTGTCTGAGGTCACATTGATTTGTAAGTGGCAGAGCTGGAGCTCAAACCTAATCAAGTCTGTCCAACACTGTATCTTGTGCTTCAGACATTCACTCTGTACCAGCTAGAGTGGGTCTGGGCACTTGCATTTACCACAGTAACACTCAGTGTGTTTGCTCCCTCCTGAGATGTAACCAATGAATGTGTCTTCTTACATTAGTCGGGGTTCTTCAGAAAAACAGAACCAATGGGATATATAGAGACGTGTAAAAAGGGATTTATTCTGAGGGATTGACTCACGTAATTATAAATAGAGGCTCAGAAGTCTGACTGTCTGCTGTCTGCAAGCTGGAGGCCCAGGAGAGCCAATGGTGTAACTTCCAGTCCAGATCCAAAAGTTCGAGACCCACAGTATCCAATGGTGTAAGTCCATTCGTTTGAGCACGAATGGCCAAGAACCAGCTGCACCAATATCCAAGGGCAGGAGAGATGGATGTCCCCAGTCAAGCAGGGAATGCATTTGTTCCCCCTCTACCTTTTTGTTATATACAGCCCTTAACAGATCAGATGAGACCCACCCACCCTACCAATTCAAAGGCTCATCTCTTCCAGAAACATCCTCCCAGTCACACCCAGAAAGAATGCGCTACCAGCTCTTTAGGCATCCCTTAGCCCTTAGTCATGGTGATAGGTAAAATTAAATCATCATAAGAGATGAGGGTTGCTGGAGGAGAGGAAGTTGGCAGATTGGGTAACTAGGTGATGGACATTAAGGAGGGCACATGATGTCATGAACATTGGGTGTTAAATAAGACTGGTGAATCATTGACCTCTACTTCTGAAACCAACAATAGATCATATGTTAATTAATTGAATTTAAATTTTAAAAAATACATAACTAAAAAATTAAACCCTCACAGTCCCCAGAAGCTCTACTAGGGTGAACTCCATGGTTGTAAGTTTTTTGAAGATTGTCATACAGATTTCTGGAAAAGAAGTCATTGATCTAAATATAAATGACTATAGTAGAGAAATTCATGGCCCAGGCCCAGGCACATGGGGGAGATTATGTTGCATGGTAGATAAGAATGCTCATATTGGGAGGTGTTGGTGAAGCATCTACCACATGCTGAGTATCTTACATCAAGTTGCACATGTAACCATCCCTCTGAAGTGGCTATTCTTATAGAGATGAGGAAAGAGTTCTGTACTGTTTAGCTGCAGGAAATCTTTCAGCTGATGAGTATTGTGGCCCAGATTCAAATGCTAAGGCAGCCTGACTTCAGAGCCCATGCTCTTAGCCACCATGTCTTACCACCTTTTATGGCTCAACATATTTCTCCTCTTGGTCATGGGTATATCTGGCAGGAGCATATTGTAAAAAAATAAAAATGAAAAAGAACAACTGGATGATCTAAAAAGCGTGAAATGTGAAATTCTATAGTTTTACTTTGGCTCATTAGAATGGAAGACCAACGTTTCAACACTCTTCAAGAGAACTTTTGTTGAACTAGATGTGTTCTGAGCACTTACTGAGCACTCCCATAGTGGAGATTATGCTAAAGGCTGAGGCAAGATAAACCAAAAAGACCTAGGGTCTGCCCTCAGAAGGCTCACAGTCTAGAGGAAGCATCAAGAAATACTTGTAAGGGGCACCCGGGTGGCTCAAGTAGGTTAAGCACCTGCCTTTGGCTAAGGTCATGATACCAGGGTCCTGGGATCAAGCCCACGTTGGGCTCCTCACTCAGCAGGAAGCCTGCTTCTCTCTCTCCTTTGGCCCTCCCCTTGCTTGTGTGTGCACTCTCTCTCTCCCTGTCAAATAATTAATAATTTTTTAAAAAACAAATACTTGTAATACAAGTGTAAGAGTCAAGATGTACACAGTGGGGGCGCCTGGGTGGCTCAGTGGGTTAAAGCCTCTGCCTTCGGCTCAGGTCATGATCCCGGGGTCCTGGGATCGAGCCCCGCATCGGGCTCTCTGCTCAGCAGAGAGCCTGCTTCCTCCTCTCTCTCTGCCTGCCTCTCTGCCTACTTGTTACCTCTGTCTGTCAAATAAATAAATAAATCTTTAAAAAAAAAAAATGTACACAGTGTGGTGTGAGAATACACATATTTTCATCAGCTGACTCTCCATGGGAGTAAGGGAAGTCTTCCTGGAGGAAATGACAAAATCCATAAATTTTGATGTGTATGAATTGGAGTTTCCCAATAAACAGATTAGGAGAAAGACATTCTTAAAAAAACAACATGTGTGCAGGATCTTGAAATGCAAAGAGATTTCTAGTTTCTGCTTAGGATGTCAAAAACCAAAAAGAGGATTGCTCCCACTTGACAAACTAGAAAAAGCTAGACACTCTACAAACTCTCATAATTTTTCTCTAATCCACCAAAGATCTGAGGTCACAGAGAAGTCAGCAAATCTGAAAGTTCATTAGACAGGTGCCTCTAAGGAAAGGCATGCATGAGTTTGCCTGGAACAGTGCATGGAAGAAAATAGGGCTGCCACACAAGGAGGTAGGAAGCTCAGCTTTTGATAAGTGCTCAAGGCTGAGAGAGAGCTGCCCTGAGAAAATAGACCCCCAGTACACACGAGCAGTGTGCTCTCCCTCACAGGATCTCTTCCACGGGCCTCACTGGATATAGATGGGAAAGAAGAAAGGCAAGCAGGAATCTGAAGAAAACCTCCTTCATATTATGGTCCCGGGAAGGAAGGAGATACTGCTGTCAGAAAGAAAAGAGACCCTATACAAGTCTTTCACATGTATTCCTTTCCTAGGGCTGCCATAAGAAAGGGCCATAGATTGAGTGGCTTCACGAAACAATTTTTTTCTCATAGTTCTAGAGGCTGGAAGTCCAAGATCAAGGTGTCATCAGGGTTGGTGAGAAAAGGATCTGTCAGGTCATTCTTCTTGGCTTGTAGATGGTCACTTCCTCCCTCTTCTTTCCTATCATCTTCCCTCTGTGTGTATGTCTGTGTCTAAATTTCCTCCTTTTATAAGGACATTCTGGATTAAAACCAACCCTAATGACCTCACTTTAACTGGATTATTTCTGTAAATATCCTATCGCAAGATAAGGTCACATTCCAAGGTACTGGAGGTTAGGACTTCAATATGTGAATTATGGGGAGGACATAATTCTACCCCAAACACACCAACATGAATCAAAAGACTTCAAGCATCAGGGGAAGGGCAAAAGACTTTATCCAGATGATTAAAAAAAAAAAAAAGTCATATACTAGAAGAAAATACTTGCAAAGCATTTAATTAAGAACTTATATCTAGAATAAATAAAGAGCTCCCAAAACTCAATGATAATATAATTTTTAAAAAGGGCAAAAGGATGTGAACAGATATTTTACAAAAGATATACCAATGGCAAATAAGAACACACAATGAAGCTCAAGATCATTAGTTATTAGGGAAATGCAAATTAAAACCCTAAATAAGATACGATGCCTACTAGATTAGGATTGGGGGAGGGGGGGAATAATACAAATTTCTAACAACACTGTTACTAGAACTTAAATTTTGGTGATAGAAATTCAAAATGGCACACCCACCCTGGAAAACAGCTGGACATTTTCTTGTAAAATTCAAGGAATGACACGTTTACCTTGCTGCTTAGCAATTCCCATCCTGACTACACAACTGAAAGGAAAAGTGTGATTTTACACAAAACCCTGAAAGGCAAACATGTATAGTGGCTTTATTCATCATTATCCCCAGAAATCCAAATATCCTTCAACGGGTGAAGGGATAAACAAGCTATGGAACATATATAAAATAGAACACTACTCATGCAGCTATGGATAGATGCGAATAAAGCTCAAACGCATCATACTAAATAAAAAAAAGCCAGAGTCAAAAACTCCAAAAACGTCTGGAAATTTCAAACCTAAAAGGACAGAAAACAAATCTGTGCTTGTCAGGGGCAAAAGGCAGGAGAAGGCATTGACTTCCAGGGGCATGAGGACAATGCTCAGCATGATGAAATTGCTCTGTATCCTGATTGTGATAGTGGTTTCATGGTGGTTGGCACTATAACAGATGAGTTTTACTGCATGTGGACTGTATCCCAATTTAAAAATACTTAAAAAAAAAAAAAAAAAAAAAAAAAAAACATGGGGCGCCTGGGTGGCTCAGTGGATTAAGCCGCTGCCTTCGGCTCAGGTCATGATCTCAGAGTCCTGGGATCGAGCCCCACATCGGGCTCTCTGCTCAGCAGGGAGCCTGCTTCCTCCTCTCTCTCTGCCTGCCTCTGCCTGCTTGTGATCTCCGTCTGTCAAATAAATAAATAAAATCTTAAAAAAAAAAAAACTATGCAAAGATATGTGTGTGTGGATTATCCTGTTGAAGCGTTACACGTTCCCAACAGCAAAGACTTGCAGTATAGGAAGTAGGGAGGCGATGAATGTGGGAGGATGTTGACCAAGAATGCTCTTCCTATTTTTGTCCCTTCCCCTCAACAAGGATGGTTCTCAGTTCTAAAACTTTGAGAGGAATAGAAGTCATGGATAGGCATTTGGGTTTCACAATGGATTGGACGATAAGGACAACTAAATATCCAAAATTCTACAAGTTTCCAACTGACCAACAACCATAAAATCTATAGTAGATGGCATGTACCACAGAAGTAGGCATATATTTTTATGTATACAGTTCCATGTTATACCAAAAAAAAACCCACCTTATAACTATATTACTTGTTCATAACTAATATTCTTTACAGGTACCAGGTTTGGTTTTCAGTATTCCTTACAATTCTTTCTGCTTCAAAATCTTGCATACAGGCCTTTAGTGATTTAGCTTAGGGAGTTGATGATTTATGTTTCCATTATGAACATGGTTATTATATTTGAAGACCTGATCATGTCTCTCTATTGCCATGGTATTGATCATTCACTTCCCCATATCATCTATAAGAGACTCTGTTCTATGCATATTGACACGCCATGCTCAATGTCAAATTTTCTAACATTCCCTTCATTTCTCTGCTAGTGTTAATCTCTGTGTTCTTGATTTATTTTTTGTGTTTAGCTTCTGCTTAGCTAATTCAATTTTCCACACTGTCAATTCTACTTGTTAATGCTTCCGGTGATTATTTTAATTGTTTCATCCAATTTTCATTCTCTTCCACTGTTTTTCCTCAATCTCTTCTTGCTTACTAGAAGTGATATCTCAATTTCTGTCTTAGGAAATGAGTCATAGCACCCTTCTATAATCCAGAATGTCATGTGTGGAATTTAAATTTTATTTCAATCTCAAGTTTCTTTTAGCTCCTAATAATTTGGAGCCCAAGGGACCTATGTTCCCATGTTAGTTCTGCCTTTTACTAGCTGTGAAGATTTGGGGAAGGTAAACTCTTTGCATTTTAATTCTGTTTTAGTAGATGCTGTTGATGCTCAACTCCCATATTGCCTCAGGCCACCAGAGTTCCCAGCTTTACACATGAAGTACCTACTACTTTCATCTCCTCTGTGCGAGCTCTGTGTGCAGGCCACAGGAGTTTGCTCTGCCACACTCAGCTTCAACTCATGGCATATGGGAAGCACTCCTCTGGAGTGGGGTAATTCTGAGACATAGTTGACACAGTTTTTCAGAAGACCTTAAACAGATTATGGACTTTTCCTCCTTCTTTCTCTTCCTTTCTCCATGGCCATACCTGTGTGTCCTAGAATCATCTTCCAAATAAACTATCTGCACCCAAGTTTTTGCCTCAGGGTCTTGGAGGAGGCTAAATTAAGATAGGCATCTGCCTTCTAACATGTTCATTGAGGTTCCTCTGGTTGGCTGCTGGGAGATTTGTATTTCTTCCTTGGTCTGTCCATCTTTCCCATAGATTTCCAGATGCCACTTCCTGTTCTATGGTATTTGAACAGCCCGTTCCAAAAGACTTGGTAACTGTCTGTGAGACTAGATGGTAAGGCCCTGAAATTCCTAGATGAAGAATCAAGCAATGTCCAGCTCATTCACTGGCAGGAAAAGATAGGCAGTTAGTTCATAATCTAATCATACAATGGCCTTATTTTTGTTTAAGGAGCTCCCTCTTCTCTCTTATCCCCCAATTAAACATGCTTCTATAATCTCTTTAGAATTCCAAGTAGATGACACCCCTCTCCTTTTGTAAAATGAGAATTAGAATACCTACATATTGTACCATCCCAAAGAGAACCCCTTGTTTTTATTTGTTTGTTTTTGCCTTGATGAGAATCACCCTGACAATCTGTGTGAACATACATGTTATGCACTGAATGACAGAGATAGGAATAAAAAAACCTGAGGTGAAAGTCCCCTACTTTCTTTCTCTGTTCCCAGAATGGGGGGCTGGATTAAGGAGGTGCAAGTTAATGTCTTTAGAACACATTAATTAATAGGTTTATGAAATATCCCATAAATTCCACTTGATCTGAGGAGTCAAGATTTCCTCTGGACAGAGTAGTCCTGGGATTCAGTTCCTGTCTTCATATATTTTCACCCAAAAGGGACTTGTCTTCTTTCCCCAAAGCCGGGGAATTCCTAGGACTCATACTGAATAGCTGATGAGATTTGTGGATTCAACAGTCCCCAGCCCCAGTCTTTCTACCCTATAAGGGGGGGGGGGGGTCAGGGCCCTCATCCCAGGTTGATCTTGTTTTTTTGATAATTTAAAGATGCACATGAGGGGCACCTGGGTGGCTCAGTGGGTCAAGCCTCTGCCTTCAGCTCTGGTCATGACCTCAGGATCCTGGGATCAAGCCCCACATCGGGCTCCCTGCTCCGAGGGAAGCCTGCTTCTCCCTCTCCTGCTTCCCATGCTTGTGTTCCCTCTCTCTCTCTCTCTCACTTTCTGTGTGTCAAATAAATAAATAAAATCTTAAAAAAAAGACTTTTAAAAAAAGATGCATATGAATAAAGATTATGCCAAATTAAATCCTGTATTTTGATCATTTAAAGGCGTGTATGAATAAAAACGATTCTAGACTAAATTCAAACTCAACCCTGTTCATGACAATGGGTTCTAGAATTATAACAATTATATTGTCCAAAGGTTTCTATTGGTTACTAGTAATTGCCCTTGAGTTTATATTGTTTTTTCCCATGTACTCACTGCAGGAATTGCTTGTGTCTTTTTTTTTTCTCTCCCTCTCTCTCTGAAGACAGCTCTTCACCTTTAACCCTTGTGTGCCCACTGTGGATCAGGCATTGTGTTGTGTGCTTTAGGAAAATTACCTGATTTAATCTTCACAGCAATTATGAAGAGTAAATGTCCTTTCTCCCATTTTAACAGATGCCAAACACAGACTTTAAAGTTGAAGTCACAGAGTTAGAATGTATATTTAATTCCTCTTGCTGCAAAGTTCATACATTATATACTACACCATGTTCTTCTTTTGAAGGAAGACTTTGGGTCTGCTTTAAGGAGTTCATTGCATTTTATCATTTACCCTGACTACATCCCATATTCCCAGCTTCTCACTTGGTCAGTCTTAAGCTCAACTTCTCTTGATGAATAATAAGGAGATACTTGATGAGTCATTAGAGTCAGAACCTTGAGAGTATGTAGCTGCTCTGGGATTCCTTCTATGACTGCTGGGTCCTATGGTAACCCCTGCCTTCACTGGGTCAGCGCTGGGATAGGGAGACATCAAATGAGATAGAAGAAATAAAATACTTTCTCTCCTGCTTTTTCTCATTTAGTCTCCTTCTTCACTTTGTAGGCTGTTCTGTTGATTGGTCTGTAAAGAAAATGGGCCAAAATATTCTTGGAAAATTACCTCCCCCAGGCCAGAACTGAGGAAACCAAGCAGGTAACAACTATGTTACACATGTCAATAGCAATTCCCTGTTTCACTTTCTGACAGATGAATTCTCAAAGGCTTTGACCAAGGTCTGTTTATTACTAAGGAGTCTCCCAAATGATGCTGGCAAGGACCCATCACTTATTATCCCCTTTCTCTAAGGAGCTGGAGTATCAGTGGTTTTGATCCTAAGGATTGTGGCTTCAGGGATTGTGTTAAACTCTAGAAAGAATTACCATTTTCTTTTCATGTGTTTAGGGGCATGTATATATTTTTTGGATATAAGATCCAAATTCATCTTTACTTTCTTAAGGAAGCTATGACAGAGGTTGCTAAGCATTTAGCAAATCTATTTTCTTTTCTTCTTAGGCACACAGGTAGTTAAATCTCTAATCTCCCTTGCAATTAAGTGCAGCCATGAGATTGAGTTCACTCAATGGAGTTTGGGCAAAAGATGCATACCTCTTTTAACCTCAACTATAACACTTGTGTGAATTTTTCTTTTCTCTCTATCCCCTCATCTTGTGAGTATATGTCCATATTGCAGGGTACTCTTGGTATCCACATCTTAAGGATAAAAAAAAAAATCCATGGCATGTTCAGATGCTGAGTAACTGGCTTCAGTTACTTCACCAGCTGAACTTGATGTAGATAGGAAATGCACATGTATCCTGATAGACTACTGAGTGTTTATCAGTTACAATGGTCAGTATTATCTATCATAACTATTGGGTCAAAGACCCAAAAGCAGTTAGAATGAATGCTAGTTTTCCTTATGTCTTCAGAGTTCAGAATGCTTTGCAACCATGACCAAGTACCCCCCAAAAGTCCAATCCTTTGATCTAGGCACTTACCCCATAGAGAAAGGGTTGCACTTGACCAAGGTCACCTTATTAGTTTAGGAGGAGCTTGGGTTCCTAGTCAAGTTTTCTGATTCCTGCATTCTTATCATTTTACTTCCTAGCTCCATATTGTTTCAAAGAAAAACTACTGACCATCAGAGAAATGGGCATGTCAGCTTATCAAGGAACTCTTAAAAATAGCTTTCCTCATGGTCAACATTAATAAAATAGGACTTAAATAGGTTTTGTTTGTTTGCAGTCACATCCACAAGGATTTGGCTATGTGCAACAATAGTAGAAGTACTCAATAAATACATGTTGGGTGAAATACTTGTTTGCATACAGGGATATATGGATATGTTGGGGAGAATTGGCTTCAGCTGGTTGGGTCTGAGTCTCATGTGGCTGGAAGGACATTTTGATATCCACTCCAAGACACAAAGGAACATTACCATTCCTTTCTTTATTCCCATACTGGTATGCTCACAGTGCATCTGTAAGCCCAATTATAGAACAGATTCAGCAGGAAGGGCGGGGCATCATTCAATGCCCATCATTTTTCCAGAACATCACTCATGTGGTCAAGAGCAGTGGGGGGGGGGCATGAAGGGCACTGAGGAATGAGGGCAGAAATTTGGAAAAAATAACTTAGAGAAGTAGAGAGACAAGGAAAAGAAAAAATAAAGACTTTGTTAAAACTATACATCCCTACAAGCTCCTTCAGTATGGTCTAGGACAAGATGCCAAGGTTACCACAAGAACAGTTGTGACAACAGCCTAAGAAGCCTCTTCCCTTGCCAAACACAGCTGCTCCTGTACCCACCTGACAAGGTGTGATGGTGCTCAGGCAAGTAGGTAAGTGAATATATAGTCTGGCTGGAACTGCAGGAGTCTGCAAAAACATGGCAGGAGACAATGTTGGAGTGAAGATCAGACCCAGGGCTCAAAGGCCTTGAGTCGAGGTCAACTATTTTGAATTACATGTTCATGGAGGATAAAGTTGTTCTACTTCACAAGCCAAGTGCTTCTAGGCTGTGTTTCAGAACTCATGTTCTCCAGATCTCTTAGGTCAGAAAGTTCTCTGCTCTCCTTCATGGACCTCAAATACTACAAAGGGACCTTCACAGAAAGTCTGTCCTGATGGTCAGCGCCAAACTAAAAGGGAAACAGCAAAATGGTTTCTTGAATGTCTGGACAATCTTGTAGCCTGGCATAATCTCCTTTACTCCAAATGTCCACCATTGTGATGATCCACCCAAAAATCATAATCCCAGAACTTCACATTTTATTCTCTTGGAAACATCACAACATGCAGCCACTGGGCACTGAAGTGAGATGCCTTATTACAGTCATTTGAATGGGGGACACAAGTTACAGGAGCAGATATTCTACTGGGGCAGTCATGGGAATAGTAGCAAGGGCTGAAAGAATCCTACCTATCTCATACAAGAAACTGCACAATATAGTGGGGACAGTATAGATGGCAACCATCTGCAGAAGGCTTGAAATGAGGCTCTTTGGTAGAAGAGTTATAGCAAGTTCTTTGTTAACAAGTTATTTTGCTATTCTGAGCCTCAGTTCTACATTAACAATGAAAACAATATAAAAATAATAATAATGATGACAAAATTTAATGAGAACTACCCATGTGCCTAGCCCTGCTCTAAGAACATAGCATGCATGATATAATTTAATCGTCCCAGCAATAACATGTTAGGCATTACTATTATGCCCTTAATAGTTAGGTACTATGATGATTTTTCTAATAGTATCTTATACCACAAGTCTGTTCTAGGAATTTAGATAAACTTATCTAAAGACAAAGCATCATTTTAATAATAATAAATCACATTTTGGAGATTCCTCCTCTATTTGATTACATCTATCTAACTATCACCTATCTATCAACATCTGCCTTGACTTTCCACTGTCCTAGTGCATCTACTATGTTACCAAAGCATATTTTAAATGACAATATTAAAACACCTAACAGCACTATTGTTATTCATTGCATATATGCCTTTCTCATGGTTGTGAATTCCACCTGCTTATTGAACAGCAATATTTTATATGTCTTTACACCTCTACTAACTAGAACACCTGTGTTCTATAAACGTTTAAGAAGATCTGATTGTAGTTAATCATATATTAGGTATTTACCATATATCAGGCAATATGCCAAGAACTTTAAAAACATTATTCTGATATAATCCTTACTATAATACTATGCAGTCTCATAATTAAGCATGCATTAGTATCATAAGGAGGGCTTGTTAAAACACAGAACTCTGAGTCCCATGTCCAAAATTTCTAATTTAGTAAATCTGGAGTGGGGACCTAAGAATTTACATTTCTAACAACTTACAGGTGATGCTGATGTTGCTGGACTAGGGACCATACTGAGTATCATTGCTATAGTTACCATCTGCATTTTAGAGATAAGAAAATTAATCTCAAATTGTTGAATAACTAGATGTGTTGGTTTTCTAAGGCAGCTATAACAAAGTACCATATACTTAGTGCCCTACACAACAGAGATCTATCGTGTCATAATTCTGGAGACTGGAAGTCCAAGATCAAGGTACTGGCAGCATTGGTCCCTTCTGAGGGCTGTGAGGAAAGGGCCTGTTCCAGGTGTCTCTCTGGCTTCTGGTGTACTGTGGACAATCTTTGGTGTTCCTTGGCTTGTAGAACCATCACTCTGATCTCTCTCTTGACGTCCATCTGGTGCCTTTCCTCTTTACCTGTCTCTGTCCATTGTCCCTTTCTATAAAGAACATCAATCATATTGGATTAGGGCCTACTTTAATGAATTTCTATTCACTTAATTACCTTTTTAAAGACTCTATTCTTAGGTACTAAAGGTTAAGACATCAACTGATGAACTTTGAGGGAACACAGTTCAACCACGTTACCAGCCCAATCTCAAGGCCATACACCCAGTAAGCATTGGAGATAAGATCGAAACCCAAGACTGTCTGATTCCAGATCCCACACTTGGAATCATTTCACTGATTTGTCTCATTGGTGAATGAAGTAAGTGAATAAATATACAAGTAGATCAAAGAAATTGCTAGAGGAAAAGTAATTAAAGCCATGCTTTTTATGTCAAGTGACAAACAACAACAACAACAAAAAAACCAACACCTCTTCTCCTAGTACCCTGCAAAGCACAGGAGACACTTGAGCTGTGACATCCTCATTGGTCTGATACCAGAGTGCAGACAAACATGACTAGTGTACAACTGTCATTCAAAGTGTCCCAGTCAAGAAGTTTGACTTTTCTGTCTTATTGGCAAATACCACAGAATTTTTGGGGCCTCAAATTAAAAAGTTTCCATTTGAATTGACAAAGAAGAAGTCAAACTCTCACTCTTTGCAGATGATATGATACTTTATGTGGAAAACCTAAAAGACTCCACTCCAAAACTAAAATTTAGTAGTGTCAGGATATAAAATCAATGTAAAGAAATTGGCTGCATTTCTATACACCAACAACAAGACAGAATAAAGAGAAATTAAGTAGTTGATCCCATTTATAATTGTGCCCCAAGTCATAAGATACCTAGGAATAAATCTAACTAAAGAGGCAAAGAATCTGTACTCAGAAAACTATAGAAAACTCATTAAAGAAATTGAGGAAGACAAAAAGAAATGGAAAATGTTCCATGGTCATGGAGTAGAAGAACAAATACTGTGAAAATGTCTATGCTACCTAGAGAAATCTATACATTTAATGCAATTCCTATCAAAATTCTGTCAACTTTTTTCAGTGAAATGGAACAAATAATCCTAAAATTTATATGGAACCAGAAAAGACCCCAAATAGTCAGAGGAATGTTGAAAAAGAAAAACAAAGCTGGTGGCATCACAATTCCAGACTTCAAGTTCTATTACAAAGCTGTAATCATCAAGACAGTATGGTACTGGCACAGAAACAGACTCATATATCAAAGAAACAGAATAGACAACCCAGAAATGTACCCTCAATTCTATGGTCAACTAATCCTCAACAAAAAAGGAAAAAATGCCCAATGGAAAAAAAGACAGTCTCTTCAACAAATGGTGTCGGGAATATTGGACAGCCACATGCAGAAGAATGAAACTGGACCATTTCCTTATACCACACACCTAAACAGACTCAAAGGGTGTGTATGAAATACCTCAATGTGAAACAGGAATCCATCAAAATCCTTGAAGAGAACACAGGCAACAACCTCTTTGACCTCAGCTGCAGCAACTTTTTTCTTAAAAACATTGCCAAAGTTAAGGGAAGCAAGGGCAAAAATGACCTATTGGAAGTTCATCAAGGTAAAATGCTTTTGCACAGCAAAGGAAGTAGTCAACAAAACCAAAAGACAACTGACAGAATTGAAGAAGATATTTGCAAATGACATATCAGATAAAGAGCTAGTATCCAAAATCTATAAAGAACTTAACAAACTCAACACCCAAAGAACAAATAATCCAATCGAGAAATGGGCAGAAACATGAACAGACATTTCTACAAAGAAGACATCCAAATGGCCAACAGACAGATGAAAAAGTGCTCAACATCACTTGGCATCAGGGAAATAAAAATCAAAACCACAGTGAGATACCACCTCACACCAGTCAGAATGGCTAAAATTAACAAGTCAGGAAATGACAGATGTTAGTGAGGATGCAGAGAAAGAGGAACCCTCCTACACTGTTGGTGGGAATGCAAGCTGGTGCAGCAACTCTGGAAAACAGCATGTAGGGTCCTCAAAAAGTTGAAAATAGAGCTACCCAATGACCCAGCAATTATAATACTGGGTATTTACCCTAAAGATACAAATGTAGTGATCCGAAGGAGCATGTGCACCCAAATGTTTATAGCAGCAATGTCCACAGTAGCCAAACTATGGAAAGAGCCCAGATGTCCATCAACAGATGAATGAATAAAGAAGATGTGATATATATATATACAATGAAATATTATGCAGCTGTCAAAGAAAAACGAAATCTTCCCATTTGCAATGATGTAGATGGAACTAGAGGGTATTATGCTAAGTGAAATAAGTCAGTCAGAGAAAGACAATTACCATATGATCTACTGATATGAAGAATCTGAGAAACAAAACAGAGGACCATAGGGGAAGGAAGGGAAAAATGAAACAAGATGAAACCAGAGAGGGAGACAAACCATAAGTGACTCTTAATCTCAGGAGACAAACTGAGGGTTGCTGGAAGGGAGAGGGCTGAAAGGGATGGTGTGGTAGGGTGATGGACTTTGGGGAGGGTATATGCTATGGTGAGTGTGGTTAATTTTGTAAGACTGACCAATCACAGACCTGTACCCCTAAAACAAATAATACTTTATATGTTAATGAAAATAATAAAAATTAAAAGTTTCCATTTGTAACTGACTTTCTTGGACCTTCCTTCATCTAATCAGAAGGGATATCTGGCCATTTCAGGTGAGCTTGGTCCACCACCTGCAACGGTAGTGTCCATTTTTTTCTGGAACAGTTATACAGGCTTCTCAGTACTGAGAGTGGAACAGCAGTGGGAGGGGGACAGGAGCAAGGTGGGGAAAGCGCTAGCTAGGTCAAACAGCATGGTTGCATTTTCTCCCTGACTCTTGAAGGCTGAGATTTGTGGATAACATAAAAGGTTACAGCCCCTCTTTGGAAGCCACAAATAACCCTGCTTGAGCCATGACAGCTCAGCAGCCCTTGGCGTGCCATTACACATTTCTGCCTGGGATTCCAGCAGTGCATTTGAGCAGCTGGCCCCAAAGTGTGGTCTCCACAGAGCGTGTCGTAGGAGATCTGGGTCGCTGGGGAGCCGTTCCCTCCTATGACTCAATGCCCAGAGACAGAGCTCAATCTAATGAAATTACATACTTTCTGGAGTGATTAATAAACATGGTCTATTTCTCCATATGGGACGAATATTCTTAAGAGAAAGGAATGTGAGTTTGTGGGGGTGCACCCATGTAGGGCTCGAACTCCACCTCCATGTAATGATAGCTAAAACTCCAAGATCTTGGCACAGAGAACCTAAGAAAAGACTCTTTAAAAATAGAGGTAACCCCTCGCCCCCAACACACACACACACACACACACACACACACGAGAGCATGTAAAACTTGGTGAACTCTGGACAGTTCTGAACTCAAGCTAATGGTATTACGTCATGGGAGTTTCTTGATTTGAACACTGTACTGTGGTTGTGTACATTATTATTATTGGGGGAATCTGGGTGAAGTTTACACAGGAATGCTGCCCTGTTCTTGCAGGTTCTCATGAGTCTTAAACCTGTTTAAAAATTACTTTCAGGGCGCCTGGGTGGCTCAGTGGGTTAAGCCGCTGCCTTCGGCTCAGGTCATGATCTCAGGGTCCTGGGATCGAGGCCCGCATCGGGCTCTCTGCTCAGCAGGGAGCCTGCTTCCCTCTCTCTCTCTCTGCCTGCCTCTCCATCTACTTGTGATTTCTCTCTGTCAAATAAATAAATAAAATCTTAAAAAAAAAAATTACTTTCACCAGGAGAAAGGGCAATTACAACAGCGGCAACAACAAACACAGAGAGTTTTAAATACTCTTGTGACCAGGCATCATCATCGTTCATAGAAGGCATAGTACAAAACATTCTTTAAAGCATTACGATCATTTCCAAGTCAATTTTCTTACATGGTCTACTGTTGGATATAGGTCTCCAGCTAATGATGTCCCTGCCTGAGTCATGATTTGACATAATAAAATGGTATGAAAAGTGCCCACTGACTCCTTCATGTAGGTAAAAGTCACGAAGTTATTGATGTCCAGCACTTCAATGCATCCAGAGAGCAGCTGAAAAGGGCCCAGCCTGAATGTCAGCACTTTCCACGTGCCCCAAACCTGCAAGGCATGGCCTTTGACTGTATGCAATGCTGCTTCCAATATTGGTGGATCTGGAGCAGGAGACAAGGATCACACACCCCTAAGCTTTTGTCATATTGGTCCACTCAATGGACCCATCCCACTGGGTTGTCCAACATCCATGCCCACCTGTCCTCAGGACCTGGTTTCATGGCCACTGCAGCCATGGCACCATTAGATACTTTCAGAATCATTATATAGAAAATTCTCTTTACCAGAATGATGTTATACATGATGTAGAAGGCTCTTCCAGTGTTTACTGAATTAATAATTACACTCAAAGTTTTCTAATTCTTATAAAACTATCCAAGATATTTTTTTATTCAACATCTTCATAATCATTTCCATCATTCTGTGTCAGAAAACCTATTTAACTATGATCATTGGGACATCCTATGATAATTAACTTGGACTAATGAGTGCATATTAGAAATAATATGAATTAATCATATAGTTTCTCACAGTAACTATTATATACTTATTAACTAAAATGAAACTATTTCATTATATTACCAACTCATGCATTTAAATAAGTCCCTATCAGCTGACTATCAGCTCTGCTTGAAACCAATACATGGATCTTTAAGGCCAGTGGGCTCTCAGTCACAGGAAATGTTCATGAGGAAAATATTCAGACACTTTTAAGGGAGATAATTGAAAAAACAGATCTGTTTGCATAAATGTCTCTTAAATCCATTAATCAATAAATCAATGAATAAATGAATGCTTAAGAATACCTTAAGTTTATTCTAACCTTGCAATACAAGGATTCTAGCTCCTCTACCCAAAGTGGTAGGAATTTAGCTATAAACATGACAGATAAGATACCTGTGGAGTTTTCATTTCAGTAAACTAAGGAGAGAGAAAAAAGGAGGGAATAATACAATTTCAGATACACATAAAATCTATGAAGGAAAATAGAACGAACAGAATAAGAGAATGGAAGATTGTTCTACATAAAAATGTTCAGGTTATTTGTGCCTTTGTTTTATACAAACATATCAGAGTACATAATTCCAAAGATATGTGATCTTACATTTTAACCTTTCTGATAGGTGTAAGGTGATATTTCATTGTGGTTTTGATTTGCATTTCCCTGATAATGAGTGATGATGAGCATCTTTTCATGTGCCTGTTGGCCATCTGCATGTCTTCTTTGGAAAAATGTCTATTCAGGTCCTCTGCCCATTTTTAATCAAATTATTTGTGGGGTTGTTTTGGTGTTGAATTATATAAATTGTATATATTTGTATATATATTTGGATAAGTTGCACATAATTGTATATATTTTGGAAATAAAATTAAAACACTAAAAACAACAAGTATTGTTATAGACACAGAGTAAAAGGACCCTTGGTACCCTGTTGGTGGGAATGCAAATAGGTGTAGCCACTGAGGAAAACAGTTACAGAGTTTCCTCAAAAAAATTAAAAATAGAATTACCATATGATCCAGAAATTCTACAATGGGCATTTACCCAAAGAGAATGAAAACACTAATTCAAAGAGATATATGCACCCCAATGTTTATTACATTATTTACAATAGCCAAGATATAGAAGTAACCCAAGTGTCCAGTGATAAATGAATGAAGATGTGGTGTTGTGTGTGTGTGCGTGTGTGTGTGTGTATCTATATACATAATGGAATATTACTCAGTTATAAAAAAATGATGTCTTGGCACGTGCAACATGAGTGGACCTAGAGGGTATTATGCTCAGTGAAATAGGTCAAGCAGAGAAAGACAAATAGTATAGATTTCACTCATTGTGGAATTTAAGAAATAAAACAAATGAACAAACAAAAAACAGAAGAGACAAACAAACAAAAAAAAAAACAGGCTTAAATACAAAGAACAAACAGGGGGTTGCTGGAGGAGAGGTTGTGGGGGGGAGCTGTGAAAGAGAGCAAGGGATTAAGGGCAAACTTACTGATGGGCACTGAGTAATGTATAGAATTATTGAATCATTTTATTGTACACTTGAAACTAATACGGCACTGTATTTTTTTTGTTTCCCCCTTTTTTATTTATTTTTATTTTACTTTATTTTTATTTTCAGCATAACAGTATTCATTATTTTTTTTAACTGCAATTTAAAAAAAATTTTTTTTTATAAACATATATTTTTATCCCCAGGGGTACAGGTCTGTGAATCACCAGGTTTACACACTTCACAGCACTCACCCAAGCACATATCCTCCCCAATGTCCATAATCCCACCCCCTTCTCCCAAACCCCCTCCCCCCAGCAACCCTCAGTTTGTTTTGTGAGATTAAGAGTCACTTATGGTTTGTCTCCCTCCCAATCCCATCTTGTTTCATTTATTCTTCTCCTACCCACTTAAGCCCCCATGTTGCATCACCACTTCCTCATATCAGGTATTCATTATTTTTGCACCACACCCAGCCCTCCATGCAATCTGTGCCCTCTCTAATACCCACCACCTGGCTCCCCCCACCTCCCACCCCCCACCACTTCAAAAACAATCTGAGGGGTTTGAAGCAACGGCACTGTATGTTAATCATACTTCCATTTAAATATATATATATTGTGGTCTTATTCTCGACCCATGAGATGGCCAAACCTTGTTTTCTACTGTGAAACTTCTCTATTGGACTTTCCTTGCAGCATACTGGGAATATTCTTCTCACTCTCCTAAATGCCAGGGAGATTGTACTCCTTGAGTTGGATGAGTCTTAATGAAAAAGACAATTGAGTCCTGTGTGGTGATAGGCCATGTGCCCTAGAAAACAGCCTGACGCGGAGCTTACGGGCTAATGTTCTGCTGGGAGATGCAGTGCCAGAATGGTGGGGCAAAACTTGAACACACTGTTCACGGCATTATGAGAAAACACATGTAGTGGCTGGTCCATACAGAGTGCCCCTGGATAAGCCATCAGTAACTACCACTCCTTGGAATAGCCCATCAGAGAAGGAAGGGGGCTGGTATGTCTGCCATTTCCTCCCGTCTCGTACTTCTACTTCATTACATTTTCCCCACAGGATACCTGCTTCAGAGTTGTATGATCCAGCCCCTCTGGGCATAGAGAAAAAGAACTGCTGTGCTCAGTGACCAGTGATGGGGAACTGCATCGCAGCGAGGTAGGTGAAGGAGCCCTAGCCTCCCTGGTGCTGGCACTCTGGGTCCTGGGCTCTCACTGTGGAAGGCTCAGTGGAAGCCATCTCAAAAACCCAGCCACCATCCTCAGCGAGGCCAAGGTCAATGACAATGCCAGGAATGGTGGTGGCTGGTGGAGCTTCCCACCCAGCAAACGGAATAGAGCTCAGCAGGCAAGGCAGGCCAAGCGAATTTGGGAAAGCACATGCATCAGGTCCCATATACTGATCACAGTTTGTGATCACAGAAATGGCTCTGGCGCTAGTTCCTAGAAAGGAGCCTTAGGGACGTGTTGAGCAAAGGAACTCTAATATAATCATCTTCTCAATGTGATTGTTTTAAGGATAGTGTTCTAATAGATATATATTCTATATGTTTATTACAAACAACTCTATCCTTATTTTATATTCTTTTCATTTTCTCTAAAGCCTCTCTATACAAACCAACTTTTACTGAAATATGTTTAACATTATAGAAGACAGGGTGAGCGGGACCTCTACATGTGCCAGTAACCTTAAAGCTGTTTAAGGGGGTGTGGTGAAATGTTTAGTCTAATCTACCTCAGTGTGCAGAGGCCAAGCTGGTATCGTTGATGTACGTTTCCATTGAATTCAGTTAGCACAGATGACTTTGATTTGCACCCAAGCCTTAAAAAAAAAAAAACAAAAAACTGAGACTCAGAACACAAAGACAAAAATCTAAAAAGCATTATTGGTAATCGGGTGCTTCTGAATACTGGAGATTTTTAGCACCTGACACTGAGCATAAGGGAGGTAAGCAAGGAATAAAAACTGTCTGTTTTTAAATCTCTATCAGATGTAAAGCTCTGTGATGGCTAATTTTCTGTGTCAACTTGTCTGGGCGGCAGAATGCCAGATTAACTGGTAAAACATTATTTATGGGTGTGTCTGTGGGGTTGTTTCAGGAAGAGATTAGCAATTGAATTGGTGAACTGAGTAAAGCAGATGGCTTTCTCCAATGTGTTCTCAGGGTCCACTCCCTGGAGGGAGCAAATAAAACAAAAAGGCAGAAGAAGGAGGGAATTCACTGGCTCTCTGCTTGAGCTGAGACAGCCTCCATCTCCGCCTGCCCTTGAACCTCCGCGCACCTGGTTCTCAGGTTTTCAGACTCAGATTTGGACTTAACACCATCAGGCCCCTGATTCTCAAGCCTTTGGACTTGGACTGATTTACTCACTATTGACTTTTCTGTGTCTCCATCTTCTAGACAGCAGATCATGGGACTTCTTGGCTTTCGTAATCACAAGAGCCAACTCCTAGATGTCTCATGTACGTGAATATATATATCTACATATGCTATTAGCTCTGTTTCTCTGGAGAAGGCTGACTAATACAAGCTCATATCCACTTCCACATAAATAACCCACAGTGATGCTAATCCTGGTCTTGAACGTTTAAAGAGATGAATACCCAGCCAAGACTGCAAGGAAACCTCCTAATGAGCCTGCAGTCCTCTCCCATCCTAGCTTATCTCTGAGCCTTTAACTTGTCCCTCCACAATCACCCATGTGTTTCCCAGCTTCTTCTCAGCCTTGACCCCACTGGCCTGACCCCACTGGCCTGCTGTCCCATCCAGCCATTCCTTCATGTCCCCAAACACGTCAGTTATATCATAGCACAAACCTCCTATTTAAAATGATAGTTCACAGGGTACCTGGGTGGCTCAGTTGGTTGAGCGACTGCCTTCGGCTCAGGTCATGATCCCAGGGTCCTGGGATGGAGCCACACATTGATCTTCCTGCTCTGCGGGGAGCCTGCTTCTCCCTCTCCCTCTGCCTGACGCTCTGCCTACTTGTGCTCTCTATCTCTGTGTCAAATAAATAAATAAAATCTTTTTAAAAAATTAAATAAATAAATAAAATGGTAGTTCACAACTATCAGGGTTCATTTAACCCACCAAGGCTTTTTTTTTTTTTTTTTAAATAACAATTTCCAGACCCCACCCAAAATGAAATCAAAAATTTCAGGGCTAGAACCAAGACACTTTATTTTTATTTCTCAAACCACCATAGATGATTCTGAAGAGCAGACATGGTGATGAGACACTGAGTTAGAGCAGGAGATTTGTCCTGCTTCATGTAGTCCCCGCAACTGCTTCAGCTTCCTTCGCTTTGGACCTGCCTCTTCTTACCTTGCCATCTACCTGCTATTCTGGGCACCAACCTTCCTCCTTAATAATTGCTCCCAAGCTCTCATTTCTATCCAGTTCGCTTGATGTCCTGACCTTAGAGTTGGTTGTGTCATAACAGCTAGAACCTCAGAGTTAGATAGCACCCAGGAGATTCCCTAATCTTACCATCCTCTCAGCTGGAATGTTTTTATAGCCTCCCTACCAGAGTTTTTTCACCTGGGTTCTGTAAACTTCAGTGGAAAATATTACACCTTCACTTTCCTTCTGTTAGGACTATAAGCAATAATTATTTGTAATTTGTAAGTGATAATTATACCTTGAACTTAATCACCATAGATATCACAGATAGTTCATATTAATGTAGTTATCACAACTATCTTAACATCTTATGTATTCTCCTTATGGCCTCAAAATGAAAGTCATTTGATCTCATACTAGATATTATTATTTAATGTTATTAAGGAAGAACACACAGTACTGTATTTCAAATATTTTAAACATTTTCATCTTTTTCAAGATAAATGGTTTTCCTTATAGATCTATGTATTTTTACTTCATATATCTAACAACAGTATTCTCCACAATGAGATACCACTACATGCACACCAAAATGGAAAAATTTAAAAGATGTACAGCACTGAAAAACAACTACGTGGAGTGATCAGAAATCTCCTATGTTGTGGTGAAGGTATAAAATGGTACAACCATTGGAAAATGTCCACTACTTTCTTATAAAGTTAAATATCACCTATAACATAAATATCCTATTTATTTATGCATGATAAATAAAATGTATGTCTATAAGACTTGCACAATATGTTCATTGCATCTATATCCATAACTGTTAAAACACGCACACACATGCACACATTGGAAAGAGCCCAAGTGTCCATCTATAGAAGAGTAATGAGTAATCCATGGATTATAGGAAGATGGAGCACCATTGGAACACCACTCAGTAGAAATAGTCATAATAAATGAGCTACTCATGCGTGTAGTATTAGCATGGCTGAATCTCAAAAACATGCTAAGTGAAAGAAGCCTTACCCCAAAGAGTACATACTGTGTGTTCCATTTGTGCAAATCTCTAGAACAAGTAAAGTTCATCTATGGAAGAAAAAGAAATCAAAATGGAGGCTGCCATGAGTGATGCGCAGGTGAGCACTGGCTGGGCAGGAACGAGGGTGCGACTTCCTTTATTGAACTTAGGTTTCAAGACTCACCCTTGTTGGTGCATGGGCCAGGGCTTCTATCCTTTTGGGTGCTAAGTAGGACTCCTTGTAATAACCTACCAATTTTTTTTATCAAGTCTTTTACTCATGGACACTTCAGCTATTATGCTTTGGGCGACTATGGGGATGCTGTTATAAAAATTCCTGTGCATGTTTGTTTTAGGACCTAGAGCTCCTCACCTTCTGAAGTTGACTTGATGTTTTCCTTCCTGATCAGGTTCTGCTTGAGCATCCTCAAAATCTGGATCAGCAGCATATCCCTCTTTCAAAAGCAGCCTTGGTGTACGTCCATTGTGTCTTTTGCACTGGAGGAGCATAGGTAGCTGTTAAGGTCGTCAAATAAATGAAGAAGACATCAAGAAATATCCCATTGTCAGCCTCCATTACTGACTAGAGCTAGCTCAATGCATTTCTGGCACCAGCTGGTCTTTCTCAAATCCTTTCTTATACACACACCATTTAAACTTTGGCTATCTTCAATCCTACTTGATTAAACAGTCTTCTCTCATATAGCTGCTATCTGGAGGCAAGTGCACAACATTCTTAACCCACTGAGCCACCCAGGTGCCCCAAGTGCACAACATTCTTAACTGGAACCCAGAGTCCATTCTCTGGCCACCCTTTTATGGAGACTGTTGTTGCCCTTACCTGATCTCTAGTGTTACAGTGCCATATTACTCTTCCAGGATATCACAACCTCCTGGTCCAACTAACCTCTATAAGAAGCCTAATTCTAATGGTTGACATCTGAACAACTCTGTCCTCCATTGACCCTCTGTCTAGTTTCCTGTGCCTAACCTCCAAGTCAGGCCACTTCTATTACCAATTACCCAAGCCTGGCTAACGTCTTAAAAATGTTCTGATTGGGACCCTTATAAAATCTTTCCATGTAATCTCAGTGGCACCACAAGTGACTTGACAAGGAAGGAGCAACATGGAGTGCTTCACATCTTCTGTAAACTTCTCAAAATTTCATTCTTCAGTTCTTACTTGAAACAAATGTTTCACACACACAAAAAGATTATTGTCCCCCTGAGAGCTCCCTTTTGAATGTCGTCTCTCCTACCTTAAAATGATGCCTCCTTAATCCTGTCTCTAAGTTTTCTTAGGTTCCAAATTAAGATTCCTCTAAGGGGGTGTGTTGGGTGGGTGAAAGAGAAAACATGCTTACTGGATGCCTTCTACATGCTAGTTTCTATGTTCCATTTAACAGTAAGTAGAATATATGAGTTAGGAATTTTGTTCACTGCTAGTGACAGAGACTGGAAGTAAACACAATTATACAATATCATGTCTCTTCTGGGTAAAGGACTTCATAGGTCGGCAATCCAGGAGAGGTATAACTACCCCACAGACTCAACACCACCACATCATCTTTTGACTTATTCTCTTTAGGCAGTGATTAGTCACATGACCACACCAAGATGTAAGGCAGTTGGAAAATGTCTAGCTGGGTACTGTCTTCCTAAATGAAATTGGGATGTTTTGTTTGTTTTGTTTTTTTAGTTTTTTATTTCTTTTCAGCGTAACAGTATTCATTGTTTTTGCACCACACCCACTGCTCCATGCAATCCGTGCCCTCTCTAATACCACCACCTGGTTCCCCCACCTCCCACCCCCTGCCCCTTCAAAACCCTCAAATTGTTTCTCAGAGTCCATAGTCTCTCATGGTTCACCTCCCCTTTCAACTTCCCTCAACTCCCTTCTCTCCATCTTCCCTTGTCCTCCATGCTATTTGATATGTTCCACAAATAAGTGAAACCATATGATAATTGATTGTTTTTTCTAAAGAAGAAGAGAAAATGGATATTGAGTGGGACATAGAAGTTTCTGCAAAGTGGCAGATTTCAAATTGCAGAATTAGGCCTGTTTTATGCTAAGCTCATGCTGCTTCTGTGTCATTAGAGCTCTCTGGTATGTTTTATACTTATATTCTTAGAGAACTGCTGGACAGTTTTCAGGGTGTTAATCACTGCCTCCTTAATGCCACACCTTTGCTTTTCTTCTCCTTCTAGCATTGTAAATATCTGAACACACGTCATTCTTCCCCTCTTAAAGTCTACCAAGGACTCAACTCCTATGTTTATCCTTATAGCAAAATAAGGAGCCCAGTCCGTTGTTTTGACAGGCATTTGATAATTGATAAATGATTATAGATCTAAAACGCATTTGTCCCTCTTTGTCCAGCACATGCTCCAACCCCTTTGTAACAGTTTATAGAAAAGAAACAGTTTTCATCTTTGCTACTCCCAAATTCACCTGTTCCACCATTACTTGGAGTATGCTTTTATTTTAACAAAATAATTCCAAAAGAAATGCATGTGTGATGGCTTGTTGGCTACCAACTAGAATGGGAATTTTGCCAAGCTTTGTACATCCATTTTGCTCTCAGAATGTCAGTATAACGCTCTCTACCTCTCACAGCTCATTCTTAAGAGACATCATCTCAAACAGCTAAAAGATATAACACTTTACTGTTGTTACACTTAGGAGCAAAGGCAGAGAAGACAGAAGGGCCTGTGGTAGTCTAACTACTGCCATTACAGTGGATTATGAGGTAAGAGTGTTTATGTAGCTTTTTAGAACACAAAATTCCCTCATAATACTATCTGGAGATTGCAAAAGGAAAGTGTTAATGGCAGGAAATGCTAGATTTAGTAAAAATATTCTCTATGCTTTGGACCACATTATGGAAAGATATGTTTTATAAGGATAATTTTATACTGGGTGTTTACTATCATCTGCAAAGTGGTATGAGTTTGTTTAGAAGTTAACTCTTATCAGGCCCCCAAAGGAAGATATGGAAAGGAATTAGTCTACACTGTAAGATAGATAGATAGATAGATAGACAGAAAGACAGGCAGGCGGACAGATAAGCTGAGACATGGAAATATCAGTGGTGTAATGTTGCAGAAGGACAGAAATTCAGTTCACAGTCTTTGCTTCCATGTGACCCCAGGTCGCCAAAATGGTGAAAATATAGCTCTTCCAAATAAAGAACCTTCACAGGAAGTTACCCAGGATGGAACAATGCATAACATGAAGGAGTCAAGAGTTGGGGATATTGATTCTAAAGAAGAGGAGACCTAAAAGGACATGATCACTAAGGAGAGGAGCAAGATTTGGCTTTAAGGAACTCAAGGGGTAGGACCAAAATGATGAACCTATAGAAGATAGACTCCAGCTCATTAAAAGGAATAACTAAAACTCAGTATCTTCAGAGCAGTCCAAGTAGCCTGAGTGGGAAGTGAGTTCTCTGTGGCTAGAGGAATTCAACCAGAAAGTGGATGTCTGTTTGGCAAGAATCATCAAACAAGAGACATGAGCAAAACCACAGCTGTCCACCCCACCCCCAAGATTTCTTACCAGATTGTTGCGAGTCTCCCAGCAAATCTCCTTGCTTTGGCCTTGACTTTCAGGAAAAAGAAAAAAGAAAAAGAAATCTATAGGACCCTGAATGACCCTTCTGAGAGTAAATCAGATCATGTCACGACTCTGCTCAAAACCCTCATCTCGCCTCCTGTGAAAAGCACAGTCCATATAATGTTCTAAGGAATCTGTAAAATATGGCCCCCCTCCCGGCTACCTCTCTGAACTCATCTCTTGTTACTCTCTCCCTACCTCATTCCCCTCCAACCACATTGGCCACCTTATTATAACTCGAATACCTCAGACATGCCCCCACCTCAGGGCCTTTGCACCTGCTCTTTCTTCTGCCTGGAATGTCCCCCCTCCAGATATTTCTATCTTGGCTGGATCTGCCACCAATTACTTATCTTTTTCCAGATGTCACTTTCTCAGTGAACCTCTCATAGACTTCCTCCACTCTTGTACCCTCATCCACTAGCCTTGCTTTATTTTTCATGACACTCTACACCATCTGACATATCATGTTTTTTACTTGCTAATATATTGTCTTCCTTCACATGAATGCAAGTGACATGAGGGCAAGGGTCCATCTCTCTTTTGTTAACAGGGTACATCCAAAGACCCTGGAGGAGTGGCAGTGCCTGGCATAGGATAGGTATTTGGGAAATAAATGTTGATTAAATGAATGAATGAATGAATGAATGAATGAATCCTCAAAGACCGGGTTCCAGACTTCAGGAAATGAGGCTCTGGAAAGCCACTGGATAGGTTTAAATAAGGTCATCATATCATTACTTTTGTATCTAAAATTATCTCTCCAGCAGAATCAAGAAGGGAGACTTGGGGTTCCAAGTGCACACAGCAAGTGGGCCTCAGAGAGGACTAACTTATAGTCCATGCAAGAGGGAGAGTGCTGTGCTTAGAAGAGATGTTTTTGGACTTAAAACTAGGCAGCAAGATTCCATTTTGGATGCCGAGTTTTATCTGTACAAAGTTATTGGGTTGCCTGAGAGCCCTTTCTCCTGGGCCCCAAACTTCATCACTACAAAGCCACATGGTCAGTGCTTTCCTTTCCAGTATGGTGAGAGGGGGTGTAGGAATGTTTTCCTTGGCTGCCATAGTCTCAAATCAGGACCAATATAGGATCAAGTCCAACCAGAGCCCAGATCTAGCCCTCCTCCAGAACAGACCGGACATTTGGTGTGTGAACGGACAGCCCAGAAACCAACCCCAGTTTCCATTACAAAAATAATAAAAGTTCGAGGGAAATGAGATTGGAAAACCAAAGTAAGTAGAAGACTCAAGACATCCTCTTATTTGTTTTTCTTCTGTTTCTAGGCCCTGAGCCAGGAGGGCCCTCTTCCCAGTGGTTGCCTGGTTACAGCCTGAGAGGTTCGCCAGGGTAACATCTGGAATAAAGGTGGGTGGGCAAGGAGCCAGGGCCTGCTCAACTTGAGAGGGATCTTAGAAAGAAAGGAAAATAGAATTTTTTTTTTTTTTTTGTCTAATTACTGCCCAACCTTGAGGACAAAGGAAGGAAATATTTGAGATAAACAGAAAATATGTTAAAAGGTTTTCTTTTAAAGGGTTATTATAACTCATTAACATAGCAAAGGAATAGGAAGCATCAGGGAACTCTGGAAATTGCAGCCATTTTAATTAGTTGTGTTTTAGAGTGGACATTGGTCACTCATGACCCTGGGCAACTCTGCATTTTGTCATTTAGTATTATTTTTGAGTGTAGCCTGGTTTAGGATAAAAGGAATTACATGAAAATATCTAATAATTATAATGTTAATATTAATCACAAATATTTATCAGTTGTTTACTATGTACTACTCTATATGCATTATCTCATTTAATCCTTGTCATCCTTTAAATAAGACTGAGCCTCAGAGGTGGTAGGAAGTTTCCTACTGAACAGCTCTTCACAATCATCATAATTGTTCCTAATATGATAATTTAAGACCACTCTTATTTTAACTATAATAGAACACCTGAGAGTAGTATAGGACATGCCTCAAAAACAAACAAACAAAAAAAAAAACCAAAAACACAAACTAGATATTTTTGTTCAGACAGAAATGATCCCATGGTTAAAACCTGGAAGCCAATGGTAAAATAAAGATAAGGGTGCCACAACTAGAATGTAAATTCACAAGGACATGGCACATAATTGTTCTGTTTCTGACTGCACCTGTAGGTGCAGCAGACACTGGCACCTGGTACTTGCTTAATAAATGATGGTGAATAAGCCAGGTAACTACCAGTTTCTGATAAGAAATTATCAATACATAAATCCAAGATGATCCCTACTTATTGGTGATATTTGACCCAAGAAGAGCTCTTGTTGCAAAATATTCAACATAAGAGTCTACTTAGGTGATCACTGCTTCCCAAACTAAGATCCTGTTGGATCTTTGGCTCAAGAGCTTTTTCTTCTATCGGTCAGATGGGTGTAAAGGATGATTATGTAGAATGTTGAGTTCATACAATTCAAAGCACATGCTTACTTGACACCCACAGAGTGCCCAGCCCTCTTGAGCCAAGCACAGATTCCTCAGTGGATTAATCACTGGGATTGCTTCAAGATACACAAGGCCCAGCTACAGAGGTGGGCACAGAAGTGAAGAACTGGATTAAGTGCAATGCCAAAGCATTGTATATGCATGGAAGAAGGAGGTAGCTTGATAGTTAGGAAGACGTTGGAGAGAAGATATGGTTGAGTTGAGTTGAGTTGAGACAAGTTTTGAGGTGGTGATTGTCAGGCCCGCAAATGAGGAAAGCGTATTCCAGGAAGAGGGACCCACTTGCACAAAGACAGAGAGGTGTGAACATGTGCACACTGCAGGTGGAGTGCTAACTGGCTTGATGTTGGGAGATGAGGCAGGATCACTCATTCAAGGGCTCCCACAGCCTGTTTACAAGTTTGGATTCTGTTCTCTAAATAACAGAGTATATTATCAGGAGTAAGGGTTGGGTTGGCTGCAGACAGTAAGAAAGGAGTATGAAGCATTTTGTCACACATGAAGGAGGGGGCACAAGTTTGAAGAGAAGAGAACATGGCCAGGTTTGGGGTGTACTCATTGCTGTGTGTCTTCAAAGCAGCCAAACAAGCAATAGAGACAATGGTTGGACATTCCAGACAGTGATGGTGACTGGAGAGAATGTTTGGGGATTCACATTGGTGGAAAGGGAGATGATATGCTGGCTCCGGGCTGGGGAGGGGTGGTGATGTGTGGAGTTACGATGCTTTCCCTCTTCTCATGTAATGCTATAGAATCCATGTCAGGAAAACATCAAAAAGCTACATGTGTACACATCAAGTCTGCATTCAATGTCAGGATATTCCAAGACTCTGGAGAACCACAGAGCCTCAGTTTAGAAACTCTGGAGTACAGGAAAAGTGAAGAGGGGTCATGCGGCATTCCTGGCCGCATAGTAAGTCTGGGTGGTGGAAAGGTCAGAGACATTCTAATAGGAGAGTTTGTAACACTGCCCCACCCCAACCCTACCCCAGACACAGGCGTCCCAGAAAGCCAAGTGACATTTACTTCTGAGTTCAAATACTCAGATTTAGTGGAGTAGACTTTTGGACTCTTGTGAACTCTAAAATAGTTGACAACCCCCCCTTTCCACCTTCTTACCCATATTTCTTCTTCCATGTGCTGCACCATACTGATGAGCCTTTACAGGAGCTCCATGGACCCCCGAGGAAGAGGCTGACCAGAGAAGTTCACTTCAGATTCTTCATAACTGTGAGCTACTTGCCACGGAAACATCTATCCTGGTGGTGAAAAGGGGTTTTCTCTAGAGCTTCCCAGGATGAGCAAGAGTTACTTTAAAAAGCAAATCAAAACATGATAATGACAGAAAACAGCTTCTGGACTTAACAAGTGTTCTTGTCCTTTCCACAGCCGGCCTCCAAATCCCAGCAGCCAGGTCTGTGACTGTTGCGGATCATTTGTCCATAAGTAAAGCAGTCAGGGCACAAAAAAGCCCACATCTTTCCTGAACTTCTCTGAAACACTCCTGAGTCCGTCTGCCCCCATGGCAAGTCACAGCCTTAAGTCCCTCTCTCTGGACCATCTGGTCTTGTTTAAGGCAGGCGGCTGCCCTGTTCAGTGGTCTCCTCACTCCAGGATGATCCCCTTCTCTGGCCTTGGTCCCCTACCTCTCTCCCCCTATCCCCACCCCTGTCTGTCTATCACCCACACTGCCTTTCAGATTGTCTTTCTAAAATGAAAATATCAACTTATACCTTCCCTTGCTTAGACTGGCGTTCAAAGCCCTTCTGATCTGACCCCACCCATCTCGCTCACCTCCTGTCCCCTGGCCTCCCATTTCCCCACATCCTGCCTGTCAACCTCGCCACCCTACCTCCATCCCCAACACACGCCTTGCTCTTTACCACCACCGTGCACATGACTATCTCGTTCTAGAATATCTGGTGAACGCCAACCTAGTCTTCAAGGTGTACCTCAAACACTGTACCCTGTGGGGTAACCCCCCTCACCCCTCCTCACCCCTTCCCCAGGGAAGACCAGTCTTCCTCCCGTGAGCTCCCGTGAAGTTCCGAGCTCTGGGCTCTAGTAGCACGTGTTGGAAGGCATGGATTATGCTGCTTGTGTAGGAGTGTTTACAGGCTTGTCTCTCCCCACACTGGACTTTGAGTTCCCTGACACCAGTGGTGTATCACTCAAGCCAAGCCAACTGCACGGATGGAACCATCCCCAACTTTCTCCTCAGCCAGGGAGAAATTCCCTTTTATGCAGTTTCCTAAAATATTGACCCAAAGAAGCATGGGCATATTTGACCTCCTTAGAAACACTTTTCCGAGGCAGGGAGTGACATGTGAGTTGACGAGGGACTCCTTCTAGGGTACATGATATTTATTTTTCTTATTAAAGTGGGAAAAACCTGTAGCAATTGCTCCGTGTTGCCACGTGTACTTAGGTCCAATATTCTATGTCATACTTGCCCCAAATTCAGTCTGTTTTCACCTCCATTGATTCGTATGATTTCATCTTCTCTCCATTCCTTCCCCTCCCCTTCTCTCTCCTTCTCTCCCAGCCCCTTACTCCCTGCCTAGTCACACAGCAAAAGTTCGAGGACTGCTTCCTCCCCATCCTGTCTTGGGGGACACTGAGCCATGCTTCCAAACGTTCATGTGCCTGTGAATCACCAGTGATCTTGCTAAACTGCACAATCGGATTCAGCAGGTCCAGAGCTGAACCTGAGAGCCTGCTTTTCCAACAAAACCCCAGGCGATCTAGACTAGCCTTTAGGGAACAAGAATGTGAAGCACTGGGTGGGGGATGAATCAGATAGACACTGTGCTCTCAACAACAAGATGACCTCGAGTGCTAGTCCCAACTTGGCCTCCCTGGCAGGGAGGTCCCTTCTGTGTCCGCCAGGGCTACCGCTCCACAAAGGGCAAATTCCTGCTTTTCTTAATTGAGATATAATTGGTAGATGGGCAGTTGCCAGAGGTGGGAGTGGGGTGAGCAAAAAGGTATTAGGTGGTCAAAAGGTACAAATTTCCAGTTATAAAATAAGTAAGTCCTGGGGATGTCGTGTACAGCATGGAGACTGTGGTTAATAATTCTGTATTGTCTATGCAAAAATTGCGGGGGAGAGTGGATCTTAAAAGCTCTCATTAAAAGTTCTACTTGGGGGCGCCTGGGTGGCTCAGTCATCTGCCTTCAGCTCAGGTCATGACTTGAGGGTCCTGGGATCGAGCCCAGCATCGGCGAGTAGGGAACCTCCTTCTGTCTCTCCCTCTTTCTCTCCCCTCTTGTACTTTTGCACTGTCTGTCAAATAAATAAAGTACGTAAATAAATAAGTACATACATACATACATTCCTAAAAATAAAAGGCCTATTCATCATTGAATGGGAGAAATACGTACGAGGATAATGCGGGGCTGGGGAAAAGGGAAAGAGAGACAGTCCTTCTTTTGCCACCCTCCACCGACATGAAGGTTTGGGAGGTGAGACAGGCCACAGCAGCATCCCCACGATGCTGGTGTTCCTCTGAAGCACCAGCTGAACCAGCTATGAAAGTTCAGATTCTGGCGTTAAGACCTCTAAAACAGCAATGGACATCTCACTTGCATGCTCAAGGAAGGCAAAGGAAGAGACTGAACATCTTCCCACAGAAGGACCCAGAGGCCAAGGGGCCATGGGCTCCTTCTTGCTGTCAACCGCAACCATGTCTCGCCACCGCAGGGCATTGGAGAGTTTCTAGGGGGTAGAGATCGATAGGTGGGAAACTGTGGAAGTCTTAGCAGCACCACGTACTGTCTCTGAGAGCGCTGGAGGAGAGAGGGGGCTTTGGTAGGACTCCGCAAGCTTCTGCCCAAGTCCGTTGCCATGTTAAAACAACATGAAGCTAGGAAACCAGGAGGCTCAGGAAAGAGCACAGTTTTCTTACAGCTGCCTAGCCTCTTTTTTTTTGTTTTTTGTAAGATTTTATTTATTTATTTGACAGAGATCACAAGTAGGCAGAGAGGCAGGCAGAGAGAGAGGAGGAAGCAGGCTCCCTGCTGAGCAGAGAGCCCGATGCGGGGCTCGATCCCAGGACCCTGAGATCATGACCTGAGCCGATGCTGCCTAGCCTCTTCTCCATGCTTCAAAAACTGAGAACCCTTGTATTCCCGCCTATGGCCTGGCAGGTTAATCGTTCCAGTCCACTGCCTGGTCCTTCTTTATCTTTCTTTTTTTTTCTAATTGTGTCACCCGAATTGTTAGTCATCTGTCCCTCTCGGGTGCAGGTGAGCTTCCATTATCTTGTTCATGCATTCACCCTCACACCTCATCTCGCAAATACTTCGTGTACACCTGTCGTGTACCAGATACTGTATATATGTTTTCACGAATGGCAGTGAAAATAAAACATAAAACAGGATGGAGTGACAATACAGCTCCTTCCACTTCTCAGTCGAGGTTCCTTTGTTCATAGCATTCTTTGGTTATTGTTAATTAAAAACTGTCTGAATTGCAATACTATCCAGAACACGTACCTCTGTCTTGTCTCCACGGATATCAGGAAATCACATTTCAAGTCCCTGATTAACTTCAGGCATATGATCTCTTTTCTTTCTCCTGGAATGACCAACCTCAAGACCTTATTTTTAAAAGAATGAATGGTGATTTAACCTAATTCCTGATTTATTTTAGCAAGTGCAACCTGGCTTCCGGGGATCGTAACTTTCCTGACTAAATGTGCACAAGTGATCTCTGTAGCCTTCCATTGTCCAATGGTGCCTCAGAGCCGGGAGTCACTGCTGCAAAATTTGATAATCCCTCTTTATACACCTTTACAGAATGTGACTGTCTTTGTCTGCCTACATTCCTCCCTCTTATCCACCTTTCCTTGAAAATCACTCCGATAAAATGAGCCTATTTTCCTCACCATTGGTAGACATCATTCAAAAACTTGAGCCTGTCAGAGACAGGTCCCTGTGCAGCTGTGTTGGAGATTTACAACCCTTCTTCTTCGTTTTATTTATCATAGTATTATACAATTACCTAGTTTTACCCTTAAAAATGGTATTTAAAGCGTGCCCATTTAAGAATTCATACCCAGAAAATATTAATGAGGTTTGCCTCTGGAGAGCTGGATTTACAGGGTAGGAGAGATGGAGGGGTACTCTGCCTTTTTATTGTATACTTCCTAGATCACGTGTGTGTGTGTGTGTGTGTGTGTGTGTGTGTGTCGGACATCTGATCTTTACACAAAAACAATTTTTTAAAAAATACATTTTCTGAAGACTGTGATAGATGTGAACCAAGAATTATAGGACCTAGTGATAGGTATTCCTACCAATCCTTTTAAGGCCCAGGCCACACTGCATTGTCAAGGAAAGGACAGAGCCCAGGAGGAAAACCTGCAAGCATCATCTGGGATGCCTCACCCCCAATCCCGTTGCTTAGCCCCACCTCCTCACCAGCAATCTTGTTCTCCCTCCTGACCTTGTCTGCATGACTTGCCACGATGTCTTCACACTTTTTCACCTGCGATCTCAGCACTCGCCTCAGTCTCCCTGTCTCAGTCTCCCTGTCTCTGTCTTCTGGGCTCCTGAGTTCATTCTAGACTGAATTCATCTCCTTCTTTCTAGCACGACACATGAAGACTGACTCATGCGGACAAAGCACCAACTTGAACTTGGGTTTCCTCGAATAAGATACCTTCAGATAAAGCCAAGTGCATTTGAAATGAATTGTTCCTATGGTTTCAGAAGCTGTCACAGAAGGGCTCAGGTAGGTGTCTAAATATGGCACCCTTCCCTTCCCTAGTCATTATTCACTCTTAGTAAGTTTCTATTGTCCATCCTTTCCCCACCCCCAGTTTCTATCATTCCTGCCTCTACCACAAATGCATTTATGATTAGACTTAAGCATGGGGAAGGAGTTTCCCCCATATTATTTGTTATGTCTCCTCAGGGACAATAGTGTCAGTAAACCAAGCCAAAACCTCATCTGACACTCTGCTTTGATCCCAAAAAAAAAAAAGAATTCTCAGAAGATAATGTAGCATCGCCTGTCAAAGACTGGAAACCATCTAGTTGAGAACACACATTGGCAAAGGAAGCCCCCCTGTGCTCTGAGCGCACCTGCCCAGGTCAAAGGTCAACTACCTGGGCTCTGATCCCAATTGCTACCTCTTGGGCAATCTCATGACACCACCCGCCTGGTACTTTTAATCTCTTCCTCTCTACTGACTACTTATAGTCAGGCTACCAAAAATTCCATTGGTTTTCATCTTAAAATAGAATAAAATAAGCCAAACAATACCCTAAAAGACCAGTTACATCAAAACCTCTGGGATGGAGGGCAGGCATCAGTATTTTTTAAAAAGCTCTCCAGGGGAGTCTCATGTGCACCCCAAGTGGAGAGCTGGCCCTCAAGAGAAATCTCTGGAAGAGGCAATTTTCCTCTTTTCACCTCACTCCTCTGCACTCCCAGATTGTTTGCGTTCTGGTTCTGACCATCCCAGACTGACTTAAGGACACCACCAACCCTTCACCCAGCGGCCGCTTTTCTGATTTGTCTTCTTAGGTGCAATCTGATATCCTTTGCCTCCCCTTGCCTCATTGAAAGCCTCTCCTCTGGGATAATTTCCTGCTTTTCTTCTAAACTTGGACTGCTTCTCTTCATTTTCCACCATGGGCTCCTGTTTTTCCAGTTTGGAGGTGGAGTGAGGACAGGAAGCAGCCTACATAGCAAGATTCTCCCCGGGGCTTTTATATGGCTAACATTCTTATATGGATAATCGTGTTCGAAAAACATTCAGAAACAACAACAACAAAAAATATTAAGAAAACTGAGCTAATTCCAAAAAATGCAGGCAAACACCAGGAAATGGGGTAGAGGAGACGCCAACCAGATGCTGTTCAATGCCAGCTGGAAGTTTGGGATCAGACCCCAAACTTGGCTCAGATAAAGCCCAACAGCCAGATTCCTCCAGAACAAAGCTCCCAGGGACCTAGGGCCAAGCTTTTTCTCGGTCAGAGCGACGGCAAGGTTGGGGGCAGAACCCAGTGACATTAGTTTCAGTCTCCTCTACTGTAAACCCCAGAATTCGCTCTTCGTTGGTCTTGGAGTTCTATTCAGGGAGGGCAAACCCACATCACACCACTTTGACTCCTGGGAAAAGTGCAAAGAATTAAGACCAAAAGGCACGTTGGGGAAGGATCTGAGAGCCGGGCAACTGCAGCCATAGCCCCTCCCGGTCCCCAGGATCCGAGGCTGTTACGGTTCTGTTTTAAAATAAACTAAGATTCAGATGAACAGAAAGTTTGTATTTCACATTAACATTGCGGCTTTTTCTCAGCTGGGTGTTTTTATTTTCTCTGTCACTTTGCATTACAGGACTAACGCAGCTTTCCAAAAGAACAGTTCCATCAGATAAGCAAACAGCCTGAAGTGTGGAGTGTCCATTGCCGCATTTGATGTTCCCTGACTCAGGGCACCTTTGGCCATAAAGGTCAATGGCTGTGAGCCAAGAGCATTAGCTTCAGGCTCAGCTTGAAACTGGGCTGGCAAAGAGGCCATACCACGTCTTCTGTGCTGCCTTGCATTTTCTCATGGGCCAGCCAAGAGGCAGCTGGGAAAATCACTCAGTGTAACTTGATCTAGCACAGCTGTGGGCACTGACTACTGCCCCCAGCTGCCTTAGCCCTCCCCAGTCCTGGGCAATGAAGACTCAGTTAGGAAGGATGACTGCATGGCTCTGCCCATCAGGAAAATGAGTTCAGAAATGGTCACATTCTGTATATAGCAGTCAGCCCACATGTGGGTGAGAAAGAACACAATACACACCCACTTGCTTCCATCCTAAGCCCTTACACATTGCTTAAGGCTTGGTCATCTCCTATACTTGTTCTTGATTCTCACCCTTGATGCTGTGAGTAATGTAGCCCAAGAATCATGGCCTCCCAACTCAGACCTGCCCTCCACAACACCTCTTTGAGCAAACGTGCTATATGCACATCCTGCTAGGCCTCCTGGAGTGAGCTTGACTTTGATAGAATGAAGAAAATCCTGTCAAGGCCCAAGTCCCTCTGCCACTATCCCCCACCCTTGCAATAAGACTTCTTACATATCAACCTTAACCCAAATGGAAGTTGACTTGGCTTTACTGTTGGGCTCAGTGATTTAAGTGACTTTTCCTCAGGGTACCTGGCTGGCTCAGTCAGTAGAGCATGCACTCTTGATCTCACGTTTGTAAGTTTGAACTTCATGTTGGGTGCAGAGATTACTTGAATATAAAATCTTAAAAGAAAAAAAAAAGTGACTTTCCTTTTCCTAGAGCAAGCAGTTAGTCCTTCCCAGGACCCAACTCATGATGTTTGCTCCCCACTCCCTCTTTCTTGTTGGGAAATCAGCATATCTTCATCTAGGACCAACCACCACTGGGTAGAAGGAGTTGCTATGGGAACTCTTAATTTTTGCACACCAATGTCACTTTGGCAAACATGGGTTCACTCCTAGAATCTTCTAGACTGATCACATGTTATAAAACTGCAAAATTGTTTCTAGAACAAGAAGTCATGTATTTTAATAAATCAAAGGGTAAACCCAAATCCATTTTTAAAATATAGGCTCGGGGCACCTGGGTGGCTCAGTGGGTTAAAGCCTCTGCCTTCGGCTCAGGTCGTGATCTCAGGGTCCTGGGATCAAGCCCCGAATTGGGCTCTCTGCTTGGCAGGGAGCCTGCTTCCCCCTCTCTCTCTCTCTCTCTGCCCACTTGTGATCTTTGTCTGTCAAATAAATAAACAAAATCTTTTAAAAAAAAATAAAATAAAATATAGGCTTTCATGACACTATGAGAAATGCTGTGATTTTCCCTCACCCCCAGCAATTTATTCCTAAGTGGGCAGACCTAGTAAACTGGCTACGAGAATAAGAATGTGGCTCAAAGATAAGTTTTCTTCTTTGATATCTTAATAAAACACTCAAAATGCCCATCAATCCTTATGCTCATGGAATGGACATATCTGGCTAATCACTTACTTTTAATGTTTTATAATTAGAAATTTTGAATTTAGTCAGAGTAATAAAGTGAACTCCCAAATTCCCATTACCCAACTTCAACAATTATAGACATATGGCCAATTGAGATTTGTCTATATTATTACCATTGGTTCCTCTCCCAGATTATTTTAAAGCATATCCAATATATTTATTACTGCATCAATAAGTAGTTTCATATTTATCTATATAAAACTGGAGCTTCATTTTTAAACATAATTACAGTATCACAACTAAAAAATTAACAATAATTTTTAATTTTATCAAATCCTTAATCAGCAGTCAGATTTCCCTTGATCTTCTTATAATTTATTTCCCTGGATTTTCCTGTAAAACTCAAGATTGAAATAAGAGACATACATTTCAACTGCTGACATATCACTTAATTCCCTAGTTACATTAGCATTTTTCTCCATACTCCCCTTTTTTTCTCTCTCTCGCCTTTTTCTTTCCTCTTCTTTTTTCCTTACAATTTGTTAGTTGAATAAAAAGCTCATTTGTCTGGGTTTTGCTGTTTACACCATTGTGGTGTTATTTAGCTTGTTCCTCTTTCCACTGTATGTTCTTAACAATTAATCATTCCACGCTTAACAGTTAGTCATTCCACCATTCCACTATAATTTCTGAACCTACTTTTATGACTAAGGACCCAGCAGGGCTTCCTCATCTCCATTCTAAACCTTAGGCTTCTATCTCCTTAATGATGGAAACCTCAGGTTGTATTATGTACTGAAAAGAATACAGGGTTTAAATCTGTCATCCACCTACTAGATGATCTTGGACAAATAATATTCACACTCTTTGATGATAAATGAGTATACTAGTATCACCTTGAAAAGTTAGTTTGAGAATTACAGGTAATTATTATAAACAGGAATTGCCCTGAGTGGCACATCACATGTAGCAGCAATTTTGGAGCCAGACAACCTTGAATAAGACCATTTGTAAAGTGGGAATAAAATATCCATTTTTGTCCTTAGGATCAAAGAGAAAACGTATGTGACATATATTGCCCAGAGCTTAGACCATAATGAGTATAATAGTTATAGATGACGATAATGGTGTCAGTTTATCAAAGAGGCTAGAAGACAGGGGAGATTGAGTTCAACATATTTTTTTCCAACATTCTCTTTGATACATGCTTCCTTCCCATAATTCTCATTTTATCTTAAAAACCAAAAGCCAAAACTGTGGGTAAATACAAAATGCAATGAGAATATAGAAGAGGGAACAAATAATTTTTTCCTGAAAACACCAACAAATACTCCTCAGGTGTCTTGACAATTGGACTGGGTCCTAAAGATGACTAGGTATTTGCCAGTTAGAAAAAGGGTATATCAAGAGGAATAGCACTGGCAAAGCACATCACAGAGAAATTGGTTGGGATTTATCTTATTGGCAGTGAGGATTGGGATGACGTGGGATTTTTAAGTAGGGGAATCTTTTCTGTGATAATCTTTGTCAAGGTGAGAGGAAGGGAGCAAGTGGGAGAGTTCAAGGGACATTGTGAGAAAGGAAAGTAGGTTAGGAAAACATGTAATATACCAAATAAAAGCTGGTAATAGACTAATGTAATGTAAAACCACATATGTCTGCCATAATTTTTATCAAAGGATTAGATACAACATCTCTGAAGATTGCATTAAGAGGGTAATATCTTGGAGCCCCTGGGTAGCTCAGTCGGTTAAGTTGCCAACCCTTGGTTTCAGTTCAGGTCATGACCTCAAAATCCTGGAATTGAGCCCTTGATGGTCTCCATGCTAAGTGGGGAGTCTACTTGTGGATTCTCGCTCTCCCTCACCCCTCCCCCTGCTCATTCTCTCTTTCTCTTTAAAAAAAAGAAAAGAAACGAAGGTGACATCTTGCCTGTAGTGATCATGGAGTTGGTATATTTGAAACTGAACTAATGAATAAACAGTTATGTAGAACTTATGCTCAACAATAAAATGTGGTTCATGGCTTTAAAAGGGAACACAAAGTTATTCCTAGACTTTTCAGGACAGGCCCATGGAAATCACAACCTCCTCAAATGCCACATTGTTTCAGATTCCCTGAGAATGGAAAGGCGGCACACACACACACACACACACACACACACACCTCCCTTATGCTCTGTCATGATTCAGTTGTACTTATGCTAGTGTTTCCCAAAATGCATTCTATAGAGCTTTATTCTACAGATGCTTCATGGAAAGAAGAGGGAGAGAACTGGATGAAGGAAAGAAGGCTGGCTTTCCAAACCAGCTTGGGAAATTCTGGCTAAAACAGAATTTAAAAGGTTTCTTTACTGCAGGACAAACAGACAAAGTCTCAGAGACTTTGTTTAGTGCACTACAAATCTCCAGTATGAAAACAAAGTATGGAAGTTTTTAACAGAGACCCCCCTCCTCCCCCCAGAAGCATATTGTATGAGTATTCTATATGCAGATATACTGGGGAAGGGGATACTAAAATCAGTGGTTGTTAACTGCTTCTTAGAGATATCTCAGGACCTGATTTTGATGGCAAAGATACTGAGCTAGCAGAGATATTTCTGCTGCAATTATTGCTGAGTGAATATAGACATAGTGGGAATGGAAGTCCTTTACATCAGTCAGGTTTTTTTCTATTTATTCCAGACTAATGTGCATAATTATGAATGAGCTAGACAGACGTTTCCAACAGACACGAAAGAGAAAGCTGTTTTACAACCTTTGCCAACTCATCTTCTAAAGCCCATGGGGAGAAATTTCTAAGTGGATAGAAGTTGAAAAGAGGTCCTCACAGACAGAGGGCAAAGAAAAAGCTCTTTGGGTGCTGAAACATCTCTGAGATTCCACTGTTAATGTCATGCTCTCAGGAAACTCAAACTGGAATCCAGGATATGCAAGAGAATGAGCTGCTTTGTCAAGGAATGAAGCGTGCTTAATTGCCCTACAGACACACACACACACACACACACACACGCACACACACACACACACACACACACACACACACACAGCTCTGCCACAGCTCTGGCCTATTCATCCATGCAGGTTCAACCAGACCAGCCGCTTATCCAACTGGGGACAAAACTAACTCTGTGTCATGTTCCCCGTGACCACCTTCAAGATGCAGACATCGTCTAAAGTCCGTCTGCAGCCCTGTCCACTGAGCTACACTACCCATGCAATGTCCTCCAACCTGTGCACCTTCAGTCTTGGAGGGAGGTCATAGACTCTGCTGCCATCTCGGAACCTCCATACCTACTCTTTGTGGAGTCTAAGTTAGGGAGCCCCACCTGATTCCTGGAGTCCCAATGATGCTGTTTCACTCCTATGAAATTCCTTACTTTTATAAATACCCTCTTCTATTGCCTGAAGCTGTTTCAATCTGTTTCACTCTCTCCAGAGAACTTTCTGCAGTCATGGAAATGTTTTATCTCTGCATTGTTCAGCACAGTAGCTGCCAGCCAGATCATCTTCCCAGACCAATCATTTGCAAACCATGTCAGCAGCATTTGGCTCACACTGGCCATGTGGCATTGGACAGTCATTTTACTGAGCCTCAAATCCATCATCTGTATAGTGGGTTAATTACACATGCTTCATAGGGACATTTTAATATTGTGTTAAATGAGAAAACACTTCCAACTGTCCAGAGCAGGGTCAACCATGTGCTTGGTGAATGTATGTTCCTTCTCTCTTTATCCAAAGGTAAGTCCAGTGTCTAAAATGCTCAGACGGTTCATGTTTCTCTGGGTAACCTCAACACTGCCTTGTTTATCCCTTAAATGCTAAATCCCATAGGGCTTGAAATTGGAAAGCTTTAGATCAGTGATTGGAAAATAGTTTTTGGCTTTCCTATTCTGCAACATATCTCAAGCTGGTCTCCTCATTCTAACACTGGTGTCTGGAAAGCCTAGCCTCAATTTCCTTCCTGCATCAATCAAAGAGCATCCCCTTTCTGGGGGAGGCTGTAAATGAGACCCATTGTTCATGCATTGTGCAAACTTCCCTCAATTAAAAAGAAAAAAAAGTCCCTTAAAATGTGTAGGTTGGAGGATTTGCTTCCTCCCATCTAGAAGAGGCCTGGGGACAGCTGGTAAGGCAGCTGCAGCCCAAGAAGGAGGGAAATTGGTAGAGAGGCATCTCAAGGTCCACTCCTACCAAAGAGCAAAGCTGGTCATGCTCATGTAACTCATAGATCTGCTGGAGTCTTCGTAGCCATGGAGACACAGGCACAACTTTCTGGAGGCCCACTTTTCTAGTCTGTGGCCTCCCTAAATTTCTCCAAAGTCCAGGGTGCTTAGAAGCCTTATAATCTCATTGTCTCCTCTACCTCTGGGGTTCCTGCTTGCCTCATTGTGGGATGAATGCCAAGCTTTTCTTCAGCTAAAACACTATACATATTAACAAATGGAATATAGCACAGAAATCACTCATGCATAGCTGGAGTTTCACCAAGAGATCTCACAATAAGAACTCAAAAAGGATAGGTTTTCTTGTCTTCCAGAAGAGAGCTACCCATGTGGAGCTCCTCCCTGGTCTTCCCTTCCCATTGCATGCTGTCTCCCCTCTTCTTCCCACCTTCTCGCTCTTACTGTTTCTTCCTCGATTTCCCAGAAGATTTCAAATGACTCGGCTATACCTTGGTGAACTATTCTGCACTAGCTAACTCCTACTTGTAGATCTGGATTGCTAAATGAGTCAAGACAATCAGCTTACAAAGCAGCTTCTCATTTAACAGAAGCATCCTTCCTCAGAAGACAATGGTGAGGTCAGTGGTAATGTTTTTTCCTAAAGCAAATGGAAAATGCCATAAGGAATTAACATAGTTCTCTCTTAGGACACCTAACAATATTTTAGCTGATGCCATATGTCCTGAGGGAGTGTTAACAAGAGGTTTAAAATTTTGGCCACAGTTAATATATCTACTCATTATCAAAATCATATCTTATGATGTTTCATAATATTATAATCAGTATTAAATATGAAAATAATATTATTACAAAGAAGAGTGAGATGATCCTTACTTGGAAAAAAATATCTTTTTAGGAATCATTTGAGAACTTCTGTAATTCCATGATTCCATAATAAAATTATCTAACACTTACAAGCTTTCCAGGGAAAAGTAAATCTTGAAAGCCAAGGAATTGAAACAAGTAGCAGAACTTGAAGCTGAATAGTTAGAAACCCACAAACAAAGAAGAAAGAATTAGGAGGGAGTATGAACAGGATTTGATATTCCAGAAGCAGGTTATTGGTGGAAGAATAAGCATGAGGGACTAATTTAGATCCCTGAGCTGGAGGCTAGGGGGTTAGGGTCAACTAGGGTTAGAACATCCAGGAGTTATAAGGTCCCTATAGAAGAAGCTGTCAAATGGGGCCTTTGATGATGATTGAGTTAAGATGAGATCATTAGGTGGGTCCAAATCCAATCAGACTGGCAAAAGGGGAAAGTCTGGACAGAGACAGACATGCACACAGGTAGAACATCATGTGAAGGTGAAAGCAAAATTCAGGATGATGCCCTCACAAGCCAAGGAATGCCAGAGATTTCCAGCAAATCACCAGACACTAGGAGAGAGGCATGGAGCAGATTATCCTTTCCAGTCCTCAGAACAAACCAACTCTGTTCATACCTTGATCTCAGACTTCTAGTCTCCAGATGTGAGACAAAGCATTTCTGTTGTGTTCTGAGATGCCCAATTTGTGGTACCTCACTCCAGCAGCACTAGGAAAGAAATGCAATGTCCTTAGAAAAATTCCCACAAATGCAAATATTTGGTCAAAAGGTGTGAATATTTTGAATGGTCTTAATATATGTTGCCGGGTTGCAAAATTTTCCCAATTTTATGCTGATTTTGAACGCCATTAACTGTGAGAGTATTCGTTTCAAATGTAATCTCCTCAGAATATGATTGTTTTTATAAAGTTTGCTAACGTAGTTGACAAACTATATCACACTGATTTTGTATTCAAATATCTTTGATTACCACTGAGATTAACTACTGTCTACATTTATTAGCCATTTTTGTTTTCTATTGTGAGTGCTAGGTCCTGTCCATGTCTTTTGAAATTATGTTCACATCTAACTTTCAGAATTATGCACCTTTTTCCTTTGCTATTTGTATGAATTCCTTTTATAGAGTAGATAGTAATTCTCTTTCTGCCACACTCAATGAAAATTTGTCTCCATGTGGTGTTACTTTCATTTTGCTTCTTATCCTCTGAATATATATTCTGACAGAACTACATTTTTGAGGGATTTTAAACTTAAATACATCAAGATGCTTATGTTAGTTATACTAGGAGAGAATTTTGCTATAAAATATACTTATTTGATTCATCTAGAATATGTGATTTGGAGATAGGGTGTTAAGTGAGCATTTACTTTGTTTTATTAATTAATCATTAATCCAGTAACCCCATACCAAATAATGATTTATCCTTTTCAAAATGATGAAATATTGCATATATAAATAAATATTATATTATATAATACATAAATATATAAATATATAGTATTTTATATATTATTTAATATTATTGCATACAATATATAACATATATAATAGAATATAACATAATCTATAATATATAAATAATATATTATATATTTTTATTATATATAACTATTAATCTATTAATAATAGAGACATATATTGCTTGTTAAATCCAATTTCTGGCCATAGTTTTATATATATATATATATATATATATATATATATATATATATATAAATTCTGGAATTTATATATATATAAAAATTCTGGAATTTATATACATATATATATAAAACTATGGCCAGAAATATATATGTGTATATTATATACATTATATATATTTATATTATATAAATATAAAATTTAAAATATATTTATTTATATAAAATTTTACTATATACATTATAATATATATTTTATATATTTATATAAATATAAATCATATATTTATTTGTATAAAACTTTATTATAAATAAAATTTATATATATAAGTTTATATTGTATATAAAATATTATACACACACACACACACACACACACATATACAAACTATGGCCAGAAATTGGATTTAACCAGAAAAAGCCTAGACATGTCATTGAACAAAAAATTTCAAGAAGGTGGATTTGATCTTAATCTCTCTGCTTTTTCTTTGCTTAGCATCAAATGAAGCCTCAGATCATCCCGTAAACTCCTGTGTATGCTTTCACCAACCCTGCTCTTTCTCCCCTAGTTTTCAGCGATGTATGTCTTCTAGACTTATCTGTAAGCTCCATAAAGGCCTTTCTGGTTTCTTTCCTGCAGCATCCTTCATGTCTAACATGAAGTCTAAATTAGAATAGACTCTCCAAAATAAAATTATTTATTTTTATTTTTATTTATTTATTTGACAGAGAGAAATTACAAGTAGACGGAGAGGCAGGCAGAGAGAGAGAGAGGGAAGCAGGCCCCCCGCCGAGCAGAGAGCCCGATGCGGGACTCGATCCCAGGACCCTGAGATCGTGACCTGAGCCGTAGGCCGTGGCTTAAACCACTGAGCCACCCAGGCGCCCTCCAAAATACAATTATTAAAGTAGAGACTGTTGACCCCACTATGATGTAAACTGCTATCTTTGCCTAAAATGTTCTTCTCTTTCCCGTTACCTAGTTGATATTGAGCTGTAGAGGAGAATACAGCTTCTAGACCCAAACTGCCTGGGCTCAAATCTGGGGGCACACTGTGCATCCTTCCTGGGCCTCCCTCTCTTCTTCTGTGAGCCAGGAATAAAAATGGTACCTCCATCAATGGGCTATGGGAGAATGAAATGAGCTATAAGCACAAAATCCTTACAAAAATACCAGACACCTAGCCACAATAGTAGATTATTCCATGAATCGTCAGGATTCCACCTTATAAGACAGGTCCTTAAGGGCACCTGTGTGACTGAGTTGGTTAAGCGTCCAACTCTTGATTTTGGCTCAGGTCAGGATCTCAGGATTCTGAGATCGAGCCCCACATCAGCCTCTGCACTAAGCATGGTTTCTCTCTCTCACCCTCTGCTCTCTGCACCCTTCTGCCACCATCTCTCTCAATCTCTTTCCCTCTTTACAAAGAAAGAAAGAAGAAAGAAAGAAAGAAAGAAAGAAAGAAAGAAAGAAAGAAAGAAAGAAAGAAGAAAGAAAGAAAGAAAGAAAGAAAGAAAGAAAGAAAGAAAGAAAGAGAGGAAAGGAAGAAAGAAAGATAGAAAGAAAGATAGATAGACAACTGTTTAAAAAGTCCATTTCCAGGGGCACCTGGGTGGCTCAGTGGGTTAAGCCTCTGCCTTCTGCTCAGGTCATGATCTCAGGGTCCTGGGATCAAGCCCTGCATTGGGATCTCTGCTCGGTGGGGAGCCTTCTTCCCCCTCTTCCTCTCTGCCTGATTCTCTGCCTGCTTGTGATCTCTCTCTCCCTCTGTCAAATAAATAAAATCTTAAAAAAAAAAAAGCCCATTTCCACCCTCCCCGACTAGATAAGGTCACCTCTGAACTCTTCTAATTCTCTCTCCTTTGTGTCATGTATTAATCTTAGTGGTTATTTGTGAATTGCTTTTTTAGGTCTCCTGTCCAACTTTAAGTTCTGGGCTGGTGGGCTGGTGTGTCTCTTATTTACTGTTGCATCTCTTGTCCTTAGCAGAGTTCCGGGCATGCAGGGGTCCAAATTACAATAGAGAAATAGAATGAGCTATTGAACACATGAATAAAGCAATAAGCATCTAATAGTGGAGGAGAGAAGTCCTGCAAATGCCTCTACCAGAGACTGAAAACCCATAGCCTGCCTGCTGTAGAAGCTTCCTGGAGCCCAGCCACACCCATTTGTGTATATAGGATCTGTGGCTGCTTTTGCACTGACACGGGAGACTGAAGTCATTCTGACAGGCTGAATGCATGGGTTGCATCGCCTAATATAGGTACTGTCAAGCCCTTTACAGAAAAGTATTTGTTGACCTCTTATCTACACCATTGATTCTCAAACAGAAATATGCATCAGAATCACCTGGAGGACTTATGAAAATACAGGTCCTGGACTCCAGGGTTTCTGTAGGTCAGGGATGAGGCCCAACAAATGGCATTGTTAACTAGTTCTCAGTGTATGCTCCCTCTCCTGGTAGAGGGACCCACTTTGAGAACCAGCAGTGTTGAGCATTCAGACACAGTCACGTGGTTCTATGCGCATCTCTGGGCATATGTACAACTGGAACTCCAGGGCCTGACATTGCCACTCCCTGACCATGATCCATGATTCAATCAAGTAGGACACCCATTGTCAAGGCAACCCAGAGGCTAACTTTGTGGCTTCCATCATCTCCAGGATTTTGAGAGGAGGAGCTGTCGCCAAAGACTCTGCTGAACCACAGCATGTGACCCTACAGGACCTCTGCCCACAAAATCCAGGCTAAGACTTCTGCTGCCATCATGCTAACATTAGGCTTGGAAAAGGTCAATAAGTGGCTCCTCTCCCTTCTCTGAGCCACCACTGCTCACACAAGTAAAAATAAGTTTGTTTGCATGCTCTGGGAGAGAGTTTTATAGCAACATACCATTAATTGTTACCATTTTGCAGGGTAGGAAATTGAGGTTCAGAGAAGTCAAGCCATTGTTCTCTGGTTGGCCAGCTGGGAAGTGGCTTAGCCAGGCTTGCAAGTCAGCCTGGTTCCAAAGCCCATGTCAACCATAAAGACACTGCTCTCTATCGACTCTTCACTCTTGCAGGAGGGAGGATGTTTCCATAGCAGAATGGATCACTGGCAAGGATTGCTGTGTGCTGGCTCTTGCCCAAATCTATGGCACAGCAAGAAGTTACTGTATCAATTAGTAATTGACACTTATTTAGAGAAACCTAGGAGATCAACCCTGGTCAAACCGCCAACCAACCACGAACAGACCTGACATCCCCAGCTTCCCTACAAGAGCACAGTGGACAACAGGATGCACCACCCAAATTGTGTCTCAGTGGAGGCCTTCTGGTTCAGCCACTGGGAAGGCTGTTGACCACACCATTCAGCTGCCAGGCCTTTTGCAGTTGCTTCAACTGCCCAATCAAGCCATCTCACCCAAGCTCACCCTGAATCCCATGACTGGTTGACACCATCATGTTAAAGCCCAACACTTCACCCCAGCTGGGGACAATTCTAGCTCCAGATTCAGCCAAGATTGACTCTGGAGCTGTATCACAGTGGGACTGACCCTCTTCCCACTGCTGCTTCCCTTACCTCCTATCCACAGGTTTGGACCCTAAAGGCAGTAGCTTTAGGGTAAACACCCCACTTGCTAAACTCTGTCTGCTAAACTCAGTCTGCATCGCAGGGAACACAGAAGACAACAGAGATAGCCCCCCTTCAGAAGCTACTTTAGATACACTCATGCCTTCTACCAGTGATGGTCCATGTCCCACCAGCAGAATTCCTTGTGGCCCAATCAGCATATTCAGGAACATCATGAATCCACCAGAACTTTCCACTTGAAACTGCTTCTTTCTCTTCTTTTCAAAATATTCACCCAATCATCATCATTTATGGCTTCCTGTTGTAGCGAAAGGCCCCGAGGAGGGCTAGTTCAAATGGTGCCCTGCCACAGAATCTCCGTCATAGATCAAGGCAGCAACTGTCTGGAGTTTGCAGCCAAATATAGTAAAAAATGTTGCATATATCACCTTCCCACACCAAAATGGTGCTGTTCAAGCAAGTCTATTTCTTTTTCTACTCCTTGATTTAGTAGCTTCCTCTGGTTTATGAAATATTTTTTACCCAGGGCCCACTGAAAACATCTTTATAAAATAGAGTTCATCTTTGAACAGGTCACTTTCCTATTGAATTTTAACAGTTCAAAAAGGAAAAGGGGAGGATTTCTGACCCAGATATTCTTTGAACAAGTATTTAAGTGAGTTCCTAGATGCCAGGATTTAAGCTCTGTTGACAGCCAATATAATCATCAGCTTGTAAAACAAAATCTTAAGTTCATGCCTGTAGAGAGCACAGTGAACAGGCCCTGCTTAAATCACTACAGGGATGTGGCATAAACAATTTCATTCCCACACATGGCCACTGTGCCAGTCTTCACTCTATACCGTTAGTGAGTGACAAAGCCAAGATCTGAAATAGACCAGCCTGAATTCTGAGGCCCTGCTCTTTCCGCCATCCTGCACAATTCAGTAAATATTTATTGGGCATCATTTATGTGCATATAAGTATAATATGTCTGAAATACCTGTGTTTGTGTGCTACCTTATAGATGATTTCTCTCTCTCTCTCTCTCTCCTTCTGTTTTGTCTATCATTGTAGCTCCAGGAAGAGGGGCAAAGGCTGCCTCTTGGAAAGAAAAGAAGTAGTCTCCCTTCCAGAATAAAGAGGAAAGGGGAACCAGTTCATTCTTTCCTTGGGGATTAGAGGTAAAGACAGAAGAGAGCGTCTCCTTTGACCCTAGAAAGTTGTGGAAGATGGAAGGGTAAGAGACAGCAGGAGATGGGGGATTTTTCCTTTTCCTGTCTGCACTGAGGCCCAAGTGGGAAAGTGGAGAAGTTGATAAGGAGCTCGGCTTTGACTCTGGTCCCCACTTTGGACACTTGTAGGAGGGGACCTTATAGGCTATCCCCACAACAGCATAAAAGTAGCTGATGCAGAATCAATATGACGGAAAAGTCTGGGTGAGCAAAGAGAGAGCTTCTATTAGTACTCCAGACTGCCTTGGCTCCCCTGTTGTGTGGCAGAAATCCAGAAGTTTCTATATAATTCAGGGTGTGAAAAGTAGCTGAGCGTCCACTAGGAAGGTCAAATCAGAGGCGTGATTGAGTGGTCCTTCCTGCTGGCGCTGCCCCATCCTTGTCCCCCTTGGTGCTGTAGATCCATAAGGTAGATAGTGACTTTCATTCATTTCCCAGACCATTAAACCCATCAGCAGCCCTCACACTAACAGAGTAGACCCCTCTGTCCAACACTCCAGCAAAGCTCCTGGAAAAGTATTTCTGTGATGGATCTGTTCATACTTTCTTTTGAAAACACTTATGATGTGCCAGTCTCCTAAGTGTTTTATATATAAATATTCACTTCTCAACAACCCCATGAGTTGGGCACTGCTATCAACATCTCTTTATTATAGATGGGCACCAAGGCTGGGAAGAAGGGAGACATGGAGTGGCTTTCCCAAGGTCACACACTGGCGAGCATGCCTGGCGTTCATACACAGTAGTCTCTGAACTTGACCATTGTCAAGTTCTCTCTTCTTTCTAGGAATTGCTCATAAATGACAAGTAAGCCCAACACCAAAGTCATCTATATCTTTGATTTTTTTTTCTCCCACTCTGCATTAAGAATTGCTTGTGTAGCTTATTAAAATTCACATCCCTGGGACCCAGAATGGCCTGATCAGAACAGGGGCAGGTGATTCTGATGTCAATGCTCCAGGTTGAGTCATTCTCCTTCAATTCTCCCTCCTTCTTTCTCTTTCTCCCCACTAAATGTGACACATTTGATGCCATGTACTGGGATTTACACTTGGTCCCCAAGCTGCTCTATAGCCAAACAGAATTCTAAAGAGCAAATACTTTCAGCCCAGATGAGCCTCTATCTGCAAAGAATAACCATTTGTTCCAATGAGTGTCCTACAGCTGTCATGGAAGAGGCTCAGACTGAGGAGGTAAGGTCCCTGGAAGGTTCCTGACTATGTGGGACTGTTCAAAAGAGTCTGGAAGAGGCAGCCCCTGCCCTGTCCGTGTGATGGACAGCATCCTTGGGTGTCACATACACACGACCCTGGGCTCCAGGTCATTTCCACTCAGCTTCAAGGTCCCTGGAGATGTGCAAGCAAAGATCTTTGTCTGGACTCCCCTTTCCCTTGCAGGTCCCAAGCATGCCTTCAGTTTTATCACCAGGTACTGCCTCGCTGATGGTTTGTTCAGGGAAGCTTTCAGCTTGGCCTAAACATCTGCATTGAAAGGTGGCTTCTGAGAAGTGGTTTGGGCAGGAGGGGGACACTGGGAGCCTAGATGGCAGTGTGGGTGCCTGGGCTAACCTGGCTTATAGTTTGCTGGGTGCAGAAGTGAAGGCAATGGATTAGGGTGGCATGGCCTGATGAGTGTGGAAGTTGCTGGAATCCCTCTTTCACCCTAGAACCTACTGGAACAGGAGGTCCTTCCTGTGGTCTTCTTCCCACCTTCCCCCACTTTCTTCGGGGTCTCAAGGGTCTCCAAAAAGTAGTCCCAGAAGATGACAGAGGCCCTGGAAAAATGGACAGGAATTCTGAGGGCTTCCCATCTCTTTGGATAGGGGAGTAAATAGAGGCCCACAGAGAAGAGACCCTTACATGAATCTTGCAGTCAAAGTCACAGAAGATCCCAGAGCTCCTTCCACATGTCTTTCTGTCTGGAAGACACTTTCAAGAGTCCAAACCCTCTGCAAATGGAAGGAACCCCCTGATGGTGATGGAGATGAGGTAGAGGCATCTGAAAGAAGGAGGATGGATCTGTCAGACAGAAGATTTCCTCAGGAATGTCACAGTCTTGAGAACAGGACTGAGCTGCCCCTGGCACACAACAGGACCAGAATGCACTGGTATTCTACTGGTGGTGACCAAAGACCACTGTGGGTCCCAGGGAAGCACCCCTGGGTATAAGGCTGAGAAAGGCAATCTGAAAGATGCTTACCTTGGGGAGAACAGAAGCAAATGCCAGAAATTTTGATTGATTCAAAGCTGCAAAACCAAGAGGAGGAAGCTCTATACAAGCAAAAGAGACACAGAGAAGTCCAGAAAGGGAGAGATGGGGTTGAACTAGACACTGAAACTATTCACAGTTTCTTTTCTCTTTTGTTCATGCCCTAAGTTTCAGGGCATGAATGGCAAGAGATCAGATACAAGGAATTTGCTTTTAAAAACAAACCAAAAAAAAAAAAAAAAGTATCTGAATCTGTTCAATTCCCATATTTGAAGAGCAAAAGTTTGGTAGTCAATTTCAGTCGTGAAGTAGACTTCTACCGTGTTTATCTCCAGTTCACGGAGGAGGAGACTGATGGTCACAGAGACCATGTAAATTATACAGGTCAGCCCATTAGGGATGGAACCAGAATTTGTGCCCAGGTCTGCCTGACTCTGGAGTCTGGCTCACGGCGCTTCCTCCCAGCCTAGAAAGGACCGGACATCAGGGCTGTCTGCAACCTAGAAACTGAGCAGGTGTAGGGGGATCTGAATGAGATCAACGGGGAAATAATTTCCCAGTGTGTGACTGGGAGAAGAGGCACCTGGAAATACAGATGGGGGCCAAGGGCGATTTGGGGCTCAATAGTCTTGGTCTGGCCTTTCTTTACAGATGGAAACATCTCCAATTCCACTCATCCCGGGCATGCCAGCATCCGCTGCCCCGGCTCTGAAAGCCGTCATCCATTTCCAAACAGGCTCAGCAACTAAAAGGAGGGAAAAATACTTTTCTGACTGGCAGAATTCATCAGAATGAATTGGCAGCACCCATCAGCCTGAAACAGCAGTTTGCAACTCGCTGGGTAACAAATCTTTCCGGGGACATGATCTCATAGGAAACAACACAGGATAAATTCTTAGCACAATATGATTCCTCCCTCCTCTACCTCCTCCCCACTTCAAAAAGATTTAACATCTAATTCAGGTTTGGAGGAGCCGCTTCATCTCTGTAGAAACACTGTTGATCTCTGTCGGACCCCAACGGCCTTGGGCAGAAGAGACGGAAGGGAAGGCGGAGGCGTGGACGGGTGGCGGTGACAAATAAATACATTACCGCCGCCTCTGACTGAGCACCGTGACCTCCAGCACAATGCCAAGTGCAGCCGTTTGACAAAAGTCACCCGATTTTCCCGCAACCTCGAGGTCTGAAGGGGCCACAGCAAGAGAAAGATGCCCAACAAGGCAACCCCATTTCCATTAGGTCCCAGAGACGGAGGGGCTGGGCTGGCTCTTGTTGCAGCCTCTCCTAGCATTTTCCAAATGAGACAAAAGCCCTCTTTGGAGGCAGAGCACAGAAGGCAGGATATGCCCCCAAACCATCTTCCCAGGGAGGAAACGGAGCTGCAAGGAAGTCAGTAAAGTAGCCAAGACAGCAGAACTCAGTAGTAGTAGTGAGGAACCCAAAGCGGATTTTGTTTAAAAAACAACAACAACAACAAAAATCATCCCATGCAAGGAACAGGTTGGGGCTCTTCACAGTGGTGGTTGGTGTTGCTTTAAAAAAAAAACCAAAACACCCATTTTTCTGTCCTTAGTGAAGGAGATCCACCATGTCATGTATTGGGTTTGAATCTTCACATACACGTGGAATCTTACAGCACTGTGGTAGAGGAAAGGGCTGACTATTAATTATTTAAATTAATGAAAGCATAGGAACATCCAGAGTAGAGCCACGTAACTGTCTCCAGTCTTAGGGTAATGAAAAGCAAGCCCTTCACCAGAAGAAGCAAGAATATCCAACTCTTGGTAACTCACAAATTGGTCAAACAAAAAGATGTGCCCGAATTCCATGGAAAAGCCAACCCTTGGGTGGGATCCGCCGGGAGCTGGAAGTCATCTGGGTCGTGCTCCACCCTGGGCCACAGAGTGACAAACAGGACAGGGGGACCCGGCCCTGCCCCCACCGGAGCAGGACGAGCCATGGGCCCCCAACCATCTGCCGAAGACACTTTCTCCTGGCGACCTCACATGGCCTTTGCGAAAAGAAACCATGAAGAACCTGGCCTGTGGGCTGCTTTAATTAACAAGAGAGGCGCCTACCAGCTTGTGACAAGCACAGAGAGCCAAGCGCGTCTGGAAAAATGTCCAGTAGGAAGGCTTTTGTCCACGGTCTTGACTAAGAATTCACTTAACCAAACAGATAGCACCATGCTTGGCACGCAGGAAATGACCAATAAATACACGGGGGGGGGGGGGGCAGATAAATCCCCCATCACAGGGGACAAATGAACAGTGTGTGGCATACCTCAGCAGACCTTATTCCAGGCGCTTCTCTGACACTGAATCTGATTTATCCCCTACAAGGGTCTCCCACTGATTATTTCCTACTTCTTTTTCCCCCCTCTGTGTTCACCACTGGAATATTGCTCTAGAAGACAAGAACCATATCACTTGTTCGCCGGTCTACCATAAGTGCAAGCAGGCCCGCGGTTGCTCAGTCCATGGGAGCTAAGTGAATGAGTGATTCTTCTTTGCTGGGACTATTCACGGATACTCACCGTCTGTCTTACATTGGGGGATAAGAGTGATGCATAAACTTGTACGACGTGAGCATCAAAACAGTGGCACCTCTCATCTTAGAGGTGAGACAGATGAAGTTCCTGGAGAGGGGATTTCTTTTCAAGGCCATTTCTCTTGTCCCTAAAAGACCTTAGACCAGTTCAAGCAAGGCTTAGCGCACAACACACTATATGTATACGTACCCGTATGGGCCCTATGCTTGTCTGTCTGCTCATGTACACACAGTGAGTAAACGTGTGTGCGTGTCCATTGGAAAGGGAGACCATTGGCTTTGTCACAGATGCTTTCAGGATTGAGGCTTCTGGAATGAAGTCATCGCGGGGGTGGTTGGGGATCCTGCTACAGGGAGCCCAGGTGAATGAGAGCCTCCCGCGGACACACCTGTGCACCCCTCCTGTCCTTCATGTCAGGCCCAGCTCCTGCACTGCTCCCAACAGATGACCAAGCGGCAGAGAATATAGGAGTAGGGCCTCCTGGATGCCTCTAGGACACACCTTTGGCCCTGAAACTCCCCACTGATGGGTCTGGCCAGAACTCTGTCAGAAGCACGCTGCAGTCGGAGGCTCCTCCTGCCTCAGCCTCACCACCTCTGTCCTTTCTTAGGGTTGAACCGCAGGTGGACTGAGGACTCTCTCTGCTGATTTTTACTTCCTGTCCTTTTATCCTGCACAAAGGCTTCCCCCACCCGCCCAGTAGTTCTCCCCTCCTCCCTCCTCTCCTCACCCGCTTAGTGTGGGGGGTGCCCATGATCTCTCCCCACACTCACCGTGCGAGCATCCCCAATAAGCTTCCTGGGGTGTGCAGCCCTGTGGGGGGGGGGGTGTCACGAAGTGGTGTGCCCCCGGACCTCAGCCCCCATCTCCATGTCCTGCCACATGACATGCTTCCTGGAACTTTGAGGGGAGGGAGGAAGCATGTTCTAGAAGCCGGTGGGATGACCAGATGGGGCTTCTCACACACGGAAGCAGAAGAGGGGTGGAAGTCCCTTCTCCGGAGCTGAGAGGAGCACACCACATCCCCCTGGCCCCCGGGGCCACTGGCATCTCAGTCCCCAGCCCCAGGTTGTTAACGCTGGTTAAAGCTCTTGTCTTGGTGTGCAAGGAGGAGGGAGGGACAGGAACACCTCCTGTGGGCCAAGCACGGATCCCTTGAGGACCTTACAGGCAAGTGGAGAAGGAAGAGTGAGCAGGCACTTGAGTGTACGGGAACAGTAGTTCTGGAAAGAACTAAACCAGACCCAGTCACTTAGGAAAGAGCCCATCGCTGAGCAGCTACAATGAGCTGGGTCCTGAGTGCTGCCCCTGTGTTCTCCCCAGCCGTTCCTGCATCGACCGCATGAAGGGAGGTCCGTTGTCCTCCCCACCTGATAACTAAAGATATTTACTTACTGAAGCTCAAGTCTTTGCCCAGGGACATCCCACACGGAGCTCTACATGTCCGACCCGGATGTTCGCACATTGAACCACTGCATGAAATTGGCATGTTCCTGAAACAAGCCGGGAACAGGTTCACAGGGAACAGGTTCACAAGCAGAGCGAGGGACAAAAGCTGGGGGGCACTGGGCTTGGGCGGCTCCCTCAAGGGACAGGGTGTGCAGAAGGCAAGGGGGAGAGCCACAGGCCCAGAGAAGAGGGACTCTCCCTTGACAAGGCTAAGGCGATGCGGGTCCCAACTCAGACCCCATGAGGCAAACGTGGAAACACCCAGAATCAGACCTCCGGATGACACAGCCATGGCATTGTGAAGACGGAGACACTGAGACCAGAGAGGGGAGGGGACATCTCCCCAAGGACACTGTGAGCAGTGGCTGAGCTCAGGACAGAAGCTAAAGGGCTGACCCGCTCCTGCCTTACATCCTTCAAGATAAGTCTTTAGAGGGGAGCCTGACAACAGAAAACCTCCCTTCCCCTCCCCCCTTCTCTTCCCACTTCTCCCCTTCCTCCCTCCCCTCCCCTCCCCTTCTCTCCACTCTTGCTCTTCCTCCCTCCCCCCCCCCTTACTTCTTTCCCTTCCCTGAGGCCAACTCATATGGCTCTGGGGAGATTTAGACTCTGCCTGGCTCTTGCCTTTCTCCCTGGGGCTTGTCACCAAAGGGCCTTCATGCCTTTCCACCGCTTGCAGACCTTTGAGGGTCCTCCTGTGCTTCCTTCTGGCAGGAGCCAACCCCAGCAGGGGAGCCCAACCCCCATCATCCCTCCTGACTGCAGACACCCCAGCCCTGGCTTTGATGTGTTCAGAACTGAGCAAAGCTTAGCTTCCCGCTTGTCAGAGCAGCCGCTGATGGCTGAATGCGGTGTTGAACCACGCTGCCCAATACTGACCCCCTCATCATCCAGGCATGCACACACAGGCACATATAGGCACATGCACACACAAGCACACCTGCAGGCACACACAGGCACATGTGCGGGCACATGCATGCTCTCCAGCGCCCAGGCAGTTCAGCCTGCCTTACACGCAGCTGAACTCTAAAGGAGATCTCCCAGATGACCATGAACGCCGGCTTGACCGCTCCCTCCAAGACTGAGAAGCCCCGCGCCGTGAACGAGGGTGACCAATGGGCATTCATGCCAGGCCCGGCATGGAGTTATCTGCATGAACAGTCTCACTTCATCTGCACAAAGAAACCTGGGGGGCTGATGTCATTCCTCCACTTTTATGGATAAATAAACTGAGGCCCAGAGAGGTTAAGGAACTGACTCAGGGCCACAGAGCTAGGAAGTTGCAGAGCCAAGTTTGGCTTCTGGACCCCAGGACAACGAGGCGGCACATGAAGGATGTCCCATAGCAGTGACCAGTTCTGACCCAAAGGAAGGGCTAGGAGAGTCTGGTGTCCATGGTTTCTTTCTAGGAGAATGTCTTTGTGAAAAGATCAGTGGATGAAACAGATATGTCGCCCCAGTCCAGCACTATAAGGAGCGTGGTGTGCTAACAGCATGTCCTCCGTGCCATTGGCGTGCAAAGGAAGGAAGCCCGGACCGCCTTGGGCTTTGGGGAAGGATTCCCAGCAGAGTGACCCCTGGCCTGAATCTTGGAAATTAAGCATGTGATGGGAAAAACTGTAAAAGGATGGCACACTGCTGACAGAGGAAATGTCCTGAGCAGAGGCTAAGAGGAAGACAGGGGCCGATATATTAGGGAAACAGTATAAAGTGAGTGCATCTGGAAGCAAGACAAATAGTATGAGTTCAGGTGTGGGGCCTGGGGGTGTGGTAGGGAATAGGAATTTTAGTCTGCAAGTAGGCACCAGGGGTCTGTGGTCAGACTCAGCAGGGGAGTGATCTGCTCAGATGGTCACTTCCAACAGCTCACTCAGGCAGACATTATGACTGCCCCCCTGAGGCTGGAGATGCAGCCTACTGCAACGGTCCTGGTGGTCGAAGCTGAAGCCTGAGGAAGGGCCACAGGATCAGTGACGGGGAAGGGAGCCTCCCTGACTTCGAGAAATGTCGGTGTCATTTGGGAAGTACATTCAGCTTGACTCTACAGACACTGCGTCCAGTACAGCACCTGAAACCCAAAACCAGGCTTTTTCGGTCCTGGGACGGCCATCACAGCGGACGTGTATTCAGTACTAATGACTACAGGGGGGTCAAATTCCCACAGCGGCCCAGGGATGACTTTCCTTACCCCATTTTCACAGATGAGAAAACTGATACTTAAAAATGCGAAGGCACTTCCCCAGAATCCTGTAACTACTGAGTCACAGAGCAGAGTTTCAAGGTGAGGTAGGCTGATTCCAGAACCCAGATACCTCTTCTCCTTGTCTGCTCAGGGACAGAAATTGGAGGCAAAGGGAGTGGGGGGCATTCTGCATCCCTCTGCCTAAGGGAAGACCGTCCTCACAAGAGGTCACCTTCTGGCAGTTAAGCCAGGATTCCTCTGTCTCAGCACTGTTGACATTTGGTGAGGAGGCTGGCCTGCGCGTTCCTGGCTTCTACCTACCAACGTCCAACCAGTAGCAAACCACGCACCCCCCCCAAGTTGAAAGACAACCAAAATCATCTCCAAATTTTTCCAAATGTCCTCTCGGACAGCATATGGGAGCAAGATCACCCCCCAGTTGGGAAGCATTGACTTAATCTCATCTCTGGGTGCTTTGGCAAGAGAGAGCCACCTTTGCAATCCTTTACAATCCGAGGTTGCTGAGGAGTCCCCAGAGGTAGCCGATAATTTGTCCTCTCACCGAGAGAGCTCTCTGCTCTGCAGATTATTAATGGAGATTTTTTGGGATGCTGAGACCGGCTCCAGTGAGGCTACCGCAGCCCTCTACCCTGGCTAGCAGAGAGGACCAGACTTTGACGCAGGCAAGGAAAGTCTTCTCAGGAGAAATACATTCTGGGACATATTTATATGAATTAAAGGGTCAGAGTTTAAGTGGGCAATTCTGAGTGAGTCACCTGAGAGTCCAAATTAGCTTTGCTTCTCTGTGTATTAATTCCCCTTGTGGGGGGAACTGTTTAATGATTTAATGATGTTTAACTCTGAAGTTCTTCAAAGCAGAGGAATGTCTGCACCCCCTTAGGCAGTCTCTACCTCCCCAGAGCTGGCAGGACGTGTGCAGCACCGCCGTGAGACCCCACTCCCTGCTGTAGGCCTCGCCTTTGGGGCCACCACAGGCGGAGTCCGGGCAAGCCCGGGGCTGTGGGTTAGGTCCCAGAGAGAAGGTCTGTAATTTAGGAGAGCTTACCAAAAGAGACGGAGGAGAGAGGACTTAATGAGATTCCGCTGCTCCATTTCTCTGTTCTTACAAGGATTCTCATTTTATATTTGATCATTTCTGTAATAAGGACTCATTTTCAATGTAACATTCACACTTAAAGCAGCAGTGTGTTCTTGGCCTCTGCACACCTGCTGTTCAGTCGATGGTGGGCCGGGCAAGTTCCCCCGGCTTAGACTTGAAGAAACGTCATACAAACCAGATAGATGCTTGGGACAGTTACAAAGCTGTACATGTAAAAATGCTTTTTCCATGCACAAAGATAAGTGCACTTAAACATACAATAAACCACGGTGGTATATGTCAGTCTATGTCCATTTTACAGGTGAGAAAATTGAAGCTCAAGGCCCTTACGTTATACTTCCAAGTTCACACAGTAGGTAGGAAAAAAAAAAAAAAAAAAAGGCGGACTGTAGCCCCAGACCATTGGGGTCACCTCCTCCCATGATGTGGGATCTGTCTTTCCTCCCCGACCCTCCAAACCCAAGCAAGTTCCAGTTCCAGTTCCACCACCTGCCAAAATTGGACTTTGTCCTCACCGAGGCCAAATTCATTCCTACCAACACCCAGCCTCCCAGAGCCTCAGCCTCTCCTGTGTGAGTTTATTGCTCAAATGCAGATCAAGTCCCCTGAAAAGGTTGCCTGAAAGGCAAAAGGAGATAATCCTGGCACGGTGCCCGGCATCTAGAAAAAACAACAACTTCTGATAACCCTTAATACGTACCAGTCACTGTTTGAAGTATTTTACATTAATTCGTTTTATTCTCCAAACTATGATACAGGTACTTTTTTTGCTTTTTCTTTTTTTTTTAAGATTTTATTTCTTTATTTGACAGAGAGAGATCACAAGTAGGCAGAGAGGCAAGCAGAGAGAGAGAGAGAGGGAAGCAGGCTCCCTGCTGAGCAGAGAGCCCGATGCGATGCGGGGCTTGATCCCAGGACCCTGAGATCATGACCTGAGCCGAAAGCAATGGCTTAACCCACTGAGCCACCCAGGCGCCTGCAGGTAGGTTTTTAACACCCCTTAGACCAATGAGGAACTGAAGCAAAACGAGGCTGAATCACGTGCCCAAGGTCATATGGCTGACCAGTGGCAGAGCCGCAATTGGAGCCCAGAGTACCTGATCCCAGCACCCGCATCCTTGCAACTTGCCTCTGCAACTATACTCAGTAAGTGCTTGTAGTCTCTCTCCTGTCCCCTTCTCTTCCCCAGAGCCCTCCAGAACAGAACTGTCCCTGACAGTCATTTGACAGCTACTGCAGAATGCCTGGTATTACAGTTTTATGTGTTTTTCTCACTTACCCAACTCCCTCCAAATATTTACATTCTCTTACAGCAGCATAAGGACGTTTCGCGAGTCATGCCCGGGTTGGGCTGGAAGGTGGGACATGTCCAAGTAGTCAGGCGGGACTTCCAGGGGTCTCAGCAAGCCTCGGGCACACAGTGACTCTGCTGCAATCTCGGGGAGCTGTGTCCATCTAAGGTGAATGCCAGGAAGGGAGCCACTAAGGCACAAAGCTCCCCACATAGAAATACACAGAGTACAGGCAAGGGTATCAGTAGATTGGTCTTTACTTAAAGAGCAACCTGCCTGCATCCAGGTTGCAAAGGTTTGCCCCAGAGAGTGAGCCACAGAAATAAATCATCTCTAGATGGAACCGATCTCTGGGTGCTTTTACACTGTAGCGTATCATTCAAACATTGGCTCTCATTTCTATTGCTGTGTCACCACTGTTGGCAGAACTCACAGGCAAGACAATTGCATGCAGTTATGTAATAGCTAATACTTACTGGGTCTTTACTATGTGCCAGCAATGGCTCCATGCACTGGGTAACACATTCACTCCTTTAACCGCCCCGTCGACTTCGTGATGGAGGGAGGGTGAAGGGCGCTGCTCTTGGACCTCTCCTGGACCCTGCACTTTAGACACTGCATTCCACAGTCGCACACACAAAAATAGTTTTATTACAACCTCATGGGCTCCGTGGGGAAATGGCTGCTTCTAGGACTGGGGTGGAAAGTATACAAGATGAGCTTACAGCCTCCTATAGCATCAAAAAGTAAGGATGTGCACAGAAATGTTGAAAGAAAAAAAATAAAGACAGAAATATGTCTAAGGGACACAGGAGTCAACAGAAGGGCAAAGCATTGTTTAAAGTAGTATTGGATTATAGCCCAAAATAAAGGATAAACATCCATCAGTCCACACTGATACAAAAAATGATTTATCAAAGGGGCTCCTGGATGACTTAGTCAGTTAAGCACCCGACTCTTGGTTGTGACCTTGGGGTGGTGAGATCGAGACCCATGTCTGGCTCTGCCCTGGGAGTGGAGCCTGCTTAAGATTCTCTCTCTATCTCTGCCTCTCCCTGTCAAATAAATAAATAAATTTAAAAAAAAATTCCAAATAATTTATGCAGATACTTCACCCTCGAGGAGGTGAGGCGTAACTCCACCACCAGGAAGTATGCGCTGCTCACAGTGACTTCCTGCCAAGGAGTTCAGTACAGGGGGTGGGACTGAGTAATATTACATGGTAGAAACCCGATAAACACAACCTCAGCCAAGTGACCAAGGTCAATGTGGACCATGATAAGTCCTGTGGAGAGTCTGCACTGCACTTCACTTCTGTGGTCTTCTTCCCAAAACCTATCAGCCCAGTAAAACATAAGAAAAACATCAGACAAGTCCCAATTACATTCCAAAATTCAAGTCTCAAATTTCTCGAGGCCATCAAAAAGAGGGGAAGTCTGAGAAGCTGTCATAGGCAAGGGGACCCAAGGGAGACAACACTACTAAATATATATGTGATATTCCGGTTGGGATACTGGAATAGAAATAGGATATTAGGGGAAAACGGAGAAAATGTATGAACTTCAGCTAATAACAGTGTATCAATACTGGTTCATCACTTGTAACAAAGATTACCGTATTAGTGTAACATGTTAAAGATCGGGCCATCTGTATGTCTAGGACGTTCTGTATTATCTTCACAATTTTTCTACAAATCTAAAATCATTCTAAAATTAAAATTTTATGTAAAAAAAATGTTTTTAAATATGTCACGGTGCCTCTGTCTCATGGGAACCAGCGCCCTACGTACCCACTGTCATGATTAACACTACTGAGATCCCAGGAAAATGCTTGTCGCTGCTCTTTCCCCATCGATGACCTTGAAACCCAAAGATACTGTTCGAATGTCATGAGGTCTGTTGTCTTCAGAGATGAACACTGCTCTGGAGTTGAGGATTTGAGAAAAGAGAAATGGTGCATCAATTAGCTTGTCAAATCTTCCCTCTGGGCAGGAATGCGATAGATTCTTCTTATAATAAAGTATGATTTCTTGGTGGTGACAAACATCCATTTTCTTTCTTCTTTTCGGATTCCAATTTAGAGTTCTCTGGTTATTCACAAATCAGTGCAGTATTCAAAACAGTGCACATAGCAGCGACAGAGTATTTTGCAACGTTAAGCAATTCGTCTTTCTTTGAAAGTTGAATATATGTAAGTCTAGACATAACATGCATGAAGCATGATACCACTTTGTTATACAGACAACTAGATGAATATTAAATCCCAGAGTGGTGGTTCTTAAAAAAAATTTTCTGCAAAATTTTGATTAACTTCTCAATAAATTAAAAATACAGTTTTATTCAAGTGCAATTAAATTACTAATACTTATTTTAATTTTCGTTTGCCCTTTTGCTTTTTTAATGAACTTTTTATTCTGCCTTTTGCTTTTATTATTTTTTTTATTTTTTAATTCAATTAACCAACATATAGTACATATTTTGTTTCAGATGCAGCGTTCAATAATTTATCAGTTGCGTATGCTACCCATTAATTTTAATAAGTACTTTTCAATATTTGAGAATACTAACACTTTTTAAAACATTACGAAGTTATATTTTACGTTTACTTTTTTACCCTTGGTATTGATACTTCATTTTCAACATTGACTTCAGTTTCCATTTTTTATGGATATAAGATAAGAGTATATGAAAATATATGCACACTTTGAATATCTATTATGTTATAATGTTTATGTCGTTTTTGCCTATTGGTCAAAAATTATATGCTATCTGATCATAACAACATCATTAGTGACTTTGCTGAGAAATTGAAAGAATAAATACATTTTACAGAATAAATATAAAATAATTTGTGGATCACATATGCCTTGATTACTCACCAAACATCTCTGTTCCTCTCACAGCACACCCAGACCCATGCGATAATAATTAAATTCAACTATCTTTTAGATTCCGATGTCTTTTAGTCATATACCTACCATAGCTTGCACGTGTTCGTTTTGACGGTGTTATTTGTCAAAGCAGGAGGATAGAAAATATTTGCTTTAAGAGTTCGCTAGCTTGGTGTACAGTTTTTTTTTTTTTAAAGATTTTATTTATTTGACAGACAGAGATAGGGAGAGAGGCAGAAAGCTCAGCCCCCTGGGTGTACAGTTTTTAAACACTTGGTCATTGCTATGACAGTCCCTGTTTGTGCTCATGCCCTCATCCTGCAAACATTGATGGTCTGGACTATAAACTATTTTACAGACCAGAACATTGAGGCACAGAGCAGTCGTGGGGCTCACTTGATACCATGCAGCTGAGAACCCTGGCAGAGCTGAATCCAAACAAGCCAGGGGCAAGGCTCCTGACCACGGAGAGGCTCCCTCTCCTGGGCCTTTGGAAGTGCTTGATGTTTAGGGGCAGTGCGCATGCTCCCTGCTCCAGTTAAACCCCTGCCCCCTTGAGACGGTTCTCAAGACTACCTTGTTAATAGGAAATCCAGGCCCAGGGGGAAATTCCCAGAGGAAATACCCTAGGACTGGAGCAGACAATGGGGAACCTCCCCAGGACCCCCAAACCACAGCCTCTCTTACCTTTATATACATCCGAACTCTGTTTCAAATAGCACTAGAGAAAACTAAAACAACACATAAAAGCCTGATTTGTGAGAAAAAAAACTATCTCTCCTCAAAAGGTTAAAACGTGCACGTTCTCTCCTTTCCCTCCCCACACGGAGACCTTCTACCATCTCCAGTCTTCCAGACCCCTCTCTTGTCGTCCACCTGAAAGCGTGAAGCAGGAGGAGCCCCGTCCCCCATGTCTCCAACCCACCCCTCCACCCCCAGTTTCCTTTCCTGACAGCCCAGGCTGCAGCAATTGCTGTCAGGCTGTAATTTAAAGCAAACCACTGCAAACTTGAACCAACTTTATGTGGCTGATTGATGGGTCGAGGGGGCTTTTCTTTCCCACTTGCATTAGATTCTTGCAAGTATGTATTATGATCCTAACACATCTCATATTATTCCTTAATCCACTCAACGGCAATGTTTGGCATCTAGCTTTATAATAAAAGGTATCAATTAGCTGTTGTCGATGTTTTCAGAGGCAATATCTAATTACAGTCACTTGCTATAGGCTATCTTGTTAAAAAATTTGAGCAGAATGAGTAAGTATTCCTGACAAGTTCAATGCATTATTAAAGGTGTAATTACTCAGTTATTGCTCATGTAATCCTGAGTTAATTATGTGACTTCAAAATTCATCACTTTTATGTTTATTGAACTTTGATAAGTTCACCCATATCTGATTTATCCCGATGATCCTTCCCCTTGCTTATTTCAAACTGAGTCTCCTAGACCGTTTGTTAGAAAGGGAATAGACTTTGGATTACTCCAGACCCAGAACTGTCAGCAATGGTTATCTTGCAGGGGTAAAGAGGTGTCCAAAATGGCCATTTGTAGAGGACCCCAGTATGGAGGAAAGGTAGAGGAAAGGAAATAGAATTTTCAGGTGGCCACAAGGTCAGTCCTGAGTCATTTCCAGGAAGTCGGCACACACGTTCTTCACCACCTATTTCTCCTTCACAGATATCTGTGGACCACTGAGGGTCTAGCCAAGCTGGGAACAACCTGCGGCCATAGTCAGGACTTTGCTCCTGGTGATTAAAATTCAGAGAACACCAATGTTGAAATAGTGTTATGTGGAGACCCCAATTCTGATTCACCCAAACCTTTAGAAAGGTGATTCCAAGCCACTAAGAGATAAATGCCATGGGAGGAATATGGTACAGAAGCAGAGGAAGTGTAATGAGCTTAGGACTAGTCATGTGCTACATTCCCACTGGCCTGCTCTTGGGTGCAGCCTAAGAATATTTTGTCGGTCTTCCTCTCCCTTTGATCATCATCACACTTCTGGGCAGCATCTCATCTGACAGTCCCCTGCGCCTCGAGAGCAGAATCCCATACGTTAGCCTGTCTGGGCCTGAGTTTGCACATCTGAAAATGGTTGAACATCCAGGCCTCACCTGCTTCTGAGAGTTCTTGGGAAGCAGAGGTCTTCACGAATGTAGCTGATAAATGAAGAAAATCTTTTCCATACTCTGGAAGGCCCAAGGCACTCGGTGCCCCTTCAGAGCCCTTCCCCTGCCATGACAACCACATTTGATATCCCTTGGGCGAATCTAAAGTTCCTTTAACACTTCCGCTTGATAATTTAGCTCTGTCCCCTTTTATTCCCCGATGTGTGACTCATGATACCAACTGATGCCTTTCTGGGATGAACATTCTACAAGCAATGCCTACCCCTTCAAACAGGCCTTGTGGAGACAACTTTTCCAAACACATAAGAAGACATGATAATCATCCTTGAATAGAGTCTTGGTCTAATGGGCCAAATGCATAAGCACAAGTTCACAGTACAATATGCTGAAGAACTCAAAATGGTGTTCCAGGGACAGAGAGGACAGACCCACAACTTCTGAGTCTGGAAGGATGAGTGGGCTTTTCCCAAAGACAATGGAAGAAAGAGTCTCCGTGCAGGATAGGGTTGGTAGAGGTGAGCAGATGGGAGAAGGCACGGCCTTTGTGCAGAAGGACTGGAATGTCACTGTGTCTACATTACAGAGAAGAAGTGTTGTAAGAGAGAGAAGGGAAAGACGTAAACCAGAGAGGAAGGTTGGAGTCAGATTGTGAAGTACACTGCATTCCCTTCCATGAAGACTCCATCTTGGCTGGCAGAAAGCATAGTAACTAAAGTTCAGGTGATGCTAGCATGTTCTGATTTCTCTAAGGGCTATATTATGAAGTTCTCAAGGGATATCTTAAGATATCCCTATTAATTGAGATTTGCTGTTCAATCACTATATAAAGATATATGATGATAGAGAGAGAGAAACTTGTTTTGTTTGGGGGAAAATAATGGCAAGTTTAGGACTTCAAAAATGTTAACTTTCCTCAAGCCCAGTCTTCCTAAACCAATCCTAAACATTTCTAAAGCAGCCTGGGAACAGCTTCTTCATTATTTGCACCATTATCTGTCCCTTTTGAGAGGCACCTTGGTTCTGCTTATGTCAGCAACTCTGAGCAAGACCATCCCCTTCATAGGTTTGAAGACAGTTCCTCCCGCTCCTCTGAACCTCCCTTTCTCAAAACGAAATACCATCAATTTCTCCAGTTGCTTCTCAGATACTATGGTTCCTGGATGAACCATGATTCTGCTCATCATTTCTGGGGTGTCAGGGACCCAGTGTGGTATCCACTTCTGCTGGAACTCCAGGTTCGTCCCAACACATGCTGATGACCATGGCTTGGCACTTTGTAGGAGTCTCAGTAGCAGATGCTGAAGAGAAACAAGCAGCCTTAGGGAGAAGTTTACGTTAAATTGTCTGCAAGAAGAGAGAGACCAGCCGGTCAATCTCCCTTCTTTATCCCATTTCTGAGTATTATTTCTCATCAACCTTTGATGGAGCAACCCTTGCCCACGTCCTGAGTGGAATCATTAGCCAAGATACTGCCATCATGAGCACTCTCAAACTCTCAGAAATCAGCAACATGGTGCAGCTGGACCTGGATGTTAGAGACATCTTATCTACCAACGGAAATCCAGGCAGGCAGAAGTGTGGTCATCACCTCGGTGGCGAGGCAACTGAGGTGATAAATCCTACTTTGTTCCTGTTCAGAGGAAGAATCTTCAATTAAGTAAAAATTGATTTTCTAATGATTTTTTTTCTCCTGCTGGCCATTGGCGGTGTGCTTGAATCAGCTCCAGCCCTGCCTTGTAGCAGAATTAAGCTGTTTGCCGCTGCTGACAAAAGAGTTGGCTTCAAGTGTGGGAAACAACATCATCCTTTTATTTTGGGGGGAAACAGAGGACAATGCCCATCATGGAAGGGGGGAAAAACTCAACTGACACCAGCCAAACATGGTGGGTCCTTGGGTTGGAAATGCAGAGCTCCAGGAGGAGCTAAGGGTCCTCTGTTAGATGCTGGTGGCAGCAGGGCTCTGAGTATCTGAACTGCCACTTTTTCAGGTACAGCCAAGACAAGCATGATGTGGAGATGGTGCCTGGCAACACAAGAAGAATCAGAAGGAACACCTTAAACTATGAGCTGCATGAAGCCATTCCCCCTAAGAAAAGTGTCCTTTGTTTTCAGGCAACCACCAGATCTGGATTTTGATGTTCATGCTTGCAAGTGGGTATAGAGGAGAGCCAAGAGGGAAGTTATTAGGAAACATGAGCTAGATCCACATGAGAAGGGGCAGAGCAGATCACGGAGGGCAGGTGTGGTCTGACTGTGGAAAGTTCTTGCTGAGCAGGCAGGTGGCATGGGGTTGGGGCTAGCAGAGCAGCCTTAGGCCAAGGTGTGCCTGTGCTACTGGGTGGAAGTCTTGGGCCTTCCAAGACTTACCAAATAGGTAGGGCACTGACAAGGACTGCTACTATGGGCTAAGTTGAAAATAGAAGACAAGCCAGGAAGCCTACGCTGAGGGAATCAGGAAGATTTGGGCACATGGAATCCAAGTACATGTAAGACGCTAAGTAGATGGCTCCAGAAGTGACTTGTGAACAAAACAAGCATGTTGAGGATTCAGTGTTAGTATTTGGGTATATCCCCTAGTGATGGGGGAGGGGGTGTTGTATAAAATATCACATAAGCTAATACGCAGCCAGACCAAACAGGACCTGTGAGGAAACCATAGCCAGGCTTCTCAGCAGACAGAACTGGTAGCAGGGAGTAGAAAGTCCCTGCTCCAGTAGGTCAACCCTGAGGGACTGCCACTCACTGGGATATAGGATCCAGCCTCCTTAGTGAAATTCAGAGTCTCCGATCTTTGCTTCAAAAAGAGACACTGGGGTACCTGGGTGGCTCAGTGGGTTAAGCCGCTGCCTTCAGATCAGGTCATGATCTCAGGATCCCACATTGGGCTCTTTGCTCAGCAGGGAGCCTGCTTCCCTTCCTCTCTCTCTGCCTGCTTCTCTGCCTACTTGTAATCTCTGTCTGTCAAATAAAGAAATAAAAAATCTTAAAAAAAAAAAAAAAAGAGAGACACTGCCCTTTGCCTCCATGTTGCCCTTTTCAAACACACTGCATTTCCTGGACGTTTTTACCTTGGCTATTAATTAAGACTCAGTATCCTGGACATGGACCAGAGGGACCTTACTGGCACTTAGCTGCCCAGATGAGTGTATTCTCCTGAGACACCAACTCGATTTGCTTGTGGAGGTCAAATGTATAGCCATCAGCCCTGCAGCCCAAGGTAGGCACCCCCAGTGGGGGAAAGGCTTGCTGTGGCTGGATTTGGGTAAGCAGAGGACCCTGAGATGAATAGAGGATCTCACGCTCACTGCTATTCTCATGGCATTCTGAAAATGTTACTTCCTATGTCCCACCTTGGAATTAAAAGACACAGACAGGAAACAGAAACTGGTGTCCAGTCCTTAGCATCTCCTGAGCACCTACTGCATTACAGCTCCCGCACAGCTAGGTCATGACTTGTGTCCTCTCATGCAGGAGCCCAAACTTGACCCTCTGAAGTGGGATGATACTCCAGATTAATGGAACTGCCTTCAAGCTGTACGACCAAAAAAAGATATGCCCTTAATTGGTCCCTCCATGGAGTCTTTTGAAATCTTCTTCTGATATTTTTTAGTTCACCTCCTCCAACCTCAGCTTCAACCACACCCATTCCTCTTGGCCTCCACCTTGTGATAGATGGCTAAAATAATGGTCCCGACTAATCATGCATCCTTTTAACCAGGCCCTATGCATTGGGATTTGTATCTCCTCCCATTGAGACATGGAGGCCATTTCTCTACTTCCATGGACCTGGGCTGGCATTGGGATTTGACTTGACCTTTGGAATGTGGCGAAGTGACATCGTGTACATTCCAGGGTTTTGGCCTTAATGTTTCTTGCATCTCCCACTCTTACCTTCTGGGAACCATTAGGGCACCATGCTCTAAAGAAACATGGGATGAAAGACAACACTAAGAGAGACCCAGACTTCAGAGCTGTCCCAGCTGATCCATCTACTGACTGCAGCTAGAGAAGAAGAAATGCTGGCCTGTTGTGTGCCACTATTTTGTGGAGTGACCTGTTGTGCAGCAATTGATAACTGATACTTTCACAAGTGTAGAACTCAAAGTGACAACGGCAAGAACGCCCCATCTTTCCTCCCCTCTATCCCACATGTGGCCCCCTCCATTAAGAAGTATCCCAAGGGTTGCCTGGGGGACTCCGTCAGTTACATGTCTGGCTTCAGTGTATGTCATGATTTCAGGGTCTAGGGATCACACCCTGCATGGGACTCCACCCTCAGCAGGGAGTCTGCTTGTCCTTCTCCCTCTGTCCCTGCCCCTACTTGTGCATGTTGGCTCTCTCTCTCTCTCTCAATAAATAAATAAAATTAATAAACAAATAAATTTAAATAAATAAATAGATAAAATTAAATAAATAATATGTGATAATATGAATAATAAATAATGATAAATAAATAATAAATAATGATAAATAAAATGTATCCCAAAGCTTCACCCATCTTCCTCCCATTTCAAGGAGGAGATGTCCCTCTTTTCCAAGGCAACTAGTGCTAGTGATTCTACCATCAGCTTCCTGCTCTACGACCAGCACCCTCAATGTCTTCTCCTTTGTGAATCTATCTTTCTTCATGGTTTTTCCACTCTTTGCATATACCTAGCATATCTCTTCAGATCATCTCCTAAATTCTCTAAACTATTGTTTCCTTGGCTCACTCCCTGTCTTCTCCTCAGCATGAGGATCTTACATGTGGGCTCAAGCAGCCCCAGGTGGGAGCTTCAGTTCTGCCGCATACTATCTGAATCACTTTGGGTAAGTTGTTTAAATTCTCTAAACTCAGTGTTCTGGCACCTAAATTGGAGATCATAGCAGTATCTAAGTCATAGTTTTTTGTGTGTTTCTTTTTAATGGGGTTATTCACTGAGAGGAAAGAGCCACATGCCTGACTTGTGTGGTCATGCCTGTTCCCACCATCACAGTCCTCCCCTTGTCCCCTAATGACACCAATGACCTTAATTGTCTGAAGAGCTGAGAATGGAGAACAAGATAAGGTTGAACCAGGGTGTGTCCTAGATGTCTGCTAAGGCCTTTGTCCTTGATATCATTGGTGACAAAAAGCTAAGGCTTTTGTCCTTGATACCATGGGTGCTTCGGAGAAAGACAAGATGCCCTGTTGGCCCGAATGAGTGCACAAACACCCACAGGAACCCTTCTGTGTGTGAGACCTGTCTCTAGCCAGCGTTCAGTAGCCTCAGCTCTTCCTCTCATCCTCACGATAGAACTTAACACAAGGCTTTACAGAACTGGGGAAAAGAAAGAATGGCTGGTTTGTGGAAGTAAATGAACCCTTGTTGATTGAGGGAATAACTGCTATGGCATATGGTTGGTCCCCTGTGACACTTGTAAGTGTTTATAACATATAAATAAGTCAGGTGAATATCTCCACTTCACAGATGTGCTCTTTTTTCACCTGAATTATTCAGTCTTTAAGGGACATGATTCCTAATCTTGACCATATGTTGTCTGGGGGCTTTGAGACCTATGGTTCCCCTCAGAAAGAGAATGGGAATGAGGGCAGGTATGGAAATCCCAATGCCTGTACCTGCTTTTCCACATTTTACCCAAGCATGGGGCTCATGCGGGTAGAACTACCCTGGGAAGGTGGGGCGAGTGGAATGCTCTCCGTGCAGCTGTGTACCACGTGTAATTCAGGAGGGTGAGCTGGTTCAGACCACCCACAGTGCAGAGGGGACTAAGAATAGGAACCTTGAGCACCTGGGCTGGTGGAGGAAGAGCCAGCTCCCAGGGCCTGTCCCTCACCTCCATTAAATAAACATGGAACCCCAACTCCTTATATTAGGTGGAAGGAAAGAGAGAAAATTAAAGTGTAATAGGAAAGTAACTGTGCACAAATTTTATTTCAGCTACAAAAGTGCTCTTTAATCCCACCGTTTTTACTCTGTAGCCTGGTATCTGGAATAAGGCACACAACGATGATGACCTTAGGTATTTCTTTTAATTATTCCAGTGCTACCTTGTTGCCCAGCTCCACTGTGAGCACTCAGCTACTCCAAGCAAAGCCATCCTAACGATTTCGATTAAATCCTGGCCCCTTCCCAACTGCACACAAATTAAAAGCATTACTGGGCGGTCCTAGCATCAGCTTTTGGAAGTGTTGTTATATAAAGAAGGAGGAAGGTTGCCAAAGGCTTGTTGGCATTTCCTCAGCCATAGGAGAGGATTAACCCCTTGAGTTTCTGGGATGGAGAGATTTTTATTTTTCCCTCTCAATTTCAATAGTTGTTGGTTGTTTTTTGTTTGTTTGTTTGTTTGTTTAACTTCTCCTTCAACCACATTTTAAACAGATTTGTGAAGTGGAAGAGATCAATGGGGTTTTAAATGGCACATTTTTCCCCCTGAGAACCTGTGGGGGTGGCCCTTAAGATTTCACACTGCTAAGAAGATAATCTCTGCTTGTCACAAGTTGGCCAGTTTTGCTTTGTGGGGGAAAGTCTGGCTTAGGAGGCCTCCCGGGTAATTGTCGTATTTGTTTGAGGACTTGAATTAGAGACTCTGGTTCAGCTATAACTTTAGAGTCAGTTTCCATTAGAGGCTCAAGGAATCCAGGCTCTGTTCTCCACAGCAGCCTAACGCCACCCGCTTACAATCTCCACCCCTCTACCTTCTTGTGCGGCAGACTGACTAGAGGCAAGAGTTGGAGAGGCAGGGCACCCAAGCTCACCTGAAAGAAGGTGAGGCCAAATCCCACTTTCCAGACCAGGAAACTGAAACTCACCGGTGCATGAGGCCGGCTTGAGGCCACTCATCCTGCATCCCACAAGTCGCAACCCTAAAATCAAGTCCAGGTGTTTTAACTCTGCCTCTAACTCTTTTTCACTTCATGATGCCAAGTCTCACCAGGAGGAATGCCCATCGTACATCACAGGGGGATGTGATGAGCCAAGAGAGGGAAGGCACGAGCTGCAGCAAGCAGAGGCCAGGACCTGGGAGAATGGGACTTCCCATTGGCAAGTGTGCCTCTCCAGCCTCCAGAATTTTTCCAACTTTATTTTGAAGTGCTCTCATTTTAAGTGTAGAACAGGATGAATTCTGCCCCAAACTGAGTACACCCATAAACTAGAACCCTGATAAAAAGCAAAGCATTACCTCCTCCCAGAAGCCTTTTTCATATTCTCTCCTGGCCACTACCCTGCCCAAGAGTGACACCGACGTGATGCCTCACCACGTAGAGCAGTTTCACTGCTGTCATATTTTGTGTCCATGGAATATGGCCTCTTTTTGGTTGGTCTGTTGGTCTTCTTTCATTTAACGTCTTCTCCGTTGCCTGATCTCTCCTCATTGATGTGTGTGTTGTCATAGACATTCTCATTGCAATGGTATTCCATTGTTTAAATAGAACACGATCCTATAAATGGTAAGATTTGTGTTCACTGTTAAGGGGCATTTGCCACCCCAAATATTCTTGAATGGCTTGAAGTGTATTTTATGCCTTCAAACTTTTGCCTGGTGTCATCATTAGGCATTCCTTAAAACCTAGGCCACCTGCCCTCATTGTCAAGGACGTGCCATCCTGACAAAAATTTCCCCTCCAAGTTCTGGGGTATGATGGCTTTTTTGGTTTCCAGACAATCTCTTACTCCCAAGGGAAGAAAGTCCACTTGGATATGTTTGTGTTTTGTTTTGTTTTGTTTTGTTTTCATTTTTCCCAGCCATCATCAGAGAAAAAGCTCAAGACTGAAAAGGATCATGGATTCCAGGAATGAGAAATAGATTTCAGTTCTCCTGGGCCAACCCTCATGTACTGAAAATGGCCATCTGGGCATTACGATGAGAAGGTGCCCTCCCAGGTCGGCAGCTATGATCGATTAGCAATGTCTGCCACTGGTAAGCATGAGGGGTACAGGTGCCATCTGCCATTTGTCCAACCTCCATGATATGGACAAGTACCTGAAATCTGGTCCAGTAAAGGACAGAACTGGACAAGGACCCATTCTCTCTGTAGGTTGCTGAAAAATCACTGAGATGTTGTCACGTTCATGACAACAGGAAGATCTGTTAGAACCTATTAGGAAGAGACTTCTGGAGGGATAAATTATCCTCTCTTCTAAGAGAAGTCTAGTTAGGAAATAGAAAAAGATAAGGAGAAAAGAGAGTGAGTCTGTGGGCAGGTACCACAGCCTCCCCATTACTGCCCCCCCTTCCCCATTTATCAGTGCCTACGCCCAGGCAGGCTGCTCTCGCAGGAAAGCCAGGCTCTGTGGCCCAGGTCCAGAGACAAAATCACTGCCTGCCTCACTTAAGAAAACACTCTCCTGTCTCCATCAATCAGTGGGCTCCCACTCAGAGCCCCTCTCACCATCCCCTCCCCAGCAAGACCCAGATGTTTTATTTATGGGCTGGTCTCTTTAGGAGGGAGCCGAGTCAGACATAACATCTTGCTTCCTATTATTCATGAGCCTTAGGTAGAAGGAGGCCACAGAGGCAGATGAGAAAAGCCTTCAATCAAATCTTGATGAAATAAACTAATTAGGAAGATTACACCTCCATAATGATGTTAATTGTGCAGACAGGAAATCGCAGTCTTCCTGGCTGACTCGGGCTCTGCCTCCTCAAAGCCATTCTTCAGCATCTCCAGAAATCAATGGTAGTGCCTCCCTGTCCTGTGAAAAAAATGCCTGAGCCACTGCCAGCAACCCAGGGCTTCCCCCACATGATGACCAAAGCCTTGGTTCTTGGTTCTCTTGCTAGTCCTCCTGTAAGGAATAGGAGTGGGCCCGGGGCCTTGGAGAACACCGGCACTATACCACTGTTGCCATTGTCATTAGTCGCTCTGAGAAGAATCAGAGGACTTCTTAAAAGCCAGGTTTTCAAAAGGCAACCCAAAGTGGACATGGGGTTTCAACTTCCTTCTTCTGTTCCCTGTCCACCCCACCCTTCTCCCCCACGCTCACTGCAGCTAAGAAGTGTCCATATAAATTCCCTAAGTGAGAGTCAGAAAAAAACATTCATTTGTTCATTCATTCATTTGTTCATTCTTTCATTCTTTTGCAGCCTCCTTCAAAAAACACCTATTAGGAGGCTCTTCCATGCCAGACACTGTTCCTAGGAGTGAATGAGACAGACAGAGCTCATGCCTTTGCAGACCAGTGAGGGGGAGAAGCAATCAGCAAACGTGTACGTGAGTGATACGTTGGATGGTGAAAAGTGCTGTGGGCAAAAGTGCAGCTGGGACAGACAGCTAGGGAGCACTGAGGGGCAGGGGTACCTGCATGGTCCTCCGAGCTTTCCCTGCAGAGGTGATATCTGAGCACAGCTGGAGAGAGTGGAGGCGCCAGCAAAGGGGGGGGGGGGAAGTGGGGAGGGAAAGCCAGCAGGGGGATCCACAGGCACAGATGCTCTGAGGCAGAAAGGAAATGGTGTGGGAAAAGACGCGGGGGGGGGGGCGCAGAATGAGTGACACACGGTTGTGTGTGATAACTTAATGAATGACTTCTTCTCCTGATGGGCTCTTAGATCCACAAGAGCAAGTTCTGTTTGGCCACTTCTTTTCCCCCTTCGCGGTCTTGTAATCTCTGCCCGGCATGCAGTACGTATTCAATAAATACTTGTTGGATGAATGATTTATTCACTAACTAATGAGGAAAGTGAGTAACGCTAAGACTCCCACACCAAAGAGAGGGTCAGATGCAGGTGTCAAATGGCCTACAGGCGGAGGCATGGGCCTGCGCGCAGAGAGCTAGAAGTTCAGCGTCCCAGAGCCTACCCAGGACCCAGGCTAACTCCCCCAGCCTCCTCAGCCCTATCAGAAGGCAACTGCACCATCCTGCAGCTGGCTAAGGAGAGAGCAGGGTGGTCTTCTTACCTGAGGCAATTCCTGACATAAACCCTACAAAGTTATTCCAAAGAACAGAATTCTGCGTTTGTCAAATTGGGGATGATTCTGCTACAGGTGAAGTTTATGGAGCAACAAGGCGTTTATATGTCTAAAATGTCTAAAATACACTCTAAAATACAAATAAAGCAACGCTGAAGCTTCACATTTAACTAGTAAATTAGTAAAAATACAAAATAAAATGTTTACACTCAGTGCTGACAAGGAGGTGATGAAACTCTCATGAATAAGTGAGTTGCCAGAGTATATATTGGCAACACTGTTTCAGAAAAAAACTTGGCAATAGATTCCCGGAACAATAAAATATCTTGTGCATATAACTCAGTGATAATTTTGGGAATGTACTCAAAGTAAAATTCCTAAATATAGAAAGGCTATATGTTTGAAGATATATATCCCAGCAGTACTTATAACAGTGAAAACATGTGTAAGCAACCTAAATATTAAAACTAGGGCTATGGGTACTTTAAGTTTATATATATATATATAAACTTATATCTGTGCTCAGATATCACCTCTGCAGGGAAAGCTCTGAGGATATATATATATATATATATATATATATATATAGTCATTGGAGCTGTGCACGACAATTAACATTTTCTCACAAAATGGAAACACAGACACATGTTTATAAAACTGGGAGCTAAATTAATGGACATGTATTAATGCATATATTATATTTCAAGTATGTGTTTGCATATGGACAAAGACACCAAATGAGTAATCAGGGGTAAAAGCTATTTCGTATGACTTACGCGAATACATTGATTTAAGAGAAGCAAAAGAGCAAAAGGTAAGACCTGGAATTATCGAAGGTTTCTGCCTTGACCTGATAATGTAAGAGCGATGGAGCCAGGTGCGACGTCAGGTAAAGGAGGAGGGGTTGAGGTACCAGGAGAGCGAGAGGCAAGCCCCAAAGATTTGCAGATGGGTTCGACCTTGTTTTATCAAAATCAACGGAGGATTTTTGTTGTTGTTGTTCGGATACAGCTGTTCAGACTGGGCGCGCGCGCGCGCACACACACACACACACACACACACGGGGTAATCGTGATTCAGTGAGGCCAGGGAATTCATATTTGTAAACAGCTCCCCAGGTGGTCTGATACCAGCCCCGAATGTGAGTATCAGAACCAGCAGTGGTGGCTCGATGTCCCTGAAGACTTGGTACCCAGGGTGCCGTCCTGTGCGTGGTCCCTGCCCGCCCTGGAGCTGCTCTGGAGGCTCTGATTGGACTGTTCCCCTCCATCCTTCCAATCAGCTGATGAAGTAGGAAGCACGCCCCTCCCACTTCACCGGTGAGAAGACACGCGTCAAGAACCGCGGCAGGTGCACTGTGGGCCACCTTGCCTTGCACAACCGGACCTTCCTTCAGGGTGGACCTGGCCCAAGGGGGTATGGGCAGTGTCCCCGCACACAAGCCCTGCGCTGGTGGCTGCCATTCGAGCCCCATTTCCACACGCCTGGGACCCCCACCCCTGTTTGCAATTCTCCTTTAACCTTGCTCCTTGCGTCAAGAACCGCGGCAGGTGCACTGTGGGCCACCTTGCCTTGAACAACCGGACCTTCCTTCAGGGTGGACCTGGCCCAAGGGGGTATGGGCAGTGTCCCCGCACACAAGCCCTGCGCTGGTGGCTGCCATTCGAGCCCCATTTCCACACGCCTGTGACCCCCAACCCTGTTTGCAATTCTCCTTTAACCTTGCTCCTTCCCTGCTCTGCCCCACGTTCTTCCTGGACCCTGATCCCCACACAAGCTTACCGGGGTTTGAATTAGGAGAGAGAGAGTAACTGGCACAATGGCCCTTGGGGAAAGGGCATGCACGGGATCTGGGGACTCTGTGGAAGCGTCCTCACCTGGGGAGGGGGAGGGTGGCAGGCTTTCCGGCTGCAGCCAGCCTGACGTGCCTGCCCGGCTCTCTGCAGCTGAAGATTGATTACATGCAAACAGTTTCCGTGGCAATCGGCACACATTTTAACAAAATCCAATGCAGCCCAAGTCAGGCTAATTGTTTCAGAGCACAAGCCATGTGCTCTTGGTGACCTCGAGGCCCCACAAAGTCCCCAAGGCGGGTTTGAGCCATGCGAGGCTTTTTGTCACACAAATCCTAGGAGTTGCTTAGCAGGAGTGGGAGAAGGGATTTCAGTGCTTTCAATCCAGGCAGCAAACCGCTTGCATGCAGGAAGTTACTTTTTTATTCGTTCACTAGGTTTGCTCAGTGGAAATAGGAGAATGGCCGTCTCTGGGCCTGGCAGAGTGGCAGGCATCAGAGTGGAAAGGAAGACAAAAACTAAGCAGAGTCCCTGTCTGGAGGGAGCCAACAGGCATTAATTAAAGAATCGTGTGGAAAATGGGTGATTATGGGCAGATAAGTGCTATAAAGTGCTACCAGCATTGACCAGGGTTCCTGACCACTTGGGAGGCCAAGAAACTTCTCCAAAGGAAGGATAATGGGCTAAAGAACAGGGAAATGTATCATCTCCAGGGAAAGCCCTTTACCTTTCGTAGGCTCCCCCTGCGATAAATACTCACTAAATGAACTATGACTGGCTTCTATGTGAGTCATTTCAAACTTCAGAAATTTCGGGAGAAAGTTCCAGAAAATTGGCCCTCAATAACTAGGACTCAGGAGGAATTCCTGATGTTTTCAAGCCTTCAGACGGTTTTCTGACCCAGAGGTATTGCAAGAGGAAAGTAGGGCGGATGACCAAAATGGTCAGGGGTCCGCTGCATGGGGCATGGAGGGACCCCAGAACTGAGCCCCTTGGCTGGCTGTCAGAAGTAAGTCAGGAGTCACAAACTCCTCTGTGACCCGAGGCAGGGAGACTGTCCCAGGAAAAGAGTCCTTCTGCTCATGGCCTCGGACCACTCAGTCGAGCTCCCAGAGCTGATCTACCAGAGGGTCTCTAGGGGATTCTAAAGAACTAGCCAACACACAAACACCAACATGAGCAAGGCTGCAGAAAGCCGGGAAAGGTCAACTCATGCTCCTTCTGCCCCCAAACGGAGGAAACTGTCAGCCTGGCCTCAAAGGCCTCCAGTGTGCCTTGCAAACAGAGGCCCAGGGGCTATTCCAAACAAAAGCAGATCACACTGTTTGAAGCAAGGTTCACCCACACACCAGCAGCAATCACAGTCACTGAGAACAATGGACAGAATGAAACCCCGGGGAGCAGGCCACTGAGAAATCCACCGCCTGTCTACACCTGCAGATGAGAGCTGCTATCTCCTGGGCCCCTGTCCTCCAGCCTCCCCTCCCCAACAGCACCCAGGCTTTCCTCCAAACTCAGAACCCAGCAAGGTCAGAGGAAGACTGTAGTCCAGGACTTCGAATAACACCACAGCCTGGTGCTGGCACCTGGAAGGTCAGGATTTCTTGAGCAGGGTACTTGCTCAAAAATGCAGATTCCTGGGCGACACCTGCCAGAGAACCAATTCCAGGCTAGAGCCCAGGAATCTGCATTTTAAAAACGTGCCATCGGTGATCCGTGGGTCATTGATCTGAGCAATACCTTAGAAGAGGCTGGATACATTTTTTATTAACCTCATACAGACTTCTTGGAGAATCGGCTGAAAGCTATGGAAATACTCTGGGAAAATACACATGTGCATTTTTTACCAGGTTTTGTTTTGTTCTTGTTTTAAAGATTTTATTTATTTATTTATTTATTTATTTATTTATTTGACAGAGATCACAAGTAGGCAGAAAGGCAGGCAGAGAGCGGGGGAGGTAGGCTCCCTGCTGAGCAGAGAGCCCGATGTGGGGCTCGATCCTAGGACCCTGGGATCATGACCTGAGCCGAAGGCAGAGGCTTTAAACCACTGAGCCACCCAGGCGCCCCTTTTACCAGGTTTTGAACAACTTCAGGGCTTGTTGGCATGTGGTGAAGCACGGTCCCTGTGTCTCGGTAAGAGGGGGTCATCCGGGGTGGAACACTGGAGGCTTGGGGAGAAGGTAACTAATGCCCATGTCACCAGTGGTGTCCCCCAGCAGGACAGAGCACCGTGGCCCTCAGCCCTGTGCTTCTAAACCCCGGCATGCCATCACACCAGGTACTGGACTTCCCACTTCGGAAGCCTACAGCAGCAAGACAGGACATTTAATAAAAGGCAGGGACCTGGCTCCCCTGAGTCGAGGGTCACACCTTTCTCAGGAGGCACGAAAATGTGGCTCTGCTCAGGGGAGGTGCAGATAGGGACGGTGGGAGCCTGTGCCGTTCTGTGCGGTTATGAGCGGGAAAGAGGAAGCATTTATCAATTTTTTAAGAGCAAGGGCATCCGACAAATCAGTGCTATGTCTGGGTCATGCCCTTTATTAGCCTTGTGACCCTGGAGATGTTACTAGACTTCCCGAAGCCCAGCTTCCTTTCATTGGTAAAATGCAAATGGTATTACCAATCTGGTGGGGTTTTGTGAACATAAAATAAGATAATGAGATTGAAGCACTCAGCATAGTGCCTGGTGCATGATGAGGGTTCAACACACTGCTTATTAACATTATCATTCCTCGTCTTTACTATTTTATTTTATTTCATTTTATTTTATTTCTTTTCAGTGTTCCAGAATTCATTGTTTATGCATTCCTTGTCTTTAAATTCAGACCGCCCTGGCCTCTTCCAGTCCAAAAGTGGGTTCTTCTTACTCATTATGGCATCCTATTAAGCACCTAGTACTTCATAGAACAGATTTAAAGTTTCAATAGATGTTGGAAGGGAGGGGACAGAGAGAATAAAAGAGAGAGAGAGAAAGCCAATGAATAAATGAATGGATGGATGAATGAATGAATAAATGCAGTTAACAAAAAGCATCCAGCTTTCTGAGCTGGGATGTTCATTTTGGGCATCCTGGTGTGAATTCTCAGCATCACCATGCCAGGTCAGAATTAGATTTTCTAAGCAAAGCCAAGTTCACTTACTTCAGGTCTTTCCTTTGCCAAAGAAGGGCACAGCGTTCATTGTGCTTGCTGGCTCGGAAACCTTGTCCTGCATTTCAGGGTAAAACTGCCTCAGCCACCATGGAGACTGTCTGTCTCTGTTTCCTGCCATCAACAATTAAGTGGTCATTGTTAATTAAATTATCATTGCACTTAATTGCGAGTCAGATAATAGTGATTTTAATGAACTTGAACTGCTTTGGGGTAAGACTATGCAGTCATTGGAGGAGCAACCTTCCTGCTATATTGCTAATCGAATTCCATCGTATCTGTTGAAGTGGATAATAACAGTCATACCAATACGCCAGGCCTTTGTTTTAATGACGTGGAGTGGATTTAGCATGGAGGCAGGAGCTTGTTATCCAGAACCTCTTTGGCTGGCATTGGAGGGGGTGTGTCCAGAAGCATGGATGTCACAGTTTAGGAAACAAATGTCGAATTCTCCAGCCAGGTGAGGTATCTCTCCAACCACAACCAAGCTAAGTGATCTCATAAATGAATGCCAGCGCAAAAACCATCAAGGCCTGGGCTCATGGATTCAGCTAAAGTCAGTTGCCCATTCCAAATGGTCAAACAGATTTTTCCATCAGGAATGTTAAGTGGAGAAGACCAGTTGGAGTTATTTGAAGTCAGAATGGAAGGTTCTTTTAAAGCAGGAATTGAAAAACCCTCTATAAAGAGTCAGAGATTAAATATTTTACGCTTTGTGGGCCATATAATTTACTCAACTCTGTTGTTATAATGCAACTTTAAATAAACGGATGTAATTATGTTCCTATGAACTTTATTTACAAAAACAGACAGTGGGCTGGATTCGGTGGCCAGAGGTCATAGTCTAAAGGAAGGTAATTTCCCCATAGAATATACGGTAGGAGTAGGTAGGCCAGATTATTTTACATGTTCACGTGAAATAGCAACCTGTGTTGAATTCATGAACAGAGAAAAATGATTCGTGGTTTTCCATCAATTTTAAACACATAAATAAATTATTCTACTGGTCCATTCCTTTGTGTTTTAAATTTCCAAAATAAAAACTTGTTACAGAAAAATTCAAAAGCAGAGATAAGAAAAGAGATTTCTTAAAAGCAAATGCAAATAAAATTATTGATTTGGTGTATTTTTTTCCCAGCCAGGTTTCAATGGATACTTAATGGAATTATCAGCACAGTACACAATGTTTCAAAGTTGTGCCTTTTACTGAGCATCACATGACAGTCATTTCAATGTTGCTACATAATGTTCAAGACCATTCTTTTAAGTAGCTGTATAATATTCTTTTTTAATGAATGCACTGTAATGGTTTACTAAGCCATTCCTCGACTCTTGGACGTTTTGGCTGATTTCAGCTCTCCTACCACGACGACATCCCAGCAGTACTAGCTTCATCTGCATTTTGGGGTTGTTTTCTGGGTAGATTCCCAAAAGTTGAATTATTGAATCCAAGGATCCAAACATTTTTATAGAGATTGATCAAAATACGAAACGGTTTCCCGAAAGTATATGCTAATACATTCTGCAAATGGCAGTCATCGGAGAACGCTGTCCCCGAATCAAGTGTCTATGGTTACAAAAATCGTTCTCTTTAATAGTTTTGAACATACCTGCCAGGAAGTTCTGGCCTCATCCCAGGAAGAGAAGTCAGTACATATCCTGGAGGAATGGAACATTCAGACTTGACTTGGAATCCACCTGAAATCTGACTGGTTCAGACAAGGGCACCTCCACAGCCTCCAAGAGAAACTGAAGTTGCATGGTCAGTGGGGTGCCCAGGTGAAATGCGGGTAGGCGTGAACTTCCTAATCCAAAACTAGATCCAGGAAGGGTTTGGCAGAGACAGGGAAGGGCAAGAAAAACCCTGGAAGTCATCCTCCCTCCTCATTTTAGATCTTAGGAACACTCAAATACAGGTGGACGTTCGGAATCAAAATCCAAACGTGGGACTATAACAGTGTCCTAGGGTTTCCGTAACAAACTGCCACAAACTGGGTACCTACAACAACAGAAATTTGTCCTTTCCCAGTTCAGGATGCAAGAAGCCTGAAATCAAGGAATTGGTACAGAAGAATCTGAAGACTCCAGGGAAAAACCCCTCCTTACCTCTTCTGACTTCTGGTGCTTGCTAGCCATCCTTAGCATCCTTTCGCTGGTAGCTGCATGGCTCCAACGTCTGTCTTTGTCTTCATACAGTCTTCTCCCCTCTTCCATGGCTCCCTCTACAATGGCTCCCTCTGCCTTTACATTTTCACATGGCCTCCTTATAAGGACACCAGTCCCTGGAGTTAGGGCAGCACCTCTGAATTAGTATGACCACAGCTTCACTTGAGGATATCAACACAGACCCTGTTTCCAAACAAGATCTCATCCACGGATCCTGGAGGCGTATCTTTCTGTGAGACTCAACTCAGCCCACCTTGCTCCAGGCATCTGGAGCAATGGGTCTAATTGAGACTTCGCTGGGAAATCGGGAGGTCTGGTTATTTATCCCTATGCAGTGCCAGCTTGAACCAAATCTCAAGTTCATCCCTCAAGATGGGTCATTCGACATGTCGGCTGAGGAGTGGGGGAGGGGTGTTGCTTAAGTAGTCATATCTTCTGGGGTGCCCTCCCCGACTTCCCCTCCACTTTGTGTGTTTTCAATAATGGAAACTGTCATGACTACTGGCACAGCTGTGTCTCCGGTACACTGTGAGGTCCCTGGGGACCGAGGACGGGTGGTCATTGGCCAAGCCCTGGCAGGAGGCTCATAGTAGCCTCACGATACCGTATTAGGAGGACAGACGGGTGGCCAACACCATCCGTCCATTTTGAAGCATCAGTTCGAATTTCCTCGTCTTCATCCCCCTTCACATTCTACCGGTCCTGGACCAACCACAACCCGGAGAACTAAGTTCATTAATATTCATTATCCCAGCACCCGCCTTCACCAACCCTTTGTTTTCTGCAATAGCTTCTTCGCCTGCAGTCAAATGAGCTCAAGGAAAATGATGTGACTTGGCTTTGGAAATGTATTCGTCCGGCTGCCAGAATGGATTTAGCAGACTCCGAGCTCAGTTTGTCACTCCTTCCACGGCTGCCTCTGTGCGCGTAGCATACTGCGACGGTCCCTGAGTTATGAGGGGCCATTCCAAGGCTGTGATGGATTTGATTGTTTTATGCACTGACTTAAGACCTCATTTGCTGCCACATTCACAAGTACTTTCTGGGCCTCTGCAGGGAAACCACGGGTGTTGGCTTTGTGTGCCCCACCCCCCACCTCCCTGCTCCGCCAGCTCCACTGGGGACAGGAGGGCAGGGCCCCGAGTTCCCCATCTGAGCAAAAGCCTCAAAAAGATCAAATGATTTAAGAGTTGCCGTAAAGGTGATTGCTCTATCTTCGTGCCAATGTTCCTGCATACGTGTGTGTGTGTGTGTGTGTGTGTGTGTGTGTGTTTTGGTGTGTCTCACTGAAATATTCTGCAAAAGTTAGGAAAGCAACAACTGTATTTGGCAAGTCACACGCTGACATGTACGAAGCCCTGCAGTGAGTTTGCGAAGAGAAAGAAACCTTCTTTGCTGGAATAGCTCAACGAACAAGTCCTCCTTATGTTCGGGGAATCCGTGGACTGTTGACCTGACGACTTCAGCCTCTCCGTATTCACCATCATGCAGACGAACTCTGCCATGGGCTCCCTACGATTCGTCTTTCACCCGTTCAGAGCTGATCCCTTTTCCTCTTACCCGCAGAGACACTGCTGTTCCCACGCGCGACTCGGCCGGGTTAACTGCGGAGTTAATGAGACGGAGCTCCAGGGCCTGGCTCGTCCTGACTCTTCTACAAGGGCTTCAGGAAGAAATGATTAGTGTTCCCAGCAGGAGAGACTAGCCACAGGCAGGTGAGGGGACACCTGTTTATCTGGGATAGAGGTTAAGAAGGCAAGAAGAGCATACGCTAGGCGTTCCCAGAGTGGGGTCCCTAGACAAGCAACACGGCTTTCACCAGTGAATTCATTAGAAATGCAAATTCTATCTTTTTAAAGATTTTATTTATTTTCTTGACAGAGAGAGACAGAGACAGAGCCCAAGAGGGGGGGGAGGCGCGGTGGCAGCAGGCAGAAGGAGAGAGAGAGGCAGACTCTCCTCGGAGCAAGGAGCCTGATGCAGGGCTCGATCTCAAGACCCTGGGATCATGACCTGAGCCGAACGAAGGCAGATGCTTAACCGACTGAGCCACCCAGGCGTCCCAGAAATGCAAATTCTTTATCCATCCCAAACCTAGTGAATCAGAACCCCTGGGGAGGGGGCTAAGCAATCTGGGTGTGAACAAACCTTCTGGTATTTTCACACGTGCGGACATTTGAGGGCTCTGATCATGAAAGGCCCCTACCGAGATGTAAGTCCATATGCCGTGAATGAGGAGGACGGCTCTTCCGTTGAATCACACAGATCTGAGACAAAGGGATGCAAAACGTGTGATGGGGACAGATGACATTTTCGAATGCTCAGGGGGCAGACATGAATGCAGCTTTGAGGGAAATGGGAGGCTGTCCCATCCCACCTAGCAGCCAGAAAAAAACAACTGTCCAGTGTCATAAACATGGCTACTCTCCAAGCGTATAACATATGCAGTAAAACCCAGAGCTCAGGGTCTGTTCAGTTTGGGGGGAGGTAAAAATTATTTCTGTTCATCAATACCAAACGTGAAAACTTATTACTGACAAACGCCAAGTAAAACCATGTCCTCTTCTCTATCCGTGCCATCACACCCCCCAACCCTCAAATACCTATGGCAGTTGATGGGAAAGAAGTAAAACAACTTTACAATCCAGGAATTGGGGGAGATCTGAATTACACATTCATAAAGATGATCATTTCACACATATGGGATTTTTCTTCTAGGCCCAGGAAAGGGGCAGAGAGAGAAAATGCCTGGACTGGTTCCGAGCTGGAGATTAGGAGGGTGCGTGGGTACAGGAGATGGGCTTGGAACCTGAGGGGAATAGTGGGGTGATGGTAGAAATGCCTGGTTACAGACCTAGAGTGAGTGGCATTTAAACGCGGGGAGGAGATGGATGTCCTGAGACATGAAAGAAGGACTCTGCTCTTGGGGTTCCCTCCAAGGTTTGGAGTGGGAGTTACCTGAGGTGGGGAGGTCAGAGGTCAGAGTCGACCATATTGAATGCCTTCTTCATGACTTCCTTCCATTTGTGTTCAAGAACCACTACGTGTCTCTGTGGTGACAGGCCCGGTGTCAAGTCCTGGATATTTGAGGGACACACCCAGCTATGTTACTCACCAATGGCAAGGCCAGTATTTCTCTCCTACCAAGACAGAACTAGCTTGTAGTGAACTACCTTCTTTCCCCAGATGGAACTTCGCAGAACCTTCCAACATCTGACTGTCACTAACCCGCCCTGATTTCCGGGAAAGATGTTGAGAACGAGAGCTGTCCCACCCCTGGAGTCTTCCCTCAGCCTGGCCTGGGCTACCAGGATGCACCTTCTCTGGGGGGCAGAGCAGAGCACTGAGGAGCTGGATTTGAATCCTGGCCCTGCCTCTTATTTGCTATCCAGCCTCGGGCCCCATGGCACTCAGCTTTACCCTCCTCCTCGGCAAAACAGGGGTGGTGATGAGAATTAAGTTTGCTACCCCAAGTCAAGTGCAGACCGTGCAACCCAGTAAGTACTTTGTAATGGTTGTGTTATTACCCTTAATGAGGAAAGCAGAATCAAACCCACTATCTCCCACCTCCATCCGTCCACACTTGGTGTAACATCCCACCCACCACACCACCTCCCTCCTCACCTCAACCCTTCCCTCCCCACCTTCCTCGGTGTTCCCCTCGGCCTGGTCTACACGGCCAGCCTCCTGGATCTGGATCTGGATCTGGACAGATCCAGAGCTGGTGACATGGAAGAAGGAGCAGTATGAGCCCTTCTGCAGGAGTATGGCTGAGGGGTTGAGAGTTAGGAAATGTCTAGAAAACAACTCTAACCAACTCCAGCTGCCACCCCAGGAAGGTGGTGTGGAAAAAGGCTACCCTTTAAATTTTCAAGGCACCGGATGATGATGATAGCCCCGAGGTTTAGGGGTTCCTCAGTCTTTCTCCTCCAAACCCCTGGTCCAACCTCCCGTCACAATGGCCACCTGCAGGCTTTGCTGTTCTGGGTTTATTTATCACTTGTACTAGTCGTAAGACCTTGGCAAAGCTCTAAACCTATTTTTCCATGTACTCATCTATAAAACAGGATTTGCGTAACAGCACACAACTCCGAGATCCTGAATTGTGAACATGATGTGAGTAGTGGGTCCCCCCACACAGTCAGCTCTGGGCACAAGCACTGAGCAACACTGAGTTACTAAGTATGCTCCATCAGCCCATGGTCGTGCCCCTTTGGGCTTCCTGCTTCGTGATGGACTCTGTTATCTCACGGACAACTGTCCCTAGAACTTGGCAGGGGCCAAGCTCCTTAGGTGAAGCTTCCTTAGACAACCCCAGGACTCCTGAGGCATGGCTGGTGAGTTCCCCCACTCTGCCTTTGTCACGAATGAAGATGACTCTCCTGGGAGTGAAAAGGAGAGGGCTTCACAGAGAAGGTGGCTTGGGGCTGAAATGCTCCATGGAAAATTGGGGAGGCAATCCCAGGCAGATGGAACGGAGATGCTGAAGCCCTGGAAGTGAGGACACTTGAATGGGGAGCAGCTGAATGAAACCAAAATGCTAGAATGTAGAGACGGTAAGGCTACCCAGGGAGGGCGGACTTCGGGCAGTGGGGGGCCCACCAATGGCAGGTGTATGCAGAAGGGAACTGGTATTCAGATATGCATTTTTTCTTTGTTTTTTTCTGAACTCTTCCAGACTTTCAGACCTCCTGAGGCGTCCACAGCCCAGCCAGCCAAAGCCAAATGGCCTCCCGAGGAGGTAAGTCTTGGGGGGAAACCCCAAAACACCCCACCAGGAACATGGGCGGGGGCTAGCCTCTTCTCGAGGCTTGATCCCGCTCCACTCCCCTTGTGTGTGCATTTTCACGAAGGAATGTGTAGTCTGCCAACTTCATTGTCATTTATCCCTGGACAATTTGTTAACTTCAAGAATCCTTGAATGCCAACCTGGATGTCTTTATAATTGCTGTCTCTGTCAGAGCCTGTGTGAAAAATGTCACCGGGAGAATGAAGTCAGAAAGCAAAGTTGCAGTTTGTTCTTCACGAAGGTGACAACGACCGAAAGCATTACTTGCTTTCAGGACAGTTTTGAGAACATTTCCAGCTCCTGAAAGAAAAGACGTTTGTAAAATTGGAAAAGCTTGCGTGCTGACATTGACAGTGAATTCATAATGCGCATGTTAATCTGCTGGAGGGGGTAAGCTCACCCACCCAGAGGAAGGCTCCAGAGCCACTTAGAAAAGGCTTTAATTGGGGGCACCTGGGCAGCTCTGTTGGTTAAGCATCTGCCTTTGACTCAGGTCCTGACCTCAGGGTCCTGGAATCAAGCCCTGCATCGGGCTCTCTTCCTCTTCCTCTCCCTCTCCGTCTGTTCATGCTTGCTCTCTCTTTCTCAAATTAAAAATAAAATAAAATAAAATCTTAAAAAATAAAAAGAAAGACAGAAAAGGCTCATCAAAGGCATGAAAGTTTGAAGACTTGTTACAAACCATAAAAACAAGTGGTTCCCCCCCTTACATGCAGGTATAAAGAAAATAAGCAACACGTTAGACTGCTTGTAGCAGATCCAATGCTACTACCTAGTTCTATATTTGGGGTGGGTCCTTTTCTTTTGGGGGCTTTGTGTTCCTTGTCTGTAGAAGGAGAATTGATCTAATTTATTCTCAAATTCTAAGTTCTCTGCAAAGATTACCTGCACGTATGAAGATCATTTTAGTGCAACCCCTCAAAGCTGCCCAGAGAATTTCAGAGGTGGGGCTTGAACCTGCTGCGAAGACAGAGGAGAGCCCAGTCCTGCCTGCGGGCAGAATACTGCCCCCTGTCTGTGGTTATAAGACAAGTTTTTCCCCCGCCCACAGCCCCATCCCTTGACCTATTATCTCTGGCGGCTTCCCTGCTACAAAGGAAGAGTGGCGTAGTCACTACAGAGAGCAAGGAACACCCCAAACTGAGAATATTTAACTGTTCCGTTACAGAAAACATCCTCCTAACCCTTTTGCCCACCTTAGATATTATTCAACCCTTCTTTTATTAAAAAATGTGTTTTTCTGATCAGGGACTCAGACCCGGCAAGTGTAAGAAGGGCTACGGCGATCCTACTCCCGGGATATATACACACTGATGTCAGGATCTCAAAGATGCGTGATGAACTTGAGGCATTATTCGCAGTAGTCAAGACATGGAAGCAGCCTAAACGGACTTTGACGGATGAGTAGATAATGAAAAGGAGGTACATACATGCAGTGGGATATTATTTTTGCCATGAGAAAAGGGAAGAAAAGCTTCCATTGGCAACAACGTGGATAGACCCAGAGGAGAGTGTGATAAGTGAAATAAGCCAGACGCAGAAAGACAGAACTGTACGCTCTCACTTACACATAGAATCTAAAATAGTCAAAATCATAGAAGTGAAGAATAGAATGATAGTTGCCAGGGGCTGTGGGCTCAGGGGAGGGGGGAAATAGTCCAAGGGTACAAAGTCCCAGTTAAAGAAGATGAGTACATTCTGGAGATCTTCTACATAGAGCAGTGCCTGGAGCAAACAATATATTGTGCCATATACTTAAAATTTGCTCAGAGGGAAGAACTTATGTAAAGTGTTCTTACCACAAAAAAAAAAAATTAATGCAATACTACTAATGAAGCAAAAGGAGGAAACTTTTGGAGGTGATGGATATGCTCGTGGTCTTGACGGGGGCCTTGGTTTCAGGGCCACATCCTCGTCCCCAAATGCACTGAGTTGAATACATTAAACATGTACAGATTCACAAATGTCAGTGATACATCTCAATAAAGTCGGTATTAAAAATAGATAAGGAAATGCTGTTGCATATTACCCTTTATCTAGTACAAGGCTTTCTTTGATCGCCCCTTGGGAAGACATTTCCTGCCTGAAGGAAATTCTTCCTTATACCTTGGGAGACCAGAGCACCTCTAACGGCAGCCCTGCCTCCTAGCGGTCAGTTCCTTCCGTGCCCAGCAGCTCTCTGGATAATCCACTATAAGGATCTCAGGGAGAAGCAGCCCTAAATCCTCCAAGATTTCCTCATGGGTATGGTTTAGCCCTTCTCTTGCACAGTAACACACCTTTGGGCATCCACGGTTTCTCTGTGCCAATTGTGCTATGAATCTAACCTTGAACATAGGACTCAGGTGTCCTGGGACTTCTGGACATTCTGCTCTAAGACAGTTCGGCCAGGGGTTGCTTCGTACCCTTGACATCAGCTCAACTCTAAACACTTTCCGTATGTGCTTCTGACATCAGGCCACATGCTCCCAGCCTGTGAGAGCATGTTTTAGGGCAATGTATGAACCTTTGTATTTGAAATGCAAAGTTTATTTCAATCTATTCAGTTTGACGTGGATCTGGGCATTGCCTCCACTCTTCCCCAAATCAGTCTTAGAATCATGTTTATATTCATGCTGCATAAATTCTCAGGACTTAACCCCTTCCACAACTGCTACTTTTGCAGAACTATCAGACGTGATCTAAATATCAAATGATGTTCCCTTTCTATCAGGGGAACTCCCCTAATAGGTTTGTCAGGCCCTGTCCTCCAGGAAGCCCTCCCCAGCTCCTGCAAATCAGGTTGGAAGCTTCTCTTCTGTGTTGCCCTGAGTTTATTTCTTGGTTATTATGTTTCTTGTACTGTGTGAGCTCAGAACTGTGGAAGAGTCTTGCTCATCCCCAGCTTACTGGCATCTAGAACAGCATCTGCACATTATAAGCACCAAGTTCATTTGTATATTAACAAACAAATAAACAGAGAAGAGATATGGCATCAGACTGAGAAAGAGTTCAAAGGTATTCTAAGGAATCCAGCAATGGGGCGTGGGGACCGTTTTTAACTGGGTTTCTGGCCATCTGACGCTATGATCAGTTGAATTCGAGAAAGAGAATGCAAGTGGTCATGAGTGGAGGCTGACTATAATGGAGAGGCCGAGATTAGAGGTTTTTAATTCAGGAGCGAGACCGTCGAAGCCAAACAGGACCCCAGAGTGGGAGAAGGGAGGGCGGAATCAGGGCGAGAACCTGGGTGCGGGGAAGGTAGCGCTTGCTGAGAAATCAGACCCAGAGGACTCCTGAGTGACGGGATTCCATCCAGAGGGAAATGACATATTGAGTAAGTGCCTGAAAGCACTTGGCTGCCTTGATCCATTCTGTAAACAAGTAGCTTGCTCCCAAACCCATTCACTTCAGATTCACCTCACTTGCTTTTAAAATGATACAGGTTCCGAGGCCTCCCCTGACACCCACTGAATCAGAATCAGGTTTTCTTGTATTTTTATTTTTTTAAAGATTTACTTATTTATTTGAGTTAGAAAGAGAGTGGGAAGCCTGCTTCTCCCTCTGCCTGCTGCCCCACACCCGCTTGTGCTCTCTCTCTCTCTCTCTGACAAATTAGTAAATAAAAATCTTTATAAAAGAGTCTGTTTCTTGATTTCTCTCTCCTTTGTTCCCCCCCCACTTTGGCTTGTTTGTTTTGTTTCTTAACTTCCACATATAAGTGAAATCATACGGTATGCCTGACCTCACGTAGCATAATATTTTCTAGCTCCATCCACATCATTGCAAATGGCAAGATCTCATTCTTTTTTGTGGCTGAGCAATATTCCATTGTGTCTGTATACCACATCTACTTTATCCATTCATGGAATCAATGGACACTTGGGCTGCTTTCATATCTTGGCAGAATCATTCTTAGAGCTCCCAGATGATTTAGAGTCCCTGCCCCGTTGGGGAACTCCTGTCTTAGATGTCCACTTTGGCTGTAATATTTTCCCTGTATTCTTCTAAGCTCAATCAATTGTCTTCTCCCCTCTGCCCAGTCACCCTGGAAGTGACCCTCCCCTTTTATTAACCCTATATATTCCTTACTTTGACTGCCTTACGAGATGTATCAGTTGTTCTCTCTCAGTATATTTATTTATTTATTTATTTTTGCACACATCTTTTCTCCTCACTGCTGGAATTTGCTAATAGAGTAATCGTGGACATATTACTTAGTGAACCCAGGATCTTCCCCTGTGACATAGGGATAACACTGGCTCCTCTTTAGGCCCCGCTAGAGGAGTTCAATGCGAAAGCAGATAGAACATGGGTGGAGCAGACCGTGTGCTGAATAAAAGTGTGACCTCCTAACCCTCAGTTAAACTGGAGACACTTTTTAGAGCAGAAGCATAATTTTAGGTAAACATATTTTATATCCCAACAGAGCCTAGTCCAGCAACTTGTGCTTACCAGGAGCTCAGAGGATGGTACACCAATGAAGAATGGATCCATCCATCCATCAATCAAGGGATGAAAAATAAAGAAATGAATGAAAACATTAGTCTCTCATAACAAACAATAAATTGTCTATAAGTGACCACTTCTGATTGTCTCTAGGCTTAGGACCCCCAAGCCTGGTTGCACATCATAAATGTCAAGGGACCCTTAAAATAGTCAGATGCCTGAGTTCCGCCCCAGAACCACGCATCAAAATATCTATGAATGGGGGCCCAAGAATCTGAATTTTAAAAAGCCCTCTCGTTGATTCTGATACTCACCCCATCTGGGGAAGCCACAGCTCTGGAGAGTCAGGAAAAGGCCATATTGCTCTACTTAATGTAATAAGATACATTTTCATGTTCTACAGTAGTTATTGAAAGTTTAATTCCGATTGATTGTTCAAAACATATCCATTAAGGTTCAACATCTGTTTAATAGGTATATCCTATTACACTCTTGTACTTAGGGCCACAGTCGAGACCTGACATAAATGGAGACACTGTTTAAACAAACTAATTACATAAGGGCATGCAGAGGCTGAGCTCAGCAGGGCCCTTTGAACATGACATATGCCTTTAATCAAAGCCAGGCATCAGGCGAAAACAAGATACCCCAGGCTGGACTCCTGCAACACGTTGATTCTACAACAGATATTCCTAGGGTCAGCCCCGTCTGGGGGCTCCCCGGATACCGCCGCACCCCACTCCTCCCCACTGCCTCAACACGTGATGTCTCAGAGACCAGGCCCGGCAAACTTGGATCGGTGGCCGAAGAAGGGAGCAGTCTGGTAGATAACGCCCCTCGGCATGCCTCTCTCTGTGGGACTGTTGTCGTCAAGAACAGTGTTTCGGAACAGCGTTCCCTGGTCTCGTTCTGGCTCGTCATGAAACAGTGGCTACATAAGTATTTGCTCTCATCTTCCCAGCCTTGGGATTACAGCCTGCAGGAAAACATTAGTACTTCGTCTCAGATTCCATTCCAGAGTATCAAGACGAAGATACCATTTGCTAGGCGCCCTTTTGTGTACTTTACACACCCTCTTCTTTTATTATCCCCCAGTTGTCCATTTGTAGTAGGTATCAATATGCCTCGTTATAGGAAATGAAATTGATGATCACAGGGTTAACGTATCCAAGGCAACCCACTTAATCAGTGTGAGGGGCGAGGCCAAGAAATACATTCTTACACTTCCATGTTTATGCTCCTAACCAACACACACGATCCCACTTTCCAAACAGTGACAGAACTTTCTGGATGCAGTTAAATAGGGTGAGAACTGTTGGGAAACCTCTTCCGCCATGCATACATAATCTGAAACACACAGACCTGAATCAACCTCATCAAGATCAGACTGTAAGGGAGATATTCTCTGCCCCATACTCTGCACACTCTAACCATGACCACACTTGCCAGGTGGAGTCAACCTCCACAAGTTACCTGTTCCTTACATGTCTGCCTGCCCTACTGAGCGATGAGTTCCTAGACGGACAAACATGTCATCCTTCTCCCTGTCTTCCTTTTTTCCAGTGGTAAAATTGTCTTCCCATTTTTATCTATTAGATGATGACAAGTTCATTAATTTTTTACGTAAGCATCAGGCAGAGTTATGTAATAAAAGGTCTGGGAAATTATGGGGAAAGTCTAGCATAAATGTTCATGTCCCAGAACTCCAAATTCCAACGAAGAGTGTTGGGGAGATCTATTTGAAAGAGGAAACGCAAAAAGGTGTGATATGGAGAAAATCATCCAACTTCTCTGAAACTTTTGCCACCCGTTCTGCCACCTGTGAAATGGAAACAACATTAACAATAACCGTAACACTTGCCTTCCAGTGCTTGAGGAGTTTGTTGTAAGGGGAAAAAAGATAACATGTGGCCAAGTGTTTGATGAACTGCAAAAGTTCCAGCAGATGTAAGTTATTACATCACACCCAGAGTTCAAAAAGACAATTAGGCACCTACATTATCCTGTACCACGGATTCAACTGTGATTAATGCATTCACTTTGGAAACTCTAGGAATTAATAACCATTTGCCATACATTCATTATGATCACATTAATCATTATAATTGATTGGTTAATTACCTAATTATGGTTATAATATAGATGTCATATGCATTTCCATAGGAATTCTTGGTAATTCAACATTAATTAATTCCTGACCTTATCTTGATGCTAAACAGATCATGGGAGCAACCTTCTAGCATTATTTTGATCAAAAGCAAACTTCATAGAATATAACGGAGCGGGCATCAGGATTTTTGAAACATTGGCTTTAGTTGGAGTACACTAAGGCTTTTTGGAAAGTCAAAAGCTTAGAGCTGCTTTGTTTTGTTTTGGTTTTGTTTTTTTTACAAGGACTTTCAAATTTTTATCATTTCCTCTCTGTACAAGCTCTGTCCATGTAGGAAACAGTTCATTTCTACTGTCCTTGCTCCTTGGAGCAAGACTTTTCTCCAAACGGGAAGGGAGTATCTAAGAGAGAAATGTCAAACATTTATTGAGAGCTAACTACCTGCCCCCTGCTTTGCTGGTGACCACAGAAACACAAGAAGAATGATGTCACGTCTGTCTCCAAGAAACATACAATTTTGTGGAAGCCTCGAGAGTTGCAAAAGTATAGAAATTTGGTAGTTTATGCTTTGGGGGATGCTTCGAAAAATAAAATCTTTTTATAAATTTTTTATCACTTTTTAAATTACTTTTTTTGTTATAGCCTACAGATTTGGATATGTTTAGAAAGGATTTTAAAGGAAATCAAGAATCGTTTTTAAAATTGGGGGAAAAAAAAGTCAGTTATTTCCTATGGTAAATTGGGGGAAATTGCTATACTTTGGAAACCCTCTAAATGCGTAGGTTAGTGAAATTGAAATTAATTGGAAACTAGCCAAGTACATCAAATAAATCAGTTAAGCTCATGTTTTGTGAACCCATTGACTGTTGTGTATATTGTCCTAAAAAGGAAATATCTTTAAAATACAGAATGTTGGGGTGCCTGGGTGGCTCAGTGGGTTAAAGCCTCTGCCTTTGGCTCAGGTCATGATCTCAGGGTGCTGGGATCGAGCCCCGCATTGGGCTCTCTGCTCAGCAGGGAGCCTGCGTCCCCCATCTCTCTCTGTCTGCCTGCCTCTCCGCCTACTTGTGATCTCTTTCTCTCTGTCAAATAAATAAATAAAACCTTTAAAAATAAATAAGTAAAATAAAATGCAGAATGTTAAGTACATGAACTCTTTGGTACTCTGGTTTCCCTGGATGGGAAAAGTACCCTGAGTCATTACTAAAACTTAAGATACATAACATTTGGAACACATTACAAAATCCATGAAATACGATGTCATGGGAGATTAATGTCTAAGATTCTAACTGCTACTATGCCAAAAGATAAGTTTTTAGAAATAATTTAAATGTATCCATTAGCAAAAAATATTAATTTCCTCCTAAGACAGAAAGTTCAAATATAATTATGTATAATGCATTAACAGCAGAGTTCTGTGATTTTTATTGTGGTCCAATGATTTGAGCCAAAATCTGATTTTTTTTTTCTAAAGAAAAGGTGATATAAACCTACTAATACATTTGAAATAGTCACAGTTAAATTAAGAACTTTTAAGTACAGTCGTTTAGGGCAATAAAAGGATGCAGATCAGATCAATTAGCCTACAGAAGCTGACCACATCAGAAAAGCAACTGTTGAAACAGAATCAGAAAGGCAAGAGCTTTATTCGCAGTAGAAGGCGAGTGAGCTAGAGAAGGCAGAAAGAACTTTCTCATCTTATTGTAGTTCTGACATCTGACAAGGAGTGGAGGAGGAAAGGAGAATTTGGTCACAAAAAGTCTCAGACAGCAGAGAAGGTCCAAGAAAAGCCCACCCAAGCCAGTAGATTGCAAGGATGACAGTCCACTCTAGTACCTCCTCCGCTGTGACATTGGGCTCTTGGTCAGACACCACGTTGTGTGGGTGCCATGTCTCCAGATAGAGTTCCATGAACCTCTGTCCCGAGGTGTTGATGAAGCTCATTGGTCCAACAGGCAAGCCCCTTCTCAGAGCAGGTATCTATCTGCTCACCCTTCTAGGATGGAAGGGGCCACGTGAAGCTTATTTGCCAACAAATGGCAGCATTGTCTCTTCGAGGTAGAGTGCCATATTGGGAGCTCAGTGTTGGTCACTGTTGGTGGCAAGACAGATGCCCAGGGCAGCAGTAGCAGGAATGGCCTATGCACATGGAAATCCACATGACTGGGCTCAGAATAGCCTCCATTTCTGTCACTGTGACCATTCTATCCACGTGCTCATTGGGTCAGTTCTTGGTGTCAGATAAGGCCATGGCCCCCTGCTAAGTCATCTTGTCTACCTGGTTGCTCTGTGCCTCTTCAAAGGTGAATGCTCTCCAGGGCAATGGAGGTGTGATACAGAGGTCCCTCCCCTTTTGGCGCACTCCCATATGCCTGTCTGCATGCCTCTATGCCAGACTCCCGGTCTCCGACTTTCCAGCTTTTTTCCCTCCAGGCCCCTGACCGGAGGGCCAGGCCCCTGCTTCAGCATCTAGAAATATTCTCACCCTGGGCTGCTTCTCTTCCCACAGAAAGTAGGCATCTGGGTGACTGTTATGGGCTGAACTGTTTCCTCAAATCCGAGGGATGAGGTCCTGACTCCCAGTGCCTCATAATATAACCATGTTTGGAGATAAGGTCTTTAAAGAGGTAATTAAGTTAAAGCAAGGTTTTTCTAGAGTAAGCCTTAACCAAGCAGAGTGGTGTCATTATAAGAGGAGAAAATTTGGACACACAGAGAGACAGCAGGGGTACGTGTCCACAGAGGGAGGATCATAAAAGGACACAGCAAAAGAGTAGCCCTCTGCAAGCCAAAGAGATGCCTCAGAAGAAACCAAATCCCCGCCTGTATACATCCTTCTCTGAGAGGGCAGACTCAAATGGGCAGCGGATTGGGTGCAGGGAATGCCTGTGGGAAAAATAGGAAGAAGCTGCTGGGGAAGGTGGGGGATGGCGTATGGGGAGCTTTCTGGCCTGCTGCATGTGAGGAGGGGCAGAGAGGAGGATTGGAAAGAAGACCCTCAGCCCGTGGTGCCCTATAAGGAGGGGGTCTCGGCGGAGCCACTGGCAATTCCTCAAACCAAAGTCACCTGTTATAGAAGGATCCAAACTTTCAAAGAAAAGTTGAATGCAGCGTGAGGATCTCATGCGTAATAACATAAGGACTACAGCTGGTAATTCTGTGTTGTGCATGGTTGGAATTTTTCAAAAGAGTAGAACTCGTGTTCTTACCAGAAAAGGAGGGGAGGGGGTAGTGAAAAGGCAAGGTGATTGGATGCATTATTTAACTCACCAGCAGAAATCCACTCGCGATGTAGACATATATCAAACCATCACGCTGTACACTTTAAATATATTATAATTCGATGTGTCAATTATACCTCCATAAAGCTTGGGGGGGGGGTCCTCTATGAAAGAGGTCCTGAATCTCACAGAAATGAACCTGCGTCTGTACCCCGCGCGTATACTCAGTCCTCGGCCTCTTGTGGGACGTGTGGTGTGGGCGCCTGTGCCGGAGACACCCCGAAGGACAGCAGCTGGGGGTCGGCAGTCAGTCCGTCCCTGGCACCAGGGAGTCTGAAAACTGCCTGTTCTCAGCCACTTCTCAGCCACTGGGGGGCAACACAAAGGTAGCCACAGGGGGCCACATTAGTGTCCTGCCCCTGGTAGGATGTTCATGGCCCCATTATCCAAATGGACTGGATGTCTCCTCCGCCTTGGGAAGCCTTAGGGCAGGGTCTTGCTTCTTGTGAGGGAGGGAGCCAAAGAGACTCCCCTGAAATGCCTCTTCCTTTGTTCTTCTGTCAGCTAAGATCAGCTGTTTGGCAGGAAGAATTGAGAAGGGGAGAGAATGAATGGGAATGAATCATTGAACTCACTCCTAGCTCAGGGAAACATTTTATTGGATTTGTTTCGCTTTGATGCCTATTAAGCCTATGGGGTAGAACAGGCCAGAGAGGGAACGCGAGGGCCGGGGGAAGGGATGCAGGGTCTCCCTGTGGTGGCCCCGCCTTGTCTGTAATTTATTATTAACTATCACTTCTGGGCCATGGTCTATTGGATGCTTCCAGGGGGCCAGCTCCGGGGGCCAGGACTGTGGTTCATCCAGGCAGATCAGATGGAAGGAACATTTTATTTACTAGCTTCGTTCCTTCAATCTGCTATGACTCAACCTGGCTCGAGGCAGAAAAAGTTTTCTTGACCTTGATTGAAACAGTGAACTTCAGGAGAACTCAGAGTACTGCTTACACTTGCCTCAATTATCAGCTGACAAGTTGGCAAGCCCTCGGTAGAACAGTCGGAGAAATACCTTTGATCCCCTGGCCTTGTTCTGAGAACCTAAATAAACACTTACTTTTAAACTGCCGATTATCTCCGGTGTCCCAGATGTCGTGGTTTGCTCGCCGAGGTCACCCTTTCACTCAGCACACATTCACAAGGACCTATTCCTTGTCCCGTGCTAGACCCTCCAAGGGCAGGAGATACACCACAAACAGAAAAGACAAGACTCCTGCTCTGGGGGATGGGAAGCTAAGGGGTGTGGAGTAGCCACAATCCGTATCCGGCTCAGACTGAAAACGGTCATCTCAGATGGTGTAGAGTGCCGTGAGGAAATGAAGAAAGAGCACTGAACAGCGTACATTATAAAATTTAATCCTCTCAAATTGTCCCTCTGGACAGGGGTTATTATTCTCAGATTATCAATGAGGGAAGGGATGTTCTGAGAGGTTATTTGACTTGTCCAGGTTCCAAAAGCTCCTCAAGGACAAGAAGAGGGATTTGAACATAGGCCAGTATTTGAGGCAACAGGCTCACCTAACTCTTGCCAAAACCATTAAAAATCTCAGGTCAGTTGCCCTCTTAACAGCAGGAGCCCCATCTCCCTGGGTCTCCCTTGTCCTATACGTTCCAGCTGAGTGACCTTCTTGCAGGGTCGGAAAGAGCCTCAGATGCTCTTGCCTCCAGTCCCGAGCCCAGTCTGGCTGAGTGTTTCCCCAAGTGGAGGGGTTCCGGGAGATGAATTGGTGTGGCTCATGGACGCGTCTTTGAGACGCATGGCCTCACATGGGAAGGTCCTTCTCTGCTCAAGTCCTTTTCTCTTCCTCCGATCCCATTGAGAAGACCCGTTGGTACTAGACAAACATTTCTGAACAGTATCTGAATTCTTCCTTTATAAAAAAAATGATTTATTGAGGTATAATAGGCATACAGTTGTCGTCACTTTCTAAATGCTCTTCCTCATTTCAACATCTGTGTGGGTTTCGTTTCAGTTTCCCTTTACTTTCTTCCTCCTCCCGGATAGGAATGTGCTACTTCTTTGCATGCTTGGTGATCGCTGATTATAAATAAGACCTTATCACTTTTACCTTGTTGGGTGTAGGAGATTTTTATATTTTCTCAAAATATCCTTTAGCTCATTCCTGGATGCCGTTATTCAGAAACAGCTTAATTCTCTGGGATCCCACTTCTCATCCGTGTTAGATAGGATCAGAGAAGTACTCACTTGGAAGTAGGGTTCATTCCTCCCTACCCCTGAGGCAAGACTCATTCATGTACTTGACCCCATGTTCCAGGGATTATGAGGTTTTCCAGGCTGGCTGGTGGGAGTAGGCTCTGTTCCCAGCCTGCATGAGCAGAGGGCACTCTCAAATCCCTTCTGCTCAGAAATGCGCCCGATCACCCCATAGCTGAATGCTTGGGATGCCCTCAGCGGAGATCTGGGGTTCCTATTGTGTGCAACTCTCCCTGCTCCAGCCCCTCCCCCACGACCCGGTCCTGGGAATGCTGTCTGCCTTCCACCGCTGACTCTCAGCTCTGTTTCCCTAGCTGCAAAGCTCCACCTCAGCTTCTCCACACTGCCCTGCAGCCCAGTGATTTTTTGTTCCTGTAACTATTTTTCTTTTCCTTTTTTTTTTTTTTTTAAGCTTTGTTCTCAAATGAAGTTAAATTATTTGGAACGAGTTTGGTCCTTTGGGTCCTGCGTTTAAGATTGGTTAGGTGGGATCCAAGCACCACTCGCCCTTGGGCAGATTATTCCCAGGACAGGAAGCTGGGCAATGTCAGGGCTCACCTCATTTTTTTTTACCACCTCTCAGAGATGCCTTCCTTTGTGGCCTCTTGTCCAGGTCCCGAAAACCATTCCTGGATGTATTTTTTTGGTTTTCGGCTGTTTTAGTAGGAGCATAATAAATACAGTCCCTCACGCCCCATCCTGATCTAAAGCGGCAGTTCCCTCTCCTGATATAGCCCCCTTATTGATTTATTCTAAGTTTATTTTGTTTATTTATTTAAGTGATCTATATGCCCAGCATGGGGCTTGAACCCATACTCCTGAGATCAAGAGTCCATGCTCTTCCGACTGAGCCAGCCGGGCCCCTCCCCACTTTTTACCCAAAGATAAAGCAGATCCCAAAGCTTTACACAGGCAGGACTATCCAGCTAGAATTTAATAACTTTATTTTGTTTGCTTCATATTTATTTTATGCTTAATTTATTTATAACAATCAATCCTGCTTTTCCACTAATGGTAGCATCAAAAAGTTCCACGGTCGACTGAACTTGTTGAAGTTTAAAAAGTAACTCAATTTAAAGAAAATTGTAAAGAAACAGCAGGACAAGTACAAACAGGACAAGAAATCAGATAAGTCAGTGCTGGGGGCGGTGGGGAATAACGGACATTATGGGGCACTGGGCCCCTTGCCCCTCCCCCTTCTAACCTGAGGCCTGCCCAGCTGATTTTGAGTTACCAGCCCATGACCCACCCTGTGCTGATGTGAGGTTGACAGTCATACTATAGAGATAACTTTCATCCTTGGCATCAGCCTCATGAGTTTTTCTCTAGACCTCATACCATCCTTGTCAATAGCCACAAGCCACATGTAGCTACTCAGCACTGGAAATGTGGCCAGTCCTAAGGGAGATGGGTCCTAAGTGTAGAATGCACACTGAGTTTAGAAAACATTCCAAAAAAAAAAAAAAAAAAAAAAGAATAGCTCATCAAATAATGTTTCTATGAGTACATGTTAAAATAAGACTACTTAAAATATATTGGGTTAAATAAAATATGTCATGAAAATTAATGTCATCCTTTTTCTTTACCTTCTTTATAACAGAAAATTGAACATTATCTATGTGGCTTGCATCCTAGTTCAGTTAAACCGCTACAGATGTACCATCCGTCTACACATCCTGGCTCCCGGCACAAAAACTGGACACAGAGTAGGAGCTTAAAAAATACCGTGGGAGGGCGCCTGGGTGGCTCAGTGGGTTAAGCCGCTGCCTTCCGCTCAGGTCATGATCTCAGGGTCCTGGGATCAAGTCCCACATCGGGCTCTCTGCTCAGCAGGGAGCCTGCATCCCTCTCTCTCTCTGCCTGCCCCTCCATCTACTTGTGATTTCTCTCTGTCAAATAAATAAATAAATAAAATCTTTAAAAAAAAAATACCGTGGGATATTAGTTATTGAATGAACGCTGGCACGAGTGGTTTGAACTGGATTGGGAGCCCCAAGAGTCAAGAAACACGGAAGCCCAAGAGACACCTTGGTTTCCTCCCTCATAGAGTGGGGATAATGAGAACACACACCTCCTAGAGACAGTGAAGATGAAATGAGATAATTCATGGAAAACTCTCAACACTGCACCCAGATCAATGGACATGCTTAAGACAAGTTAGATATTATAGGAAAAACATCTTCATTTAGAATCACACCATGAGAAAGACCTTAGCAACTGTGTGCCAAGAATGAAGAGACAAGATTCTTTTCCGTGGGTTTTCTCCTGCTTATTATGCAAATGTGCTTCATACACTTCCCATGCCTCATGGATAAGGGCTCAGTTCTGTGGACCACCTCCTGCCCACCCCTTCCCCCACTTATCGGTGTTCGGATGTCTTGTTACTTAGAAGCTGTGGGGTGTGTGTGTGTGTGTGTGTGTGTGTGTGTGTGTGTATCAGTAAAACACTTTCTTCCAGGTCTTATCTTATTGCTAAAAATAATGTACTTGTAAATTGCTTTATAAATTATTTATCACGAGGGGCTTCATCATCGAACAAGTGCTACAGCGTACTGTGAAAATGGGGGGCAGGGGGGCTGGTGGTGAAGGAGGGAGAGAAGAAGGCTTTGGAATCACTTATAAATAATATATTCATTGGTCAAAGAAAGTTATCGCCTTTTATGAAGTGTTTGGAAGTGGTCTTGCATACTAAGTGGGCGTCCTCTTGCTGATTCCAGGGTGGTCCTCCCCAGCCGCCTGGCTTCTCCACCTCTGAATCTGGGGGTTAGGATGCCTTTTATTTATTTCCGCCAACACCGTCATTGCCACGTCTTATCACCTGGAAATAAACAGCAAACAGGGCTGACTGGTACCTCCGAGGAAACACAAAGATGTGTTGGCAACTCCCGGGAGTGGAGTCTGTGTCCCTGAGTCGGACTCTGCGTTTGGTATTCATGGCAGAAGCGCCGCGCCTAATGAAGGCACTTGGTATTCATGTGGATGTCACATGTATTTCCAGAGACGCTGGGCTCTCATTTAGCACAGGTTAATGGACCCCTCTATTAAAGTGTTATCGAAAGTTTGACATTCAAATAACCCAGTTTAAAAATCAGACAAACCTAGACATTAAATCTGAAGGGGAAGGAATGTAGGAGAAGTCAAGTATATAAATGCCAGCCTTAGAGGGAAACACTAATCCACCCTGGAGAGGGACGAGTGGTGGATCCAAGGGCCTCCTGCTCTTCTCTTTTCCTTCAGCCCTCCGTGCCTAAGCCTTGGCCTAGTCCCCGGGCGCAGCAGGCCAAGGCCTCGGTGGTGCATGTGGGAGCCGGGGGAGGGGCCGAAGAAAGGCAACATCACAGCAAATCAAAGGCGTCCGTCGCCTCTGACCATCCCCACCGACTGTGGGCCCTTTGGCTCTGCTCCTTTCTGTAAAGGCCTTAAGACACCTTAGATGATTTCACGTTAGATAATGAAATTCAAGCTCAAAGAACTTAACTGATTTGAGGAGGGCCACGCTCCCCTGGTAAATAGTAAGAGAGGACTAGAACATTTTTTACACTCGTATTTATTTTCTCTTTCATTAAGCTAACAAATGTTTATAAGGCACTTATTCGGTGCCAAACTCCCTTGCTAACTAGTTGACATTAGTAAATAAAACAGACTCTTGCTACAACTACGCTGGGAAAAAGTCCAGGCTTGTTTTAGAAAAATAAGCCTATACTTATACTCTGTGGCCCAGCACTTTCACTCCTAGGTATTTATCTAAGATCAATGAATGTAATAAAATGTAATAGAATGCTCATGGCCTCTTAATTCATAATAACTGAAAATGAGATAAATGAATGCAATTGAATGTTCATAACCTCTTTGTTAATAAGAGCCCCCGAAAGAAAAAAGTCCAGGTGTCTTTCCATGGAAGCTCACAGAGACTGTGGTACAACCAGACAATGGGATACCACAAAGGAACTGTTGACGTGGGTCATAATTTCAAAGAACATCAAACACATCACGTTGGATAAAGGAAGTCTTCTGCTCTATGATTCCAGTTATGAAATTCTAGGAGAACAGAAACTCATCAGCATTGGGAAAGGTCAGAACAGTAGTTGCCTGGAGGGCCAATGGACTTGCGGTTTCACCAAGGAGGAACAAAAGGAAATTTAGGGGGACGATATTCACGTTTTGTGTCTTAATGGGGGAGTTTGGTTAAAATGGCGTGTGCCTTTGCAAAACTCACAGATCTGTACACGTCCTACTGGTGCATTTCAGCATATAAGCATCTTCCTTCTGGAAAAAGAATCATAAACGAATATTGTACTCTGGTTCATAATATGGGCCCACTGATGTGCTTAGGGGCGAGGTGAGCTGATGTCTTCAGTTCAGTTTGAAATGCATGAAGAAATAAAGATGGTGGATGAAAGGATAGAGGGACGCAGGGAGGGAAGGAGAGATGGGTACTTGGAGGACTGTGTGATCAAGTTAATATAGCAAATGTTGCTTGTATGGTCTAAAGGACATGTATATGGACGTTTGTGTTACAATTCTCTCAACTTTTTAGTATGTTTAAAATTTTCCATTATAACATGTTGAGAAAAAATGTTTTTTTAAAGATTTATGTTTATTTGAGAGAGAAGGGGGAGAAAGAAAGAGAGAATCACAAGCAGACTCCTCACTGAGCACTGAGCCCCATGCGGGACTTGATCACACGACCCTGAGATCACGACCTGAGCCAAAATCAAAAGTAGGATGCTTAACCAACTGAGCCACCCAGATACCCTAAGAAAAAAATCTTTTAAAATAAGCAGACTTTATGTTGCTGACTTTCTAGCAATGAAGACAAACACTAATCAAGGTAAACACATCAGTAAATGTGTAATTGCATATTTAGAGGGATGTTATAAGGAACAAAGATTGGGTGCAGAGGGAAGAATGTATTAGAGGAAATTGTTTACATGGGCGATCAAAGGAAACTCCTTTTGAAGGGAAGTGACGTTTGGAAAGTGAGATAGCAAGTTGAGAAAGAAGCAATTATGAAAAGCATTCTCACTTCCAGGTGAGAAGGAGGGGTCTGCTCCAAAGAGAGGACAGCAGGAGTGAAGACCCCAAGACGGGAGAGAGCTTAGCACAGGCAGAGAAAGGCAAGGAGGCCAGTGTGGTTGGCACATGGCCAACAAAGGCAAGAACCAGCTAGAAGCAAGAGTGGAAGGGTGTAGGCCACTCCTAGATGATTCACTAGTTCACAGGTCCTGGTAAGTTCGCATCATCTCTGGGCTGGACAAGCATATCTAGGGCACTGTGCTCAAAGCTGATTGCTAAAACAACAAAAATGATCACTAGTATTTATTGAGTGCCTGCTATAGGCCCAGCACCATGACAACCACCTTATCATTGATCTTATTTAAACTTCCTATCTAAGTCATGTACTATTTTAAATAAATATATATCAATCTCCATTGTCCATTTGGCACAGGAAAAAGGAGAGGTTTGGGAGAGGATAAGAAGCTCACCTAAAGTCACACAGCTGGTCCAAGAAAGAGCTGGGAGAGGGGTCTGCAGTCAGAAAGGTTAGGTATCACATTATCTGAGAAATACTTGGAAGAACCAGATGTTTCACCAACCAGTAGGGAAATCGCCCTGGAGCCACAGTTGTCCTCTTGGAATCTGTAAAGCTATCACAGGGAAGAGAGGTTTCATTTGTACCCTATAGTCACATGGACCTGAATTAGCATCCGTGAGCAGATGTTCTGAAAAAGCAAATTTGAGGACAATTCTGGGGGAATAAAAAAAAAAATTTATAATGAGCAGATTTGCCCAGAGATGGAAAAAGCCACACTGGGAGTTATGACCGATGACTTTCTCCTTCCCTTGAAGACAATGGAGTTTAGGATGAAGGGCCACAGCACAGAATGACTCAGTCATGGGCTATGGGTTGGACCTGATGACTTGTAAGTGCCTCCCAGCCTTGAGAGCATGGGATGACCAACCAATCAGCCCCCATAGGCAGCTGTGACTTCTCCAGCCAGTTGGCACCAGCTGTCTTTTCCAGAGCTGCGTTAATTACATCTTCATGCAAACAACATTTTCCATTCAAGCTGCATTCTCTGCTGGCCTTGTGAGAATTGCCTGCAAGACTGGAGTGCTGGCCACACAGAAAATAGCCAAACTGGCCATACAAACACAACCACTGCTCACGAGGGGGAATCAGTGAGACCTCCCCATGTGGGGACGCTGCCCGACATTTGCTGGGCTATGATGCTGTTCTACAGGAGCTAAAGACGGATAACCTAGGAGAGTCCAATACCTATGGATATATCTCTACAGACTAAGATTTCTCAGGGTTGGAAATACAGAGCATAAAGAACCCAGCCACCCAAGGGGCACCAGTGGCAAAAATCTATATATTCAAGTTCATCTGAACTCAGCCCAGGGAGGCAAACAAGAGCTGAAATTGCCATGCTCATGCTGTAGGTATCAGTTCACGCTCTTCTCCTTCACCAGCCTCCCAACTCCTAAGTGGATAAGAAATCCAATGCCTGGAGGGCCTCCCACATGGCAGGCTCTGTGATAGGCACCCTAATATGCACCTCACTGATCCCCACCATGACTCACTGAGCTAACTTCTATTATTGCCCCAGTCCCCAGAAGAAGACAGAGATACTGAGCAACTTTTCTCAAACTCTCATAATTGCAATATGGTAAAATTGATAGTAAACCTACCCAGATCAGACTCTACAGTCTTTGTTTTTAAGGACTACAGACAATGAATGAATGAATGAAGGGATGAATGAATGAATGGCAGCTTAAAGTGAAATCATGAATCCAATAAATTGAACCACCTGCTTGGGATTTAAAAATAAATAATAACGAAGGGAAAATGCCTTCCAAAAAAGCAAGGTACAATCTTACACGGCATTTCCTAGTAGACACGCTGGAGAGAAAAGGAACGTGGATGGGCTACTTGGCTGTCATGCCCACTGAAAGAAGGAAGAAGAGCTCATCTGGAGAGTAGCTAGCTTCCTGACCCCGAGTCCCCCATGCATGAACATCTCTGAGCAGGGTCTCAGCTCCAAGGATGAGCAATATCTAGTCTTAGCATCCTATGTCTGTCCATTTGGTCCGTTAAACAACCCTCCAGAATGATTCAATTTTCAACATAAAGTATATGATTTCTTATCCAGCACGGGTAACTCAATAACACAAAAATATTATCATCACTGGAAATCAGAGTCAGCATCCGTTGACCAAAGTATGCATGAAATCTGTAGAGCACACCCTAGGGTAACAATAAGTACAAGACCATTCTCTTTGTGCTGCTCAACCTCCTCTTGGGTAGAAGACCAAGAGTCAATTGTCCCATGTAGAGATGACCTAGCTATAAGTGCCTTGATAAAATCTAGTCCCCAGTTTCAGAACTTTTAGTTGATTCCAGTGTAGGCCTTGATGACCCTGTCTTGGCTCCTGTTAGCAAATACACCACCTCCTACATTTCTGTTCCAATACGATGGTCTCTGGCTCATATGTCACATAGTGGTTCCCTCATCTTGCTAGAGAAATGTTGTTTGAACAATCCAAACAATACAATTTGTTCTAATTTCTATAGGGGGCAAAAAAACACCTGAGGCATAGGAAAATCAAGTCAATGTCCTCAAGTTTATATATATATAAACTTTATATATATATAAACTTGAGGACATTGACTTGCTATGTGTGTATGTGTATATATATATATATATATATATATATATATATATATGGAATTACTTACTATATATACTTACTATACATATATATGTATAGTAAGTAATGGAATTGACTTCCAACCCCAGGTATATGTCAGACTCCATATCTCTTCCTACTGTATCACCCCATCTCTTTAATGAGGATAATTAACAGCCTTACTCTTAATAAGGTGCAGCCAAAGTGACAAGCCAGGCTTCTCTATTGAGGCTCACACATTCCATGTTATTTCAATCAAATGTGAAAGAAAAAAGCTCACGCTGAAGTCTTTCAGGCAGTGCTTCCTTCTCCATAGGCAAAACCTCTACTAAGACACCAGACAAATGTCTTCTCTGCTCTATCTGCTTTTCATGCCCTTATTATTGTATTTCCAGCAATAAGACTATCCCTTTAAGAGTCAAGTACTCATGGTTTCGCATAGATTTCCCCTGGCAACTCTGAGGTCTTACCCAAGGACCTCTTAGTGTCTGATTAAATATGAATGTGGAGGTGGGTGTGGAAGTGAGCTCACTCACTTGTGATCCTTTCCCTGGAAACCCCTCTTGCTAAAACACAGCTGAAGAGGACTGGAAACAGGGCCAGCCCATTACCTATTAATGCTTAATACACCTGCGAATTATAACAAGAACTTGGAGGATGGAAAGGAATGGGTAGACAATGTCCTGTCTGTACATAAGATCCAACCTGAAAGGAAGCCAAGAAGCTGAAATGATACCCAGACACCCTAAGAGACCTGCAGTAGTCCATTTATACCACACCCAGACAGATCCATGTGGCGGACTCCCTGGCCATGTCTGATGGGCTCCCTGCACTCACAGTCTGATCCGAAGCAACAGCTTTGAACAGGTGCTACTGGTAAACCCTTCTGTAGGCATGTGCCTTGACTTCTCTGTCTGCCTCTATCTGTCTGCCACTCCTGTGATTTCACCCTCAGCCTGAGAATCAAGCCTCATACCTCTTTGTCATCTACTAGAGGAGGATTCTAAGGTTACATTCTCAGTGGGACCGTAGATGAGACAACTGAGAAACCAGTGTGGGAAATCAGTTTCACCTTCAGTGCCATCTTTAATGGATTGGTACTGGCTGTCTGGAAGGCTACAGCAAAGAGTCTGAAGTTATGCCCAAGTCCAGTGGGAAAAAGGCAGTAATTGATTAGTGATGTGGCCACAGACACAGGGAGTGGGATGAGAGCAGCAAGTATGTCTAACAGTTGCCACATTGGAGAGTTCTCTATCTTTCTAACAGAGTGGAGTTTCCCCTCTCTGTTATTAGATCAACACCCTATGGCAAAACTATACTGGAGGCAGTCTGCCTCATGAAGGAAGAGACCAGGGGCAGGACTCGGAGGAATTAACCTTGAGATTCAGCCTCATAAAGATGCACGTGGCTCATGGCCATACTTCAATGCCATGCCCAGTCTCACTGACATTGTCTCTTCCCTCATCGTTCCTGAGACACGGACCCTGAGTCCATTCTGAACTCCCAGCTCCTGTAGTTGGTTCCTGTCCTGATGTCTTCCTGTGCACATGCCCAACATAGTTCCCTAATGACGTTCCATGCCGATCAGAATCTGACTTCTCTCAGGACATTGAAAATGCTCTCTAATACCTCTTTGTTCTCCAATCATGGCACAGTGGAAAATATCCCTTCATATTTTCTATTTGATCCCTTCACTCTGCAAAGGAGAAGTCGGAGGTGTAGAAAAGGCAAGAGATTTTCAAAAGACAACCTAGAGATATGGTAATAGGAGAGCTGTGATGCCAACTGCCTGACCCTTGGTCCAAGTCTTTCTTATGTGATGTGTGTGACTTCCCTGCCTCTAGAACCAGCACCAGAGAGCAGTGTCATTACTGCAAAGTGACACCTATCCTTAAAACACACTGTACATATTCTCACTCTCATAACTACAGTGGGAGACCCTAGGTAAAGGCCAAAGCTAGGTAGGTCTGGGGACCACTGGGGAAAAGCATCATGTTTTCAACTTCATGTAGCACACGAGGGCACAAAATGGTCTAAGCCAGAACTTTGCAGCTAAGAACTAGGATATATAAGCTATCTGGAATAAAGACTGCCTCTGAATCCATCAGCCAGCCCACCTTAAGGTGTATGAAGTACACTGAGGGGAGACACTCAAAGTTCACAAATTCTGTGTGTTTTTAGTCATGTGATGCCTTTCTTCCCAGGTAACATGGAAAGCCATCTGAATTCTTTTCAAAATCACTTGTTTAATCATCCAGGTTGTTCTGTGTGGGGGGAAGGAGTCAGATCTGTCTCCTTGACAACTACAGTCCCCACCGCCACTCCCAAGTGGCTACAACAGATGCTGGGGTCTACAAGTGCAGTGTGGACATGAGAACATGCAGATGGTTCTTGGGAAGATGTGTGGTTAGATACAGCATGGTGGAGGAGGAAACCAGAGGCTGGATATGACCCAGGGCTAGTTCAGACTGTCACGGGAAGCTGGTGACATTCTACTGACATGGCACAAAGAAGAGGTACAACTTTCCAAGGGCCAGAGTGTGATTGGAAAGAGAATGGGTTCAGAATCCAGTCTGCCCGGGTTGCAATTCCACCTTTAACACAGGCTCTGACAGGTCATCTAACCCTCCCATCACTCAGCTTCCACATCTGTAGAGTGGAGATTATAATAGCCCCTCCCTTCAAGAGTTATGGAGACAATTAACTGAGTTATCGTATGTAGTGTTGGAAGAGTTCCTGAATTCTCTAGCAGGCTGTGGGTGGATGTTTAACAAGATTCAACACTAAAGAAGACTGAAGAAGCAGTTGGCCGTGTAGCGATGACATTTACTGATTGGCTCCCCAGCATCCAGTCTCCACTATTTGGGTAATAGTTCTTATTCTTCTTTAGGAACCTGATCTTTACCATCCTTGGTCTTCAAAATCTGGGAAGAGCAGGGGTTGGAGCACAAAACCCAAAGTCTTTTTTTCGAGGTTATAGTTAAGGCTGACTACATGTCCTAAGTCTCTCTGTTCCCCCAATTCTCCAGACTATATGGCAATGACCTCCTAGGATGTCGTTCCCCTGGAGGTAAAGCCAGCAAGAGCTGCTGGCAGTCACTTGATGAGAGGGAAGAAGGTTCACCTGGGAATGGAAACAAAACAGAAAACATATTCATGCAAGTTGAGAAGGGGAAAAAAATCTTGATGACATCATTTGACCTCCTGTATCGAGCCACATCTGAAGGCTGATTCCTCATGGAGTTTTCAGTTATATGAGTCCATAAATTCCCTTTTGCTTGAGCCAGTTTGGATTGGGTTTTCTGTGACTTACAACTGAAAAAGTCTTCGGTTACAAATACCTATGTGTTTAAAAAGAAATATCTGATTTGGATGTCTGGATACAACTTTGAAGAGCTATTGCCAAACCTAACACCTTGGAGGGAGCAATGGTTCATCAAGCCTTTGAGTTCTTTATTCAACCAATGGGACAGTCTATTCCTTGTTATGGGAAAAATGGGAACAATAAAATCATCCTTAGGGGTTGCTTTAGGAATTCAGTGATAGAATATATCAGAAAATACCTAACACAGTGACCTCCACATTTTGTGGTCTCAGTCAATGTCCAGCAGGAAGTACCAGAAATGTGGGAGCTCATATGAAAATACACTTGTAATTCAGATCAGAATTATTTCCACAAGCATTTTAAGTGACAAGATAAAAGAGTGTGCTGAAACTAGAAGAGGGAATTGGGAAGGGTAGAAGTTTTGGGAAAAAGCAGAGATGGGATGCAAGTTGTTTTCCATCTAGGAATATAACCAAATAATAACGAAGATTTCTGGATTCACCCAGAAGTTTTACATTCTAAAGCATTTGTCTTCAAAATTTCCTAGGACTGAAAAATAGTTGGTGTACTTGTTCATAATACAGGATTCTCAGACTCGGTCAATGACACCATCTAGGGAACAACCCCAAGAATATGTATTTTGTAACCACCATCCAATGCAAGTTTAGAGGAAACTCTTGTAATGCTCAAAGTCCTTCATGAACATAATGCAGCTTTTATTCCCACCAAATTTCTGACAGAGTTGGTGTTACCATTCTGGGAAATGAAGTAAGCAAAAGAGAGCTGAGTCACTTGGTTAGTGCCAAGAAAAGCTGTTAGAGGCAAGCTTCTGTGTCATTTCAGGGCTGTACACTCATAAGCTCCAACTCTCAATCATGTCCCAGATTCTCCAGAAGGGTGAGTGGAAAATGCAGTATGTCCAAAGATGTCCGTTGCTCTAATATCTAAATTAGAAAAACTGAAAACACCCTTGAGCTAGACCTGTGATGCCCTACCCATATGGCTCTTTGGGGACCTGTGAGACAGCCCTCCCCGCTTTGGGAATTTCCTTGCCTGAAGAAAGGATCACCTGGCCCACAGCCACTGGAGGATACATATGGTGATATAAATTTCCTATCTTCATGCACCACCTTGAGACAATTCAGCAAGACTATCCCAGCCTCTAAAGCTCTCTCTGGGGTCAGCTGAGCTCTTCATTGCAAAGGCATGAGAGATCAACCTCTTCCTCTGCCCAGCCCTGCTTTGTATCCCTGTTTCCTATCGGTGTTGCCCCCCAAGAGCACTCTGTAATCAACCTTTCATCTACTAATCCCCCTCACAGAGCCCACTTTCCATGGAACCCAACATGGGACAGTCTTCTGTGTTTAGGAGTGGGGAACTAATTAAACATTTTATTGTCCAATCATTTGAAGGAAGACTTACTTGTTACTAAAAGTATTATTTATGATGACAGGGAAGAAAATTAAAATGAAATATAAATGTTAAATATAATTGATGAAAGCGCAATACAAAATTCCACACAGGCCATAATTATTATCAGGCAAAATTTATCCACAGGCATAGGGCTGGAAGGAATGCACAGAAACTAAATGGTTGCTTGGGATAGAGAGAGAAGATTAGTTATCTGTGATTTGTTTTGCAGTGCTTAAAATCATTATTATGCCATTGTTTCCATAGCAGACAGAAAAGTACACTGAATAAAGAATCAAATATAACTTGATAAAAAGAAGTCTTAAAAAAAAAAAAAAGACAATAGCACGTATCCTATCTTGTAGAAAACAGTCCTTGGAAAGAAGACTTGGATCAAATTCTTGCTGTCATGTTCCTCTGTCCCACTGCTGTTATTCTGTCCCTGGGTTGGAAGATCAGAGGCAGGAGCTAGCCCAGGCAGCCAAGTAGGAAACCACAGCCCCACAGCTGCCACCTGGGTCTTTAGGAAGTCTACACCGTTGCTCTTTAGGAAGTCTACACCGTTCTCTTCCTCACCTTTACTCTTCAGCAACATTTACTCTAACTACTCACGATGTGGCTCCAATTTATCCATTGGAGCATCAGTATTCACCCTCATTCCAAAAAGCAAAGAGAACCAAACTTCAACTAATTCTTGACCTCAGTTCCTCACCAGAGGGACAAGTCTGAGTTTGTGGTGACAGAGAGGAGATGACATAGAGTGGGACACCAAGGTGAATGTTAGCCATCATCAATCGAACATTCCTTGGTTGTCCCTAACAACCTCGGTCTGCTTTCCCTCCTGAGACTCTAACCAGTTGGCCTCTTCTTGGGTTTTCCTCTTTCTCAATCTTCCTTACAACCCCTCCCTTTCTCCAATGTGGTCTGTGGAAAGACAAAAAATTACCCTCACACATCCAGAAGAGGCCCAGATGACCTGAGTGAAATACACATGCTCCTTGTGCCAAATCAGCATCCTTGAGTTTCCTAAAGAAAAGCAGGATCTGTCTCTGAGTTGAACAAGATCACTTTTGTCTTATACACAGGTTTTTCAACCTATTTAACATCCTTGGCATTAGCCTTTATGAGGTTTTCAGAAATGCCCTGTCTCTATGAATTCATTTGCCTTGCAATCTCTGACCCCAGGGGACAGCCACGTTCATTCCCTGGAGGCATCTTCTCCACAAGGTGGATGGTGGCAAACCCACGAAGTGCATTCCCCCAGAAGCCCCCTCAGAGTGGTCCTCCCCTGGCGATGCTGTCCCCTGCCTACACACGCATCGCTGCAGAGAGCTGAGCTCATCCGAGGAAAGGCTCAAGAAAGCTGAAGGGAGGTACGTTGGAGCATGGCACTTTCTCCAAAAAAATTAAACAAATTACCCTGTGACCCAGCCATTCCACTTCTGGGCACACACACACAACAAGTCAAAAGCAGAGGCTTGAGGGGAGACGGATACAGCCACCGCACAGGACAGCATTGTTCACAATAACCCAGTGGCGGAAGCGACCCTAATTCCCTCTGCAGCTGAGCGGATGAGCAGTGTGGCCGAGTCTTCTGGTGGAATATCACTCAGCCAGCCATAGAAAGGAGGGCCTTCCTGACACTGGGCCACACACCACGAGCCTTGGAGCCTCCCTGCCCCATGAAATTAACAGATCGCAAAAGGGCAAATACCGGATGATTTTGCTTACGTGCGGTTAGCTCAAGAGACAACGTAGAAGGGTAGGGGCCTGTGGTTTGGGAGAGGGAGGCCTTGGGGCCTTATAAAGGGTTTGGAGCTCAGGTTTGAGAAAAAGGAAGACAATTTGAAGGCAGTGAGTGGTGACGATTGCCCAAGAGTATGAGCGTGCTTCCTCACCCTGAACTTGACATTTAAAAACTGGTTAACGTGGTACATTTTATGTAATATATCATCTACCGCTGCCTAAAAATATATAAATAAATAAAAGGGGAAAAAAAAAAAACTAAACAAATAAAATGAAGAAAGAAAGAAAAGAGGAAGGCAGGCTCCCCTTCCCTGCTTCTGCTCCTCAGTGAGCTGGTGACCAAAAATAGACCGGCAGCATTAGCATCGCGCCTGGCTCCTTGTTAATTGTCTTGTTTTAGATGCAGATGTTTTTTCACTTACAGACAGTGGTTTTGGGGAGTAGGAACACAAAATGTGCTGGTTTGGCATTTCTGAACCCAGTAAAACTTTGATTAGTTTGAATGGTATCGCTCGGCTGGAGATAAACATCAGATCCAGGAAAGCTGAGACCCTTTGTTTTTCCACAAGCTCCGACTTAACAAGATCCCTTTTAAGCAGGAGCGCCTGTGGAATCAAGCATTTTCTTTGTTCCCTGAGATTCTATTTTTTAATGCTTAGGAGGGATGTGTGTGTGTGTGTGTGTGTGTGTGTTTGTGTGTGTCTTCTCTTTCATTTTTTCCCTTTTTCCTTTTTTAAAATGTCTTTTTGCCTACATAAGGTGAAAATAGCAGAAAGGATCAGCGAGTGAGTTCTTGCTTGAGTATCGGGAGGGGTGAGGCGTGAGCCCGCCTTTGCAGGGTCTCTTACCTAAAATACTGAGACAGAAACGCATCCCAGGGCCTGAGTCCTCCCTGCCCACAGTCTCACGTCCAGCTTTCTCTCTCGACCATTCATGGGCTGCCCTTTGAAGAATCTGCCCACCAGCTGGGACCCAAAGGAAAATTAAACTTGGAAAGGGCCAGGTCTCCACGTGAAAGAGACTTGGGTTTGACTCTGAGAGCTGTCATTCACCAGGTGTGTGACTTTATTAATCTGTTAAAGTCATTTTGTCTATAAATCAGGAGTAATAACAGTATCCATTCTACAAGAAGGGAGTTAAGATCAATCTAGATATTAACTGCAAAGTCCCTTGCACACACCACAGCACACAACACACACCCAGGAAAAGTCCGATTTGGGTGGTAGAAAGCACATTTTATATGAGTAACTCTTGATTCCAGAAAGGAAGGGGACAGCGTAAGGTTGACCTCTGAAGAAAGACTCCATGCTCCTTATGCTTTGAAAAATCCAAACATGCCGCCTGATAACACAACTCACCCTGAGAGCTGCTAAAGAGATGTACAATGGCATATCAGCAGGTATATCTTATTTTCAAAAGGATTATCTCATCCCTGATGTTTGGCAATAGTGATTTTCCATACACAGGCAAGAATTTTATAGACTCCCCTTAATAGCAATGTGTCAGGATCAGTCACGGTGACAATATATCGTCCCATGACTCCAAATTCAACTCTTCTTCAAAGGACTGGAGCAAAATGCCAGCTAAGTGTGGGATTTACTGATTTAGCTGTAGAGGAAAGAAATTCTGCAGATCAGATCAATACAACCAGTAAAAACAAACTGCAGAATCCCCATTTTCTGCCGGAGGTCTGTAAGCAAGGGCATTAGATGGGACACCTGAATTATTCCTGAGCTCTTCATCTTGAGTGGCTGGACATGGTACTTTAAAGCCATTACAGGGAGAGACTATGATTTTAGGTCACCATGATTAAATTAAATGTCCTGTACAAAAAGTTATAGTTAACAGGATTTTTGTTTTGTTTTGTTTTGATTTGGGTTTTTTGTTTTTTGTTTTTTGTTTTTTCTCTTTTTGGATCCAAAAAATTAGAATCAGTAAGAGGATAGTTTTGATCGGTCAGGGACCCCAATGAGCCCGAATGGGGTTCATTAATTCTTTCAGTGTGTTTTAGGAACCATATCCCTCACGAGAAGATGTAAACCTACGTAAACTCAAAATACCATTTTTCAGGCAACTGCCGGCCCTCCACAGGGCACGATGACCCGTGACTACCTTCACGACCACTTCATCACTCTCAACATCGCCGTCATCATTAGCATTATGTGCTCCCTCCTTACTCATTCTTCAGGCCAGGAGCGGTCTCCTTGTACCTGCCTGGGGAAGCTGCCAGAGTTTGCCGACCCTCCGTGTGCAGTCGCTAAAGGCAACGGTAGTATCACAACGGCATCAAGATGGTACTCACACATACTACTGTTGAGTGTGTAAGTCCGTGATGATTGTGAAGGACCATTTAGGCTTGCCCATTATCACATAAAACCCCTGTTTGCTTTGCTTCAACCCAACAACGCTACTGCTAAGTAACTCTCAGAGAACATATTCACAGGTGTCTCCAAAAATGAGAAGACTCCAGGAGGTTCAGTGAAACGTTCTGTGTGCAAGGGAAAACACAGATATAATGTGAACACCCTTCATTCAGGGAATGGCCAAATAAGCTTTACTCATCCGTGAAGCTAAGAATTTTGCAACCATTGCGGCAAATAAAATAAAAGTATGCGAATAGACAGAGAAAGCTATCCCTAATTAGCAGTACGGGTTTAAGAACTGTGGTCCTTGCTTGCGGGTTTGCCGCTTGCCGTGGTGTAAATGCTGATGTGGACAGCAGTCCTGATGCTTCTGAACGTGGGCAAGTGATCACACATCGGCCTCGTGAGCAGGTGCTAGTCCACTCCGTGGACATGTATTGTTAAGAGAACCAAGAAAGGAACAGAACATTATGCACAAGGTATTGTATAACTAAACTGCACACATATATGTGTTCTCTGTACACAGATGCATAAAAATTAGTGAGTGGGTCACCTCTGGGGAGGGAAGGGCGCCTCCTAGTGGAGAAAATAAGTAGTGGTTTCTATTCTGTGTCCTTGGAAGCTGAAAACCTCTTAACTCTGTGATGACATTTAAAAAGATGACTGACAATTACGTATGCCGTGTCCCAAAAGGGTAAGTGAGATGTTGACAAATTGGCCTGGGACTGGCTTGAACTCGGATGGGTACTTAGGTACCTAGGTAAATAGATGGACAGATAGACGGACAGATTATTCTGAGGAGCAAAGGGAGAGAGAAAAAGAAAGAAGTATGGGAGCCCCTGGGTGCTGCTCAGGGTGGCCCAGGTGAGGCAGGAGTTAAAGTATAAGAAAGAGAAGGGGAGGTTGGAGGTGGGAAGGTTAGGTAGGCACAAAGGCAAAAACAGAAGTCGGGAGCCCGTCCGTGGATCAGCCTGGACAGGGAGAAGAGGGGAAGGGCGGACTGGAGCGGCTGTGAGCGGCTGGGGATCATAACCCCACCTTGGCTGGTGAGCACGGTGGGCTCTGTGCAGCTGTGCTGGGGGAGACAGGAGGTAGGAGAGGAGGTAGCTGTGATCGTGTGCTCTCCCGTAGAGTGCATCTAATGCTGCCCTATGTCACTTGTAGATCAGGAGCCAAGGTCATCTGCTGATGAGGGACAAGGAGCTGGGAGACAAGGTTTGGGGAAAGTGGGGAAAGGTCTGCCGTAAATACTCCTTGGGAAGATGGGAGTGTGGGAGAAACTGCCGTGTGACCGCAGTGTTCTTAAGGTCCAGTCTGAGTTCGGGGTTATGAATTACTATTGAAACCAGTCGTCCTGGTTACAGAAACTGATGGAAACTTCTCCAATTCTGAGACACTAGAGCAGACATGAAGGAAGGAAATGAGTGGGTTAATTTGGCAGAGAAATCTGGCTTCACAGCTTCCTCTGCCATTCAGGGTAAGACTGGGGACCCCCTTTGCCATGCCAAGGCCTCGGTTTCCACATCTGCAAAAAGGGGATAACAGCACGTACCCCGAGGCCTTCTGGGCTGTGAGAGAACCCTAAGAGACAGCAGAGGGGAGAGAACTTAAAGTGGCGTAAATGGGCTGGGTGTGTCTTAAAGTGCCAGGGCCCAGGTCACCACTCCGTCTCTGAAGTCCTAATAAATCTTAGCGGGAGATAAAGGGTCGGTCGGTAATGGAAGGCAGCTAAGTGAACGTGACCCAGCCTGTGCTCAGGGCAGGAGAAATTCCCGATAAGTGGTATTCCGAGAAGAGGTTGAGCTCACTCGAAAGCACGAGGGAAGGTGTCTCCTCTGAATTGCAGGGGAAGAGTGCTGGTGCTTGGGAGCACTGTGCCCAGATGGAAGCCAACGTCGGTGGGTCCTCATCCGGGTCCTACAGTGGGTTTGAGAAAGAAGTCTGAGCGTCCATGCCCACGGTGGGGAAAAGGATCCTTAGAAATTTCGCGTCTGCTTCCAGGCAGCTGAGGCGGGCTCCTCCCTTCTGCCCAAGTTCTCTCTGTATTGGGGAACACAGCTGTGCTAGAAAAATATCTGGTCCTAGTGTGTGACACACAGCATAGTCATGGCGCTGATTAATCCAACCCACAAAATGCCTAGAATCTTCCTTCCCAGTCTCTGCTGGGTGAATGTTCAGGTGAGACCCAAATAAGAAAGTGTGTTTTATAACCGGTTTATGGTTACCGCCACCCGCCCCCAACACACACACACACACACACACACACACACACACACACACAGAGGCTTTCTTTCTGCTCTTTGATCTTTTATATCTCGGGACCTTTAGATTTACCAAAATGTGGGCCTAGAATGCTCTTCCTCCGTGTTGCCTCAGAACTAGCTCCTTCACTACTTTCATGTCTCCACTGAGATGTCTGACATTTGGGACTAAACCATGGCATGTCCTGAGCATCAGACTAAGGAGTTAGGACACCATCCTGAAAACAGTATGGAAGATACAGTGGATTTTAGACAGAACAGAGATGGGTTTGAAGTAGACTTTTAGATAAATCGCTTTGGCACATGAACTTTTCTGTAGGAGGCACCAAAAGCAAGGGGCCCAATCATGAAGCCATGGTGACAGTCACAATGAGAAATGAAGACAATCAGGAGAAGTGGTGAGGGGACGCATTGAAACAAGACCGATGAGTTAATAAATGAATAAAGGCACATGAACACATACGCACCTACCTTCGCACACATGCCTCAGGCACAGAACATCCTCACATCAAAGGGAGAAAGAGGCGTCCAACAAACTTGTACGTAAATATCTCTGATGAGACCTGCAGCTTACAGTTTTTGTTTGAGTTTTGGGATTTTAGGGACACTCAGCATTGGGGCAGGGGGGAGGGTAGAGCGGTGCAGAAAGAAACACCGTCCTTCTGTTCCTTTAATCTACACATGAAGAAGTCAGGTTCGCATCTGAAAATCAGCTCCTTATTGATCGTCAGCTTTTAATATTCATGAAGCTCTATCAAGAGGAAGGAGATTTGAACACAGTGGCCCCCACACTCCAGATCAATTCTCATTGATTTCAATCGGCTTCTTCCCCCAAAGCATTGACGTTGCCCCTCCCACAAAAACCTGTTCCCAAGGTCATTTGGAGCACATGAGTGGTGTGAGGAGCTGGTGGGTCCTGCCTGTCCCTGTCTGTGCTTTGGAAAGCCCTCGGAGTGGAGAGACAGGGTGTTTGGGCAGCATCGTCTCCTCTCTGGGGCTCTGCAGGTCTGGCTGCCTCCTAAATCCCTTCACCCACAAAGCTGTGCTCCCCTAAGGTTGCAACCCCTGGGAGGCAAGGGGAGCCTGGGCCACTGCAAACACTTGTCGACTGATATTTCCAAAAGCTGAGAATGCTACCATCTTTAAAAGCCTCTAATGAGCTCCGATGACAACACACTCTGTCCTCAAATACAATTAAGTTGAGTTCAGAGCAGGATCCCATAACTGAACCCATCACTGGTTCAGAATTCTGTCCTCTTTTCCACCTGCCCAAGAACCAGCTTCCTCACACCACCTGGAAACCCAGTTCGGGTGACTTTATTTTATTTGTATGATGTTCCCCTCCTCTTCTTCTTCTTTATATACTTTTGTAATTATTTTCTGCTTCATTATATTCATGGAAGTATTTGCCCCATGCATCAGAAACACATCCATGTGATAAGTTGTAAGGCCAGTATTAACTCCTAATAATACCTCAAGGAAGAAGAGTTGTCATTGAACTTGGAAGAGCTTGTGGACAGCAGCCACATGACGAGAAACTGGACAGCTTCTGGCCATCAACCAGCAAGAAACTGAATTCTCCCTACAACTATGTAAAGAGATCCTTCCCTAGGTGAGTCTCAGAGAAGACCCCAATTCTGACCAACACCTTGATAGCAGCCTTGTAGAGGACCCAGAAAAGCCTCACCGACATTCTGGGCCCATAGACTATAAGATAAAAAATGTGCAAATACCACTGAGTTGTGGTATTTGCTACTTGTCAATACAAAACCCGTACAACGCTTGTGTGCTTGACATTGTTCTAGGGACATTACAACTTCACAGTTGAACTCTCCAATACTAGGCCTCCTAGAATTGGCTATGACTTAAACCCCATGTATGAAGAGAGCTTCGTAGGTACTTGGCACGAACCTCACATTCTCTAGTCCTCCGCTAACCCTATGAGGTAGATACAATCATTATCTTCATTTCACAGATGAGGACACTGAATTACCAAAATGTTGCCCAGCTTTCCCAATGCCAGCCAGCTCAGCAGTAGTGGACCATGGTTTCATAGCAGGTCTATGTATCTCCAAGGATGTTCTTAAACACTGAGCTCTTTCAGAGAGCTGAGACCACCCCATGACAGTGGGGTCCTAAAAAGAGACGAGGTGGGCCTTTGCTGTATAAATGGCAGTGCTGGCCTTGATGATCTAGGTGTCACTGATAGGGACACTGAGGCTCATGAATTTCAAGCATGTCATCATGGCTCATCTACATGGGTGGGACCAGAATTTAAATCTAGGTCAGTTAAAGTCAAATTCTACACTCTTACATGGCTTTTTTGCTCTGCATAACAGTATATCCTGAGCCTCCCCTTTAGTTTTTTTTATCATTCTGTTTTGGCAAACTCCTTTGAATTGTTCTTCCAACATTTATGGATTATCCAACATTATGGATTATGCTGTTTTATGCCAAGTGTGCAGTAGACTCTGAAAATACAAAGACAGATAAGAGAGCACCTTGGCCCATGAACACTGCAGATTATTCTAGCAGCCAAGAGCACGGAAATATCATGTGCCTGCAGGACTCCTACTCACCCTTCAAAGCCCTGGCATGTCACCACCTTTTTGCAGCTGCTCTTCTCCTCCTTCTACCTCCAAAATGAATCATGCCCTGGTCACTTTGCTCTCAGCAATTTTACACATTTTGATTATAGCACTTAATGGATTCTATTTTAATGATGTGTTTTTTAATGTTTCCTCCATCGGGCCAGAAGTAACTTTATGAATCCAGTCCCCAACTCAACATGGAATAGCAATCCACAAGTACTGGCTAAACTGAATCCAGTTTATTCATTCCACCAATATTTACTAATCACGGCCCTGCGTGCCAGGGGCTAGGTTTGGGGATTAAACAGTAAACAAAACAGGCGCAAAGTCTCTGCCTTCATGGAGCTTATATTGTATCGATTCCATTTGGAGTGTCTGGTTCTCTTGGATCCCATTGGCAAGGTTTTAATTCGCTCCTTTATACCGTCTTGCAGTCTGATGCCAGGCTCTGGCTATGCGCCTTGGGATTTATCGTAGGAAGCCAGTTTGCGAGAACATCTCTCCAAGCCTTGGGAAATCCTCGGGAAGTCTGTGAATCGAGGAGACCATGTTGTTAACAGACACACCAGCACAAATCTGTCCAAATGAGGTTGTCTTCTCAGAAGTAGCCCCTGCGGGAAGCTATGCTCCTCAACAGGGCTGCCAATGTTTCCACTATTTTTGGACTCCAGTTTTGGAGCCGTATGTGGAATTTATGGCCCATTTGTGAACAGACTCAATGGGGGGAAATGTCCTTTCTCAAGACTTCATTTGCCATTAGATAATGCCCAGCAGTGTTTCACAGGCAAGGCACGCGGACGTGCTTACCAATCCCAGTGCGCATCAGCAAGAAGGAAAGAAAGAACCGTGAATGCATAGAAGTATCTTTATTAGGCAGCGACCCCATCTCTTAGCAGATGCTGCCCACACCAAGACCTATATCTGGAAGCATATGTTCTCTTCTCTGATTACAATTTATTTATCCATTCCCCAATGATTGTCACTGAGGTATTGATCCATATTGTTCTATTGATACGATGTCATCGATCCATGTCATGGTCACCATGTCAGTGTTTGCATTTCCCTGGTGCGTAAGCAGTGCCTCTAGGCATATCTGTGCACACGCGTGAAAGATTCTTGGAGGTAAATGCCTAGCAACTGAAGGGCTAGGTCATAAAGTGTGCACATCTTCAGTTTTATCTGTTATTGCTAAATTGATCTCCAAACGAGCCACACCAATTTACATTCACTCTGGCAGCGTGCAAGAGTATTTTTCTCAACAAACTCAGCAAAACCTGGCATCATATCACGGGCAGGAAAAGGTGTCCCATTTCAACTCGCCTATGGGTGACTTATTAATGTGGGCAAACGTTCTTGTCTATGTCCGTCTTGGCCGTCTCATTTTCACAGCCTGTGCTTCCTCTGTTGGCATCCTTTGTCCGTCTTTGCCGGTGGACTATTTGTCTTTACAGTTTCTGATTTATGGGAGTGGGTCCTATATTCCAGATGTAACCTTTGTCAGTTATCTGTACAAATGTCTGCTGTCTTATAAAAGGCTTTATTTCATTTAGTCAAATTTATCAATCTCATCCTTTCTGTTTTGTGTCCTTGGTTCACTGTTTTTAAAAAAAAACAAAAAACAAAAAAATTCTCTGCCCCATGATCACAAAGATAGTTTCATAAATTTTCTTTGAAAAGTTCTATTATTTTGGTATTTATTCCTTCAGGATCTGATGTTTGTATATCGTCTAAAGTAGGGATGAAACATTCTTTTTTTTTTTCTCTCTCTCTTTCTATAAAGATACCTGTTTCCTCTACTGCAGTGATTGAATAAAACAGTCCCTCTTAACCATCACTATCTCTCGCCAAGTTTCTGTGTGTGAAGGGCCTGGTCTGCCTTGTCTTTGCTTTTCCTTTGATGTTCTCGTGTATCCCTACATCACATTGAACCTACTCCAATTACCATGTCTTTAAAATAAATTTTCTCTAGGAAAGAGCAAGGCCCCCTCCTTCTTCTTCACAAGTATCTTAGCTATCTCTGGCCCTTTCTTTTTTCAGAAATATCTTAGGTGTAAATTCTGTCAAGATCCACAAAACAAAACAAACAAATGAAAATCTGTTTGGATTCGGGTTACACTTTCTTTGCGTTAAACTGAGTCCGTGTCACCTAAGGATAAAATGCGCCTTAAGGAAAAAGAGCAGGAGAGGCCCTCCAGCCCCTTGGAGATTCAAGACGCTAGAGTCAGAGGTTTCCTCCATCTCCCTGGGCTTCCTCTGCAGGTAGCACCCTCTTGGAGGTGTGCAGGGAAAGAGCTGCTTATCAAAGGCAGGATTCCGATATTCCTAGACTCACAGCCGACCGACCATCAGAGATCGTCTGGGTCTCATTGTTCTTCCCTAAGGAGCTGGCCTTCCAATGACCTTATGACACTGTTGACAGATGCATTCTCCAAAAACACGGACGCAGCTGACATCTCTCTAGAGACGGTGACTGTGACTTCTCAGCTGAGCTGACCCAGGAACCCCTAGCCATAAGGACCTTTTAAATTTGTATTTTAATTAATTAAAATTCAAAAAAAAATTAAAAATTCAGCTCCTTGGTCACATTAGCCACACTTCAAGGGCTCAGTTGCCTCATAGCCACCCTCATTCTTACTGTCATAGCGGGTTCTAGCTGACAGTGCTGTCACAGAGACTCACAGTATCTCCTATCCTCCCCCAGGGGAAGAGCCAAACACTCTAGGTGACACCCAGGGCCTTGACATCCCAACCCTGCCCTGTCTGTCTCCCCACCCACCTGCCCTGATAGGTTACAAGCAGGACAAGCCCTCAGCCTCCTTGGATCATCTGGGATTTCCCTGACCCCACTCTGGCTCAGTCCTTTGCTCTTTCTCCAGCTTTTCTCTCTACCAAATCATAGTCTCCCTTCCAGGCTCCACTCACACAGCACTTCACCGTTAACATCTCCCCAGTCTCCTTCTGGAAGTTTCCCCCACCCACTGTCTGCTCTGCTGTTGGGCTCAGGCACAATGTTATGAGCCTCCATTCTCAAAGGACAGAAGCCCTGCCACCAACAGTTGTCCATCTCCAGAGCCCGGCGTCCTTTGCATCCGGCACCTAGAGATTGTCAGTGCACAGTCGTGGAGCCAGGGAAAATACGAACTACCCCCCCGCCAAGTTAATCTAGAGACTTCCAACACTGCTCTGCCCTGTCACTTAGCTCCCCACCCGCCTCCCCTTTTCTATTCACGCCCCCACACTTAATTACATTCTCATCAGCCCTGCGGAATGGTCTGTTGGCTCCCTGTGTAGTTGAAAGTGTTTGTGTAAACAGCAGCGAGATCCTGTTCATTATAAAGACTTCCTCACATTCATTGCAGCAAGTTCCGGGCTCCCCTGATTATAACGGAGATAGGACCAGCCACTTGGAGACAGGAAGGAGTTTATTGAAAGGGAAAATAGTGGTCCGGAGGAGATAGACCAATGTATACACATGCTTCATGGAGGACAGGGCTCTGTCCCTCAGGAGAGATGCAGAAGGACAAGGAGAGGGAGAGAGAGAGAGAGAGAGAGAGAGAGAGTGGGGACAGGAAGAAGAGCAGAGACACAGAACAGAGCAAACTGTAAAGAGAAAGCAGAGGTAGAGCAAGGTCAGGGTTGAGGGAGGGAAGCTATCAGTGAGAGACACACATACTCGTGGATGGAGGGAGACAGACAGAGGCGGACAGAGAAGCATCACCTCAGAGACACTGAGTAGAGGGTAGAAAGTTTCAAGCTGCCAGGGCCCTTGCCCCCACACAGCACACTAGCTCTGGGGTCCCGCAGATACAACACCCATTACGAATTGAGTGTTGGCACCAGCAGGTCGGAAAGGCCACCCAAAGAACAAATGGAAACCAAACTCGGCTTCAGCCACCAGAATCTTAAAAACCAGCATCGTCCGGATGTCTGGGTGGCTCCGTCCGTTAAGTGGCTGCCTTCAACTCAGGTCATGATCCTGGTGTCCTGGGATCGAGTCCCACATGGGGCTCCTTTCTCAACAGGGAGCCTGCTTCTGCCTCTGCCTGCCTGTGTGCTGGCTCTCTCTCTCTCTCTCTGACAAATAAATAAAATATTAAAAAAAAAAAAAAACAGCATTGTCGACCCTGAATGTCAGTCACATTTATCTGATCCTTCCTCTCTAGAAAGATCCAGAGTGAAAAGTCTGGAAGTGGAGTATGTGCTCTTGCTCTATCCACAGAGGCTGCTTTGAAGCCCCCCCCCCCAATCCAGAATTCTTGACCAGAATCTGTGTCTTTGCCACGGACAGCACCAAGCTGAGGAATAGGCAAATGACCAATGAAACTTCCCTTCCCTAGACTTGGGGCATCTGGGGTTTTCAGAGCTTGGAGTGTGCCGGATACCACAATGCCTGAACACTGGAGAAGGCTATCTTCTTAACAATGGCGAGAGGCTTTTTTTCAGCCACGTAACAAATCTTGCCTTGTCCTTTTCTAGATGCTTCAGAAGTTTATTTACTCTCAGGCTCCATCTGCTTGGTCACCAGCCTGGGCAATGTCCTTTCTCATGCACTCCATTCATTCATTCTCACTCATCCATTCATTTCTCCGGCACTCACATGGTTCAGCATCACAACTGGGGCTGGGGAAGCGAACGGAACAAATGTCTAGAGAGTTCAGGGCACAGTACAGACAAACGGACACTACGCATAGAAACAGAGTAATTTTTCTAGAGACACAGTAGTGTCACACTAGAAATAAGGATCTATGTAACAAGTTAAAAGAGCATGGTGCCTCCAAAAGCATTCAAAGCAGAGAATCTGTCTTCTTTGCTCCGGCTACTATAGCAAAATACCAGAGACTGGGTGGCTTCCACAACAAGCATGTATTTCTTCCAGTTCTAGAAGCAGGAATTCTGAGATCAGGATGCCAGTCTGGCCGAGTATGTTGAGGTCTCCCTTCCTGGTCTGCAGACGGATGCCGTCTCTCTCTCTGTCCTCACGTGGCAGTCTCTTCCTTTTTTATAAGCGCACTAATCCCACCATCAGAACCCACCCTCATGACCTTATCTGAGGCTAATTATCTCCCAAATGCACCATTTCCTAATATCATCACACTGGGGATTAAGGACCCCCATGAATTTTAGGGGGACACAAACATCCAGTCGCTAATAGACACAGATGGATACTGACACATGAGTGTTCATGGTAGCGTGAATTATGATGGCAAAGGTAGGAACAACCTAAGTGTTCATCAATGGACGTATGATAAATTATGGTTTATGTACACAGTGAAATATTACTCAGCCTTAAAAGGAAGTGAAATACTGACTCATGCTACAACCTGAATGAGATAGAAAACATCAGGCTAGGTGAAAGAAGCCAGTCACAAAAGGTCACACAGTATATGATCCCACTTAAATGAAGTATCCAGAATAAGCAAATCCATAGAGACAGAATATGGATTGGAGGGTACCAGGATTTGGAGTAAGCATGAAGTGGATACAGTGTTTCCTTCGGGAGGATGAAACCTTTAGCAACTAGAGAGAGGCGGTGGGTTGAGCAACACTATGAATGTACCAAGGGCCACTCAGTTGTTCACTTTAAAAAGATAAATTTTATGTTATATAAATTTCACCTCAATAGAAAGGGGGAAAAGGGTGGTCCTAAATAGTAGACTACTATGGAGTAATGTAATTAAACCAGGAGTCAAGGACAGGCACCCCTGGGGCATGTGTATGCAACATGAAGGACAAGTAGAAGTCAGCAAGGGGACAAGGGGGGCAGCAGCAGGCTCTGGCCAGAGCCCATGACATCCACAGTGAGACAGAACAGAACTTGGCACATTTGGGAATGAGAAGGAAGTTAGGGCAGAGAGCCAGGGAAACTGGAGCTTGGGGTGAGCCAGGATAGGCAGTCCGTGGCAGGTCCTCATAGGCATTCTGACGCTATGGGGGGTTTGGTTCCTATTTTATTTAGCATTGAGGGGCATGAAGAAGGGAAGCGACATAACCGGATGTACATCATAACCTCCATCTGGCCCCTTTGAGAGGACTGGATTGAAGATGCACAGAAATGGTACCAGGATATTGATTGGGATCTCCCTCCCCCTCCCTCTGCCTTCCTGCCCTAACTTTTTTTTTTTTTTTTTTTCCTATTCTTGCTTTTATATATGAATAGAATCTGGGCTGAGTGTCGAATGCTTAAATCACAGACCTTTAACTCTCCAACTTCCACAGACATGGCTCCATGTTTTCTAACATTCCTGGAGCTGGGGGCATTTCTTTCTGTAAGCAACTCCCTCCCCTTTCTCTGTTTGCCACATTCTTGCTTTTTCCTTGAGATTAAAACACAGTTACCAAGCTCTACCCAGACAAAGCTCCACAACCCACTGCAGGCCTCCCAGGGAATGGACAATTTTCTGGTTCTGGAATGTTCTTCCATTGTTCCTTCCATCTCTGAAGGCTGCTTCCTTCTTTGTCCCTGGGATCTTTCTCAGGAATGAACTGAAGCTGCTCTGTCTCTACTCCTATCTCCTATTTCTCTTCGGCATCCCGCATCCTGACCCTTCCCTCTTAGACCCAGGCACGCTTGAGGATTTGTGTTCTGTCACCCTCTTTACCCCTGCAGTGTTGCCTCTTGGTTTGGGAACTAAATTCTGTCCTCACATCCCACTCCCTTACGTGCCTAGTTTCGTTTTTGTAAGACTGCCTGATTTTTGCCTCTGTCCCTTTTCACTTGAATCTTCTTATTTAGTACTTCTCATCTCTGGTTTCACAGAGCCCCTCATTTCTCGAGCAGTAGTGAAGGCGCAAGAAGACATTCTTGACAGTGTCTTTGTTTCTTGTGTCCTTTGCATATCGCCTGCATTTTCTCAATTTTTTTTTTCAAGTTGAAATTCGTCCTAGACCTGATGCTGTTGTTGCTTTGGTTATTCATCTTGAAGTGATGTGATGTGTAAGCAGGGCTGGTGTTTTTCCATAAACATTTTGAGTAAATTGTCTTTGCTTCCCCTTCTGGTTCCCTTTGGTTGTTCTTGGCTTCTCAAATCTCAAACTGGAGGGCTTCTTCGGTGTAAATTTATAACACTCTCATTGTTATTGAGCAGCCGGAGGGGAGTCGAGAGGAAGCCTGAGCTATGAGTCGTGTTCACAGGAATATTTATCTCGGCGGCAATTCTTTCCACGCATGGTGAAGCTGTTGTTGTTCCCGTCTTGGGGTCTTGTATTCACATCTAATTTGGCACAGCCTCTACTCCAGTATAAACTTTGGCTATGTCCAGGCTCCTTCCTGGTGCTACCTCTTGACACTTGGAGGAAATGCCTCTGTAACTCTGATCGGGTTTTCTTTGATGTGGCAGCTACGTGAATCCTAGGTCTTCTCCTGGTCTTTGTCCTGGGGGTCACAGAGCCCAAGCATCAACTATAGGAGTTTCCATCATCTAAAACGCACCCTCCACCTCATCGGGAAAACTTAGTGACTCCCCCCAGGGTATCCTCCACATTCTTTCTTTAATGCACCTGTCCTTACTATGTTGACCCCGGTCTTCTCCAGTTGGCCACCACGCTAATCCTGGACCCTCCAAGTGCTGCTGTCACAAAGGATGTTGGTCATTGAGGTTCAGGTGAAGCCCAGATTATGAGGTCCCCATCTGCCACATGGCTTTGCCATGTACCTGGGTCTTACCCTCCCACCCAACCCAGATAAGGGCAGAAGATTCCACCAGAGTGCCTGACTTTTGATCCTGATGACAATGCTCATGCTTAGGAAAGAGCTATGAAGTTGTACCCTTGGTATCTTCCTCGGGTTGATGCCTTCTGCACTGCGTCTACCAAAAACTTCTCGGTCTCCATCATTTCATGAGCTCATTCCCTAAGGTTCAGTTCTCCCCTCTCCATTCTTACCCTTTGTCATCTTTCCAATGGGGATTCAGCTAGGGGTGATGAAGAGGTTTTTAAAGGCTAAGAGGAGATCGACATCTGTGCTGTCCAATTCAGAGATCTGGCCCTTGGATTTCTTGGCTACATCTCTCTGAGCTTCTGCTTGCACTGTCTGTGTCCTAAGGTAAGAATATTTGCAGATGAGCCCCTGTGCAAGGTGGGTGGCCCGAGTCAATGATATTCAGATGGGTGCAAATGAACGCATTTAATTCTGCTCCCCAATATGCAGGCTTACTGACCAAACACAAGAGTCACCAAACTTGGGGAGAAAAATTTCACTTGGACCTTCTTTCAGCCGTTAAATTTCCATCTTTTCCTTTTTTCCTCCCAAACTGAGATAATATATGAATCAAGTATATAAGGATTTTTTTTTAAGATTTTGTTTATTTATTTGACAGAGAGAAAGATCATAAGTAGGCAGAGAGGCAGACAGAGAGAGAGAGAGGAAAAAGCCTCCCTGCTGAGCAGAGAGCCTGATGCGGGCTTGATCCCAGAACCCTGAAATCATGACCTGAGGCAAAGGCAGAGGCTTTAACCCAATGAGCCACTCAGGCACCCCAAGCATTTAAGGATTTTAAGGTAAACAGAGGAACATCAAGGATGCCTTTAAAAGGTTTAAAGACTATTAAAGGGCTACATAAAAAGTGTTAGGAGAGAGACCCAAATAAAAACTAAGGTAACACATTATTAGAGATCTTTATCCTCTCCCTGATTTGGGTATTTTTGTTGTTGTTGTTGTTGTTGTTGATGTTTGTTTGTTTTTGTTTGGGGTGTGTGTGTGTGTGTGTGTGTGTGCACACGTGCGTGTTTGGGAGAGGTTGCGATGACAGAGGCAGAGCATTAAACTAATCTACATTGTTTGGGAGATTTAAATTTTTTCTATAAGAAGCAAGCATATACAGCTGTAATGACCATAAAATAGGGACCAAAAATCAGAATAAAGGACCCTATTCCCCACCCAACAGGATTACCATATTGCTGATCAAATAAAGAGGAGACATATTTTCATCTACTTCAAAGCTAACTTTCAACCCAGACTGATGTTAGTCCTCCACCTTCCTGCTGTGTTCTGGCAACATGGAATAAAAAATTGGGGATCCGATGGGATAGTCCACTATGAACCTTGGGTCAATGTGACCAGGAACCTGAATAAATGACCAAGGTGACTTAATGACAGAGAAGCGATCAGTTAATGTATAAAAGTGTACAAAGAACTGGAGTAATTTCCACAGGAGGCAGAACCCTACTGGGGCCTCTTATGTGTTATTTACCAAAGGGCATGCCCTTTGCTGTCAGAACCACTTTCCAGCTTTCCTTGGACTCTCAACCCCTGTGAGATAGTGAATGTAACAGGGTAGGTGTACATTCTAAGAAAGAGAAGTACACTGTGGAATAAAGACAGTGAGAGATACCTGTGGTGGATAAAATATGACTCTTTGTGCATATACAAGGATTAGGGTAACTGGTGGAAGTCTTGCATTTTGATTTTCTCTTATATTAGGGCATAGCCAAGACCATGTTCTGACAGCTGCTCCTGATGTTTTGGTTTTAAAAACAAACCAACAAAAATCAACTCCACCATCTCAGACCAAAATGGGCGATCGTCAGATGGTGGGATTAATTTCAGCAGAAATAGGACAGTTGCTCCTTGTCGCCTTGTTTAAAGCCCTCCTTGCTAGAGCGAGCATCTGCTCCTGTGCCATGTGGAAAACTGTGAGTGTCCCTCTTCCTCCACATGCAGGGCCGTCGGAAGTCAGGGCTCGGAGGTGGGGTCCTGTCTACCTGCTGTCAGGCAAACAGCTCGAGTCATGATTATTTATTTACAACAGCTAATACAATTGGTAGTAACGACTTCATAGGGAACCTCTAAGTGCAGGCAAGATGAAAAATTTACTAAATTGGAGAATAAAAATGCATAAGAAAATGTACAGAATCAATATTTCATGGCCCAGGCTTTACCTTGCTGTTCACAAATCTATTCCCGAGTTCACATTAAAATTTAAAGCAACGTCATGCGACAAGTTCAAGCCCTGGGTTATTTCATGTTAGTTTAGCTTTAGAGGAGTTTTGTTGTCGCTTGTTTCATAAAGTCGTGAGGACCCAGGGAGAGAGGGACACTTAGGAAACCATTTAGCCAGGTGACTCTGCTTTTACTTTCTTTTTTTTTTTCGGGCAGGAAGACAAAATTGTGTCTGACGTATATAGAAAAGGTGGTTTTAGTTATTCTGCTTCTGAACCAGCTATGCCCTAACAATCTTTCCTGCTCAACCTTGCACCAGATTTAAAAAGGCTCTTTTTAGAACTGTTGAGAAGCAGTTTTTATTCTGTAAAAAATAAAAAATAAAAATAAAATAAACAATAAAAATAAAAATATAAAAATGTATTTCTATTTTATTTTATTTAAATTAAATTAATTTAAATTTTAAAATTAAATTAAAATATATTTTATTTTATGTATTTCTATAAATATTTAAAAATTAAAAATCACTTATCGAATAGCTACTATGTGCTAACCACTCAGTAACACCTATCTATGACCTGACTGCCGGAGAAGGGTCGTGGTTCCTACATCCATGTTTCCATGAAGCTATGAAATGACACTACAGGAAATAAAAAGCTAGAGGAACAGATACACAATTTGAAGCAATCTGGATACTTGAGGCCAAACATTTGGGGGGTGGGTGTAAGTTTTTAGGAAATGCAGAAAGACAATAACTAACAGCTCCTTCTTTTTTTTTTTTTTAAGATTTTATTTATTTATTTGACAAAGAGAGATCACAAGGAGGCAGAGAGGCAGGCAGAGAGAGAGGGGGAAGCAGGCTCCCTGCTGAGCAGAGAGCCTGATGTGGGGCTCGATTCCAGGACCCTGAGATCATGACCTGAGCTGAAGGCAAAGGCTTTAACCCACTGAGCCACCCAGGTGCCCCCAACAGCTCCTTCTTGATGAAGATGTTCTTTACCAACATCTTTAAAAAAGACATTGACATAAAGGGATAGACATTCCTAAAATCTACAAAATCTACAAAACATGACAGCTATACCCCAAAATAACTAACAATAACTAACAGCTCCTTCTTGGTAAAGATGTTCTTTACCAACATCTTAAAAAAAGACATTGGTATAATGAGATAAACATTCCTAAAATCTACAAAACATGTAGATATAGCTATACCCAACACATATATATAGATGTAGCTATACCCAACACTTTCTCTGGATTTTGTCTGTTAGTTTTGTTGGGGCCAGTACATGAGGCATTTGCAAACTATCCATACAACATCTATGTCAGCACTTACCATTATTCTGAGGTCCCTAAACTGTTTAAATGTATTACTTTGTCGAGATAGGGATTTGGACTGCACATAGTATGACTGGGATGAAAAGAAGAAGCAAGTTCTGTAGCTAGAGAGATAGTCTTGATAACTATCCAGAATCAGCTTCTCAAGGAAGCTTCATTCCTCAGTGCTAAGTATATGAAGATGTGGGAAGTTTGGTGTTAATATCAAGGAATCGTGTTATATGTGGATACCTGTGGCCTATTAGGGAAGCCAAAAGCTCCGCCCTCCAGTATGCAGATGAACATGCCTGAGCATGAACCCAAGGTGGCCAACAGCCCTTCTCCTTGGTCTTGAATGATCTTTCATCCCTCATGGGTCCAGAAGGATTCATGATATTGTTTCAACACCTTCCACCTGCATTTTTATTCTTCTAACCTGAAACCCTGAAAAATGGCTGTTTTAAGTGAAAATTAGAAATCTGTGTGCTTCTATTTAAACTTCAAGCCAGGGTGGTAATGAGAAGGTGAGAAGGGGACTGCTAACACTCTCCAGCCACAGCACAAATCCCTCTTGGGGTTCTTGACCCTGGGTGTCTTCAAGGGGTTACACACATCAGTACTTTATAGCATGTAGGTGAAGGGAATTTCTGGAGAAATAACTTTCTTTTCTTAGCAGAAGAGAAAGCCAGTTTGTTTCCTGCAAGCGGCAGAGGTGAAGAGAGGGATTCGAGAGCCTTCCTCTTGAAAGGACAGTCTGGGAACCGGCAGTCTGCAGCCACTGGGAGCCTGTCGGACACGCAGGTTCGCTCGCCCAGGCCATATCTCTGACTCAGCATCTGCTTTTTACTTCCCTATCAACTAATTGAAGAACAATTTTCATATGATGAACCACATCCATTGGAAGCGTAAACCTTGATGAGTTTTGACAGTTGTCTATGCACAGGAAACCATCGTGACTAAACACGAAATGTTCCATCACCCCAAAAACCTGTGCCCCTTTGTAGTTCTTTCTGCCACTGCCTTTCCCACATAACCACCCACTCTTACCATAGATGAGCATATATTTTATAGACACGGAATCGACATGGGATCATAGGGAAGGCTCTTCTTTGAGCCTGGACCCTTTCACTCCAAATAATGCGCTGGAGACTCCCTCTGAGTATCTCAGGAGCTCATTCCTTTCTGTCCATTCCATGCTGTAAGCACTACTTTCTGTGTCTCTCCATTCGCCCGCTAAGGGCTCTTTCGTTCCTGGTTTAGACCACCATGACCAAAGCTGCCGGGAACATTCATATCTAAGTCTTTGTGAAGGTGTCCCTGTGGGGTAAATACCTGCGTGTGGGATGGTCGGATCACATGTGGTGTGTGTGTTTTAAGTTTTTAAAAAAATGCTGGCTTTCCCAAGTGGTTTTTCCCATTCCCGCATTTCCCCAGCAGGCTGTGTGCATTCAGGTTGAACCAAAACCTCGATAACACTTAGTATTATTGGTCTCTTTTTAATTTTAGCTACTCCAGGGGTGTGTTGTTCTACCAGATTGGGGTTTCAGTTTGCAATTTCCCGACCTGTAGTGGATGTGAAGAGAGTTTGCGTTTTGACAAGAGCCCCCCTGTGCTTTATATACACAGGGAAGTTTGAGCAGACAGAGAAGACCCAGCATGAGGGCAGGCTGAGGTGATGATAGGAGCCGGGAAGCACGGTCAGTTCAGGGATGGGTAAGGACCAGCCATTAGAGGTGACTCCGGTCCCCAGGGCTCAGTGCTTTCTATAGCAGACGGAGAACTCTGCTGGCATGTGCTAGGTGCCTGTCACCGATCGTTCCTTCAACTTGGATTTTTCTTCTGATTTTGGGAAACAGAGTTTAAAGAAGAAAACTAAAGTTTCCCACTAATCCATGTTGTACTGATAATCCTTTTAAGCTAAAGCTTTGGTGCTGCTTGACTTTCCTACTGCCGCTCTAACGTATGACCCCATGCTAATTTCTTATCTTCCACACTGGAGGTCAGAAGTCTGAAAGGGAGCCTTAAGGGGCTAACATCAAGGTATTGGCTGGGCTGAGCCCCTTCTGGAGGCTCCAGGGGAGAATCTTGTCTGTTTTAGCATCAAGAGACCTTGTGTTCTTTGGCTGGTGGTCCCCTTCCGGCAACGACAGCATGCCAACTTCCACTTCCTCCCCAGCTTCTCACTGTGGTCTCTTTTCCCGTCACTTCTAAGGACGCCTATGAGGACATTGGGCCCTTGTGGATAATCCAGGATAATCTGCCCATCTCGAGATCCTTAACTTAATCACACCTGCAGAGTTCCTTTTGCCCTGTAAGCTCACATATTTACAGTCTCCAGGGATTACAATGGGGATGGCTCTCGGGACCATTTTTCTGACTCCCACACATGCATTGTTTTTTTTTTTCTATCCAGTATGACAGTACTTAAACAGCCAATTGGAGTGATGTGCAAATCCTCCCTCTTCTTCCTTGTAAGGAGGAAAGCCACTTTTATAGGTAGAGAGGAAGGTAGGAGAAGCTTGAGAGGTCCATTAACCCACGTGATTAATACCTACAAATAAGGATAGCAATAAGAATAATGGGCCACATTTATTCAGTTCTTAATCCAAGTAATGTTCTATAAAATTCATATCCATATCCATTTATTTAATCCTTAAAATAACCCTGCCTTGCTCTGAATGTCTGAGTTTCCCCAAAGTTGGTAGGTTGAAATCCTAACCCCCAGTGGTATGAGGAGGTGGGGTTTGGGGGAGGGACTTGGGTCACAAGGGTAGAGTCCTGTATATGGCATTGGTGCTTGCTTTTTTTTTTTTTTTTTTTTTTTTTGACAGAGAGGAAGATCACAAGTAGGCAGAGAGGCAGGCATGGGTGGGGAAGGGGATGCGGGTGGGGGGAGCATGCTCCCTGCTGAGCAGAGAGCCTGATGCCGGGCTCGATCCCAGAACCCCCAGATCATGAGCTGAGCGGAAGGCAGAGACTTAACCCACCCAGCCACCCAGGCATCCCTGGATTGGAGCTCTTTTAAAAGAGGCCTCACAGAACTCTATAGCCCCTCCCACCACGTGAGGACCCAGACGTCCGCTCTGTGAACCAGGATGTGGTTCCTGACCACCCAGCGAATCTGCCAGCACCTTGATCTTGGACTCCCCACCTCCAGAACTGCAAGAAATTAATTTCTACTCCTTGCAAGCCGCCCAGTTTATGACATTTTGTTAAGCAGCCATAACAGAGGACGACAAGCCTCGTGAGGGTCTATTACTGCTCTCCTCGCCATCCTACAGGGTGTGGACCCGAGACGCAGGGAAATTCAGAGACTCACCCAAGATCACACAGGTATGCAATTTCTGCCGCTCAAGTGTCCTTAATTAATTGATTGATTGATTGATTATTTTTTAATGCACAGGAGTAATCAGGGCTCTCCAGAGAAACTGAGCCAGTAAGGTGTATATTTAGAAGAAGATTTATTAGGAAGCAATGGCTCACACGATCACGGAGGCTGAAATGTCCCATAATTTGCCTTCTGCAGGCTGAAGGCCCCAGAAAGCAGGCGACATCATTCACTTGGGGTCTGAAAGCCTGAGAATGGGATGGGGTGGTCGGAGCCATTGGTGGGAATCCCACTCTGAAAGGCTGAGGAGGTGAGAAGGAAAGTCCCAGCTCATGCAGGTAAAAGGAAGAGATTCCTCCTTTCTCTGCCTTTTTGTTCTATTCTGGCCGCTCACATGCACACCACAGAGTGGGATGCACCCATTTCTGCCACCCAGAAATACCCTCACAGCCGCACCCAAACATCCAGGCAAGCTGCCACAAAACGAGCCGTCACAGCCAGATGTGGTGATGATGGTGACAAAGAGAGAGGAGGCCGAAGCCAGGAGGAAGGGGGGGACGTTAGCAGGAGCGTCCATGGTGGCTCAGGTGGGGAAAGGAGTAGGAATGGGAATTTTTAGAGGCAAAGAGAGAGAGGAGCAGGAGGAATGAAGCCGCTGCTGGAGGTTACTGAGCTCTGGGCCAGACGGCGGAAGGGGGCTGTCAGGAGTGCTTCCCGCCTGACCAGCAGCCGGACACCTCCCTGGTGTCCCAGAGAAGCCACTGGTAGGCCTGTGCTGCTTGTCAATGCTCTGGGGTGCGCTGGACCCTCACTGCTCTTCTCTGCTCCTTGACATCTTGCTGAGGCGAGACTCTGGTGACTGAAAGGTTTGGTTTTGCTCCGGGATCTATGCTAGTCATTGTCTCCGCTGCTTTTGGTTTGCTTCCTGTTTCTTGCTTTGTTTTAACCTTTTGTCAGGCCACCACATGAGCATTTTCCTGTAATAAAAATATTTTCCCAAAACATGACTTGAATGGCCGCCTAGCATTTCTCATGCGAACGCCTCATCGCTGCCGGTGCAAGTGGCGGTAAGTGCGTGGGGCGGCGGGACGGGCCAGGAGGAAGCGCGGGGCTGGCCTTGGCCGCGCTGGCAGGGACGTCGCAATTGCCACCCAGCAGTTTCCGGCTGCTCCCCGCATTCACCGGAGAGCGGAAGGGACTTTCTCTTGCTTGGGGTCATGACGTGAATGTTCTACCTCGTGTCCCTATGGTCAGAAAAGGCGCCTCAGCCATTCCTTTGCATGGGACTCAGGTGATGCTGGCTGAACTAAGTTCCATTAGGAAGGAAGAGTTGTCAGACAGGTCATCCCAAGCTGGACACCTTCTCAAAAGCACAAATAAGGCAACTTCATTTATAGATAAATATTTATATTATATATAGAGAAATATTATAAATATTTATATTATAATTATGTAATATTTATATTATAGAACTACAATATAAATATTACATAATTATAATATATTTATATTATAGTTATATTTAACTATAATATTGAATGCCTATTACATATTTATATTATATATTTACATATATAACTATCTTTATATTATAGTTATATATAAAACTATAATATTGAATGTCTATTACATATTTATATTATATATATTTACATAACTATTATATATAATATATAAATATATATTATATATAATTATATATACAATAGTTATGTAAATAGTAAAAATAGTTATGTAAATATATACAGTTATATATAACTATTTATATATAGTTATATATAATAAGCATATATTAAATGTCTATTACATATTTATACTATATTATATATATTTACATAACTATGACATATATAATATATAATATATAATAATATATAATATATATAATATATAATAAATAACATTATATAATATATTATAATATAAATATATTATGATATATAATATAAAAAAATATAATAAATATATATTGACTATATATTGATATATATAATATATATATAACTGTATAGTTATATATAATAAATATATATTGAATGTCTATTACATATTTATATCATATATATTTACATAACCATAATATATATTTATATATAATAAATATAATAAATATTAATATTATATATACATATATGATATATTATATATTGAATATCTATTACATTTATTTATATATAAATATATTTAATTTATATATATTTAAATCTTTATATACTTATTATATATTATTTATATATATTGTATACACAGGGGTTTAAGGGGGTTGGTTTTTTTAGTGGGAGCAGGGGCTGAGGGGCAGAAGGAGAGAGAGAATCTGAAGCAGACTCCACTCCCAGCATGGAGCCTGGACACAGTGCTCAATCCCAAAACAGCAAGATCATGACTGGAGCCAAAATCAAGAATCAGCCACTCGACCAAGTGAGCCACCCAGGCACCCACCATTAATATTTTTATTATCATTATTATTTACCCTAATAATAACAGCACTTACTGAATGTGTGCCATTTGGGAAGCACCATACTGCACACTTTCAATAAATTCTCTTATTTAATCTTCATTGTAAACTCCTGAGGGAGGTACCATCCCTCTATTACAAATACGGAAGTGGACTTGGAGATCGTCCCTTGCCTAAGCTCATAGGACAAGTGTGTGGCAATTTGAACCTCAAGCTCAGGTCTGTCGGATCCCAAATTCCATAACCTTCACCTTGGGTCCAACACTGCTCATGTCGGAGTCCAATCTGAATGACATACATATGGAATGTATGACCTGTCAGACAGCTCAGGAGATCTGTGCCACTCAGTTCCTGCCATCACCTCCAGCCTCACCTCCAGGGGACACATCTCTGCCCTCTCACAGCTGACCAGAGAGCTGCTGACATGGAGTGCTGGTCTGTTCTCCCTGCCACCAGCCTTTGGCTGCGAACCCCGCCCAACCCCCATAGGGCACTGTCAAGCAACACTGGAAGTCCCAGCCAAGCAACACTGGGATTTGCCTTTATTCCCCCAGCAGAGCAGACAAAACTCTAAAGGGCTGGACCCCGGACCCAGCCTCTTCTACCTTCCTCGTATCTGTTGGGGTCCAGGCTCCTGCCCAGCCTGGCTTTCGGGTTTTTGTGTGTCACACCTGCCACAACCACACGCTCCCCGCTCCCAGAAGCTCGTGTGTTGAGTCTGTTAATCTGTGTCCTGCCTTGGTCTTTAGAAATGGTTTGCAGGGAGGGAGCTGGGATGACGTAAGGTACAGCAAAAAAAATAAAACATTCAGCATTTGTTATAAATAACATTTTAATAGTACTCACTTTATTTTCTAGTAAAAATCTTTATTACCCACGTGTTCTCTAGCTGTGTGCATTTCAATTTTTTTCATAAGTGACTATAAATCTAATTCTCTATTGCTAAATAAGCTAACCAACATTCATTAAGAAGGTTCAAGTCTCTATCCGTACCATAAACAGGACGAGAAAAAAAATCTAGTATCATTGCACTGGAAGTCGACAGTGCCCAAGATCTTAGGAAAAAGTGGTAATCACTTATTACTTATTATAATTCATTAAGCTTGTAGGAAATATTTAGATACTTAATTGGCATTTAACAAGATAGCTATAGAGAGTAAATGAGACATTAAATTCTCTTCTTAAATGCCCATTAGATTTGCTTTAGAAATTAATTGATATCTAATTCATTTGCTATCAACTATTTTATCCTTTGCCAGCTGAGAAGTTCAACATATTAATGATAAACAGAGGCAGGAGAAGGGGGGATGTATACTTTCCGAGCTCAGCCTAATGTAAAAGGCAAAAGATCCTTATTACAGCTCAGTCTCCTCCAAGGGACATTGTCTTTGGGTTTAGAGGGAGAGACACCGTTGGACCTGTCCAGACCCTAACCATCAAAGGCCCACCTATACAGACAACACATGAGGGGACCAGAAGGCCTTTCGTGAGGACCAGGTGGGATATCAGTACACGGATGTTCAAATATATGGAATGTCTACGTGGTATCCAGTACCTCGGGGCCAGTCCTTGGGAACACAGAGGAGACACGTTTTGGGTTACTCTGTTTTTGTTTGTGTGTGTGTGTTTTTTTTTTAAAGAATTTATTTATTTATTTATTTATTTATTTGAGAGAAGGAGGATAAGAGAAAGAGAGCATGAGAAGGGAGAGGATCAGAGGGAGAAGCAGACTCCCTGCTGAGCAGGGAGCCTGATATGGGACTCGATCCTGGGACTCCAGGATCATGACCTGAGCCGAAGACAGTTGTTTAATCAACTGAGCCACCCAGGCATCCTGTTTGGGGTTACTCTTGACAGTAGAGCAGTGGATTAAAATTATAAGGAGGGGACAGGCAGCCGAGCTCTCCAGATGCCCCTTCCAGGAAGGACTTGCTGCCCCCAACGCTGAGAGAGCAGCCAACAAATTACCCATCCACTCCTTCGGGCTTTGCCTCACGTGCAGAAAGATGCCCACAAGGAGATGCACTGTTCCTGGGGCCACCACCCCAGCCAAGGAATGATTGCAGGACACATCACTTCGGCCAGCTATGGAGCAATCTTGATGGTTCATGTGTGTTACAAAAATTCCAGTGATGAAGTCTTAGAATATAAGTGAGGTTCAGTGGGGGAGGTCCAGAGTTGACGACCAAGAAAAAATTCTTGAGACATCTTTGGTGCAAAATGGTGGTTTATTAGAGCAGGGGGACAGGACCTGTGAGCAGAAAGAGCTGCTGCCCCGGGGTTATGAGGAATCGTCCATTATATACTTGCAAGTTGGGAGGGAGTTAGGGATGGCATGAGTCTCTAAGGAATTTTGAAGCAAGGTTTCCAGGACCTTGAGGGGCTGGCTATTGTTGGGAAAAAGGTTATTCATTACCAGTAATAAAACCTTTGTCATGAGACCCTTTAGATGTATATCAGTGGGCCATATGCTTGGGAATGATTGTCAACGTGTATCTTGGAGGGATTAGAGATAAAGTTTTCAAAGGAAATATTAAAGTAGACTTAAAGGATCCTGGTAGTGGGTAGGGGTTGGTCAGGCTAGGATAGCCCTTTGCCCTTAGCAAAGCCTCCAGGTGGAGGTAATTGAATCCATAGAGGAATGTCACTCTGCCCGTTTCAAGGGCTTGTCAGTGGGTAAGGAAATTTAATAATTTTTCTTTTGCCTCTGTTTCCCACATCACCAGAGGAGTCGGCCAAGGCTTTTTAGATGCGTTAGAGTTTGAACTTTCCCTTTGCCAGATCCTACTTCCTTTCCTTTTTGTCCATAGATATTGATGCCTAATCAACACCCCATATATCATGTATCTCACCATCTGCTTCTGGAGAATCTAATTTACAATGTGTAGTGGAAATTGAAGGTGCTTGTGTCCATTACAAGTGCTGTTATGGCTGGTACCCAGCTTGTTGAACCACTGGGTTCCTTTAAACTGCCCATAGCTACTTCTGGGAGTCATCAAGTAGTGTTTCCCAGGTATTGCCCCTGTCCATGGCTGGGGTTCAACTCTTTTTGATCTTTTGTGCTCTATTGTTTTTGCCTCTGCCCAAAGTTACAAAGTTACCTTGCCTACTTAATGACAATATTTTTCTCCTGTGGCAGAAATTGCCAGGTGATCACTTAATCTGCCTTTTCTTCTCTCTGGGCAAAGGATTAGGCTATATACCCAACCCCCTGTCTTGTCAAGTGTGCCCATGTGTAGATAAGAGAAAGTAAGCAGAGGTGATGTGTGCCTCTTTCAGTCCTGGCCACACCACACACACATGATTCTCTGAGAGTTCTTGTCTTCCGCTGGCTAAATGCAAATGACTCTGAGACCCAAGATGGAAGAAGCCTAGATCTCAACATTTGGCCAACATGGAAGGCCTCCCTCAGGTCAGGAATACTTATTTCCTTAAGTGGGAGATGAACTTCTATTGCCATAAATCACCAAGACTTGGTAGTTTATCAGTAACAACAGCTACTGCTGGGTGAACTAAGATGGTGCCCATCAGATACTGCTGCCTACTGCCAGGCACTCTGCTGGACACATCTGCCATTTCCTTGGATACCTCCATTTCCTACCAATTACCTCTCCTGCCACTGATGAGACACTATAAACCTAATTTCTCAAAATGACTCCATGTTCTCAACACACAGAAGTCAAGAAGAATTTTTAAGAATGTGAGCAGACCATGTCTCTGTCTTTCCTCTGTGTCATTATGCATTGATGGATGGACCTCAAAGTAATACTAATCATACTTTAACCTAACAAATATCTGGAACATGATCTTTAGCATTTTATTAAATCAGAAATTCCTCTCCACAAGAAGCTGACCCAAGAGGATCAACATTAAGCTCTACTCAGAATTTCTCCTTCCCTTTTGGTGACTAGATTTTGAGTCTAAGCATGTTTGCTCTTCCTAATTCTCTCCTCCTTGATCTTGAATTTCCCCCATGAGGCTCCTCAGTCAGCCCTCAGTGCATGCAGACTTCTGAAGGATTGGCTTCACCAAGTTCTCATACATGGTTCCATGAGTATAAGGGCCTCACCACTGTATGCTCAGCATTTAAATAGCTTTCTGTGTACAGAAGATGCACAGTGATATTTGTTAAATGAACAAAGAATGTGTGTAATTGAGTAAAGAGAAGAACATATGATCAAGAGACCTTTTGCTGTCCTGCACTGTGGTCAGTCTTGGGGAAGAAAATACCAGGTGATAGAGATAGAGGACTTTGAGAATTTTATGTTTTTGCTGCACTTGACCCTGTCAGATGCTCGCTCAGCCCAGTTACCATCTGTGAGGACTAATTTTTTAAAAACGAAACTTTATTTTCTCTGAAATAAGAAAAATAGCTATAACCTCAAACCATAAACTATGAAACAGGCTAGACAAATACCATGGAATCTGTATAAAAACAAGGTGAAACTTGACATCTCACAATTCTCTTCAGACCTTGAACATTGGAACAATTTTTCTAGAAGTCACAGGATCTTAAGAGCCTAATCTAATCGTTGTTTCATTAGAGCCTCAAGGTCTAGGGGATGATCCAATCTCTAGAGCAGGGAATACATTCCTCTAGAAACTTCCGAGGCAGGGGGTGGCTTCTGAAGCAGACACTAGAGACATGCCAATTCCATCCTGTTTTATCAGCCTTCTAGATGAAGTTGTCAAAGGTCAGGGGAGGTAAAATAAGCAAAAAGTAGCACAGAGAGCCTTGCTACCTAAAGTGTGGTCTGAGGAGCCTCAGCACATGATGCTGCATTATATGTATCAACTGACTGGTCTTCATACCCAGATATTTAGTCAAACACTGTTCTAGTGTTTTTGTGAAAGTATTTTTTGATTGGAATAATATTTGCATAAGTGGTCTTTGAGTAAAACAGTTTGCCCTGCATGATGTGGGTGGTCCTCATCTAATCAGGGAAGGCCTTAAGAGAAAAGAAAAGAGAGAAGAGAAGAGAAGAGAAGAGAAGAGAAGAGAAGAGAAAAGAGAAGGAAAAGAAAAGAAAAGAGAAAAGAAGAAAAACCTGTAAAGCAGAGGAATTCTACCAACAGATAGGCTTTGGACAAAAATCACATCTCTTCCCTGGGTCTCCAGCCTGCCAGCCCACCCTGCAGATTTTGGATGCCAGCCTTCCAAAATTATGTGAGGCAATTCCTTTAAAATAAATACCTCCCCCTGTTCCATTCTGTTTCTCTTGAGAACCTGTACTCACACACCATTCAAAAAATATCTCTAAATCCACTTACCCTGTGTCCTTTTTTCCTACAACCTCTCATCCTCTAGGAAGAAAACAACATCACCAGGCCCAAGCCTCTAAATTCATGGTCTATTCTACTCATCCAGCATTTTGCATTGATGGTATATATAAAAAGTCTTATAAGTTGCAGGCTTTTTTTATGAAGCTGAAATGAAAGCTCCTGGGGAGCAAAAGAAAAAAAAAAAATCCTAATGTACTAATCACCAGTTTGCAGTTTCCAGAGAGGCAACTTGTACACTGAAGGTGAAATGAAAGCTAACAAAGGTTGGAGGAAGCTACTACATTCAGTATAAGAGAAGTATCTAAGAGCTCGTTTTTCCTTCTTATATCAACTCTTGAAGGTCTCTCTTTTTTTTTTTTCTTGAGATTTAATTAATTAATCCAAGAGAGAAGAGAGAACATAAGCAGAAGGCAGAGGGAGAAGCTCTCTGCTGAACAAAGAGCCTGACATGGGACTTGATCCTAGGACCTCAGGATCATGATCTGAGCTGAAGGCAGATGTTTATCTCACTGAGCCACCCAGGCATCCCTTGAAGGTCTCTTACAAAGCACCATCAAGCATCTTCAGTGATGGGACTTTGATGTCATAGAGCGTCAACTGTTCTCAGTGTTCTACCAGTCAAGTCTTGTCTACATGCCAACCAAGCAGCTAGACCTTCAGTCAGTTCAGCCGACTGTAGTAAGACAATCCATGAGTGTCCCAGTAGTCCATATTCTATCTTTTCACACCAACTTGCATGGTCTTGGACTGTAGCACTCTCCAAAAATTGTCTTTAGATACTGCATAGTGAACAAGAAAGGAGAGCATGTCTTAGTTATCTCTGGTTCACAAACAGAAGTAGAAGGATCACCTGAATGTCTTGTTTAACCTGCAGAATTCCACTGCTTCTCAGTGTCCTTCTCCTCCCTCCATCCCAGGATTCTGATTCACGGGTCCCCGGAATCTGCTCGTTCATCAGCTTCTCCCAGATTATTCCAATGTAGCTGGCACACAGACTACCCTGAAAAATTCCCAGCTAGAGAATTTAGGTTTCTCAGCACAACTCATTGAGAAATGGAATGAATAGAAGTAAAATAGTTATGAGACTAACTCATTGACCTTTCCTCTGCAGGTGAAAGGTTACTTCCAGCTACTTTAATCCCCTGGACTCAGGGCTAACTAGTCTTGTGTTGGTTCACAGACTTCCTGACATATGGTCAAGTGACAAATTGTTGTTGTTGTTGCCAACCAAAGAAGTGAATATCTTCTGGCAGTCCCAGACCCTAGTCTATGAATCCAGCTCTTCTGTTTTTATTAAATCACTTAATATGGAGAAAAGACAAACATAATTATAAAAGACATAAGGAAAGACCTAAAGAAAGGGAGGAAATGTTTAGACTTTTCCTCGACCTCAACAGCGAATGCCTTAGACTGATTCAGGTTTGTGACAATTTTGTGGATTCCAGGCAAAGAGCAAAAAGTCAGTATCATGTAAGGAATAAGCCAAAAGCTCCCAGATCCATGGTTCATGAATTCACCAATTCTCCAAACAAACTTCAGAAGTTCTACTATAACCACAGTCAACCTAGAATCCAGCTCAACTCTGCAGGTTATCCAAAGCTCAATGTGGACAAATTCCACCTCCTAATATAAGCCACAACATAGGCTTTAGAGAGACTTTAGTGAGACTTGTATCACATCATGAGATAGAAAGTACAGGAGGGATCCTCACAAAGCAAGCATGAAGGGTGTGCGGCGGTGACCACAAGGAGAAGGCCTCTCCCATTTCTGCTCTTCCATTCCTCCTCACTGCATCAGATCCCACATTAGCTCACCCTTTGTTGCAACCTAATTGTGGCTCAAAAGGACTGACTCTAGCAAAATCCATAGAAAGAGTCTCTAAAACAAAGCTGGTGACTCGACGAGTGGTTGATAGGCTAGAAGCTCCGTGCCAACCTTTAGAAGAGAAAAGACAGAGGAGTTTGCTTTTGTTTATCTGAAAGGAGCATAAATGTATCCCAAAGTAGGTTCAACTTCAATAGCATTACAGGTGATTGAAACTTTCCAGAATAGGATAAAAGGAGCACCTGTAGTCAGAGTGAAGCCCAGAAGCCAGGAGAGCCTAATAGTCCACAACACAAAGTAATAGACTTCATGACTCAATAGACACTTATAGGGTTATAAGATGTCTGTGCAGTGGGTTGAGGTGTTAAAGGAAGGAAACATTAAAAAGAGAGAAAAGGGGGGTTCTTGCTTTTGAGGGGATCACTATAGACCAGGCCTGGCAAACTCTTTTTTTCTGTAAAGAGCTAAATAGTAAATATTTCAGGCTTTGAGAGCCTCATGGTCTCCATTGCAATGACCCAAACTTGTTGTCACACAAAAGCAGCCACAGAAAACATGTGGGGGAGTGGACATGGATGTGCTCTAATAGAACTTCAATTCCACAGCCCGGTGGTGGGCTGAACTTGGCTCTCTAGTCAAGTTTGTCAATCCTTGGTCTCGACTAATAATTTAAAATTTGTAATTATTCTTGCTGGAGGAAACAGAAGAGAGAGGAATTGAGTGGACCTTAATGAACAAGAGAAGAAAACTGATACTTATTGACAACTATTATATGCCAGGTGGGGTCCCATCTAGGGTGAAGCAAGACAGGTGCCTAGGATGCAGTATTGAAGGAGGTGCTCAGTCTCAGAACCCTGAACTTACACACACCTGGTGTCAGGCACTTGGTGTATGTTTCAGCCCCTGGCCTGATTTAATCTTCACTAAAGACACATGAAAGAGTTGTTATTCATGTCACCACCCCCCTTTACATATGAAAAATTCATAGCTCAGATAGATTAAGTGATTAGCTCAGAGTCACCCAGATCATAGGCAGCAGAGTTAGAATTTCCAACCTTGATCTACAAAGTGTCAAAATCTATGTTCTTTGAAATGACCATTTGTAGGCAATATGCAGGATAAGGGTGTTTTGCATAAAGACAAAATGTAAACAAAGATGCAACATCACAAAAGTTCTTCTCTCATTTAATCTTCATAAATGTTTATTAAGGTATGACAAACAACTGAATGCTCTCGGAATGATAATCTCCATGAGGTTGGCAAAGAAGAGCACCGAGAGGTTTGGGGCTATAGGCTGCGAAGGGCCCTATTGGAAGACCAGGCAGTTCAGGTCAAACTCGGAGATTTTTTTCAGGTTGTCTCATGCCCTGACCCCTACCATCTGGATCTTATAACATCCAAGACTCAGACGATGGCTGGAAGGACCCCTGGCTCTGTCTCCATCTGTGCTTCTGGGGTTCACACACATTTTTAGGGCTCAGTTCTTCATCCAGTTATTATTCATCGCTGTTTCAACTACCATCCAGGTGGAAGTTAGAGGGACAGTTTTCACATATAGAGCTGAGGACAAGAATCCAGAGAACTCTCCTTTAAAATACTTACCACCATAACAATTTCACATTTCTTTTTAACATCGTTGCTTTGATTCCTCTTTGACCCATTGTTCAGTTTGGACTCTATGAAAAGAGATGCTAAGATGAAGTTTGGGGTATGAGATGTTTATTATGTAAATAAGGATCAACCCCTGTAGAAGGGAGGGGGAGGAAGTTAGTTTGGTCAGAAAAAGAAGTCAGATCATTATGTATGGCCCAGAAAACCTCAGCCAACCTCGCAAGGAGCTCCAGGGAAAAAAGTGTTGGGTAGGAGGGCAAGCTGCCTAGAAAGGGCATGACCTTCAGCGAGGCAGGTTTCTGCAGCTGAGGCAGACACTGAACTCAAGGTTCTCTGCTGACTATACACCTCTCCTTCCTTGGAAGAATCTGGATGGCATATCTCTGAATGATCTACCCCCAACTGCTACTATAGAGGATAAACCACAAGAGGATAAAAATTGCATCTGGTCTTGCTCACCACTGCATGCACAATCCCTAGGAGAGCTAGGTATGCATTGTACATGTGGTAGGTACTCAAAAAGTCTTTGTGGTTGAATTAATTAATTACTCAAGGCAAGAGGTAGCCATAACAGCATCATACCTCCATGAGTTCTCAGAAACCAAGACCTCTGCTAGACTTTTCTAGCAAGAAGACATTCCCCACTCCCCCCAAGAAAACCAGTTACATTAATTTAAGATAGAAATATGCACATTTTGGGGGCATCTGGGTGGTTCAGTGGTTAAAGCCTCTGCCTTCAGCTCAGGTCATGATCCCAGCGTTCTGGGATCGAGCCCTGCATTGGGCTGTCTGCTTAGCGGGGAGCCTGATTCCTCCTCTCTCTCTGCCTGCCCCTCTGCCTACTTGTGATCTCTGTCTGTCAAATAAATAAATAAAATCTTTTTTAAAAAAGAAATATGCACATTCTATGGAAACGTTGCAGAGTATGGCAAGTGTCTCATGCAAAGCTCTTGGAGCAGATGAGTTTTGAGTTGAGTCTTGAAAGATAATCTGAAATGTATCAGGCAAAAATGGATGTGCCTGGAGACAGGCAAAGTGGTAGTGAGGAAAGAACTGAAATCATAACCAATGGCTCCATTTGCCAACAGAAGCAACCAAGCACAACAGGGAGGAAGGGAGGACACATTCCATGTTGTCATGTTTGGTCAACATGGGGCATGCACGAGGAAGATGCACATGAATGTGAAGCTCAGAGGTGAGCTCCAGAGCAAAACCATCCAGGAAGAGATATTCCCTCAATTTCTCCAAATAATGGGGAAAAAGGGGGGCGCCAAAGAAGATAAGCTGGTACACTTAGACATGTGGGGTGGAGATGAAGAAGAGGATATATTATTTAAGGTACTTTCAGTTACAAGGGTCTAGAGAAACCCAATTTGAGCTAATAAAGACACAATAATAAGAAGTGACCTCTCCCTATCACTCATTTCTCTATCTCTCCACCTCTCTGCCCCTTGCTTTGCTCCCCTGCTCAGACAGACTCCTTCCTATGTCAGTGAGCATCTCAGTGTTTACAAACCAAGGGCTCTGTGACTGCAGAAACGTCACAGGGAATGACTGTGACGATGATCTGCATGTTCGCCCTGAACCGATCACCATGGTTGTGGGCGTGTCGAGGGCTGTGATAGAAGCAGCAGGGTCATGGGTCCCATGTTGTCAGATTAGTGGCTTCGGTCACCAGAAGAAGAAAGAAGTGTGCTAGATGGACAAAAACTATAGACGCCGCAATGATTTAGAAAAGGCCACAGCAAGACAGCCAGAGAAGGAGGATAGGAGTGCAGAAGAATAATGCCCACAGTTGAGTGAGTTTCAAAGGCTCTCAAACATACACAGAGATTGTACACACAAAGACACATGTACATACAAGCACATATACATATACAGATACACAGAGACCAGAACAAACAAAAGCATTAAAAAAAAAAAAAAAAACCTTAGTGACTTAAACACCAGCAATTTATTCTCAAACAGTTCCGGAAGCCAGGAATCCAAAATCCCTCCAAAGGCTTTAGGGTTCCATCCTTCCTGGTCTCTTCCAGCTTCTGGTGGCCCCATACCTTCCTTGGCCTGTGGTTGCATCTCTCCAATCCCCATGTTCATCTTTAGAAGGCCATCTTCTTTGTGGGTCTATTATTTCAAATTTCTTGGACCTTTCTCTGAAAAGCACACCTGCTATTAGATTTTGGGGTTACACTAAACCCAGATGACCCCAATTCAGATCCTGAATTTAGTTACATCGACAAAGACCCAGTTTCACAGAAAAGTTAACATGCACAAGTTCCAGGAGATAAGACTTCCACTTATCTTTTGGGGAGCCACGATTTAATTCCACTCCCCATGAAGCCAATACATGAAGCAGATTGTGCATGAGACCATGGAGAAAGGCAGAGACGGGCATTCTGGGGAGTATGTGTCCCATCCAAGACCATTCATGTTCGCTCTGTGTGGCCAAACTAAACACATCCAGAGCCCAGATATGGTCCACGGGTGTCCAGTTTGGAGCACAGGGCAATCCTGGATGGTCTTCTTCCTGGATGAGATCTTAATAGTGAATTCCCGAAATGCAAATTGTAATTGCAATGACAGCCGAAGATGCCAGATTTTTCCTAAAGCCTGATGTTCAGCTCAAAACCATCTCTGCCATCCACTCTCTGCTTGGCAGGAACTGGCAGAGAGATTTTATCACATATGTAGCCTGACAAATGAGTAAGTGGCTGAAGGCCATTCCGGTTCTGCACAAACCATAAATCTTACTCCAACAACAAACAAAGCTCAGCAGAGTGGCCCGAGCGAGGACTGCATTTGTCACCAAACCATCAGAACTCAGTGCTGGAGCTTCTCTTCCTGGCTGAGATCCAGGGCCTGTGTCCTGGACTTTCGACACCTGCCCTTCTGTCAAAGGGGGGGCCCGTGAGAACTTCTATTCAACAGCCAAACCCTAGTGAATCCCGGGCCCTTGGCCATGTTCTCCATGTGTCTGTCTGTCTCACGTAACTCTGGAGGCTTGGATTAGGAGCTACCAGTTAATACCTTTGGTTTTGCTTCTAGAGAAACCCTAAGAAGATAAACCAGTCCATACGGTGTGGAGTCCGTTGGCAATTAAGATCTAAAAGAAGCTCTTACTCCTTCTGGAAGGAGGAGGAAAGGAGGTCACTCACGGGAGTGAAAACACTCCCTGGGGAGTGAAGCAAGACTCAGAAGTCCAGGAGGGAAAGAGGTTCATTAGCATCCAATCAGAGACTCGTCCAGCACTATGGACCCAGACAGGGATCGCTCATGTGGAGCAGGTGGATGTCAGCGCGGGCTGCTGGGGATGGCAACGTGTGTAGCCAGGCGGCAGGAGCTCTCCTCCAGATTCACAGTGAGCACACAGTGTGATGAAATGTCAGTGACAAATCCAGTGCAATCAGGTGAGAAATCCCGCCTGAGTAATAACACCGCCCCATCGTTCATTCCCACCGCCTCCAGAGCCACAGGCCTGATGCAGAGAGCTCACAGCTGGCTTCCCTGACGCTGAGCTCTGCACAGGTAAACCTTTGGAAGACCCTCTTCCAGAGCCCAGGGGTGCCGAGAAGGTTAATCTTGTCATGTCAAGATTCTCTTCAGATGCCAGACCAACTCAACATCAATTTGACACAGATTTCTTTGGGGGAATCTGGGTTAATCTTTCTGGGCGGGCTGTCTATTCCACAGACAGGAGACTGGTCAGGAGTTAGCCTCTACACCTCCTGTATGACCACCCCCACCTCTGCCCCCCAACCCCGGCCCTGTCTCCGAATTAAAAATTTAAAAGGGCAATTAAATTTTAAAAAAAGCAATCCTATGTTTACAGGCCCTCATAGGTAATTTATAAATGTTGCATTGCAGGTCCCGTTTTGTTTAAAGTATTTAATTTGGAGAGAGGCTTCTGTGGGAATGCAGAATCTGTCCCAGATGCCCACGGGAGATGCATTGTAAAATGCAAAATGTTCTGCTGACATCAGTGACAGAGGCAGGGATGGGAGCCCAGTTTCTTAAGGATTTCTTTGATCCTCCGTGCATCGGCAGACTACCTACACAAGAACACTTTGGCCGCTGAGTCTGCTTTGTATCTGTGTGCCAAATAAATTCACAGAGTCATGAATACTCAAGGATCCCAAAGATGCTAAGCTAAATGCAATACGGTATCCCTGATTGGATCTTGGATCCAAGAAATGGACAAATGTGGAAAAGCTGGTGACATACGAATAAAGTGGGGAGTTTGGTCACTAGGAAAATACCAATGTTAGTTTCTCTAACAAAAGAAACTGTGATCAGGAGGTGTTAACAAGAGAAGAAATTGAGCAAAGGGTGTATAGGAACTCTCTGTCTTTGCTATTTTTCTCTAGATCTAAAATTATTCCATAGTGCCTTTTTTTTTTTTTTTTTTTTCATTTTAAATTGTTAAAAAATGCTCGAGGTCACCAATCATGTTTGCTAACTCTTCTCTGGCCTGAAGGTCTGAAAAGGAAATCTTTGCTCCTGGCCAAACTGTTGCATCCACAATCCAGTGTAAGGAAAGCAGATTGTAGGCCCTTCTTTCTCTTTCAATCTGTGTATGCTTCACCATTGCAAATTACATTGCCTATTAATCTTTTTATTAATTTCTTGTCTGTTTCTCCCAGCAAAATGGAAGCTTCCTGAGAGCATGGCACATGACTACCCCATCTCACTTCTATATTTCTGCTTCCTTGCAGGGTACCTTTTAGATGGGATGCACTAATACAATTTTATTCAGCCTAAGAACAGAAATTCCTATTTTTCCCATCCCTTCCCTGCTCTTAAGACCCGCCACTCCTGGAATCAGCGGCTCTGGCAGCTCTGTAAGTTGTTTAAACAGACACCAAGCAACCAAAGGAGGTGAGAGTGATGTTTCTTTTCAGACAGAAGATGAGCTCCGTGGGCCTAGGAGCGATGCGTATCTTCTTCCTGCCTGGGACATAGTTGATATTTACTAAACATCTTTGGGTTGAATGTCGGGAAACATGGAACCAAGGAAACCAGAGGAATGGGGCTGCAGATCCCATAGGAACTGAGGGAAGAATCTGAATGAGGGCTGGTGGAGGAAGAGAAACTGTTAATAAAAAAGAACACGATTACTATTCCTTAATAAGTGTAGTTTCTCGTGGCATACACAATTTTACAAAACATAGTAGAATGGGGGTGCTAGTCATAACAGATCGAGCCCATCATTTTAATGAGGCTCAACATCTTTTAATCCTTCCAACTTCCCAGATTTCATCTTTGATGCTAGGAATTTGAAGATCCGTAGAATATAGTCATGGTCCTCCAGGAATGTATCATTTTGTTGGAGAAACAAGTGGATGAACAGAAAATACAAGGGTAGTTATGTGAGTAACATACCATGAGAAGGGAGAACTCTGGCCTGGAGGAGGTATGGGAGAGGGGGCTTTTCTGAAGGAAGTGATGCCTGAAACTTCGGTATGCAGGAAACGCAGAACTTACTCTTCTGCCTTCTGTGCAGAAGGAATAGCATGAACAAAGAAAGGAAGAAGATATAAGAAAGTGCAATGCTTCTGGTACAAAGGTTGACAACCACTGTCCAACAAGCTTTTTGAAACAAAATTTATCATGGTGGGTCTCCATTGATTGGTTAATTCGTTTAGCAAGTATTTACTGAGAGGCTACTTTATGCCAAGACTAGCAGTAACACATAGGATGTATAGCTCAAGTTTCATGTCTAAAAAGAACTCACATTTTAAGAGATTGATTGCAACGCTGCAATGAGCTTGAAAGACCTCACCCATAATCCATTCTGGACCAAGAGCCTTACTTTAAAACACTTTTTGTCTTGCTGCTGGATATGTATCCATTCCTCAATCAATATCACTATTCATATCTCCTGCCCTAATTGTTTTTTTTTAATTTTTAGATAGTAAAATAAAAATTTTAATTTCTATATAGCTTATTTCTTTCATTATAGATGTCCTACTAAACATATTTGCTCTCCATACATTATAGTATACTTCTTTCTTTGATTCTTTAACTACAAAATACTACCAGCAAACTCTCACTCCTTACATTATTATCCCATGCCTATTTGGCTAATATCAGTGTAGTACTTATATTAAAAAAGCATTTTAACCTTACAAAGCTATTCTCTATCACTGATATACCTATACATGATTTTTTTTAATTTTTTTTAACTTATAATGTATTATTAGCCCCAGGGGTACAGGTCTGTGAATTGCCAGGTTTACACAATTCACAGCACTTACCATATCACATACCTTCCCCAGTGTCCCTAAGCCAACCACCCTCTCCCTCTTCCCCTCTCCCCACCCCCACCTGCCACCCTGGCAACCCTCAGTTTGTGTTGTGAGATTAAGAGTATCTTGCGGTTTTTTTCCCTCCCGATCCCATTTTGTTTCATTTATTCCTTTCCTACCTCCCAAGCCCCCCACATTGCCTCTCAACTTCCTCATATCAGGGAGATCATATGATAATTATCTTTCTCTGAATGACTTACTTCGCTCAGCATAATAACTTCTAGTTCCATCCACCTCATTGCAAATGGCAAGATTCCATTTCTTTTGATGGCTACATAGTATTCCATTGTGTGTGTGTGTGTGTGTGTGTCTGTGTGTGTGTGTGTGTGTATCACATCTTCTTTATCCATTCATCTGCTGATGGACATCTAGGTTCTTTCCATAGTTTGGCTATTGTGGACATTGCTGCTATAAACATTCGGGTGCATGTGCCCCTTCGGATCACTACATTTGTATCTTCAGTGTAAATACCCAGTAGTGGGATTGCTGGGTCATAGGGAAGCTCTATTTTCAACTTTTAGAGGAACCTCCATGCTGTTTTCCAGAGTGGTTACACCAGCTTGCATTCCCACCTAATTGTTTTAATTAAGATTTTAAAATTTATTCAGAAGCTGTGCATGGGATTATCTCTTTTAAAAATCTATGTTTATCTGCCCTATTATATAAATCTCAGCCACGATTTCACATATTTGTGTTTGATTCTTCTTGATCAGGCTTTTCTACATCTAAAAAAGTTTTTGTTTATGGATTTGCTTTTTCAGAATTTTTTTTCATTTCTTTTCTTGTGCTATTTGTATGTTGATTTTGCTAATCTTCAAATAACTTCTCAAGTTGAATACTTTGCTTTAATTCTTTATTTTTGAATTCCTTATTATTGAATACTAATGCTATGATTTTGTTGCCTGCAATAGTGTTGACCCGATCCCATGGGATTTGATAAGCACTAGGCCCATTATTTTCTAAATAGTTAATGTTAGTTTTTTATATTCATATGATTGAAGAAAGAGATTTTCTTTACCCATGACTGCCAAGTGTTTTGTTTGTTTGTTTTGGTTTTTTTAGGAGAGAGTGGGAAGGGGGATAAAAGAAGAGGGAGAGAGAAAATCTTAAGCAGACTCTGCTCCAAGCATGGAGGCTAACGAGGGGCTTAATCTCACAACCCTGATATATGACCTGAGCTGAAACCAAGAATCAGGTACTTAACCAACTGAGCTATCCAGGCACCCACCCAAGTGGTTTTTATTTAAACCTATTCTTTCAATTCCTCGAATTTATTGTACTATGGTTAGACAAGGTGAGCTGTTAAATTTCTACTCATTAGAATTTATTAAGGATCTCTTTATGGCCAAGACTATGACAAATTTTACTAAATTTCTAAGGATTTTGGAAAGAATTTTTTTTTCCTTCTTTATGGAAGCCAATGTTAAATATTCATATATGCAGCCAAATAAATTTTAAATATAAAATTTCATATACAGATTTTTATCTTCATGATCTATGAAAGAATGAATGCTTTATCTTCCATAAATAATATATATGAAATAAAATGAATGAAGACTATTACCACATCATTTAGGATAATTTATTTTATCAACACAAACCATACCTATTTACTATATAGTGCTTTAAATTATACTTTGGGTGATATTAATTACCCACCTCTGGTTTTATTTGAATGTGCTAGAATATCTTGTGTAATTCTTTCAGTTTTAATGTTTGCCAATGAACCTTAAGTTGCCTAAAGTTAGATTATTCTTTAACTCAATTTAATTTATTTTTTAATAGAAGGATTTAAACCATTTGTTTTTGGTTTAAATAATTGATACATCTACTCTCATTTTCTTTGAATGTTTTCTTTCTGTTTTTCCTGGAAAAGCTGAAAAATGAGATACCCTATGTCCAGTTTACACCATGATAAATCTGCTATGGTTAAAATTTCTCCTCCTTCAGTCATCGGATTAGACAAAGTTTGAGGTCCCTTCTCTATTTACATGACCCTTAGGCTTCCTTTATCCACTGAATGGGACCTCCCATTAATAAAGGAAGCTCATTTATTATCTTAATTTCTCCCCAAAGATGTATAAAAATATATATATAATTTAAGAATTAAACTGATCTATTAGTGTTGGGCATGAAAAGTGATCAAAACCATATAATTGCTAAGGAACCTCATAAAATCAGAATGCTTCAGTTTATGAAGGTATGGCAACTGTCACTACTGGCCAGAAATGTATGAGGAAAGGACAGATAGAGACCTTCTAGAATAAATATCCCCAAATTCAAGGAGAAAGCTGCCACCTCTACTGGTATCTCCTGATAAGGTTGCCTCTGACACCACCATATGATTGTAGTGAAAGGCTTGTGTTTGGAGGAAGCCACTCCTAGGAGCATATTATAAAACGTTGCATTGAAGAAAGAGTTTTGGTGACCTAAATAAGTCCACATCAAACATGTACACGTTTGAGACAGTCTGGACAAGTTTACTTTCTTCTCACTCCTATCTAAGTCTGAATGATGGAATCTTAGATTTTTAAATTAACAAAACAATTCTACATCATTTGTTTCCTTATTTTTCATTTACATTATGGTATAATCATAGTAACTAAAATCATTTCTACTAAACTCTGTATTTTTTTTAAAGATTTTATTTATTTATTTGACAGAGATCACAAGTAGGCAGAGATGCAGGCAGAGAGAGAGAGGAGGAAGCAGGCTCCCTGCCAAGCAGAGAGCCCAATGTGGGACTCGATCCCAGAACCCTGAGATCATGACCTGAGCTGAAGGCAGAGGTTTTACCCCCTGAGCCACCCAGGTGCCCCAAAATTTGCCTTTTTTTAAAAGATTTTTTTTTTATTTGAGAGAAAAAGAGACAGCACAGTAGGGGAAAGGGACAGAGGAAGAGGGAGAAGCAGACTCTTTGCTGAGCAGGGAGACCAACATGGGACTCAATCTCAGGACCCTGGGATCATGACAAGGGCAGATGCTTAACCCACAGACACCGCCAAAGGCCCCTAAAATTTGCCATTTTAACCATTTGCCATTTTTAACCATTTTAAGGTGTATAATTCAATGTCACTCAGCACATCTCACTCCTCTAGCTCACTCTAGAACTAAAGGAGATATCATATCCATGGAAAAGTCACCCTCCATTCTCCACTCCTGCCAGCCCCTAAAATCACCAACTTGCTTCCTGTCTCTGCGATTCAACTACTCACATAAATGGAAGCCAGCCTTAGGTGTCTGACCTTTTACACTCAACATAGTGGTTTCAAGGTTCACCCATGCTGTGGCATGGATCAGCACATCCATCCTTCTTACAGAAGGACCACATTCCATTATATGTCTATATCACTTATTGTTTATCCACTCATTTGTTGATGGACACTTGGGCTGTTTTCGCCTTTCAGCTGTTGTCAGTGGTGCTTCTGTGAATATTGATGTACAAGATTTTTTTGAACACCTGTTTTCAATTATGGCAGCTACACACCAAGGAGCGGAATTGCTAGGTCATATCATAATTCTATGTCTCAGATCTTGAAAAATGGTCACCATTTTACATTCACATCAATAATATACGGGTTTCAGTGTCTTTCCATCCCTGCCTACCCTCGTTATTTTCCCTTTGCTGTTTTTTTTTTTTTAATTATAGCCATCCTAGTGGATGTGAGGGGGTATCATGGATTGCTTTTGCACATTCCACGAGCTAAGATTTTTTTGGTAAAGATTTCTTAAAAAAAAAAAAAAAAGGAATACACAAAGGACTGTGTGTGGCCCTCAAAGCCTAAAATATTTACTTATCTAGTCCTTTACATAAAAAGTTTTCTGTTCCTTGATGGAGAACCTTGTCACCATTGCAGAAATACCTTTGGGACAATGCTCTGAGTGTGTAATAAACTGGTTAGTGCCTCCACTGTAGTTTTAAATTCAGCAATCTTATGTTTTACCTGCATCCATTCTTTCCTAGTCTTAATTTATTTCCTGCTTCCTCACACTTTTTAAGTGTAATATCCTCCTGAATGTTGTTGAAGATGCTAATTCTAACTTTTGTGAATGTCTCTCTTCTTTTAACTATTGAACATGGAGATGTTTGCTCTCATTATTCAGAGATCCTCTTCTTTGGACAACCTCTATCTTTTACATGTTTGCAGAACTTTCTCTATTTGTTCACCCTGAGAAGCAGAGTTGGAACTTTGACAGATGGTGTAGATCCCCATCTCCCTTGTTCCCATAGAGAATACTTTAGATTTACTTTTCTTTAATTCTGCCAATTTGAAAATCCCAAAGCCTAGGACAAGAGGAAATAGGGCCCAAGTTAGACACATTTCATCATTTTGGCATTAGGCTGGAAAGCTCCCCTAACTTTATGTGGAAATGGCCATAAGCTCATTGCACAATACCCACCGTCATTAACGGGCACAGACACTCCGCTGGGTGTGACACAGGCAATGGCAATGTTTTTTGGTCAGCTTCCTTGCCAAGAGTAAGTTTATAATGTCTGGCATGACCACCCAGAGTAATTTTGGGGGCCCAAATGTGCCTCCCAAAATACCCATGGTCCACCCTTCCAATCATCTGTGTGAATGGACCATGCCGTACTACCATTTTTTTTTCCCCCAGGTCCTTCTTAGGCAAAATCTTAGGAAGCAACACTTGGGAAGGTTCATCGTTCCATCCATTCTCCTCTGAACCATAGCTGGCAGGAACTCTGATCATTGTGACATATAAATGGCACCGTTCCCTCTGGTGCTCTACTGACATATAATATGTCATTACATCCTGTTGGTAAGTAATAGGACTAAGGATACTGTGGTAAGCTATTCCCGCTCACAGTATCATTTATCCACAAATCTCAATTTAGCCTTCATCCTTATAGTTTCCAGGGAGTGAAATTTAGGAAAATGATGAGTTAGCCTCAGTTATCTATACCTTTAGAAATCATAGAGGTTAGAAACACAAGGACCAGAAACCAGACATCACCAACCTTCTGACCCAGGCTTAGCCCTTTTCCAAGAAAAAGTACCCGCAGGGAAACTGAAACCTTCCAACTAATAACAGATGTTGCAGACATGATGAGAAGCATTATGTTTTCCCGGGACCCAAATTTCTAGATGAATTATGAAAAGGAATCTGCCTTTTATCTGCATGTTTGACAGCGGGCACAGCAAACATCCCTCTCAGACAGTAGGCACTAAATAAATAGAGGGTGAGAAAAGTCTAGCTGGCTGACTCGCTGGAAGACTGGATTTTTCACTCCTCATCCAGATGTTTTGGCTTCACAGAGGCACTGGTGGAATCTGCCAAGCTGATTTGCGATCTCTGAGTGAAGGGCGGGACCCAAGCACAAAGCATCCTACCGGCAAATGAGCACATGGCACGGTCGTCTGTGAAATGAGGTCTCACCGGCTGCAAACGCAGGCGTGTGACAGACCCGCCGGTCCACTTCCAAGTGCTTCTGACAGACGAGCCCCCCATTTGCATACATCTCCTTGGGACACCTGCTGGAACTGTTAAGTTATTATTAGTACTGATAATGGAGTCTTCAGCAGGAATGTATTCATATTTCGAATGTTGTCAGGGCAGATTGTTTGGCTGTTAAGGAGAAAGCCAATCAGACATAAATATTTATGCCTGGATGGATGTCAGATTCTCTCATCAGGAACTGGATTGGTCTTAATTGAATCTTGGGGACAAATTTCGGCTCAGGGTTGATTGTTCGGCGGTTGGCTTCCTGTGAGCAGACCTCCCTCAGACCATCGCCTGGATTCTGGCACCTGGGAGTAGGTAGGCTCTCTCAGAATCTTAGCGATGTGAGGGGCGCCTGGGTGGCTCAGTGGGTTAAGCCGCTCGGGTCATGATTTCAGCGTCCTGGGATCGAGCCCCGCGTTGGGCTCTCTGCTCCACAGGGAGCCTGCTTCCCTTTCTCTCTCTCTCTGCCTGCCTCTCTGCCTACTTGTGATCTCTGTCTGTCGAATAAATAAATAAAATCTTTAAAAAAAAAATAAAAAAAGAAATAAAAGAATCTTAGCGATGTGGATGAGGGTGCATTTGGGAGGACACTGGTGGAGTTTTGTGGGACCCGATAAAGGGAATGCCACCAAACCAGAGCTGGGCTTCCCAAAAGCAATTCACAGATTAAGCCGGCCTGGGGCTGTGATCCCCGTAAAGACAGGGACTGTGTCCTGAATGCTGTCATTCTCTCCTTGTTGGTCTGCGCCACTGCCTGGAACAGGACAGCCCCACAATGTGTGTGAAATCAATAAACAGACTGATGGTGACAGGCGATGGTGGGGTGAGCTCACAGAACAGCTGACTCTCACTTTTGCAGGACCCCCATGAGTCTAGACTCGTGTGCCATCCAGGACAGACTCTCACAGAGAACCAAGGGTAGTGATTCCACGAAAAGCCGGCCTCTGGGGCCAGGCATGTGGGTTCAGAGGCTCTGGTGCTTTCTAGCTGCGAGCCTGCATAGGCAAGCCGTCAGAATCTACAGCCACAGTTGCCCTTCCCCATGCGGCTGTCGAGCACATTCCCTGGGGTCACAGTGCACATGAGGCAGACACTGCCAACAGGCCAGGTATGAGGGGGCAGGTGCTCCCTACAACGGTGCCTGAGCCTCATCACAACCCCAGGAGGCAAACCCTTGAGGCAGCCCGGCTGTGCAGATGCAGCAAGTGACCACCAGGCACTGTGCTCAACAGTGATAAGCCAAGTACAGAGTGTAAGAGATTTTGACGGTGCACCCATGCCTTCCATCCACTCAAGTCCAGTGGGGTCTGGACAGCGGGGGAAGAACCCTGCCCCACGGGGAGAGAGGCCGGCGGAGCCAGACAAGTGCGGGGAGCTGGACTTTCAGGAGAGGACCCGAGGCCGTGCTTGGGAAGGCGCGCTGGACCATGTCCTGGGCAGGAAGCCCTGCAGGAGGGCCGGCGGCTGTTCCCGGGTTCACAGAAAGGGGCTTACTCCACAACAGGGTGAGAGAGGGGCTTGAGGCAGGCAACTCTACAAAATCGAAAAACACACACATTTGACTTAAGAATGACAGTCCAAATGGCAACTGGGACACTTTTCATCTCAGCGTCTCGCCTGCCTGCCCCGAGCAATGGACGGAAGGATACCTCCTCAAAGAGCCCCCCGGTGACTCTGAAATCAGGCGACGTGCGAGGCGTCTAGTAAGTGCTCAATAAATGCAGGCCTCTTTCCTTTCCTGCTGATGGCACTGGGCTCCTGGTGTGATTACCATTAGCCAGGTCATGGGTATTGTTTGCGTTGGGAAGGAGGACGGAGGGCACAGACACTGGCGGTCACCACTGCGTTCCCCCGAGGCTAACTCCTCAAGTTCCTTGTTGAATTGTTTAATGTCTACAAGTGTCTCATTTGAAACCAGGAAGCTGCCGGAGGGCTCTTACTCCTGTTTTCCCAGAACCTGGTGTGGGACGTTCTCAGGAGAGTCTCCCTGCTTGAATGGACAGGTGGGTGGAGTCATGGGGGGGGGCGGGTCCGTGTCGGGAAGGGGGCAGACTAAGGAAGAAGTGAATCACCAGAGAAAGAACTGGTGTCTGGTCCTGGTTCGTCCAGCCTCCCTAAGAATGTTCCTCTCCATAAATTGTCCCCCTTCGGTTCCTCCCAAGTAAAGCAGAGGAAATGCTCACCCACCAGATCTTCCAAGCTTGCCGTGTTTGCTGAGGGGAACTGAAACCGGGCTGATGGGGCCCACTGGATGTGTGGACATTAGATGAAGGACGTCCTGGCTCTGAGGAACCGAGGAAAACACAGGTCTCCTTCCCTATCGAGAGGGAAACACTTTCCGCCTCCCCAGATAAAACTCATCACATGACAGAACAGCCATAGCTTCTACCAACCCCCAAAATGAGCCCTATATTTTCCTTGTTAGTTAGCCTTTTTTTTTTTTATAAAACACTCTAGAAAACCGTCTTCAAAAAGAAACTCCTTATGTGCCCTTTCAGAAAAAAATTAAAGACAAGACCCCAAAGTCATGTCCACAAGCAAACTGGCCTTTGGGCTTGTGGGCAGTTCCCAGCCCAGCGCAGGCCGGTGGTCTGTGCCTTCTGACGTCACAGCCCCACGAGTGGGATCGTTCAGGGCTGGGCAGGACAAGACATTCACTGCTCACTTCTCATTTCCCAGCCCTTTGGTGCTCCCAGATGTTTTAATTACAGAGGAAAGGGAGCGGATGATTCTGGCCATATGTCTCCATTCCACACAAATAAATCTCCTCGCCGTCCCGTGCAGCTCTGTGGCACTGAGACTGTCCCACCGAGACTGATGCTGTCGGGCCTAATCACCGTCTTCAATCCTTCAGTGAGCATGTTAATTCAGGGAACACCAGCTAGGACTGCTGTCCCAGGGAAATACTCAATCTAGAAACAATTAGACTCGCATCGCAGTGAGATGCTGCCCCTCCTCTGGGGAGCTGGGTGCTCCTTCAATCGGAGCGGAGGGAAGTCCTCCAGGAGTTGGGCAAGGCAGGGTGAGGTCAGAACATAGGGCAGGAATTTCCACAGGACCAACAGCGGCCTCCGCAGCACCTGGAAACACAGGCATGTGGCCATTATCTGTGGCCTGCCTTCTGAGATCTTCCAGAAGAACCCAAGACATGTCACTTACCCGTGACTATAGTGTGCACACACGTGCACGCACACACACATTCACACGTGTGTGCACATATGCACACGTGTGTGTTGCACACGTATCATCACATGTGCAAAAGCATGCACACATGCATTGCACTCATTCACACGTGTGTGCAATTCATTCACGCACATGTACACATATCTATACACAGGCCCATGCAGGCACACGCATGTGCACACACACATGGATTAGTGAGCTTTTCTGAGGAAATAGCAAAAGCTGGCAGATGTATTTAGCATTCTCATTCAGTTTCACTAAATGCTAAATTTGCTTTTAAACTGAGCATTGCCGTGCATAGATTAAGAAGCGAGCCCCTAGAAATTCTATGTGGTTTGGGGTTACTGATACAGTTTTCTACAATGCCATCATGCCTGGGAGTGAATCTAGAGGAGAGTCCAAAGAGTTTAGTGTTTCCAAAGTGTAATATACACTCCAAAAGTACACGTAACACATAGGGCACAGACAGGAATGAAGCCCTTGCACCTTTAGTCAACATGGGGATGAGCTTTTACAAATGTTTACACCATGCAACCACCACACGGATCAGGGAGGGATCATAGCCAGCATCTCAGAGGCCTTCCTCTGCCCTTTCCAACCCATAAGCCCCACCCGCAAGGTAAAAGGTAGTCTAACTAATCTCCACGGATTCATCTGGCTTCTTTCTGAGTTACACGGAAAAGGAGTCACACGCTCTCCCTCAAGAGACTGTTTTTGTCAACAGTATGCCTGTGGACTCACCCGCGCAGGTGTGCAGGCGAGAGTTCCCTCTTCCTTATTGCCAGACGATGTTTCATCATCTGAACACCGTTGTCCCCACTTATTCGCGGGGCTAAGCCCCCAGCAGACGCCTGAAACCATGGATAGTATCAAACCACACAGAGACCGTGATTATTCCCACATGTACATGCTTGATGTGATGAAGTTTAATTTACAAATTAGGCACAGCAAGAGATGAAGAACAATAACTAGTAATAAAATAAAACAATTATAACAAAGGACCATAATAAGTTATGGGAATGTAGTGTCTCTCTCTCTCTTTCTCTCAGAATACCTTATTCTGCTGTACTCGCCCTTCCGGTGAATAAGGTGACTGATGAGTTAGTAAAATGCCTGTATGAGGGACGCCTGGGTGGCTCAGTTGGTTAGGCAGCTGCCTTCGGCTCAGGTCATGATCCCAGTGTCCTGGGATCGAGTCCCACATCGGGCTCCTTGCTTGGCAGGGAGCCTGCTTCTCCCTCTGCCTCTGCCTGCCTCTCTGTCTGCCTATGCTGGCTCGCTCTCTCTCCCTCTATCCCTGACAAATAAATAAATAAAATCTTTAAAAAAAAAAATGCCTGTATGATGAGAGGAAGTGAGGGGAATGACGTAAGCACCATGACACAGCATCAGGCTACGACTGACCCTCTAGCCGGACATCAGGAGAAGCATCACCCACTTCCAGACCGGGCTTGACCGCAGAAAACTGAAGCCAGAACATGGCTAGCCAGAGATAAGGGGTGACAACTTTCACCACAGCCCCAGTTCATTCTACTGAGGATAGGCCCTTGGGTGGGGTCCACTTTGGCCCCAGGATCATAAAAGCTGTCACTATGAAAATCATTGCACATGCACACTTGTCTTCTCTGCGCATAAACCCCAACACGACATAAGGTGGGATTGGAACACGACTGTTTCTTGAGACCAAAATGATATGTGCCAATCAGACTGCACTCTGATCTCTTCCCCTCGTGGGAGTCAGACAATCTAACAAAGATAGGTACCTGCTTGGGTCCTTTCTGTGTTGGAAATGCCACTTGGGATAAGATCCAAAGCTTCTGTGTCCTGGAGCCTGGTTCTCCTTTCTCCCTCATAGTGCGTGGGACTCCAGTCACCCCAAACACCTCCCTGTGTGCACCTCCTGTCTGTCCTCTCTCCCGGCCTTAGCCATAGGCGTCTCTTTGACCTAGAGCTGCGCCGGCCTCTCCCTGGCGCAGTCCCCATAGTGGACTTCAACACGCTTGCCACTGCCCCCAAAAAGCTGCCCCACCATGTCTTATCCACTCATTTTATTTAATTTTTTAAGATTTTATTTATTTTATTTGCCAGAGGGAGAAAAAGAGAGTACACAAAGACAAGCAGGGGGAGCCACAGGCAGAAAGGGAGAAGCAGGGAACCCAATGTGGGACTCGACCCCAGGACCCTGAGATCATGACCTGAGCTGAAGGCAGGCGCTTAACCCACTGAGCCACCCAAGCATCTGAGTCTACTTGTTTTCTTTTCCAGGGTCCCTTGACTCCATGCTCCCGCCGCTGGGTGTTTTCACCTTGCTTCCTTCTGTGCCTTGAGCCCTGGTCTGTATAGATTTGCTTTGTCCTGTTGGCTTCAATTTCTGTGCCCATAGCTCATTTCAGTCACGAAGCTCCGTTGAAGCCCGTTGTCCTTTATGTATTGTGTCTTGACAACGTAATCCGTTCATGCAGGCTCCACTCAACAAACCTCCATGGAATGTATGAGACTCCCTGTTAGTAGCCAAGCTGGGGGTGGGGGGGAGGAGGAGGGAGTGGGACCTCTGGGACATGGAATCTCTATTTTTGGACTCCTCGGTCTGGAGAAGAAGATGGGATAAGCAGGTGGAGGGGCGGGTTGTGGACAAGGCCTGCCACAAAGTGTTTGTGGGTCTGAGCACTGGACTCACCCCTGACAGCCACGTGATCCCATGCAAAGTGCTCACCGACTCTGGGTACTGGACCTGCAAATTCCCTGACTCATGGGTCTGTGGGAGGTCGATGAAAATGAGCGTAAGGCACCCAGGACCATGCCAAGAATCGACAGAATTGTCGAATCACCACGCTGTATGCCTGAAATGAATATACTATTAAAAGTCAACTCTACTTCAATTAAAAATTTTTTAATTAAAACAATTTTAAAGAATATAGTAAGCTCTAAACGGAGGTCCCTGATTGTATCCGATACTAGAAAGGAATGCAGAAGAACAGGGGCTACGGGGAGTGTTCCCGGGGAAGGAAGCGGAGATCACAGAAAAAAATTTTGGTTTCAGAGAGATCAAAAATGATTCAAACGGGGGCGCCTGGGTGGCTCAGTGGGTTAAGCCGCTGCCTTCGGCTCAGGTCATGATCTCAGGGTCCTGGGATCGAGTCCCGCATCGGGGTCTCTGCTCAGCAGGGAGCCTGCTTCCCTCTCTCTCTCTCTCTCTGCCTGCCTCTCCATCTACTTGTGATTTACCTCTGTCAAATAAATAAATAAAATCTTTAAAAAAAAATGATTCAAACGAACAAAAATCTTCCAATATTGGGTGAGTGACTTGTGAGTAGTAAAAGGTCACTGCCTATGTGGCTTTGTGTAACTGACTTGTGAAAAGAGGAAGAACACGTGACTGTCCAGGGAAGGAGTGAGAGAGGGGAGAAGCCTTCCCCGCCTGCCCGGCAGCAAGTCCTTTGCACAAGGAGTCCAGCCAGACCAAGTTCCGTCTCTGCTCCTGATGCAGCTTCTCACCTGGAGAGACCAGAGACCTGGATTCCCACATCCCATCTAGGGCCAACATTCTCTCAGGCAGGAGAGAGAGATTCTCAAGGGCAGTCCCAATTCCACACCATGCACTGGTCCTTGAAAGACTGAAAATGGAACCATTCGGCACCCAGGCAGCCCAAAGGTTCATACTCCTTCTTCATCTGGTGCAGCCCAAGAGAGGTCTTTATCTGGTTCTGAGCCCAGAGGGCCACCAAAGAAGAGCATGGCATTAGTGTGATCCCATTCTGCCAAGAGGCACTATGTTTCCTTGTTTACTGTCTTGGCCTTGGGGAAGGAGGATGAGTTTAAGAGACTCCCACTTGTCCTTCACCAGCTCTCAAGGAAACAACATGAGATTCTGCCAGCTACCAAGTATCTACATTCCAGGGGTCCATCCAGGGATCTCAAGAGTGAGTCCTGGGTAGGATTGCAGTCACTATGAACCCTCTGTGAGCTAAACTTGAGCCAGGACTCCTGGGTCCTATATGACCCACCCCCAATAGGCAGAAGGGCTTAACGATGCTTTAAGTCTCTGGTCTCAAAGGCAAATAACACCTGTATCCAGGTATCTTTGAAATGTCTATGTTTGCCCTCATTCCCGCATCTAGTGACCCAAATACACTCCAAGGATCCCTTTGGTGTGGGACTAGGGGCATCTCCACCACTGATACCTTCTGTGAGGTTGCAGGGATCTTCCTCTTGGACTTCTTCCCTCAATCATTGGTTTCATAGCTAAAACTGGTTCATTTCCAGAAACAAGCACTTGATCAGAACTTTTAGTTGGGGTGTTTGCCCTCAGCCTCTTCATTGTATATTCTTGATATCTTTTGACTGTATAGACTGAACATCACACTTGGTGGCTGCCCTAGGGTCACAGTGTTCTATTAAAGCATCCCACAGCTCTCTGAAGACCAGGGTCTTCTGGCTCTGCCCAAACTTTGCCGCCCTTTATGATAATTGTGCCTACCTTGCTTCTTCAGATAAAATGTTTTGGTATGTCTAAGTCCACATGGAATTTTATCATACCCATTGCTAACCGGGGCTCTGGTACCATCAAATCTTCTCCTTCCATCATCCATGATCTACAGAAGACAACACCACCAAGCTTCTCAGCAATACTGGTAATTCCCTTCACCAGCACACATCTCGTGGCTCTGGTACACAGAGAGCCCTTTGGAAGCCTCTCAGGAAACATGATGGCTGATGTCTTTCCCAAACTTATTTAGGATATTTTCTCTGGAATGCCTTTGATCTTTCCTTCCAACACCAGCCATGGAAGTTCTAGTGTTTCTGACTCACTTAATATGGGTCATGCTTTTCTCCAACTTTCTAGGATCCATCTCAGAAGTGTGTTAGGACCCTCTGTGGGGGTCTTGGGCCAGATACTAAATTCTTCATCATTGGAGGGTGCTCTTATCTCAATAAAATTTCCCATATACAACTTAATGTTTTCCTCACCTTGATTCAGCACCCTCAGGATGCAGTGCCATGCATATTTTCATGGGACACTTTTGCGAAAGGGATCACGTGTTTAGGTCAGGCCCACCACACTCATGGGGGATAAAAATATATAGGGTCTACACACTGGAGGTCCTGGTCCTGGAGGACCAGGAATCTTGAGGACCATCTTAGAATTCTGCCTATCGCATCTCTAAACCCAGTGATAACTACTGAGCTGTGAGACCAGAGGTGTCTCCAGAAGTTTCACTTGTAAGGGACTCAGATACAGTCAGGAGAGCTCCCATCAGGAATATCCAAATTCATCCATTCCAGGTTCCACCACCCCCTCAACAGCCTCCTCCGCAGACAATACAATAGAAATACTCAAGAAGTGTAGCTTGCATTCTAACCGAATGCCTGATTCTACAAAGACCTGATTCTCCACCACATCACTTTCTTTTTCAAGTTCCCAGGTTATTTAAAGTTCTTCACTCCTTCTTACAGATTTATTTCTCACTTGTAGGAAATAGAAAAAGGATTCAGCCAGTGGGTCCCTCCCAGGCACATGGCAGATGAGAAGCACTTTGGGGAGTGGCCCAGGAAGCCGTGCCTTATGGGACCCAGCCTCCTGTGCGGGGCCAGCCTGTGAGGTCATTGCAGCAATGGGCCCCCCACCTCCCTGAAAAGACCGGGAGTGGGGATGGGGTTGTGAGCATCTGCCCTCCAGGGCAGTCTTTCTTTTAGTCCCTAACTGACTGCCTCTGTGGTTTACTGCATACATTAAAGAAAATGTATGGGTGCTAGAGCCTGGAATTCAATAGCTCATAACTACAATTAACCACCATTAATTAATGGTTGCGAGATAAATGAGCCATGCAATCCGTTTATTCCTGGGTTGCAAGTATTTAAATTCACAGTAGGATGCAAACCCATTTTTCACCCCTGTGAATTTAAAACAAGTTTGAATCAGGGCTGTGTGTTGCAGGAGCCATGCAACAATTTCCTTGCTCAGTAGCTCACGTCTAAGGTTCCATGAATGGGAAGAGGCCAGCAGAGAAAAAGAAGTCCCATGCGCTACAGCAATAGGAACAATCTGGAATCTGAGCATTTGCCCTTCTAAGATAATAAGGACAATTAGTATGTGATGAGACTCTGTGCCAGGCACTATGCTAAGAAAGATTTGGGTACCGTATGAGGTTAATCTTCACCAAGTCCCCATGGATGGTATTATTAATATCCCTATTTTATGATCAAAGAAGTCAATGCTAAGAGAGGTTAAGAACAGCTGTGGAAACAAAGTTTCCCTTCCTCATTGCCAGATTTCTTCCAGGATGCTCCCAAAGGGTGCCTTCAGATGACAAGTCTCCTAATTTTTACATCTCATCCACGGACTGTGTCCTGACTTATCAAAACTTCTCAAATATTAACAAAATATTCTGTTTATCTTTAGGTTATCAATTCATCACCTGGACAGATATAAGAGTCACAAGACAAGGAAAAGGAGAGATTTTGATCTTACTTAATAGGAAGCAGAATGAAATGGGGTTCTTATCTGCCCCACTAAGAGGTTTATCAACTACAAAGGGAAAAATAGTAACTTTACAGAAAAGAACCTTGGCCATCACCACCTCAACCAAGGAATCAAAGCCAACATCATCCATGATAAGACATGTCGACATCATGTACCCGGACAGGAAATAGAACAGAACATCTCTTCTGTGATAGTCATGCCCCCAAATGTCCAACCTCAGTCTAAGCATGAGGAAGAAAATTAGATGAGCCCAAATGGAGGGGCATTCTACAAAATAATTGGCCAATACTCTTCAAAAGTTTCAAGGTCATGACGAAAGACCAAGGAGTTATGGCAAATTGGAGGATACTAGAGACATGCCTGAAACAGAGAAAGGACATTAATGGAAAAGCAACTAAAATTCAAATCAAATCTGGAATTTAGTTAATAACATTGTTCAATAAGGACGGTCTGGTGTGGTAAGTCTGCTCTGGTTACGGAAGATGTTACCCTTAGGAGAAGCTGAGTGCAGGGAATGTGGGAATGCTTTATGCTACTACACAATTTTTTTCAAAATATTTTTTAATGAAACAAGATCTCAACACAAGATCTTAGGCAACGTCCAATCAGAATTTTTCTAAAAAATGACTGCCTTTACACACAAGCATGGAGAAACCACTCTGCTTTTAAAATGCTTCCTTTGGCTAGATTTCCTAAATTTAAAAGGTCTGAAGGAAATATGTCCTATTGATTTACAAAACAGTTTGAAAACAAATGTACATTCTGCTGGAGAACACCTAGCGGAAGCCTGTGGAGTTGGTAAATAATACATGTCCTCGTCCACGTAGCAGGGCACGGCACAGGGATCAGAGCAGATAGGGAAAAACAAAGTAGCTAGAGCCTGAGATTCTTCAGAGAGAAGAGATGGAAGAAAAAGATAGTCTGAGATGTATGCTATAAGAAATAATCAGGATTTGCCCACTTTATCTACCATTTAATTAGCCATTTCTTGGTCAAATAGCATCCTGATGGTTTATTTTTATAGAATATCTCGCGGAACACAAATTGAAAAGAAATTAACCTCAATGTTGACATTTTCAGAGTAAAGTCGAGGAAGCAGCTGAGCAGAATCATGCTTTTGTTTTGTTTTTAATCTTTTAGAGTGAGAGAATCTTGAGCATTTTGAACAACGGGGAAGGAACAGGTGCGGGGAGCAAGGGAGTGGAGGTACGAGACTTCCCGGATGAGCCGTCATTGTAAAACACATCCAAGCCTCACAACCACTGGGCCACACACACCCAGACTCTCCCAGGTCCAGAATCACATGGATCCCAGGCCAGCAGAAAATTAGCAGCTCTTTCCTAACCTACCCCAGGCTTGGAAGGAATCATTTGTCTGCTTAAGGATGGGGTGTGGAGAAACCAGCTCATCTGGGAGGTCAAGAGATGGGTACAGTCTTCACCTGCTTCTGCCTGGCCCACTGAACAGGTGGCCTGAACTTCGAGCCCTTAACTGTCTTGATGACCCTGCCAGCCCCTCTTCAAGACTGGAATGTCCTCCCAATGTGCACTGTGTCTGTGATCTCCCTTGTGTTGAGTAAAATGTAATGGTAACATGCCCTGTGGAATTGGGAAGCATGGGGGTGTGATGCTTCTGATGCCCAGGATAGCTTCACCCTGAACTCCCATATCTATGCATTCGTGCTGCTCCTTGGTGGGTGGGCCCTTGGTGCTTCCCTGGAAACAAGTGACACTCAAGCTTGTCCTATCCACTCATCAGAAATACATGATAAGAGTCACATCTGTTTTGCCCACTGCAGAGTCTGGTGTGCATGCCCAGTCCCTCTCCAATCTTCCTGGCTCAGTCACAGTAAACAATAGCACCTCATCCCATGGACAATAACTCTTCAGGGACAAATGTCTGATTAAGCTGCTAAACATTGCTGGTCATACCATAAGCTTATACCCACAAACGTCTTTAGATCATTTTGCAAAAGTGGAGATTTTTATTCAAAAAACACATCCTTTAAAAAGAAACACAGAAAAAAAGGTAAAAGCAGAAGGTATTTATTTCTGCATCAGTTTAAGACATGTTTTAAAACAAGTGTCAATAGCATACCTATCTAACAGAGGAGAAATGTAAATAAAATTACACCAACTTGATGAAATAGTATACAGCCAATATAAATGTCAGTTAGCAATATGACCAAGCAATTCCATATTTGCTTATGATAAAATGTTACAGGAACAAAACAGAATACAAAGTCCTAAGTACAGTAGGAGTAAAACTGTAGAAACTGGGGTGCCTGGGCGGCTCAGTTGGTTAAAGTGTCTGCCTTTGGTTCAGGTCATGATCTCAGGGTGCTGGGATGGAGCCTCACATCAGGCTGCCTGCTCAAGAGGGAGCCTGCTTCTCCTTCCCCTACCCTCCTGTGCTCTCTCTCTCTCTCTCTGTGTGTCTCTGTCTCTCAAATAAATAAATAAAAACTTAAAAAAAAAAAAACCTGTGTCTGCATGCGGACAGCATCTAGAGCAAACATGAGAAACGAAAATGACTTTATTTGAAGCTTTTATTATTGTCACTAAAACGGTGTGGCCCAGTAAACAAAGAACTTTTAAAATGAAAGATGAAAGAGTTCAACCCAAAACAGCAATTTTCAGAGAGAAAACACTTATTGTTGAGTACCTTTTCGTGTGTTTTTATTCCCAAGAAAAATTATTCCATTTGGGAGAATGGATTATGTTTAAAATGATACATAAAATATCTAAAAAAGGATCCTAAGCTTTGCTTCTTCCAGCTGATACCCCTGAAGGCTACAGTGGGTGCTTTCCCTGCAGAACATGCCAGTGGGCTCAGTGGACGGGAGAAGGGAGGCAGGTAGGGAAGAGAAGGATGTGTCTGAATCTCCCAGGGAGGCTTTTTATAAACACAGAGCCCCATCCCTCCAGCCGCCAGAGATTCTGAGCCCAGTCCTTGAACTTGGGAAAAACTCCCTAAATCAAGCCAGCCCCTGCCCCTTGTCTCCCACCTAGAACCACAGATCTATGGCTTTCTTTTACTGTGTATTTTCTATCCAAGGACCGGCCATAAAGGGCAGGACAGGAATTCTTCACGAGGCTCAGTTCCGCCTCTGGGAGTACTGCCGTTTGCCCCAAAGAAGGAAGAATCTCTTGTTGTCTTGGCATTTCCTTGTTCTCTTGCCTGAACTTTTGAGAGAAAGGAAGATGAGGGAATCCGGAGAGCATGGTAGAGGCCACCTTCCCTTTGCACAAAGGGCGAAAGCCTGAGTAAGTGGGGACAAGTCCAGGGTGGTTGCAGTTAGAGAAATTAGAATCTGGCTCTTCTCAGTTTATCACCTTGAGATTCAGAGGATATAAAAGAATCGCTTTTTCTCTTAAAAGAAAAATAAGTCAAATATTCTATCCCTTAACGACCTGCATAATCTAATGTTTCTTTCATTTCATATTTCCCCATAGCTTTGCATAATAAGCTGTTCCTTCTCCCTAGAATGATTTTGTGGCATTTCTTTGCCTATGAAACTCCTATTCCCTCTCAAAAAAAGTGAGTGTTACCACCCCCACCTTACAGATGGCAAAACTGAAGTCAAATGACTCGCTAGAGGTTACACAGGTCTGTGGATCCCAGATCTGTTTAAATGAAAACCCCAACTTCCTTCTCCTACACTGCACCCCATCCAAACACTGAGCATGTAATAATATAGAGTCTCCGGGTCTACAAAACTCTTTTTATTCTCTTTAGTTGTTTAAAGGCAGTTCTTCCCCCCTGGGCTAATGGCTCACGTTAGAAGCCCATTACATGTGGAATGTATATGAAAGCTACTTTGCTATGTTTGTGTATATTCCCGGCCACCCTCAAAGGAGCCTGCTCCCAAACCACCAATACTACCTGCACCATAGCACGAGGACCATGCCTAAGCAGGGAAGGCGTTCTCATGATGTGCATTCACACATAAGACAGGAATCAGGGTGACTCTCTCCTTCTCAGCAAAACAGTGAAACCAAAGCTTCAAATGATTCAAATATTCTGGAAGAGAAAAAAAATGCCAGTTGCAAATAGCATTTCACGTATCTCATGAAACATGCATTTCTCAATACAGAAAGATCACCAGGCACATTGTATTCTAATACAGGAACAGACCCCCTGGCAGGAGGAAAAGCCTTCCTGTATGCGATTTCTGCCGGATGCGGAGACAGTGCACTGAGCCCTCTGCAGCAAACTAGACTCACACGCTTGTCCAGACCGTCTGCTGTCACGCCAGCTAAGGCTAGCAGGTACTAGCCAAAGGCAGGGGCAGGCACAGGGCTCAGAGTTGCCGGGGTATGCTGGTAAATATCTAAGACTCAGCTCTCTTGGGGAGGAATGGGAAAGGTGTGCCCCGATTAGTAGCGTTTGCCAATTTCTGTGGTGTAAACATCCCCGGCCAGCCATCTTCATGCAACCAAAGTGACATTGACTAGTTAGCATAATCCCTGAAAAATTAACAGTAGGTTCTTGTGAGCTGGTATAAGTCAGCTCCAGCAAACACTGGGGACTGCCACCCCTCTCGTGGCAACTATTTTAGGGGTGAAGAGCACATCAGAATGTGATTCAGGAAATTCTTTAAATGCTATAAGCCAGATCAACATTTCAGAACACTTTTTAACACACAAATATCATCCACCCAATGAACCATGTGCTGCATAGGCCATAAAATACAATGTTAAAAATATGAATATATATTTATCTACATGACTTTATCTTCCTCCAGGAAAAGGGGATTCTTTTTTTTTTTTAATGGCTCTTAGATTGGTGTGTAGTTCCGTCTGCTTCCCCTGAGTATGACGGCAGACCAACCTATATCCTAGTGAGCACAAGATAGAAAAAACCAAGAGGACAATGAAGGTGGTATGCAGCCCTTTCTCATGTGTGATACTAGATAGCAAAGTAACAGGGATGGGAGGGAGGCACAGGTTGTGCACTGCTCCCAGGTTCTTAGGCTGGGGAATAAGGGAGGTGCGCTGGTGCAGGTGTCTGAGGAGGTCAGCCTGCAGCCTTCCTGCCACTGTCCTTTATTTCACAAAGGTTTCAATTCTACTACATGGACAGAGATGGTAGGAGAGTTGCCATTCTAAATCTGACAGGTTTTCTTGTGCCTTTCCCCTCTCTGTTTCGCAGCTCACTGGCTTCAAGCTCTCCTCGGGCTCTTCACGTGTTTCTCCTGGGACTGTGTCTTGGGTCAGGCATCCTGAGGAGAACCCTGAGATGAGGATCTGCACACAAGGGATTTATGAAGACAGCTCAGCCAGAGGGAACTGGGAAGGTGTCAGGGGAGGAGCGGGGGTCAGGAGAGCAGGACAGGGAAGGGGGTAAAGCCCTATGAGGGTGCGAACGCAGAGAACTCCGGAACATCAGCTATCCTCGGAGTGGTTACCCTCACCTCGGGCAATGGAGCAGTCATGCTCCTGCTCCCCCTTGGTCACCCGTGAAGGGCCGGCTGGAGGGCAAACATTCCAAGGCACCCAGATCACCTCAGTGGTGGGACAAGGGCTCGGGGGCCCCTGCAGTTGCTGGCTCTTTGGAGGGAAAGCTCCCTGGAGAAAGGGCGGACCGTAAGGGGCAAGAGAATCGGCACAGGGTGTGAACCCCAACCCCACAGGGATGAATAAGAAAGGAACGGGAGCGCCAGGAGACCTAGAGACATGCGTTCTCTCTTTCAGGGTATCTACATACATTAAATGAACACACACTGGGCCCCCTGTGTGAGAGTACCCTGTGCGATCTCTGTGTCCAGGACAGACCCAGCAGTCCCTCACCTGGTCTTTGAATGGTCACCCGCCACCCACCTCATTGTCGCTCCCTTTCTCCTTCAGGCGGACAGGAGGAGGGATGAGGCAGCATCCCTGGAACCACGCTGATTCAATCAAGAACCACAAAACACCTACAGCGTGGAAGAATTGTTTGCACATAAGTCTCTTTCATGCCAAGCATTATTCCAAAGCTCCTTTCTAAGTCTCACACTTTTGTTGGCTCCCTGGAAAGACTGGATGCCCGTGAAGGTAAAAGTGACTGCAGCCCAGCTCTGTTTGGAGCCCCATCTCCAGGCAGGTGACTGTCAACACCTGCTTGTCCCTGCTGGTGAGAAGCTTGAAGACACGGCTACCTCATCCGTCAGCCCAGCAGTCTTCCTATGACATGATATCCCCAAGGACTATGTCTGCCCCTGGGAGAATCCAAGTTGTGTTGCAGGGGTCAGCAAACTCGGACCTGCGGGCCAAAGCTACCTGCTTCTGTCAGTGACGTTCTATCAGACCCCAGCGACGGAAACATGTGTTTCCATATTATTTGTAGCTGCTTCTGCCTGCACGCTACGATGGCAAAGGTGAGTCACTGGGACCGAGTCTGAATGACCTGCAAAGCCAAAAATAGTTGAACACTGAATCCTTTACAGGAAATGTGTTGATCCTTGTCCTGCAAGGTCTGGCCACAGAGACAAACATTCAAGACGTTTGCAAACTCTGTGAGCACTTTCTCAGACTTTGTTTCATTTCACGCAAGTCCGGAGCAGAGAGCGGACAAGCGCCCTGTGGGAGTGATGCCACGGGAAACAAGGCACACCCTGCCGTCGTGGGCATGACAGAGCCGGGGCTTTGCCGACGAGGCAGCTGGGAGAGTATCTGCCACCCAGGAGGTCACATGCCCTCCCAGGATTCCAGCAGTGTCAGTCATGGACATGTTCTCTGGGGCCATATCGGTGTAGCAGGGTTCCGAAGCTCAGGGCCAGGGTCAAGTTCTGGCACAGAATGGGTGCTGCAGACACCGGTCTGGAGAGGAGAGATGGAGGAAGGAAGAGCTGGAGGAAAAGAAAAGAAGCAGGAGAGGAGGAGGGAGGAAGTCAAACCACACTGGGCTCTGCTAGCTTACTGTTGGGGGTCCGTGGTAAGGGGGGCTGCGGAATAGAAGGCCGGGAATCCTGGGGCTCAGTCTGCAGCCGTACTCAGCCATGCATGCACAGCGAGCAGGGGGACCTGCTCTAACCAACAAGTCTTTTTGTCTTGTCTTCCGCAGCTTCTCATCAGAAGGCCATGTGATTTCCAGCCATGCTTCCGCAGGTATCCTCACCCCTACAGTCTAGTCTCCTCCATTCCAGGCATCTTCCTCCCCAGCTCTACCCACTCCCTGTGCCCTTTCCTCCTGCTCTGAACCCCACCCTGCTGAACAGGCTCCTTAGGGACAAGAGGACCAGGGAACGCCCCATACAAGTCAGAGTCCTATTTAGTGGGCAAGGGACAGGTGAGCTCTGAGCTCTCAAGTTTGCCTCTACATGAAGAAATTTCCACCAGAAGGCAATGCTCAGGACAGACTTTTCTTTTTTTTTAACTTTATTAACATATAATGTATTATTTGCTTCAGGGGTATAGGTCTGTGGTTCATCAGTCTTACACACTTCACAGCACTCACCATAGCCCATACCCTCCCCAATGTCCATCACCCAGCCACCCTATCTCTTTCCCCATAACCCCCGGCAGCCCTCAATTTGTTTCCTGAGATTAAGAGTCCCTTATGGTTTGTCTTCCTCCCCAGTGCCATCTTGTTTTGTTTTTCCTCCCTACCCCCCACAACCCCCACCTTGCCTCTCAGATTCCTCATATCAGAGAGATCATATGATAATTGTCTTTCTCTGATTGATGTATCTTACTTAGTATAATACCCTCTAGTTCCATCCATGTTATTAATGGCAAGATTTGGGGGTTTTTTTGTTGACTACAAAATATATATACATTTATACCACATCTTCTTTGTCCATTCATCTGTTGATGGACATCTAGGTTCTTTCCATGGTTTGGCTATTGTGGACATTGCTGCTATAAACCTTTGGGTGCACGTGCCCCTTCAGATCAGTACATTTGTATCTTTAGGGTAAATACCCAGTAGTGCAATTGCTGGATCTTAGGGTAGCTCTATTTTCAACTTTTTGAGGAACCTCCATGCTGTTTTCCAGAGTAGCTGCACCAGCTTGCATTCCCACCAACAGTGTAGGAGGGTTCCCCTTTCTCCACATCCTCGCCAACATCTGTCATTTCCTGACTTGTTAACTGTAGCCATTCTGACTGGTGTGAGGTGGTATCTCATTGTGGTTTTGATTTATATTTCCCTGATGTGAGGACAGACTTTTAAGGTTGTATGACGTCGGGCTCTTTTACTTAATCTCTCTGTGCTGCAATTTTCCCAACTGTAAAATGGGAATGCTAGTAAAAGTATTCATCCTTTGATAGGTTTGTTATAGGACTGAATGAGTTAATCCCGGCAAGGCAGTAAGATCCATAATAAGCCTATAAATCTCTATGTACATGTTTGTTAAATAAAATCTAATCTTTCCCAGCTACTAGATCTTATCCCTGAGGTCAGGCCTACTGGGATGGAAAGTTTATAAACTTTTTCTAATATGATAAAAGAAAGTAATGAAATAGTTTACAGTCATTGATGTCTTCAAAGAAAAAGAATGTGCCAAGAAAAAATATCATGCTAAAATACCATAGTAAGGGTGCCTGGGTGGCTCAATGGGTTAAGCTGCTGCCTTTGGCTCAGGTCATGATCTCAGGGTCCTGGGATTGAGTCCCGCATCAGGCTCTCTGCTCAGCAGGGAGCCTGCTTCCTCCTCTCTCTCTGCTTGCCTCTCTGCCTACTTGTGCTCTCTCTCTCTGTCAAATAAATAAATAAATAAATAAAATCTTTAAAAATAAATAAATAAATAAAAATAAAATACCATAGTAAAACTTAATGGGATGGAGTGATGACATCACTTTAGAGTTTACTAAAAAAAAAAAAAAAAAAAAAAACAAGTGTGGCCTTAAAGATTCAGGAGTGGTTTTTAAATGTAAGGATGTCCCCAGGTCTCATGAGTGCTTTGGTGTTTCCAGTACAATCGTAGGTACTGAGTACCTGCTCAAGAGGGGCAGGGGGACAAGGTGAGGGCACCTCCAGGTCCAAGTAACTGTTTCCTGGGATGGCTGCTACTTCTGGGGACTCTCTGGAGTATGAGACACTAGCGGGTGTTACGTTGTGCCCTGTGTGAGTGTCACGTATAACTCCTAAAGAGCAGGCTGAGCTATGACTCACCAATGATCGTTAACAATTAGTGAGTATTGCTAAGCTATGTAAGACCCTACCATGACTCGCCGGCGCACACCTCAGCACACTCTGTAAGTCTGCCATGATCAGCCAATAACCCCTTCTCCATCCCTTCCTTTCCCACTCTTTACCACCCCTGGTTGGCTCTATCCCTCCCAGACTTTTACCTCAAGTGCGCCCCGGGGCCTTTGCACACACTGCCCTCTCAGCAGGGCTCTCCTTTTCCCCTACATGAACTTCCCTGACCACCCCCGGGGTAACAGATACCTCGCTCTCCAAGCCTTTTTCTTTACTTTCTTCATTTAAGTTACTGCAATTCGTCACTGTACCTTTTCTGAATGATTTTTTCACATTTTTTTCTGTTGTTTGTCTTGCCTCATGAAAACTTGTCTTCTGTGAGAGACCAGTACCAAGCTTTCTGAGAGGTGTATTCCTATTTGTATCTTAAACACCTCCTGTAGGTATGACACACGGTCAGAGCTCAGGACGAACTCAATAGACAGATGACTGAAGACGGACAGTTCCGGGACGGGGGGTGGGGGCGGTTGGGCGACAAACAGCTGGAGCCCCACTCCTCACTCCAATGCTCAGCATGTTATCTTGAGCAACATGTCTTCATGTTTTTAGTTAATGCCCATGAAAATTGATTAGCACGGAGCTCAGTACCTGAGGCTCGCAGTTGAGTGTTGTTCTTGTTACTGTTACTAGTAACAGCATTGCTGGCTTTGGTGCTAGGTCTCAATTTCCTCCTCTAGCAGCTCAAAAAATAAATAAATAAATAAATAACCAGGTCTCATCTGTCTCTTGTGGACCGGCCCTCAGTAAGCAAATGATGATAACTCATGCTGACAAGGGCATAAATGTAATGTCTGTAAGAAGAGCTCCAAGACCTCAACCCAAAGGTCTCGTTCTGCTACAGAAGGCGTGTGGCAAATCCGGCTCCCTGTACATTACAGCAGACAAGCAGGCTCGACACAGGCAGGCGGGGCCAGGGGAGTGGGGGGGCAGCCCACACAGCATACGGACCTGCAGTGAAGCATATGGGTCTGGTCCTAGAGAAAGGGCCCCCATCTGCTCCCTGAGCTGGGCCTGCCTTGCCCACTCCCAGGCTCCCCACACTTTTGGCTGGTTCATAAATCAGCCACTTCCCAGTGCTGCGGCTGATCCGTGTGTGATTAATGCACACATTTGCCTGCAGCCTGGAGAGAACCCCAGGTACAGGTGGAGAGGAAGGAAAAAGACTTAATTGGAACTGGGGGGTGGGGAGGAGGGAAGAGGAGGTCATTCCTCATTGCCACTGAGCCAGTGCTATGTTTAGAAGTCCTGGCTTCATAAGAGTGAGTTATCTTGGAAATCCATCCTACAGACTCCCCACCGGAGCTGAGCATATAGCCTGGACCTCACTTACGAAAGCTCAGAAAGCTGATTGCCCGCTTCCCTCCTGTCCTCACCCTCCCTGATTCTCCTGGGCCTTTTCATCGGAGCTTAAACACGCACTCAGCTCCTGTAAGAAACCAACAAGCAGGGGTCCTTGGAGGTAGAAAGACTAGGCAAGCCAGGCAGCAAATCCACTCAACTGAGCTTTAGACCAATATTTGCTAACTGCGCTCGAGAGAGGGCAAAGGGTTTTATGCAGTTACCGCAGGAAGGGAGGGCTCCAGGGCCCGCGTAGCTGATCCCGTCGAGAAATTCTGCTTTGACTTTGTTTTACATGTTAGGCTGCTCAAACACGATTTAGTTCTGATTTTGTTAAAGAGCACGTGGCTGGAAAGAGTTGAGAACCACTCAAGTTAAAAACACTGCAGATAGAGTGAGGAGCATTTCCTTAAAAAAAAAAAAAAAAATACCACAATAAAATTAATGACGGTTTCCATTCCCTGGGCAGGAGGCAGGACAACACCATAATTAAGAGCAGAGACTCTAGGTCACTTTTCTGCTTGGTGGTTGAGGGACTCTGGGCAAGAAACTTTCCCATCCCTAAGCCTTCATTTCTTTTATCTGTGAAATGGGGATAATAAATGGTACTTGACTTGGAGGGACTTGGAGGGACCCTAATGAGATTAATCCATTTGCTACATTTGCATGATGCTTAGAACGAATGACTAATGTGTGTTTGCTGTTATTTTTCTTCTTATTCTGTGACACTTGCCATGCCAAACATCTTGTTTGCATTACCTTGAATCTTCCCATCTTTATATTATGGAGATTTACTGTAATTTTACATACAGAACCTGAGAGTAAGACCTTGGCCTTGAACAATGGTCCCAACACTTCTACTCGTGTCCTGGAGAACCTGGGTGCTCCGGGGAACCCAGTTTGAGAATAATCCTCTAGTTACTCTGCTTTTATTCCTACTTCCCTGAAAACACCTGCAGTGTGATGTGTTTAGGCTCTCTGCTCCTTTCTCTTGCATTTATTCTCCTATACTCATTCATCCATCTCTGCACTCAACTACCCATCCTCCTCAATAGACATTTACTGAATGCCTGAGTCGAGAACCTTAGAAGTCACTTTATTTCTCCGGAGGTCAAAGTTCCCTTTGGTAAAAATGAGGGTTTGAAGATGAACTGTAGTGTTGTAATTTTATATAAAATGGAATAAATTACCTAAAAAGGATTTGCTACCCGCAAAGTGGTCTTCCTCTGGTCGTTAGGGATGGAGTGACCATACAGCTTCTATCCCGTAGACATTCCTGGCGTACTTAGAAGTTGTGCCCTCTTTATTCTCAAAAGTGTCTGCTTGGAAGGATAAATCCTATAGTCACCTTAATTATGAAGGTGACAATGTTGGCAGTATACACGTACGTTGGTTTTTCTGGTAAGAAGGGCTGAATTTCCCTCTACAGAAGTTTTGAGACCAGGTTAGGAATAACTTTGGTTCTGAGAATGTGTATGGGCTACTCTCCTCTATTTGCAAGGAATCCATAGAAAACCACAGCCCTAAAGGGTGACCAGGTTTGAGAGACAAATGTGTGGTAGTATTGGAGGTAGAGGAGGGAGGGGGTTGAGATGGGCTATCTGCGGAATTTGATTTATTTATTGATCCACCATGAAGTTGTAGCAAATAAGAATGATTTTGTTTTATAATTAACACTGTCCAGAATTAATCAGAATAACTCACTCAAAGTAACTGCCTGGATTTAAAAGACCCCTTTTGTGAACACTATGAATTTAGTTGTTATTCTACCATTAACTAGCTCTGGCACATTGGGAAAGACACTTAATCCTCTGACATACTTAATTCTCTCATCTTAGTAATAAGCCTTTTTTTTTATTTTTTCAAGTAGACTGCCCACCCAGCATGGAGCCCAACAGGGGGCTTGAACTCACGACCCTGAGATCAACACCTGAGCTGAGACCACAAGTCAGATGTTCAACTGACTGAACCACCCAAGCACCCCATGAAGAATAAAATGTTAATACTTTCCCTCCTTGATTATGCAGAGTTGGACATCCTTAAAGGGATGTATTGGTTAATTTTTGCCATGTAACAAACCATTCCACAATTTACTGGCTGGAAACAACCATTTTATTTATTCCAGAACTCTGGTTGGGCTGGGCTTCTGAAGTTCACTTATACAATGAGGAGTAGGCCAGGAGCTGGATGATCCAAGATGGCCCCACCCTTCTGTCTGGCCCTATCCCAACCAGGCTGTTGGCCAGACCAGTTGACTGCTCAGTGGTCTACCTCAGACTCAGCACTGGGTGCTTTCAGGTTTCCAAGCACTAGAGAGTGAGCTCCAGTGTTCTCTGTGCTAATCACCTTCTTGCCTTGTCTAGTCCTCCCATATCCATTATATGCAGGTAATTTTTAGATGAGGAACCTGAATGGAAGGCCTTGTAAGTCTTTCAAGCTTCTGCTTGAATCAAGTTTACTAACATCTCATCGGAAGTCACACCCAGATAAACGAGATAGAAAATTGCCTCCAGCTCTCAGTGGGCCCACAGCCATCTCACCTCACAAGGGCTCGGAAGCAGGGAAGGGAAGACTTTACAGGGCATGTTTGCAATCTCCCACAGAAACATGTGAGATATTTGAGAAAACTTCATAGAAACAAGGGTCACCTGATAGGAGAAAACCCAAGTCTCCTGGATGAAAGAGCCCCCTCCATAGCATTTTGGGGAACCCACAAGAATGTGTTTCCCAGGTGCCGATTAAAGAATGCCCGCAGCTACAGATATCTGCAAATGTATTCTTCTTCCCTGGCTCTGTCCTCCAACCCATGTGATGTCTTTACTGTCCTCAGTGACTGCTGCTTCCCACTGAGTGCAATGCTTCTGTCAACAGTCTGGTCACTTCCGCCAGACACGATATCTGCCCCCGGGCACTTCCAACTATCCCTCGCCCCACGAGATCCAACACTGTCATCCTGGACCCCAGAGCTGGCGGAGCTTACAATGTCAAAACGAATGCCTCCCCTTTCTCCTTTTCTCGTCCCACTTCCTTCAAGGGATCCCCACAGCAACTTGGCCTGTGTCTTCTGTGTCTCCTGGTATTTTCTAGTAAAACTGCATTCTATTCTTACTCATCATAGGTTCTCAGCACAAGATTGCAGAAAGATGAGCCTGGAGACAAATTTAAGACTCAAACACCAGGATATACTTGCAAATAGTTCCCCATTCGTAATTCCTAAAGGCTTTATGGGGCAAAGCCTGATGAACCTGATATCCTGTTTCTGTGGAATGAGTTCATTCCCAGGAGGTTCCCCAGAATCTCATTTCTATAGATTTGAGCCAGTTTCTCTCTGTTCTGTAAAACACAGCAGTTAAGAACACAGGATCTGGGCAGGGGCAGATCTCTATGAACCCAGGTCCAGGCTGGGATCTTTACTAACTGGAATCTGGAGCAAACTGTGAGCCTTCCAAATCTAAGTTTCTTCCTCTATAAAATGAAGATAAGAAAAGCACCAATCAACTAGGGTTATCATGATGACAGTGTTTCATAATGTCATCAATGCTTAGATAATATAGTGGAAGAATATATGTTCTACTTTATTTCTAATGTCTTTATTATCATTTTCCTTATAGTGAGCACTGTCTAACCTCCTGTTGGGGGTGAGCACTGTCTAACCTCCTGTTGGGGGTAGTAAGGACTCTCTTGTGGGAGGCAAAACAAATATGAATATAACTCCAACCTTGTCTGCAGCCCTCATGCCCTATCCTGAAGCCAAAAGACAAGCTTTTATCAGTGGCTCTGATTTCCTGGGCTCAAGGCGGAAGATCTGCTCCCTCTATGTTTCCAACGAAAGTCCGTCTTGTGGGGGAGTAAAGGGCCTGCCATCCAACTAAATATTTCAGTTTCTGTCTGAAAGTTTGCCAGGCTGTTAGGAGAGTGTTGGTAACAATAAAGATAAAAAGTGTATTTAGAAAGAATGTGTGTGAGTGCGTGTAGATGTGTGGGTGTTTTTAAAAGTCTGCATAAGTGAACTCCTGATTCAGGATATGTCTGTGCTGGGGGCAAAGGCTGTCTTGTGCAAGTCTCGTTAGGAAGGTGACTGGTTGAAAGCCAGACCCGGATTATCACAAATGGATGCAGAGGGAGGCTGAAAATCAGGCCTCCTGCCCACTCAGCAGTTCTGGGCGCTGGCCCCATGTCTACCATCTAATGCCGTTCCTGCATTAGACGCTGCAAACACAATTGACTTCTATTACTTATAAAGCCAACCACTTTACTTCATTTAAACGTTTAGGATGGACTTCAGAGATTTCTGAAGGGCTGGACGGCGCAACCAGCCACAACCAGTCTACTGTTCTGGCCACCGCTCAGGCTGCATAACAAACAAGAGAAGACTATTCCTTCATTCTGCATTCAGCATCCAGGCTCCATTAGCAGATGGTCTCAAAGGTTGTTGTTTCTGCATTTGAGAGGTTTCATCTGAATACACGTGTCCCAAAATATTCTGTTCCCGTCATTTATTCATTGGATCCATATTCAATGCATCTTCTGTAAACGGGGTCCAGGAATATAAAGGTAGATCATATCCTGAAGACATCTTCAGGATGCTCACATCTATCACAGGAAACAGGCAAAGAACTAGGAATGACATAACAGTAACAATGCCGTGATGATTACAAAAAAAAAAAAAAAATGTCCTACAAATGGTCAGCGAGGAAGGTACGAGAGAACCCAGAATGGCCTCAGAGTTGAGGAAATTTCCAAATCAAATCCTAAAAAGGCTTAGAAGCTTTTAGGAGTAAAAAATGGGGATGAGAAATATTCTGGGTAGAAGAATGTTGGAGAAGAGGTGTAGATGTTGATTTGGGGCAGATCTTTGGTTAAATCCTGTGACTATTTGCTTGATCTTAGGTGAGTTACTCCATGTTCCTGAACTTAAACTACCTCTTCCGTAATACTGAGCTAATTTAGCTTCCTAGGATTATGGTGTCGATCAAATAGCTCACTTAAGAAAATGGCCAAGAGGGATGTGACTCAAAGAGGACTCTTACTACATGGTGCCTCCTACCAGCTTAGTGAGGCTAGAGACGCGGGCTCCGGGGGATTTTATCCTATAGACACAAAGGCTCCTGCTGATGGTTTTAAGTCAAGGAGAGGTAATGGCCATGTTTGGTTTTCAAATGAATGTCATTAATAGTGAGATTATAGATGATCTAAGTGGATTGTTGAGGGAAGCAGATGAAAAACCATGGAAAATATTTAGGCTTATCCTTGATTGTAAAAGAGAAGCATTCCAAAGGTAAACCTTTCATCATAAAACCCTTATTCTCCGTTGTGAAGCAAACACAAAAACCTTGAAAGTTTTCCCAAAAGTCCTGCTGCATATTTCACTTGACATCTGAACATCTTTTCCTCCATGGAAGAATTGACTTACACATGACCATGAAAGTCATGAGACAAGAGGCACTTTCTACTCACCTTGTGGCATTTCATCCTGCCCTCTTCTTCACACCAGGTCCAACCCAGAGCCAGACCAACAATGTGGATGGAGAGAAAAGGCATTTATTTCCTTGTCCTTTCCTCTGCTACCTTCAACAAGCCCCCATGGGAAAACCAAAGAGAACCTTCCCATCAATATTTCCCCAGAGTGTGTCCTTCTTGCAGAGAAAAGCTACGTTCTCAAGGCAGTGAGTGGGCAGGACCAATGGACTTCCATGATGAAGACCACACCTCACCTCCTGGGAAACAGTTCTTGACTCATTCTCAGCAGAACAGAGGCGACCACTCCCTCCCTCCCACCTCAGTAGTTGCCCAGTGTTGTAACAATTCCCTGTTCATGCCTGTCTCCCCACCTAGACCAAGAACTCTTCCAAGTCTGAGATAAAATCTTATCCATATCCTTATTTCCAACACTGGGCACAATGGCTGGCACTTAGCAGGTAGGAGGGAAGGCGTGTTGAGTGGAAGCACGTGGGTTTCATCTTTTTGCAAAGTGTCCCAACTTCCAGTGTTCTCTTGAGTGAACTGGATCCTGAAACACCACCAGAGATAAGAATATACAAGTCAGGAAACCCCAAGGAGCACTGCAGGCTTCTAAGGACCCCACCTTCTGCTATACGTGAAGGCTGTTCATTCACAGAGCCCGTGGGGGTTAGTAAAGACTAGCAATGTGTAGATTCTTGTTTGGGAACAAATCCAAGGGCTCTAGGGAGGAGACTGGGAGACGCTCTGTGCATCCTTCTTACCATCAGTCTCCTAGGTGAGGGGCTATGTTCGTTGTGTTTGAGTTCACCCGGCTCACATGGGCTGGAGCTCTTCTTTGCGGGTATACATGAATTGCCTTGAATCTGGTCATATTTGTAGCTATACTCTGCAAAGAGTAACTTTTTTTATTTTCCAGGAACCTCCTTATTTCATGGTCTATAGGCCAAATCCAGTCCACAGTCTATTTATATAAATAAAGTTTTATCGGAACACAGCTGCATTCATATTTTCCTAGATGATCTGTGGCTGCTTTCCTGCTAGAACAGTAAGTTCAGTGAAACCTGTAGACATGTAGAGACTACGTGGCCCAGAAAGCCTAAAATAGTTACTCTCTGGGCCTCAAACTTCATTTTGCTGTAGGGACATGTGCAAAATCAGTGCTGAGCACTTGGCTGCCTACTGTCTCATTCCATCATCACCTTATCCCTAGAAAGTAGCTGCTATGAGGATGCCCATTTCACTGGTTAACTCATTTGCCATGAGCCTTCAACCACAGTAGGCCAAGCAGACAGAATCGCTGCCTTAGGTCAGCTTCCATTCTTCGTTCACTGATTCAAATGTACTGAGCTATGGCCCTCTCCTCTCACCTTAAGAAAGTTCCTCCAAGTAACCCGTGCCCCATCTTCTATTTCTGGAAGCCTGTGCCACCACCCCCAACAAGGACCCCCACCAAAAACAACATGCTTATAGAAAATTCCTGACACTAAGATATCAGAAGGAACACCCTCGTTCCCTGACAGGCCATCACCTGATCCCTCCCCCACTCCATCAATGGCCAGTTGCCACATCCCACTGACCAGCAGGAGTGAGACTCAGGGGTCATCGCCTGCTGAGGAACCTCTGCGACAAAGGGACTGGGAAAGAGCCAGGGCTGAACCACCCATGGCAGTGGAGGGGTCTCTGGGCCCCACTCCGGGCAGAGTCTTCCTCTGCCGGCTCCTGACGGATGAGGTGTTAAACGACGTCTGCACCCTTCCACGGAGGGTGGCTGGGGCAGGTCCCGTCTGTGGCCCCATGGGCTTTGGTGGCTCTTCCCTTTGTCCAGCACCTTTGGAGGACCCCGCTTTACTCTCCCCTTTGTCTTACATGGTCCGCGTTAAATTATGCTCACAATGCGAAATTGCTGCGTGGGAGGAAGACAAGACCGAAGAGGAGGCCTGGCCGGGCCGGCCTAATTAGAAGGCTGGCAGAGCCGGCCTCCGCGGGAAGCCCTGATCATTAGCGCTGGCACCGCGCACGCCCGGTCCCCCCCCCCCCCCACCGCAGACCTCACTGCCAGGCGGGCACCATGCGGACCCTGCTCTTGGCCACCACAGCAGAACAGATGTCCAGAGAGGGGGCGTGGATTTTGTTTTTGTTTTGTGTTTTTGTGTTTGAGGGAATTTTTTTTTTTTTTAAAGCCATACGTGACCTCATGCCAGAGGTTTCTGGTGCCCAGTGAAAGGTTTCTGGTGGGTCAAGGAAGCAAGACACGTTGAGGAAGATTAAACAACACTTGTGTGGGTTCTCAGGGTGAGAAATAGGCAGGAGACGTCAAAAGAAGCTGGATTTCTCTACTGGAGCAACTGCTTAAAAAGTTGACCATGGGCTCCCTTCCAACATGGCCTTCAGTGGCCGTGGGAATGCTCCTTCAGAATCTGCCCAGACCCTTTGCCCACGCATCCCTGGGCACTGCCAACCTCTCTCCAATCTGGCCACTCTTCTGTATGTCTGCTGCTAGAACCCTGACCCCAGGCACTGTTCTTCTTTGTCTACCTCAGGCGTTCCTGAGGAACTGTTAAAGGTGTAAGTATATATGATCACACGAGTTCACGTATGTATGAAACGCCATAGATGTACACGAAATCCCTTCTCCCTGTGGTCCAAAATGCAGAAGTGACTCCTCTGTTGCATCGATAGGAAACCTGAGGTGGGGCTGGGGGGGGGGGATTGTTAAATGTGTCACTGGATATTTTAGGGTAAATGGAACCAGATTAAAAATTTCAGTGTAGACTTCCCACATTCCATTCAGGACTCCAAGCAAATATAGACCATATTGCCAACCCCAAAACTGGGGCGTGTCAATTATCCAGCCAAAGGGAGGAACTTGTTTTAAAAAATCAGAGAAGCTGTGGCAAATCCGAGCTGTACCATCCCCGTACCTACATACCAGTATATTTAGTTAACTTTCCAAAATTGAATTAATCTAGCAAACCCAGCCGGCCCAATTTTGGCAGAGAAAGTAAAGGTACGTAGCTTCTATTTGGGGACTGGCTTTGAAACAGAGACCACATGACATCAAAACATTCAATTAAAATTTCATTTGTCCAGATGTTTGACCATATAATGCCAACAACTGGTTTGACTAATGCTTTAAATTTAATTGACCAGATGTTTTGGTGGTAGGTGTCTTAATGAGTAAGAGAAGCTTTTGTGGGATTGAATCAAATTTCCCTGGGAATAGCCAGCCTCACTGAAAACGGGGACTCAGATGTTGTTAGTGCAATTAGCCAGAGCTTGCCAGAGGTTCTAAAGCCATCTCACTTTCTTCCTAGTCCTTTAGGAGAACGCACTCTTCCATAGGCTAACCCTTCAAGAAGGCAGACTGCACCTTGAGCTGGGCTCTTCCGGAAGTAAAAAGCCAAGGGCAAATGTAGAAGGGACAGGTAAACCAAACACTGGTTAGACACAGACGGAACAGTTTTTCCACAAACAGAAAGTAAATGGATTTTGGGTCAGAGGTCTCAGACTCAAGGTCAGGTGCATTATTTACTTTGAGTATGATAAAAACAGCAACTTCTCTGAAGGGCTCACGGTGTGTTCTGTGCTCTAGGAGGGTTTGTTCCTCTTAACTCACAGTGCATCTATTTCAGAGCTGAGAAAGGCTTGGCACCAAAGCCATAAGTCACACGTCCCATTGTTACTCCACTGGGTGTCAGAGGTGAGACAGGGTCCCAGACTGCGTGATTCAGAGCTTGTGAGAACCCCAGTATCCTCAATGCCCTGAATGTAGCACCTGTCTCAGAGGGAAGCCGGAAGGGGGTTAAAGGACATAAACTAGAAAAATGGGGACATCAAACGAGTCCAAAAAGGATGAGTGGTAGGAAACCATAAATAGGGCCAGGGAATCAGGAGGAAGGCAGGGAGTATGATCACTTAGCTGGGAGAGTCAGGAAAGGCCCCTTAGAGAGCCAGGTCCTGAGTCTGTATCTACGTGGCAAGAAGGAGGCAACCACACATCTATATGGTGGAAAGAATTTGGGGCTCAGGAAATAAGCAGTGTGAGCTTCCGAGGCAGGGATGAGCATGATATGTTATCAGAACAGAAGGAAACTCAGCAGCTAGACTGGAGGGGTGCGGGCAGACAAACAAAGAGTGGGGATGCGCGTCCTTGTGGACCTCACAGGAGTTTGCAGTGGGGTCTCCATGCGATTTGGAAGCAGCAGGTACTTTGAGCAGCGGGGTCCTATGATCACAATGAGTTTTCCGGAGCTTTACTCCGGCTTCACCGTTCCAGTGGTAAGACAGGCCGGGAGGCTATGGTAGACTCTCTCAGGACCAATGACAGCAGTGGGGGGTCAGCAGCACCAAAAGCATTTGGATTTGGGGAGATGCTTGGTGCCAAGACTTGCTGGGATTTAAGTCTCAATTCCAGGCCTGACAAGCTCACGGTGGGTCTGGCCCAGGAGCAGGTAGGACAGACATCCAGTACCACCCAGAGGATCCAGCTGCCGTTCAGTCGGGGCACGTGGGGAACACAAGGAAGGACAGAAGTAGGTGCAGCCAGCGAGAAGCAGGGATGGGAAAGGAGCAGCGGTGAGGAGGAAGACGAGGAAGAGAGGAAGGAGGTGGAGGAGGAAGAGGAGGAAGACGGCCAGGACGGGGTGGGGGCAGGGAGAGGGAGGAGAAAGGAGGAAGAAGGGAGAGAAGCGGGGGGAGGAGCTGGAAGGGCTGCCGGACCCCACTCGGCTTCCCCAAACTCTATCCCAGCTTTTGCAGCAGGTTCTCGATGGAAGGACAACTTCACACCCGGGACGCTGCTGTGTCTCACGGCAGCTGGGCCAGAGGCTGTGGTGAGGGGAAACCGAGCCTCAGACCTCGGGTTCCCCAGGTCAGACCTTGACACGCTGGGCCACCGTGGGGACCTTGTACCTCCTGGGCCCCTGCCTTTGTCCTGAAGAAAGGAAGACATCGAACCTGCCCATGGTCATCAGCTCCAGCGTCACTGGACATGGCTGGGAAGTGGCCGAGGATGGAGGGGACACTACAGGGAGGACTGGCCGCTTGGCTCCTGGGGGTTTTCCAGTCCAAGATACACATCCTAAAAAGTCATAATCCCATCAAGTCTCTATCTGAGATATTGTATAATCTCCCAAAGAACAGCAATAAAACCAAGAGAACAAAATCACAACAGCAGAAAGACAAAATGTTTGCTGCATCTCTGGATTATTTTAATGGACTTATTAACAACGAAAGCACTATAACAAAGCCACCTAGAAATAGAATAAAACGAAAGCAACTAATTTATGAGTCATAGCTGCGTCATCCACGGTTTGAGGACATTATTCCAGAATTTGAATCCTCCCAGGTTTCCACTGGAGCCTGGGCATCATTACTTAAGACCAATAAAGTGAAAAGAAAAAAAAAAGAGAGAGAGAGAGAGAGAAACTATTGCAGTCGGGAAAGAAAAGCAATCTCCAGTGGTTTCGGATCGTCAGAAGTCAGCTTGGTGGACAGTGGAATCAACATGGAGCTGACACTTCATTATTTTTTTAAGGATTTTATTTATTTATTTGAGAGAAAGAGAGAGAGAGAGATGGGCAGAGAGAGAAGCAGACTCCCTGCAGAGCAGGGAGCCTGACAGAGGACTCGATCCCAGGACCCTGGGATTGTGACCTGAGCCAAAGGCAGACGCTTAACCAACTGAGCCACCCAGATGCACTTAGAGGTAACACTTTGGATTTGAGACTGTGTGGACAGTGTTTTGTGCCTTTCCTGTAGCCAGTGGAGGACATGCAGGCCAGGGGGTCTTTCAGTAGGAGAGACTCAGAGGCAGTTTCTTCCTTGCCTAGAATAGGGGAAGGACAGAGCATGTTCTTCTCATGTTCTTCTCATGCCTCTGGAGTCCCTCTGGAACATTTAATGTTTGACAAGGGCAAGATGTGGAAGACCAGAGCCTGGGCCAAAGTTCCTCTGTTCTTACGGGAGCGATGAAGGAGAAGCAGCAGGACACCTTCTCATACTCTGGGAGAGGAGCTTCTGGGTCAGGATAGAGGTGACTTGAGAGAGGGCTCTTTCCCCCGGGGAGCCCTGATCTGGGGGAAGGCAGCCCCTGTCCCGAGACAGGCACGAGACTCTGAATGCCCATCCCAGCCCAGGCTGGAGCTCTTCCTTCCTCAGGGATCTGGTCATCCAGAAGATTTCCTGGTGGTCTTAGTGGATCTCTACTGAATGCCCCATTTGCAACCTCAAGGATATAAGAATACTTCTCAAAACCTTAAAATCTTCACCGAGAAATGTTTTGTCTCTGCAATACGTTCTCTTTTCGTAAGGTATGAAGGCATCTTTCACCCGACAGAGCTCTCATGACTATGAGTTTTTGTCTCACGGGGAAAAGCTGCCTCCCACAACAGCCAGTGATTCTTTTGAATTTTCCTGAAAGAATTTTGGCTTGTATTTTGTAGGTGTCCGGCTCACATGGACTGCTAATCTTGTCCTCTGCTTTTGAAGGATTATTTTTGACCTTAGAGGGTAAATTCTCACTAAATCAGATTTTTTTTTCCCCCTTAATGTCATTCTCTGAGAGAAGGTGAAGTTTCCACTGGAGCCGTTGCCTCTGCTGCCTTTCTCACAGTGGTTCTGGTTGGTTTCTTGTTTGATTTTATTGTTTTGTTTTCTGGTGTGTGTGTGTGTCTTTTCTGACTACAGTAAAGCTTTATCAATTTGGAGACTTTTCATTGGATTTTTAAGTGCATGATTTATTCAATCCTCTGCATTTAATTCAGTGCATATTTCATTTCTTTATTCTTAAGACTTTTACAAGTATCTAAGCGTTTAATGCTGCCACATACATCATTGTGTTCAAAACTGCTTTCTGACTCGTATGCTGTGTAGTCCCTGTTTTCTGATGAATTCTGACCTCCCAACACCTAAGCTGTCTCCCCCAGGAGCAGCGGCCCCATCCCTCTTGTTCCCACCCCGGGCATCCACCCAGAGGCTAGCCTGACTTCCTCTCGAGCTTCCTGAGGTGCTTCTCTTCTGTTTCAGATGCTCACTCCTGCTACCTTTCATTCCTTCAGGATCTTACGAAAGGCGCTGCAGGCTTCCCTGAAGACTGGAATTTTTCTTCAAAGCATCTTTTAGAGCTCCCTGAAGCTCATTTTCGTTCTTCCCATGGGTCTTGAAAGATGTTATGGTGGCAGCTCCTTGATTTTGGCTGCACTCTGATTTATCTTGTGAAGACTGTCTCTTCCTCAAAGTGTTAACTTGTGCTTTTTTGAATCTCTTTGTTTATTGGAGTAAAATATATATGACCTAAAATTTAAATCGCAACCATTTGTAAGGGTCCAGTTCCAGGGCACTAAACGCATTCACGCTGTTGTGTGACCATCACCACCATCGCTCTCCAGAACTTTTTCATTCTCCCCAACTGAAACTCTGTCCCCATTAAGCAATAACACCCAGTCTCCTCTTCGCTGTTGCCCCTGGCCACCAGCACCCTACTTTCTGTCTCTATGAATTTGTCTCCTCTAGGGACCTCATAGAAGTGGCATCATAGGGTGTTTGTCCTCTTGTGACTGGTTAATTTCACTCAGCATCATGTCCTCTAGGTTCATCTGTGTTGGAGCCTGAGTCAGAATTTCCTTCCTCTTTACGGCTGAATAACCTTCTACTGCATATTAAAACCGCATTTTTCTTTGCCTTCACCTGTTGGTGGACACTTTGGTTATTCTGTCTTTTAGCCACTTGGAATAATGGTGCTTTGAACATGGGTGTACAAGTCACATTTGTTCAAGCCCCTACTTTCAATTCATTTGGATATATACTTAGAAATGGAATGAGTGGATCATATGGCAATCCTATGTTTATTTTTTTTTAAGGGAGCTCCATACTCTTTTCCATGGCAGCTCCACCATTTTACATTCCCACCAACAGTGTATAAGGATTCCAATTGTTTTATTGGAATTTATTGGGGGGTGTATGAAGTGGTAACTCATTATATCTGATTTACACTTCCCTAATGATTAATGATGTTGGAAATCTTTTCATGTTCTTCTTGGTTATTTGCACGTCTTCTTTGAGAAAAAGAATGTCCACTTGAGTCCATTGTCCATTTTTAATTGGATTGTTTGTTGTTGAGTTGTAGTTCTTTATATATCCTGGTTATTAACCCTTTTTCAGATACATGATTTACAAATATCTTCTCCTATTGCATAGGCTGCCTTTTTGCTCTGTTGATGGTGTCCTTTGATTCAGGAAAGTTTTTAATTTTGATGTAGTCCCGTTTATCTATTTTCTCCAACTCACATTTTAAATATTGAGATCCACTTTATTTTAAATCTCCTTGGCGGGCGCCTGGGTGGCTCAGTGGGTTAAGCCTCTGCCTTCAGCTCAGGTCATAACCTTAGGGTCCTGGGATCGAGCCCCGCATCAGGCTCTCTGCTCGGCAGGGAGGCTACTTCCTCCTCTCTCTCTCTGTCTGCCTCTCTGCCTACTTCTGATCTCTCTCTCTGTCAAATAAATTAAAAATTGTTTAAAAAAAATTTCCTTGGCAAGCGTTTCTTCTATCCTCAAGAGTTATAACTTTCTGGTTATGTATGAATAACTTCCTGTTTTCAGATATCCAATACCTGTGGTCTCCCAACTGTCTTCTGCTGAAACTGACTGCAAATTTGTTTCCAATTAGTCTGAGTTTCTCAAAAAATGTGCTCTCTTTCTTACAGAAAGGTAGAGAGCCTAGGTGCCAGTTTGTCTCTACCTGAATGAAGTTGGTTCTTAGTAACGACATATCCAATGATGGTCATCAACACTGCCGTCTCAGATAGCAATCGGGGACCTGGACCTAGTCTAGGTCCCCTGGTAGTGCTGTCACCACCTGACACCATGTCTCCAGAACCACTGTGTTACAGAGCCTTGCAGCCATCAGGACACCCTCCAGAGCCCAGAGGCCACTGTGGTGTTGTCTCAGATCTCTTGGACTCTGCTAGACAGAAAAGACTTACCAGAGAACACTGAGAACATTCAGCTTAAGGCCAAATATGTATTAAGCATTTACTTTGTGCCAAATATTTTTAGAAACTAACTACATAATGGAGTAAAAACATGTCATAGGATTCTTCCTCTTCTGTTAGATGTGACAGACTTATGTTGCTGAAATTTTGTCTTGGCCTCTAGGGGCCAAATAATTTACTCTTCTTGAAAAAGTAATTTGTCATAGTTTTCAGGGCACAAACATATAAATGACCCACAACTATGACCTGATATGTTAGTACTATTTAGTAATATAAAACAAGTGATGCAAGCCCCCCTAGTACATCCCCAAAATTTGAAAGGCCAATTGATGGCTTCAGGTATAGCTAGATCTAGGGTCAAGCAATTTTACTCAAGCATTCTTTCTTGTTCCACTTCTCACTTCCTCCTTCCTGAAAATGTGTGTTCATGCAAACTCCTGTGTATGAATGTCCACAGCATTTATTTGTAATTGCCAAAAACTGGAATCCCTTCAGCAGTGAATACATATGTAACACACGTTTGCCACGGAATACTGCTCAGCCATAAAAAAGGACTGAACTACCAATACACACAACAAATCCAAGGAAGTACACTGAGCAAAAAATCACCAATCCCCCAAAAGTTACTGACTGTATAATTCATTCATTTTACAAGATTGAAATAATGACATTTTTAAGTGGAGGGAAAATTAGTGGTTGCCAGGAGTTAGGGAGGGGAGGGAAGGAGTTTCCAGGGCAGCAAAAGGGAAGAGGATGTGAATATAAAAGGAATGTAAGAGGACATCGCCGACGGGTGTTGGAACTGTTTCGTACCTTAGCTGTGGTAATGGATTCATTACCACAACTTCCACAGATGATAAATTGAACAAAACTTAACACACACACACATACACACACATGCACACAGGCACATACACACATGCGCATATACACAAACAGGCATAAATAAAACTGGAAAATCTGTCCAAAAGTCATATATTGTATGACTATCCAGATCCTGGCTGCAAAATTATACCTCAGTTTTGCACATGTTGTTATCGGAAGGAACTGGGCAAACTCCACAAAAGATCTCTCTGTACTGTGTTTCCAAAGGCATGTGGATCTATAATTATCTTGATAAAATTTTTAGTTGAAAAAAAAACAGTGAGCCTATTTGTCTAGGGCTTTTCCTGACTTTCTACTTCAGCTAGATGGAAGCAGGAATGCAGGAGTGCCCCATCACTGCCCCAGCCAGCGTGGGTGTTCTGACGTGGCAGGTGTTCTCCACGGAGACTGGGTGGAGGGGGCGGTACCCGATCCTGGGTTACTGGTTGGCAGGGATGAAGATACCAACTCCCTACTGGTCTACCCTGACATCACTCTAGGGGGGTGCTGGGGCAGTCTCCCACGGATGTGGGTCTCCCACTCAGCCTTGGCTGGCATGCCTGGGGATGTAGTCACAACTTGTTCCGTGGTGCTTGACTGACGGAGAACAGTTACTATTATCTGGAAGTTTTCTGCCTTGAGGGAGTGGGCTGTGTTTCCAGGTTGTCTGTTTCTTCAGTACCATGTCTAGGATCCATGAGGCAGAAGGGAAATTCAAAGGAATTCACCAGCATGTCGTTCCCCAAGTCCTGACATCCCAGCAGGCAGACCTTCACTTCCCCTTTCTAGAATATTCTTATTCTTTGTTTTATGCAAAATGTCTGGGATTTGTAGTTGTGCTTAGTGAGAGGAATAGGGACAAGTGCCTTACCCTTCAGGTTCCCATGGCGGGAATGTCCCCACCTGCAGGAAGGGATAGAAGTGCCAAGGAATTCCTAGCTCCAGAGCCGTCAACCAAGGATGGACAGGAGTTAGCAGATGAATAACCCAGAGTCCTCAGTCCTGGCTGTCCTGAGGCATAAACTCTACTGCGATTTCTAGGGAGAAGAAGCCCAGTTGCCCACAACTGTAATTCATCCATCAACGGATCCTATACTGACTTCCTTCTCTTCTTCCTCCCTTCCCAACTCCCCTAACCACGCTTCCAAGATCCCTGCCGGAGTCAACTGTTTGCACGCACCTTCTTATCTCAGGGTTTGCTTCTGGGGGAACCCAGCCTAAGACAGTCGGCTAAACAGACCATGAAGGGAAATCTTCCCAGTGGGGAGAAGCTGGGGAGCTAGCCACGATTTGCAAAGCTTCCTGAGTCACACGGAATCAGTCTCTTATCCTCGCTTTCCCCCGAAGAATCTCAGACTCCAAGGCTGTTGGCGTTGCTGTGTCCTCATGTGACATCTGCACTACCAGCAACTCCCGAATCAGCATTGTCTGCAGATTTCATTAGAGAGCCAGCCTCTGTTTCGCGCATGCGTTGTGAAAGCCGCCGAGCGCAGGCAGGAGCTTCCCGTCCCTCACAGTAACCCAGAGCTGGCCCCGGGATGGGGGCCGGCCGCGGCGCTGGAGGCGTCTGTGTGTGCTGTGATGACTTTTAATAAACATTAATGCGGAGGAGAAGATTGGCTCGAGTAAATTTGCTTCAAATTAAGGCTGGCAAAGCAGGACCCAGTGATCCACGGGATAGAGCCCTATGCGAGCAGGCCAGGATTATCACGCCATCATCAATCAGAGGGAAAGAAAAACACGCCTTCCCTTCCCCCTCCCTCCTCCTCCTCCTCCTACTAATGCTTTCCTGCCCCGACCAAGGAATGTTTTGTTTAAGGAAAAAGTTGTTGGACATAATTAGTAATTCTCTTACAGCAATATATCTTTATCTGAATAAACACAACCTGCTTTCCCACCATGAGAAATTATGTGGCGGGGCCGGGGGAGGAGAGGGTCAGGCTGAGGTTTGGGGGCGCTGAGTGAATCTGCCCCCCGGTTTCACGAGAAGCCTGGAGTCAGGCCTGCTGTCCTAGGGCAGTCTGGAGGCTCAGTAAATGGGCTGATAGGAGATGTGTTATCCGAGGCTGAGTCAGCTCAGCTGCTTTGCTCTGACCCCTGGCTACGTCCCCAGGGCAACATCTCCCCAGCTCCCCTCTCTGCTTCAGCTGCTTCCTCCTCCCGTGGAGAACCCGAATGATTGCACAAGAGCAGAGACTAATGTCAATCAGCAACCCACCTCGTTTGGGGAGAGCAGGAAAGAGGGCAAGGGGAGAAACCCAGCCCTCCCAAACACCAGCATGGGATCTGAAGTCCAAAAACATTTTTATACTTGGGATTTGTATACTTGGGACATGAACCCACATAGTGGCTTCTCTAATTTGCTGGTGCAGTGCTTCTCCTGGTAAAATGTGACTGGGACTTCAACATATAGTTCAGAGAGGCTGACACCACAGTCCCAAAAGGTTAAACCAACAAATAAAGGTCTGAGAGCAAAAAATCAAGCACCTTCCCTTCTCTATACCTACCTCTTGGGGGTGGGGAGATACAAGGAGGAGGGGTTTCCCATCCTCTGGGCAGTGGAAAACAGTGACACTTTCCTTCAATTAATATGAATGTTTGTTTTAGACACAAAGGGGTTTTTCCAAATTACAGATATAATAAAGGTTTGTCTTACAAAGTTCAGGGGGAAAAAACAAAAATTATAAGGGATGTTATAATGCAATTCTCAGTCACAGTGAACTATAGCTAATAACTTTGCTCTATTTCCTTCCAGTCTTTTTTCCATGCAAGTTCTTTTGGTTTATTTGTTCTATCGAGTGATCAAACGATATAGGCCATTATTGTTGCATGCCTATTATGTCAGTCCTTATGCTTGTCTAAGCTGAACCAGGAACCTGGTGTCCCCCAAAAGGCAGACAACGACTGGGGGGTCTGTGGTCCCCACTATCTCCCTACCCAAATCCGGCAAGGACAAAAAAATGAAGCTCAGGCTACAGCAGTCTTTTTGAATCTGTGGTTGTTTGTGTGCCTTTGTTCACAAAGACAGTTTTGGAAGATGAGGAGGACAGAGAATATTTGAAAGGCATAAGCGTTTACAAACATAACAGTAACGTCAAAATAGCAATAAAACTAATAAAACATAATGGCCATTGCAAATTTTTCTGGGTGAAACTCCAGCTACTGGGTGCCCGGGTGGCTCAGTCAGTTAAGCAAGTGCCTTCAGCTCAGGTCATGATCTCAGGGTCCTGGGATGGAGCCCCACATGGAGCTCCCTGTTCAGCGAGGAGCCTGCTTCTTCCTCTCCCTCTGCTTACTGATCCCCCTGCTTGAGCTCATTCTCCTTCCTTCTGTCAAATAAATAAAATCTAGAAAGAAAAGAAAAGAAAGAAAGAGTAAAAAGAAAAGGAGAGAGAATGGAAGGAAGACAGAGAGGGAGAGAGAAACAGAAATAGGGAAAAAAAGAAAGAAACTCCAACTGCCTGTTGCACAGGTTGTGGGGAAATGAGCCCCCTTACTCGTCATCCCAGCAGGAGCCCAAAGATCAACAGGAAGAAGATCATGGTCCTGTCAGCAAACAGAAAATAATGACAGGTTAGGTCACAATACCTCCCACCCCTCTAGCTCACCCTTCTTCCTGCTCTTTGATTCCTGAAGCAATGATATTAGCCAACAGGGCTGAGCACTTTCTACATGCCAGGCTTAGTACATTCTGGTCACAGTTCCAATGCGGGGCAGGAGAGGGGTTCTCCACACCAACACGCAATTCTTGGGGCACCAAGTAGGTATCCTACAATTCAACTCAGTGTTGACACTATCTACCCCAAATAGCATCAAATTCCACAGGCTGGGGGCTCAGTCCTACAAGATCCACCCCCCCCCCCCGCCGCCCCAAACAAATCCCAGACGTCAACTGCAAGCCCAGGTCATTCCCTGTGCTTCTGACGGACTATCTATAAATCAGAGATTTCCAAGACCCCCCCTTGGGTTCGAATAATTTGCTAGAGTGACTCCCGGAACTCACAGAACCTTTGTACTTACTAGATCACTCGTTTATTATTAAAGGGAATGACTTGGAACAGCCAGAGAAGAGCTGCACAGGGCAAGGTATGGGGAAGAGCACCCTCTCCAGGTACCACTGTCCCAAGACCTCCGTGTGTTCTCTGAACCCAAGGCTTTTAGGTCTTTATGGAGGCTTCATTACGTCGTCATAATTGATTAAATCACTGGCTATTGGTGACTGATACAACCTCCAGCCCCTCTCCCCTCCCTGGAACTGGGGGTGCTGGGATCCTAAAAATTCCAGCCCCGTAATCACTTGATTGATGTCTCTGGCAACCAGCCCCCATCCTTAGGTTACCTAAGGGCTTTCCAAAAGTCACCTCGTTAACATGACAAAAGACACCTTTATTGCTCTGATCACAGGAAATTCCAAGAGTTTTCAGGGCTCCGTGCCAGGAACATGATCAAAGGCCTAATATTTCTTATTATAAATGACAGTATCACACAAGCATTGTGCTACACTCTTCGTGTGCTATGCTCTCCTTTACTCACACAACAAGGCCACAACATATACATCCTTGTCCCCGAAGGAGAACCTCAGATGACACGAAGCATCCTGCTTGGTGGAATAAGTTTGAATTTCCAGTTTCTATTAACAATATTTTCATCTCTTCTGAAGGTTTATGCGGATGGACCCCAAAGGCCCTCGGTCAAGGTGAAAGTCAATCTTTACCATGGGCTACCATCTTCTTCATCATTGGATAAATGGTTATGCTGTACCTAGCTCAGGGTAGAGCCCTGGAAATCTCAGCCTCAAGGATCACTCTGTAAAGTGGGGTACTCTTAGTCCCCCTTACAAGCTAATGGCTTAGCTAAAGCACTTACAACAATACCTTGCAGGTAGTAAGTGTTCATCTAAGGCAAGTTGTTGTTACTCAAACTTTCAGTGAATTTCCTGAATTATCCTTTAGCACCTCCATATTTTCTATTAGGGCATATGTTTATTGTGGGGTTTCAAGAAGGTTATAGGGTCCTTCTATCCTTACCTTCAGGTAAGTCCTGAAATGGCTTGGGATTCCCTTCTGTATCCTCCAGGGCCACACAAATGGTCACGGACATTAGATCCAACCGTCAACAACTATGTGAATGCTTTCTGAGTTTTTATTTATGATTTTTGTCTTGGCTCACTATGGAATTTAGAAAATGTGTGAAAATAGAAGACATGAGAAAAAATAATCACCCATAATTTCCACCACCACTGAAAAATAACCTAGGCTCTTCCTACATCATCCTCCCAAATACATATGAAATTATACTGTATAAACAACCTCATGACCTGTATTCTGTTTACCTATTTGCTCTACATTTTTCCCATAACATAATAAGCACAATAAACATCATTTTAAGTGAGTCTGTGATATGCCACAAGGATGAACATCATTTGCTTATTCCCCCATGGCTGGGCACTGAAGTTGTTTCCAACTTCTTGCTAATATGAATAGTACTGCAATTAACAGCCTTGTGCATTCAAATTTTCTGCATTTATAAAAATAGATATAACAGTGGGTCTTATTCTAGAATATTAATTATGCTGTTTTTTTTTGTTTTTTTGTTTTTTTGTTTTTTTGTTTTTTATTTGACAGAGAGAGATCACAAGTAGGCAGAGAGGCAGGCAGAGAGAGAGAGGAGGAAGCAGGCTCCCTGTGGAGCAGAGAGCCTGATGCGGGACTCGATCCCAGGATCCTGAGATCATGACCTGAGCCGAAGGCAGTGGCTTAACCCACTGAGCCACCTAGGTGCCCCAATTATGCTGTTTTTGAGCCCCATTTATTATTCTTTCTTCTATCTGCTTCCAATAGGCCCCTCAGCTTCTCCTCTATAACCTCAGTGATTCCTTGTTTTCATTCTCTCTTCCCTGCTGGCTTGAGAACAGCAGGTATCTCCCATATCTGACACAATAACTTGCTCATAGTTGTTGCTCAATAAATATTTTTGTATGCACGAATATTCAATCAGGAAGACCAAGCTGGACTGCCATGCTTACTATCTGCATAAACTCAGACAAACCCTTTCACTTCTGTCCCATAGATAGACATGCCCAGAAAGCTTAAGTGACATGCCCAAGGTCACACCACTGGGGAGGGCTGGAGCATGGGCTTCCGGCCACACCCTCAGCTCCCACAGCCCGGTTCTATCTATCTCCACACTCTCCTCTTGGCTCCTTGTGCACATTCACAGTTCTTTACTGATCTTGCACTCAAACCACACTCACACCTCAGGATGTGATGCCACACCCAGTCCAGAAGCCACGTGACTGGTGACTGGTTTAAGGAGCTGACCATGAGCTCTCCAATCCCCTGTGTCTGACTCCCAGCCAAAGGCACAGGGACGTGAGTCTGTCATTGCCTCTCCTCAGGCCAGGGAAGAAGCTGTCTATAGGTCAGCCAAAATAGCAGCCTGAAGGCAGGATTTCTTTCTGGGGTGATCTGACTTCTGGATGAATCTGAGACCAATGGACATTCTCCTCACCAAATAATTTACAGCCTCACAGTCCAGTGAGACTTGGGCAAACCAGGCCCCTTGAAGACCCAGTCCCGTATAATGGCGGGAGGGGACTGGGAGACACTAAAGACGGCAGAATCTTCCACTCATGTGCAGGAGGCATTGGAAGGAGCCCCCCATGAGGGAGTTAGGCTTAACCTCCCTGCACTTGGCTCCTCCTGAATCATCTGTTAAGATATACTTTTCCATTTGAATTCTTATATTAGAGTAATTAATATGAATTTCCCTCTAGGATCGCCAAGCATGTGAGAAAGATAGTTATTTTGTTTTTCTAAATTCTGAGTAGTTCTGATTCTTAGCCCACATGCCAATGAGATTGTGGAAAAGTTGAACAAAAGCATTAAAAAAAAAAAAAAAAAGCTCTTTCTCCTCTAAAAGACTCGTGGAGATATGCAAGGGGTTTCATAGCACAGACTCTCCTGAGGGAGCTTTCTAGAACCTACCCTGAGAGTGTTGTTTTTCTGTGGGGACCCTCCGTAATACTCCTTCCTTCCCTCCCCTAGTAGCACCACCTCAGTAAGTTATAACTTTCTGAAGCAGAAGTCAAAAAGGCTAAATGTTTATGTGAGGGGATAGACTTAGGAAAGACCTCCAGGTCTCTGATTTTGTCCAGTAACACAAGGGAAGCAAGACCACACAGAAGCACAGGTTACCTTCTTGGAGCTGAAGAAGGGGAAAATTCGATGACAAGAGAAGCAAATTAACACCTTAGTTACACCTCAATAATCACAATAAATATGGTCAAGCAAAATCAAGGCATAAAAAAAAGTTGGTTCTTCTCAAATCATTCAAGGGGTCTCTCCAATATTTTAATGTCCATGCTGAATTTTGAATACAAGCTAACATTTCTTTCTTTTCTTTTTTTTTTCTTTTGAGAGAGCGAGAACATAAGAAAGCATGAACAGAAGAGGGGTAGAGAGCTTAATACTCTTAAGAGAGAAAGAGTCTTAAGCAGGCTCCATGACCAGCACAGACCCCAACATGGAGCTCGATCTCATGACCCTGAGATCATGTCCTGAGCCAAAATCAAGAGCTGAACGTTTAACTGACTGAGCCACCCAGGCACCCCAAACTGACATCTCGCTAACACAAATTCTCTCCATCTCAGTCTCCACTTGCAAATTCAGGCAACAAGATGACCTCAAAACTTCTTGACCTCCACGTCCGACATCTTCCATTCCTCATCTCACCTCTGTCCTCCTCTTCCAAGTGGCCACAACTGAGGCGCAGCCATCCCTCAGAACTGCCCCACTTCTGACAGCTCATTGTAAATTCCCATTTCCGGGCTGCTGCCTCCTCCTGCTCTCCACATTTCTCATCTCTCCTCCATGGACCCTGCACATTTTCTCATCATGACCTCACTCAACCCATATGAAATTCTCCCTTTCTACTCAATCCTTGAAAGTCCCAGGGACTCACAGTCAACTTGGTCAAGAGCACTCTAGTCTCCTTACTTCTTAGTCCTTTCACATGACCCTCTTACTGAAACCCACTGACCACCCATGGACTTAATTTCTGGCCCATCAGCATGCTGGAAGAAGTTAGAGCTCTGTGCCTGTGACATTCACCATAAGGGCCTGGGCCCTTCACAGATGTTGAGCTGTTTTTGCATTCAGCTGCTATTGCTTTCCCAGTGCTATTTGGTTTCTTTGCCCTCATGCCTACAAACCAGAGACTTCCAAGAGTTTTTCTACCTTATTCCTCACCCAAATAACTGAGAAGAGCTGTCCAGATCTCTGTTTCAGAAGGATCACGAGGCAGAGGTAAAGGATGCGAGGATTGATTACTCATGTCTGCCACAGGCATAGGTAGGAGATAATGGACTGTGTGGGAATCTTTTATTTGCGGTTCTGGCCCCAAACTGAGGACACTTGAGTGCTACGGAACTGCTCAGCGTTCTGAAAGATTGAAACCACCCAGGATGAGTTCCTGCCTTCTTCCCCATCAAAATCTCTCTGTAGCTTCCTTTTTCTTTTTTCCTCCACATCAGAAAAAATTAATGTCTCCATGGAAGGCTGAAGTTAAGCCAAATTCTGTACTCCAGACTGCCCTGGAATGCTGTGCGTGGAGCATTCCATCAGTGGAGGGTGAAGGCATTACAGCAAAGGCAACTGGATTTCTCCAGGCCTCAGCAACCAGGGGGTCCAAATTAGATCATGGGGGGCACTGCTTCCCCTCTCTGATCATTGTCGCCTCCCCTCTCCCAACAAAGGCTGACTCCAGCAATCGGTGCTTTTTGTGGCAAGCTACAGAAGCTGCTCCTGATTTAAAAAGAAAATGAAAAGGAAAAAAAAAAAGGCCCAGAATTGCTGGGAAGTGGGGAGAAGCAGTTCCAGAACACAAATTGGACAAAGGTAGGATATGTAGCTTCTTCTCATTTTCCTGTGGTCTTGCTAACAATGTGTGACCAGCTCAGGGCTTTCAACAATAGAAATGTGTTCTCTCATAGTTCTGGAGGCCAGACGTCCAAAATTAAGGTGGGTTACCTGGCCCTGGCCCTACTCTTTCCAAAGGTTTTAGAAGAAACTTTCTCTTACCTCTTCCAGCTTCTGGGAGCTCCAGGCTGCCCTTGGCTTGTGGCCACATTGCTCTAATTTCTGCCTCCTGACCTCACTGCCTCCTTCTCCTTTTGGCTCCTTCAGAAACCCCTCTGTCTCCTACTTAGAAGAACACGACTGGTTTCATGGAGGGTTCACAAAGGTAATTCAAGATAAATGCTTCCTCTCTCAGGATTCTTGACCTAAGAACCTATTTGCTGTAGAAGGCAATATCCAGACACAGGTCCTGGGGATTGGAAGGGGTCATCTTTGGGAGGGAGAGGCACTGTGCAGTCTGGCGTACAGCAATTCATCAGAGCTGTCCCACCAGGATCCCCACCAAACACTGAGCTTGGAAGTGGCCTTTCTGCCCTTGCTGCTGCCATCAGTCCAAATTGGTTCTCCTGGGTCACTGCTTCTTTGCATCCCTAGTTCTCTGTGCAAAGTCTGGAAGCAGAATATCTGATGAGCTGAGCCCGGGTCATGCACCCAGGCCCTCCCCTCAAAGGAAGCAGGGGACATGGGCATCTGTGCTTGGTGGCTTTCTAGTCAAAGGTGGGCTAGACACAAGGCCCTGTCCCGTGTCCCATGCAGTGGAGACACCCCCCCCCCAAACTGTGCCCTTCACAGGAGGGCGTCCATGTCCATTTCCATGCCTTGGAAAATGACAAACATCCTCTAGACAATCCCAGATCTGCCATCTGGGCTTTTGGAAGCTTCTTGCATGATCTCACGGGCTGCTCCCTCTCGTTCTTCTGTGCCAACTGCTCCTTCGGATTCCATGGCTATGCTTTAGGGTAATGTCTTCCCACAGCCATTCTGGCCCCTGCCTGCTCTCACCACACTGGACTCTCTTAGACCCGTACCTTTTCTGTTGAGAACCCCAAAGCCACAAATACTTATGATACCAACACATCTGTGAAGTCCTAGCAACCTTGCAGGCAAGCTATGCCATAAGCAAGGTGGGGGATGGTGGGGGGAGGTATCTTTCATCCCCACTGAGAGCAGCACTATGTGCCCTGAGTCTGAATCACCAGGGCCTAGCTCTGAGTATTACATGGAGCTTCAGACCCTCCAGCTCCTGCCTCCGGCCCCTCTCCACGATGCCACTCAGGTAGGAGTCCTTGGGCTGTGCCCAGGAAGTCACTCTGTAAAAATCTCGACCCTCTCCTTCAATCCTTCTTTGGTACAGCTGCCGTGTGTCAGCTCTTCCCTCTCTCTCATTTAGCCAAAAGCCCTCTTGTATATCATGTGCCTCCACTCCTGACAGTCATCTCCCATATATAATCCTAAGCAGAGCAAAACCAGATATGGGCCAAGTAAAGGTGGAAGCCAAGGGCTATGGAAGCACAAAGAAAAGGAATGACTTGCAAGGCAGCATGGAGGGTGCAGAATGTAAATTGCCTTTAGAATGTGGGTGGCTAATCCCGTCTGTTCTGTGTCAAAGCACATCTGGACATACACCCTCATCTCTAACTCAGCTGCCAGCATCATCTCACACCTGCAAGACTGACCTCTGGCTTTCACCTGTCCCCTCTGCTGATCTCCCATCAGAAACCAAAGGAATGATTTCTTAAGTAAAATAGGCAATGTTGTCTATCACTTAAATCTCTTAAAAGCTTCCCAAGGCACTCAGGGTTGAATGGGGTCCCCAGAGAAAAGATACGTGGAATCCTAACTCCTAACACCTGCGAATGGGGCATCAACTTATTTGGAGCTAAGCTCTTTGCAAATTTAATCAAGTCAAGATGAGGTCATTGGAGTGGGAGTGGGTCTGAGTCTAATATGACGGACGTCTTTATAACAAAAGGAAAACTGGGACGCAGACATAGACACGGAGGGAAGACAGCTATGGAAAGACAGAGTTAAGCTACAATAAGTCCCGAAAGGCCTGGAGCCACCAGAAGCTGGAAGAGGTGAGGAAGTGTCCTCACTTAGAGGTTTGGAGGGCGTGGGGACCTGCCAACACCGTGATTTGGGGCCAGCAGCCTCCCAAACTGTCAGGTGATACATTTCTATTGTGTGAAGCCTCCCAGTTCCTGCTACTTTATTAGGGCAGCCCCAGGAAACTAACACACCTGGGATACAATTCAAACCCCAGGTGGCTACATAGTCACACATGATCTGGCTCTGGACATTCCATCTTCATCCCCTGCAATTAAAAACAAAACAAAACAGCGGCGCCTGGGTGGCTCAGTGGGTTAAGCCTCTGCCTTCGGCTCAAGTCATGATCTCAGGGTCCTGGAATCGAGCCTCGCATTAGGCTCTCTGCTCAGTGGGGAGGAATTCCTCCTCTCTCTCTGCCTGCCTCTCTACCTGCGTGTAATCTCTCTCTCTCTGTCAAATAAATAAATAAAATCTTCAAAAAACAGAAAACAAACAAACCAAAAAAAAAAAAAAAAAAAAAGGCAAAACAAAACCTCATGTTCCAGCTGGCTTTCCTGGAGTGCATACTCTCTCCCACTTCAGCTTCTCAGAATCACTGTCCCCGTGGCTCAATCTTTTCATACGTCTTTCTATCCATCATTCTTCATCTTTCGCATCCCAGTTTAAATAGCGCTCGCTCTCTCTCTCTCTCTGCAAGACCATCCCTGACTCCATAGTTAGGTGCGCCTACCCCCAGGCATTATCTGCACCACGGGGCTCCATTGATTTATTTCATAACAATTCCACAATCTGTATTTCTTCATTTCTTTATCTGCTGGCTTTTTTTTTTTTTTAATCGCTTACCTCCCCCACCTTGAAATGTCTGCTCCAGGAAAGCAGGGACCTCACCTGTCTGACACACCACTTCCCGCCAGCTCCCACCTTGCTGAGCGCAGAGCCCGGCCTGAAGCATCATCCAAATGAAGATTTATCAGGAGCACTAGTGTCACATAGTCATGGGGACCAGAAGAGTCCTGTGCGTTCTGAGTGCTGAGCACAAAAAGGAAGACACTGGGCCAGGAAGCCCAGGAAAAGAAGACATTGGGCACCCGTCAGAGCGCCATGCGGTGGACATGACTTGCTGGAAAGGAGTCTGATTATGGATGTCTTAGTATGCCTGCTGCAGCATTTGGACTTAATTCTGTATTAAAATGGGAGTCATCAATGATTTTTGAACAGCGGTGACCCAAGATGACCTTTGCTTTAAGGAGAGCGCTCAAATAAGAGCATGGAGAATGGACTGGACAGGTGGGCGACTGGAGCCTCAGAGGCCCGCGAGACAGCTATTAAAATGTTCCAGGTGAGAGGTGAAGGGAGCGTGACCCAGGGCAGGGGCAATGGGGAGGGTTTGAACTGCCAGTTCAGTGAATGATTGTGTGTGGGAGCGGAGGAACCCAGAGGCTGGGATACAGCTGCATTTTTTTCTGGCCAGAGTGACTGGACCCAGGGAAAGGCCCCCAGGACCTGCTGGAGGCAGCTTTCAAGGAAATGTATCAAAAACCAAGTACAAGTTTTTATTGGTTCCGAGCAAACGCCATGGCTCACGCTTGGCACCATAGCCAGTTGCATTTTGAAGTCTTTCCTGCTCAAAGTGCCAGAAATAAGAGTCGATACTTCTGCAGGACCCTTTTAGGGAGGGGCTGAACATCTGGACTACAGGGGAAGCCTTCAGACTTCGGCCAGGCAAGCAGCACCAGCAAGGCCCATCCCAACTCTGGAGCCCAAACCGCTCCACTCAGGCCGGCTGGGAGACCTCTCCCCTCCCACTGAGTCAGGATAAATTTTTAACTCACTATTGATCAGGCAATTTTAAAATCAATTTTAATTAAATGAAAGATTTCTATCAGGATTGCTTCTTTCTGGACAGTAAATTGGGCCTTGTAATAACACTTACATTGGAACATCTCTCATACAAGTAACAGAGCCCATCATAAATAAGTAAAGACCCTTCTCCTTATTATGCATTTGGGGGAAATCAAGGTTAGAGGTTTTTCCCGAGGCCCTGCGGTAATGGGAACAGAAGTCGGGAGCTTGAATCATGGGGATGCCAACAGTCAAATCCCACTGACACAGCTCTCAGCCTCCAGAACCCCTCTCCTTCTACATGGAATAAAGGGAAAATTGATCCCTGTCAATTACCAGGAAAGGAGAAATTGGGAGCAGGGCCCTGAGTGGGGCGCGTAGGGCGTGGTTCATTGTCTGAAGACAGTTTCCTGCTTAGAAATGGTCACTCTTGGTTGGCTTATAGAAATACCACCCCAAAAGGGGTGGGTCCTGCTTAAACCAGTCCTTTGTAGGAGTCATGGACACAACGCTCTTCCTTATCGGGTACCCATCCAGGCTGGGAAGACTGGGACCTGGAGGCTCTTGGTCAGAACAGCTTCTCTCAGCTCTTGCCTTCCCCAAACTGTGTCAGCTGGAATCTTCCACATCATCTACTTGCAGACTCAGCCCTTATAGTTCCTGAACCAGCAGGAACGAGGCCTCAACCAACCACAGGTGGGAGTTCGACTTTCTCTTGCTACCTTTGTCCAAGACTCCAAGAGGCCTGATGGGCAAGTGGACCTCAGCCCCACTGTGCATCATGGAGCCCTCCTCACCTGCTCTTCCTAGCAGCCTGGGTTCCTCCTGGGCTGGACAGCTCCCCCAGATCACTGGCCAGGAGACTGTCCTTCATCCCGTATCCCGGCTGCTGCCTGAGACTTCACTGGAGTCAGGTGTACTCAGAGAGATCTTATGTACAGTGAAATTTACCTGTGTTGTGCACAAGTCTAGGAAATTTGGCAAAAGCATATAAGACAGCTCCATTACCCCTCAAAATTCCCCTATGCCCCTTTGCAGTCAAATGCTCTCTACCACTGAGCTATACCCCCTCTCCCCTATGCCCCTTTGTAGACAACCCTACCCCCAGCCTCTGGCAACCACTGACCTGTTTTCTGTTTCTATTGTTTGGTCATTTCCAGGCTGTCTTGTAGTTGGAATCCTACAGTGCCCATGAGTCTGGCTCCTTTCACTCACCAGCATATATCTGAGACACCCCCTCTGTTTGTGTGTATCACTGGTTGGCTCCTTTTTCACACTGAACAGTATTTCATCATTGGTGTGTGCTCCAGCTCATGTCCCCACGCACCTGCTGAAAGACATTTGTGTCGTGTCCAATTAGGCATGATCTTTGATAAAGCCGCTGTGAATGGTCATACACGGGTTTTTGTGTTAACATACATTTTCATGACTCTTGGGTAAACACTTAGCAGCAGGACTCCTGCGGGTCATGGTAGGTGTGTCACCGCCTGAGAAAATGCCAGACTGTTGACCAGCATGGCTGGACCAGTTCCGCATTCTCAACAGCCACATGCACGAGTCCCAGCTGCCCCCCATCCTCGCAGCACTCGGTGTCCTAATCTTGGGTTTTCCAATCGAAGAGGCATGACGCCTGAGATTTTTAACTTGAACAAGTGGATGCCACACGGTTTGCCACCTTTAGCAACAGTGGAGGTTATCCGTCCACTAAGCCATTCCTCCTCCCGCCTTGCTAACGAAAGCCTGATTTGGGTCAACCTCATCCTAGCAGCTGTGTCCTTCAGCATGAGTGGGGCACACCCCCAACTCCAGTCAGTGGGTAAATGCTGGGTTTTTTCTTCTTAGACTCTTAGAGTGGGTCCACTCCCTTGCTGTGCTATGCCAGTAAAATGTTTTGTCAAGTAGAAATGAAGCGATCGGGACCAAGAGTCACAATGTCTGGGCTTAGACTGTGGCTCTGCTGCTCCCTAGCCAGGGGTCCTGCATAGCAACCTAGACTCTCACAGTCGTGGGTCCTCCTCTGCAGAAAAGGGCGCCATCAGAGAACCTGCCTCGAGGGTTATTACAAGAGCCGAATGAATCAAATGTGTGGAAGTCCTTTGCCTGGTGCCCCGCAGATAAATGTTGTCATTATTATATTATCAAATGATTTCTCGTTGCCTGCATTTTCCTGAATCTTTGTAGTACTGAAGAGGTTTATATCCCCAGGCAAGCAGTATTTAAAGACAATTAACCAGATTAAAATCTCACATAGATATTCCAAAGCCATTTACATGTTTCTTAAACAAATAAACAAACAAATCTAAGAGGGCTTCAGTCTCTAAAAAAGGAAATCACCCCTTCAGAGGGCCATTCTAATAGGCTCATTGAAGAGATGCCTGACTTGTTTCTTTGAATCCAGCATCTGCCTGATGTAGGTCTGCATAATTATGTGCACACGGCAGCCACATCAGACTCTGGCATTGGTGGACAAGGCTTGGCTTGTCGTGGTTTCTCCTTTAGACCCACGCCCAGCCTGTGCCCAGACATGGCCACTGGGACTCGTTGCTCATTAGAGAAAGGAATCTCTTCTTGACCATAAAACCAAAGAGGTATCATTTCACTTTTGGACCGTTTATCCTTTCCCCTGGATAGAGTGGTAAAGCATCTGTCTTTTTAAAAAGACTGCTGAGCTGCCCTATTTTATTTAACTTCTGGTAATACGTCGCTGCCCCAGACACCATCCAAATAAAGGGGAAACCTATCCCTGCCGGATAAATGAAACGGCAAGAGAATTCTGATGTCTGCTTATTCGGGCTCTGGCCCCATACTCTAGGGACCGTTTCTAGAAGAGTGCAAGTACCTTCTAAAGATACCTAATTCTTCAAGACGTTATAGAAGTGTTTCTGGGAAAGAGGATCACCCTCCTCACTGTTCTAGCTATCTGGAGGTGGGCTCGGGAGCCTGAAATTTATCAAGTTCACTCGGGCGTTACTGTACGCATTCAAGTTTGAAGAACACTCGCTTTAGAGCTGTTGGCAGACTAAGGCCCATGGGTCAAATCTTGCCAGCTACCTGTTTTTGTAAAAAAAGTTTTATTACAACACAGTTATTTGTTTGTGTGCTGTCCGTGGGTGTGTTCATGCTAAAGCAGCAAATTTGAATCATTGCAACAGAGTGTATGACCCACAGAGCCTCAAATATTTGCTCTCAAGCTCTCTACAGAAAGTCTGCCCATCCCTGCTTCCCAAAAATGCCATGTGATGTTTGCAGGAGTCATAGTGTGAGTAATAGAACAATATTCTACGTTCTACGTCTATGATCCATGTATTACTACTCCTCCCTTCATTCCCATCCTGTCGGCACATATATTTTGAGCATCCACTACAGGCCAGGCATTATGCTAAGTACAGAAAACACAATGATCCCAACGGAGCCCTCATGACGTTTGTAGATGTGAGATGTTTTACCAAATCTAAGTCACCACAGATTGAAGACATCATTATTTGATGCACTATTAAGAAACAAAAATACGTTCTCCATTAAATCATGGCACAATATTTCCTTATGCCTTAGAAATTTTATTTTCAAATTATTAAAATATCTTTTAGATTTATTTCTATCACTCTTGGCATACCTAAAAAATTACATGCAATATCACTGCTTAGAGGCTGCAGTCTCTAGGATATTATTCTAGGTTGCTGACCCCTCCCCCTCAGCAAGTTACTTGCAACTCTCTTGTTCTCACCAAAAAGTATCCACAAAAAGTTTTCAGACCAAGTTCATGCATGTGAAGGCAGTGATGACCCTCTGTCACAATTTCCTCTTGGTCAACGGTGTTCATAAAAGGCAGCTGATCACACATTTTAGGTTTGTTAAATGGACTTCAAAATCATCATAGAATTGTCAAGATATCGTTTAATTGCTTGATGAATGAGAAGTCAAGAGATAGAGGCTGGGTAGGGACGTGGCCTTGCCAAGAGGAGCTGAGACAGGCTGGTCAGAAGGAGCAGAAGGGTGGAGATCTTGTCTGTGACAGGGAGAACCAAAGAGGACCTCTAACTAGCCCCCTGTGCTCGGTCCACTGAGGTACATTTGTAAGTTGTCTGTTGCCACCTGAGATAGTGCCGTCCTCCAGGATACAAGGGTGGCCTCGTTCATCTCCAAGCTCTAAGAGGCCTCACAGGACACTTGGAAAAGAGCATGGAGCAGCAGCCCTCATTCCTCAAATGAGCGAGTGAAGGCGGAACAGGGAGAAGGGGCTCCTGCAGCCAAGATCTCTAGGGACGAATCCTCAGTCTGACCACATGTGACCAAGGATGTTCGAGAGTCTCAAATGGGAAGATAAGCCGCTCTACAGGAGCTTGACCCGGGCTGAGTTGCTCAAGGATGCACGCAGAGGAATCTCTAAGGAGAGTTTAGGGCCTGTGGCAGAGCAGGGCTGTGTCTGCACCTGGATCATGGGCTCCAGGCCCTGCAGAACGCTGCAGGTTTACAATGGAAATCTCCTGATTTTATCTTTTCAGTGTCACCATCTGTGGGAAGCAACCTTCCATGCAATTCTATTGGGGATGCCAATTATGGGCCTTGTCTTCTCCCTGAATGACCTCAGGAACGGGTATGGCCAACTTCTCCATTAGGCACAATAGGCTCTGGGCCTAGTGCCCACAATACTTTAGGAGCCCAGGGGTATGTTCTGATCATTGTGAAAATCGGAAGAGAAAAAATCTCAGTCTGGGTTATATTTGTCTTTATACCAACAGGATAGCAAAATAAAATTTTATATACAGGGACGCCTGGGTGGCTCAGTGGGTTAAAAAGTCTGCCTTCGGCTCAGGTCATGATTCCAGGGTCCTGGGATCGAGCCCCCCATCGGGCTCTCTGCTCAGCAGGGAGCCTGCTTCCCCTCTCTCTCTGCCTGCCTTTCTGCCTACTTATGATCTCTATCAAATACATAAATAAATCATTTTTTAATTTTATATACATGTAAAATATGTATATAATTTTATACATTTATTTAATTATATATATATATATATATATATATATATATATATATAATTGTATATACATACACATACTTTTTTTTTTAATAGAGAATGGGACCCATAAAGACAAAATTGCCCCAGGTCTATGAATCTTAAGAAAGTCATAATGGGGCCCTGAGACTAGTCATGTGACACAAGTCACACCCATCAGACACTCTCCAGAGCGTGATTCTGGACAGATGAGTTCTACAGACATCGGGGACAAAACTGTCCACCATATTGGTTATAGAAAAGCACATAAATCAGGAGCCCTGGAAGGAGGCACAAACCCACAAGGCTACTCACCTCTGAACAATGAAGAGGAGAACTGGACTAGAGCCTGAAGAGTCACGTTGGCTTTGTTTTATTTATTTAGCCAGGCAAAAGGAGAGCAACATAACAATGATAATAAAACAAAAAACTCCACCAGAAGCAAATATAGCAAAATGAATAACTGTTGTTAAATCTTGGGGAGGGGGATTAATCACTAAGCATCAATGCTTAATTCCTGACTCTATTTCTATATAAAAGTTCGATTTGTCAGTAAAATAAACGACAGACCATTTGTCTCTGAACCAAAGATCACAGGAACCACTCTGGTCCCTTTCCTTTCTCAAGCTTAATTTTTCCTTTGAGTCTGTGAGCTACCTATATAATTAGGCTTTTTCCCCACTTCCTTCCACTTAATCAACACACTGTTTCTGTTGCTGGGAGTCAAGGAATCTTAATTCATTCAGGTGCACTGCCCACTGCCAGCTGCTGATGGTGAAGGTGAACAGTTTTCTCGGGTGGAAGGGCCCTTTAACGTGGCTCGTACCCAGTCCAGTGGCCCTTAAAATCCCAATTATATGTGGTATACATGGACCTGGATGAATATTGGTTCAGACTTACTGGTCTACCCCAGCATCATCTCTTGGCTGTATTCTGAGTAAACAGTTCTTCTTAAAAAGTAAGCCCACCTCACAAGGGAATCGGGGGTCAGGAATGGGAAAGCACAAGTGAAAAGAAAAGTGGTACTACATATTGGGTGTTTCAATGGGTACTTCCCCAGTCCCCTGAAAATTCTCAACATCTTGTGATTTAGGTCTAGAAGTAATGAGTAGTGATCGTATAATTTATTATCCAAACTAGAATACATTTAAGAACGAAAGGGGGTAAACTTTAAAAAAAAAGAACAGAAGGGGCGCCTGGGTGGCTCAGTGGGTTAAAGCCTCTGCCTTCAGCTCAGGTCATGATCCCAGGGTCTTGGGATCAAGCCCCTCATCAGGCTCTCTGCTCAGCGGGGAGCCTGCTTCCCTTTCTCTCTGCCTGCCTCTCTGCCTACTTGTGATCTCTGTCTGTCAAATAAATAAATAAAATCTTTAAAAAAAAAAAAAAAAGAATGAAAGGGAGTGCTCTGTAATTATTTCAGGATGATAGACATAAACGGGAAAGTCCCAGGTAAACTGAGATGTGCATTCACCCCGGTTAGGAAGCTCAGTTAGATGCCTTGTCTGAGGTCACACAACTAACTAGTGCCGGGCTGTAACTGGGTCCAGCTGGTTTCATCCCTGGAAGACCACATTTCTTGGGACTCTTGAGAATCCCATGAACAATGGGCTGACTTGGGTCTTCCCAAAATTCCTATGTTGGAGCCAGTACCTCAGAATACAACCATATTTGGAGAGAAAAGGTAAAAGGGTGATTAAGTCAAAATGAAGTCTTTAGTGTGAGCCCAAATCTAACCTGACGGGCGTCCTTGGAAGAGAGGAAAGTCGGACACACAGAGATAGCAGGGGTGTGTGCATTCAGAGGGGAGAGCATATGAGGACACAGGGAGAAGGAAGCCATCTGCCAGCCAGGGAGAAAAGCCTCAGAAGAAATCAAACCTGCTCACACCTTGATCCTGGACTTCTACCCTTCAGAACAGTAAGAAACAAAGTTCTGTTTTAAGCCACTCTGTCTCAGGTACTATCATGGCATCCCTAGCAAAATGGTACACCAAGAGAGTGCTGGAAACAAAGAGAGATGCCAGCGAAGAACTCTAGGATCTAAGGTCTTGGCCCTCCATCCCTATCTGCACCCCCGCAGAGGTCAGCAGAAGTTCCCATTTTACCATAAAGAGTCCTGTGTGTTTATATTCTTGGGCAGCAAGGAAAAAGGAGTGTGCACCCTACGGTTTAGCTGCATCAGGGGCCAGAGACAATCAAATGAATGGATGAGTGGCGGCAGTCCTAAAGAGGTTGGGTCCTCAGGTAAAAAGAAGTACTCAGGAGCCGGCTTAGCTTGGAGCAGCGCCCCTCCCATACCTCCCCACCACCCCCCACCCTGCCCCAGCTCCCTCCCAGCTGACTTAAAAGTCAGAAGGTCTGTGCTCCAGCCCCCGCCCCCTCCCACCAGACACCAGGGAGATTCAATTACATTTAGAGACACAATGTCTGCCTCCCCTGGATTAATTTCCGGATCCTGACAAAGCTTGTCCTTATCTCTTTTTTCTTCCTGAGAGTAAGACCCTATAAAATTATCTCTACCAGGGACCAAGAAATGAGTCAGAGCAAGGCACAGGTAAGGATCAGGGTCTCGTGTCTCTCTAGGCTCGAAACTTACTGGTCTCCTCTTGTAGATTTGGCAGGAGTCCGTGCACGACAATTTCCTATGAGCTCACACATCTCCACTCTTTCTCGAAGGTTCTTTCTGGCAGAACTCTGCCAGGAGATTGGTGTGCTGTGGGCATGAGTGACATAAGAGTATTAGTGTAGTCCCCAGAGTGCCAGGCTCTGTGCCATTCTGCTCTCATGGAGCTTTAAAACGATGACAGTAACAAGGACAAGAGCCAGCATTCACACAGGGCTTTCAAAGCGCTCACCCCTTCACATACATTGTCTTTCTTTGCCCTCACGACAGTCCTACAAGATGAGGCCACCTGTCTGCCTATAAAGTACAGAACACTTTAATCCCCATTTTGCAGATTGGTAAACCTCGGTGGAGAGAAATCAGACAACTTGGCCACAGCCGTGAATTCCAGTGAAGACACGGTCTCAGCTACAGTCATGGAGCTAAGAAGGGGAACAAAAATCTCTCCGATGTTAACCCCAACCTATTCACAATCATTTAGAAATCAGAGTGTGAGTTATTCCATGGGGTATCAAGAGATGTTCACATTTTGACCAACATGGTGAGTTTTTTTAAAAGAGAGAGAGGAAAAAAACATCTACGGAGTGCACCCTGTGTGCGTACAGTTTTCCGGCATGACTTCATTTAATCACGCAGCAAGCCTGTGACACAGTGAATGATATCATCGTCACCATTTTACAGATGAGAAGAATTAAAACTGGCCAAGGTTACCCAGCCAAGAAGTGCGCCAGTTCAATTTTGCCCCGGGGTATCCCGAGTTCTGAACTCCTGTCCTAAGCACCTCACTCAACCACCCTTCCTATGACTGAGGTGTTTGTGGGTCAAGCAGTAAGCTCCGAGTAGGAGGTTAAGAGCTATAGGATGTGGTAGGACCAGAGCTCTAAGTGGGGAACACGTACCCTGGGGAATTGCTTCAGGGTCTGAGCCACCCCAACTCCAGTTTAAGAAGTGTGTCTCTCCTACCCAGTTCCAATCCCCCAAGCAGGCTGGACGGTGTTGGATTTCTCAGACACTGTACTGTTTAATGTTCTTTCAAAGTGTGTTGGACCCTATAGCCTACGATTACTCCCAGGTGCAAAATTGTATGCACAAACAGTTGCAGCCGCAATTTACCGACTGTGAGCTCAATCAGCCAATTGTAAGCACAATTAGCTGCTCCCTGCTCATTTGGAAGGAGCTGGGGGGGATGATTGCCTCTGCAATTAGCCAGTTGTGGGCAGCTCGGTTTGCTTGTGCAATTTTGCACCCTCAAACATGGAATGTGCAAAAATGGCACATGCCCAGGAACTTTATTCTTTGGGCTCCAAACATCCAACCTGATGTTCACCCACGGACCTCTGTACGTGGCCACAGGGGCCTGCCTCTGGGCTCAGTGTGGAGGCTGCAGCCTCGTGGCTGGAAAACAACCCTGTCCGTGTTTCGGCAGAGGAGGGAGGATGAGAAATGGACGCTAATATGGGTTAGCATAGGCAAAGGTGAGTTCAAGGTTGGGAAGACCTCAACATGAATCATTTGGGTCCAAGAGAAACCCATCCAGAAACTTTCAGCTCGTAATGGGGAACCTTTTGCATTATCAGAATGATGGTGTAGAAGAGTTGGCAGAGACTAGAAAGTGGATTGAATTGGAGAATTGAAATGTCATTTATGTCACTGGCACAATCAGCAATTTCTCTCTCCCCTCTTCCTATATCCTGCTTAAAAAAAGAATAAATCCTCCCAGCAGAGCTGGGCAGGTTCCCCATCACCTGATTGCACTGAGGGAAACCCAGAAATCCGGAGATTTTTATCGCTGCCTACAAAATGAGCTGCAGTCTGATTGGATTTGTACTAGTTTCTCTGTAGCTATGAGTTGATTAAAAAGTTCACTATACCTTAAGGGAGATTTACCTGTACTAATAGGCCTTTCTACCCAGGAACAATGAATTCTGTAGGTGTCGAAGGAGGTCAGAAGGAAAGGTAAACTGATGCTGTTCTGTGAGCCTTCTATAAACCGAAGGTCAGTTGTTCGCCTCTTTCTGACTGCTCTGAACCTGTTAGAACCGTGCAGCATTATTCACACTGGCCGAAATGTGGGAACAACCCAAAGGCCCACCAACTGATGAACAGGTGAAAAAAATGTGGGATAGTCACGCCGTAGCATATTATCAGCCATAAAAAGGAATGCAGTGCTGAGACACAATAAACCCTGAAAAAAATTCTGGGAAGTGAAAAAAAGCCAGACATGAAAGGCTACCTCTTGTGTGATTCCATTTACATGAAATATTCCGAAGAGACAAATCCAATGAGACAGGAAGTAGATTTGTGTTTGCCCCCCCCCCCCACCCAGTGGGAGGTAGGAATCAGGAACCACTGCTGGCGGATTTGGGAATCCATCTTGCGGCAAGGACAATGTTCTGAAACTAGGCAGTGGAAGTAGGTAGCTGCTTAACCTTGTGAGTATACTATATCCATGGAATTATATGCATTAATGGGTTGAATTTTATGGTATGTGAATTATATCTCAATTAAAAAAAAAAACGATGAAGAGTAGAGACAATTTGCCCTTTGGGAGATGGGTTATAGATTAAACCAGTGTGACAGGATCCTTCCACTGACCTGTGCACAGGCCACTCAGAGAACACCAGGAAACAGCCACCACAGCGAAGGAAGACCTCAAAGGTTATTTCTGATGCATGCCACCGCAGGCTATGCATTTACTCGTCAAAAATAGTTACTGAACACTATATACCAAACTATTTAGTAAGTTTTGAGAAGAAAGATTCTATGCCTTTTTGATCTAGTGGTGAAGCCAAGGGAGAAGAGTTCAAACAAATAAGTAGGTCATTCCCTGGGGTCAATAGTTCTAAATTTCCATTCAAAATTTTGATTCACACAAGACAACATTTTCTTGGACTAGAATGGAAAGCAGGAGTTTACAAGGAAATTTTCCTGAGTCACTATACTTTATCTAGCACTAAGCTGACACAGTCAAGAGTATTGTGTAGTTCTTAATATTTCTTCTAATTGAGCATACTAAACTTTTTATTCTTCAGCTAGATATTTGACATGAAGTCGGTTTTAAACCAGGCAGGCATGCAGACAGACAGGTGGGCCAACCAGTTGGCATAAATTAAGTATCAAGATAGGCATTGGCACCCTAATACTAATAGCCATTTTCCTCCATCTGAGTGGCAGCCCAAGAAGCTACATGCACAATGAACAACAATCTTAGTGGGGAGTAAATATTGTGTTATTAATAGCAGGATAAGTCAGTGTCTCCATTACTGAGACTCACTTTTTTAAAGTGGTATCTGTGATCATGTCTGTATTTCTTCTCACTCACCCTTGGATGTGGTATCTTCCCCATCCCCCACCCCCAGTCTACATCTGATTGTTTATGCCTGAAACACCTGAGTCCTAATGAACATCTCTCACCCCCGCCCATGCTCAATTCATGCTGTGATTCCATTGCTTCAATTTTTTCAATTCTTCTCAAACACATCTCTATTTGTGTCACTCACATCCAGGCCACCAACATCTGTAACAGATGGGTTCAGAGTTAGGAGTAACTGGCCCGCTCCCATCCATTCTTGCCCCATACCATAGCTGATCCAACTGAAAATAATGAAAGCTGGTCTCATTGGTCCCTGGGTAAAAACTCTGTATTTGCTGTTCTGTGTTCTTAGAATAAAGATTAGAATTCTGCTTCAAATATGCATGGGACCAGAATGAAAAACGTATCTCTGAAATGTCGATACAATTCACTCTTTTCCCCACTCCATAGTTCCTGCTCAGACCTGGCTTTAACAACATTATTCAAGTGGGATCACATGGTATATGGGATGAGGTAGGGGAGGTACATTCTGAAGTTAACATGAAAAATGAGTGAAGCAGACACAATGATACCGGTTTGGCAACTCCTCTTTGAATCCTCGCTCCTGAACATACATAAAGACTACATTTCCCATGCTCCCTTAGGGGTTGATCAGGGCCATGTGACTTGGTCTGGCCAATAGAATATGAGCAGAAATGATATAAGCCACTGAGTCTTAAATTCAGCTCATACTCGAATCTCCTAGGGAAGTTTAAAATATTAACTGATGCATGGAGTGTCATCCCCAGAAATCCTGATTCAATCAGACATAGGCTGGGCATTAAAATTCTTTAAAGTTCCCCTGAAGATTCTCAGGTACAGCAAAGTTTGAGAAATAAGGAAATGTACTCGTGGTCCTTGGAAGCACTGTGTCCTCTCATACCCTTCTGTGACGACCTCAGAGGCCAGCCAATCCATGTGTTGGAAACCATCAGCCTAGGAATCTGAGTGGCATGTGGGTCATTATTGGACTTGTGACCTGAGCAAAAGTACATCCTCATTCATTTTTAAATTAATATCATCACAGCATTTCCTCTCCTATTCTGATTAATAGGAGATCATATAAAATCAAAATTACCTTAAACATGACTTTAGGAATTATCCTTAACGGAATGACTAACCCAGCCTATTTTTCTTTCAGCACTGAAACAGATCACTGTCTCTTCAGAAAAGTAGTAAAAGGAACTGGCAGCTTATTTTTAAGGGGTGGAGTGTATGAAAATAGAAATCATAAATACTAAACTTACTGTGAGATACTCACAGCCTAGGAAGCAGGCAGCAATTTCAAAATGATTGAAAGTGTGTATATGACTATTTTTATTCCCTTAATGTTATTTAAAAGCTACAATTTCTAATCCAAAGTAGTTCTTAATCCTTTAAAGCAATGATTACAATGGACCACAGTATCTGGTTTTGGGGTGAGATGTCTACACGTAGTCAGATTTAAAGACTTCTAGACTGCTGGGAAATGCAATGTGCTGTCTTTACAGCTTTTCTACTGTTAATATCACCCCCGAAATTCCTAATAAGCCATATTTGATCATAGGCTATTGCACATCTAATACATATTCCTATTCAGTGGTATTGAATATTGAATAGTGAACATTGTTGGAACATCAGTCACAACATAGTCTCTCTGTTGTGTTATTCTTCTCATGAGATGAGTTAAAAGATTATTTTAATCTGTTGGAGGTAAAAATTGTGGCTAATACATACTGAGGAATCCTTCACCATGTGCCAGACCATCTTTAAGTGCCTCCCACTCTGCGTTGAGTCTAATGCTTACCACAATCCTATAAATCCTATTTTTATACCCATTTCCTAGATCGAGGAATGTCCCCAGAGGATCCAAATTCAATCTGATGAGATTTTTGAGGTTGTTATACTGCATCTGAAATATACTATGAGTTGATTCCTCTACTATTAGATACTAAAATATCCAATATTAAGATATTTTAAGGCTGGTGTATATAGCACAAAGCCCAAGCAATCATGAAGCACTCAATAAAACTCCATTGTCCTAATGCCCAGCAGCAAGGAAAGGATTTCAAAAGACCTTACACTCCTGTCATGGAAGATGATAGAATCTGGCCAAGAGAATCCAACTTCTCACCTGTGGGTGGAGGAAAAAAAATGAATCAGTGACATCCAAAATGTCTCAGCAGAAAGTAGGGACAGAGGGTGTGGCATAACTGAATCTACAGGTTTCTTTTGTTATAAACTCTTCCTCCCTACAATCCATTCTACAAATATCAGCCAAAATAATATTTTTAAATTCAACTAGATGATGCTTGCTTCAAATTAAAAGTCCCCATCTCACAATAAAATACAAAGTTGTGCTGTGGTTTATAGGATCCTACAGGATCTGTCACCTACTCAATTTTTAATCTCCTATCATCCCATCTTACTTAAACCATAGACTCTGATCATGGCAGCCCCCATTCTGCCTCTTCAGTGGACCAAGTTGGTTACTGCCTCAAGGTCTTTGCTCTTACTGTCTCCTCTGTCAGGAGCTTTCTTCCCCCACTTGTCACAGCCTCACTACTTCTCTCCAGACAGGGCTCCAATCAAATAGAACCTGCTCAGAAAGCCTCTTCCTGACTATGCCATCTTAACTGCGTTTCTCCTACCCTCTCCCTTCACCTACCCTCTTTCTACTCCTGTCCCTACTCAAATACTCACATCCACATATTTTATATTCTCAGTAGCATTTGTCACCATCTCCAGTTACTTATTTACCCATTTATTTACTCATCTGCTATGAATTTTCCTGTTTATGGATGTATCTTCAGTAAATATGTACCTGGTACATAGTTTGAGCTTAATAAATATTGTTTGAACAAATATGTGGCATTCTGAAATATATAACAGTTTCAGAGATCTGATGGAAAACTTGATAATAGGGAGATAATAAATATCACCCTGAACTGTAACAAAATTCCTAAATATAAGCCATAAAATTAAAACTGGGATGGGAGGGAGGAAATAAGAGGAAGAGGAGAGGTGATGTGGGAAATGCCTGCAGAAGGCCTAACTAGGAAAACTGAGCAATTCCTCTGGGCTCTTTCCATAGTTTGGCTATTGTGTACATTGCTGCTGCAACACTGAGGTACAGGTAACTCTTCAGATCACAGCATTTGTATCCTTTGGGTACATAGTGGTGCAACTGCTGGGTAGTAGGGTAGCTCTATTTTTAACTTCTTGAGGAACCTCCATACTGTTTTCCAGACTGGCTGCACCAGCTTGCATTCTCACCAACAGTATAAGAGGGCATCCCTTTCTCCACATCCTCACCAACATCTGTTGTTTCCTGATTTGTTAATTTTAGCCATTCTGACTGGTGAGAGGTGGAACCTCATTGTGGTTTTGATTTGTATTTCCCTGATGCCAAGTGATGTTGAGCATTTTTTCATGTGTCTGTTGGCCATTTGTATGTCTTCTTTGGAGAAATGTCTGTTCATGTGTTCTACCCATTTCTTGACTGGATTATTTGTTATCGCATATTGAGTGTGATAAATTCTTTATAGATCTTGGATACTTGCCCTTAATCTGATAAGACATTTGTAAATATCTTCTCTCATTCTGTCAGTTGTCTTTTGGTTTTGTTGACTGTTTCCTTTGCTGTGCAAAATATTTCATCTTGATGAAGTCCCAATAGTTCATTTTTGCTTTTGTTTCCCTTGCCTTTGGAGATGTGTCTAGCAAGAAGTGGCTGTGGCTGAAGTCGAAGAGGTTGCTTCCTGTGTTCTCCTCCAGGATTTTGATGGATCCTGTCTCACATTTAGGTCATTCATCCATTTTGAGTTTAACTTCGTGTATGGTGTAAGGAATTGGTCCAGTTTCATTCTTCTACATGTGGCTGTCCAATTTTCCCAACACCATTTGTTGGAGAGACTGTCTTTTTTCCATTTGATGTTCTCTCCTGATTTGTCAAATATTAGTTGACCATTGAGTTGAGGGTCCATTTCTGGTTTCTCTATTCTGTCACATTGATCTATGTGTCTGTTTTTGTGCCAGCATCATACTGGCTTGGTGATGATAGCTTCGTAATTGAGTTTGAAGTCTGGAATTGTGATGCCACCAGCTTTGGTTTTCTTTGATGATGATTTGGGGTGATGATCTGGTGATTTGGGGTCTTATCTGTTTCCACACAAATTTTAGGATTATTTGTTCCAGCTCTGTGGAAAACGTCAATGGGATTGCACTGAATGTGTAGATTGCTCTGAGTAGAATAGATATTTTAACAGTATTTGTTCTTCCAATCCATGAGCATGGAATGTTTTTCCATTTCTTTGTGTCTTCCTCAATTTCTTTCATAAGCGTTCCATAGTTTTCAGAGTAGAGATGCTTTATCTCTCTGGTTAGGTTTATTCCTAGATATCTTATGGTTTGGAGTGTAATTGTAAATGGGATTGATTCCATTCTTCTCTTTCTTCTGTTTCATTGTTAACATATAGAAATGCAGCTTATTTCTGTGCATCGATTTTATATCCTGCCACATTGCTGAATCCCTGTATGAGATCTAGCAATTTTCTGGCAGAGTCTTTTGGGTTCTCTGCATAAAGTATCATGTCATCTGTGAAGAGTGAGAGCTTGACTTCTTCTTTGCCAGTTTTATGCCTTTTATTTCTTTTATGCTGTCTGGTTGCTGAGGCTAGGACTTCTAGTACCATGTTGAACAACAATGGTGAGAGTGGACATCCCTGTTGTGTCCCTGACCTTAGGAGAAAAGCTCTTCATTTTTCCCCTGTTGAGAATGCTATTTGCTGTGGGCTTTTCATATATGGCTTTTATGATATTGAGGTATTTTCCTGCTATCCCTACACTGTGGAGAGTTTTAATCAAGAAAGGATGTTGTATCTTGTCAAATGCTTTTTCTACATCAATTGAGAGGATCATATGGTTCTTGTCCTTTCTTTCATTAATGTGATGTATCACATTGATTGATTTGTGGATGCTGAACCACCCTTGCAGCTCAGGAATAAATCCCACCTGGTTGTGGTGAATAATCCTTTTAATGTACAGTTGGATCCAATTGGCTAATATCTTAGTGAGAATTTTGGCATCCATGTTCATCAGGGATATTGGTCTATAATTCTCCTTTCTGCGTGGGGTCTTTGTCTGGTTTGGGGATCAAGGTAATGCTGGCCTCATGGAACAAGTTTGAAAATTTTCTTTCCATTTCTATTTTTTGAAACAGTTTCAGAAGAATGGGTATTAATTCTTCTTTAAATGTTTGATATAATTCCCCTGAGAAGCCATCTGGCCCTGTACTCGCATTTGTTAGGAGTTTTTTCCTTGCTGGTTATGGGTCTGTTCAAGTTCTCTATTTCTTCCTGTTTCAGTTTTGGTAGTTTACATGTTTCTGGGAATGCATCCATTTCTTCAAGATTGCCTAATTTGTTGGATACAGTGGGATATTATGCAGCTATCAAAAAGCATGAAATCTTACCATTTGCAACCACATGGATGGAACTGGAGGGTATTATGCTAAGCAAAATAAGTCAATCAGAAAAAACAATTATCATATGGTTTTACTCATATTTGTAATTTCAGAAACAAAAAAGGATCATACGGGAAGGGAGGGAAAAATAAAACAAGATGAAATCAGAGAGGAAGACAAACCATAAGAGACTCTTAACTGTAGGAAACAAACTGGGGGTTGCTAGAGGGGAGGTGGGTAGGAGGCTGGGGCAACAGGGTGACAGGCATTAAGGAGGGTACTTGATGTAATGAGCACTGGGTATTACATGCAATGGGTGAATAACTGAATTCTACTCTGAAGCTAATGATACAGTATATGTTAACTAACAGAATTTAAATAAAATAAGTTTGAAAAAAATGAAAAGTGGAAAGTGAGCAACATCAGACTAGAGTATTCTTCCCTTCAAAGATCTCTTTGCCTCCAGGGGTCAGTCAAAGTCAAGAATGGTGAACTTGGAGAAAGAAGTCTGTTATTTTAATCTGAAGAAGCAGAAATGGAAGGTCATATAATTTGATCCCGAAAAAGTGATATGAAAGAGGAAATCAGATTAAAACATATGTTTTATGTTTTGAGATGAGGTTTGGTTACTAGTAAGATTGAAATGATTCTACTTTTTATTTGGCAAGAGTAGAGAGCTGGGGGAGTGGTAGAAATAAACAAATAAAGACCCCCTCCAGTAAAGAGCTATGTGCCCGTGCTCATCCCCACCAGGTCTTCCCAGCTGGTTTTTTCCCGCTTAGTTTAGAGCCCTCAGAGCTGAGTTTAGGTTGCTATCTGAGCCTAAGGATGACAAGCCCAGAGCTGGGCAGCTGCCTGAGGTGGTTTTGCTGCTAGAAGTCCCCTCTCTGCCCGCTTGTAAATAATGCTTGAAATAGCTCCTTTTTCAGACATAATTTCTCTTTTAATCACTTTCAGATTCTGCAAGGAAACCTTAAAAAGAGACATCTTTAATTTGACTTTGAAGTATGTTGTTTGTTTTTGGCTCACTGCAAATTAGCCGACATTTTAATTGTTGATGTTTGTTATTAAGATTGTATTTGGTGGTCTGTGTGGTTGCTTGGCAGAGTGAGAACAAATGCTCTGTGCATAAAACTGGTCCTTGCACTGGTTTGAGGAGTGGGGACCCCAGCAGCACTGTGGGTGCTGTTCCTGCCTCAAGCTCCATTTCAACCATACTTTGTCCTGGAAAACCCAAAACACATTTGGCCCTTAGCACTGTTTCCCTTGATTTTTAATCTTGCGAGCAATTTAAAGGAAATTTAATCCATATGTTTCTGATTCATTTAAATCACAAAAACATTGGGTTTTGAGAGTTATTTGATGTCCAAATGCCTTTTGAGACTTTTTAATAAACTTTCCAAGTCCTGTTGCCTTAAAAACACATACTCACGTTTTGCCAAGGGTGAATGGATTCAGGCTCCAAAGGATTTGGATTGAATATGAAATTCCAAACTCGTAAATTATGACCATGTTAAGATAAAGCCTGTGTCTACACAATACCCAAGCAGCCTCATAGAAAGCCAAAATACTGGGTCGTCATCCAGATGTTGCATAATTTCTAATGCATGGCAAGGCATCAACAAAACACCCGGATGGTTTACTCTCTTTTTCCCCCTTTATTCAGACTTTTGCTGTTAGAGTTAAGGATGTGGGCAGCAACTGTCAATCCTGGCACACTATGAGGAGTTTATTTTAAAAGAGTTTCTATGTCCATGTGTGGATCACAATGTTCATGGGATGGGGTGGGGGTAAGGAAAGAACCTGCTCTTCTTTTTTAAAAGCAGGCTGTGTTGAGGAAGTTGCAAGGTTTGAAGGGCTGAGATGGGCCATTGTCCAAATGGGTTGGGGCATTCCTCAAGGAAGGTGGGGAAAGTAGATGAACAGGTTAAAGATATGTTTGCTGCAGGAGCACCTGGGTGATGTAGTTGGTTAAGGTTTCATCTCAAGGCCCTGATCCCAGGGTTGTGAGATCAAGCCCTGCCTTTGGCTCCATGCTTAGCATGGAATTGGCTTGAGGGTGTCTCTTTAAATATATATATATATATGTTTGCTACATTTTTCTAAGTGGAAGGGATATGTGGTAAGGCAAAGCCAGCAAGAATAAAGATCTTTATGGTCCTTCCTCCTAATGGGGAGTGCCAGGGATGAAATTAAAAGCAACTGCAAGTAACTCATGAGATGAGAGAATAACGATAAATTAACAACAACTAACTTCCAGAGGCATTTAGTAAGACATTTAATAAGATAAGGAGACTGATAATAATCAAAATAATATTAATAATTTCTAACTTTTATATAGACCAAAACAAGTGGAAGAAGAAGAAGAAGGAGAAGGAGAAAATCTAAGTCACATGACAACCCAGACAACATATCCTGTCCTAAGGGTTGTCAGACATTTACATTTAATCCTCCCAACAATTTAAGAGGCAGGTGGTGTTCTTTCCCTAAGGAAGACCATCTACTTAGCGGTCACTGAGAAGAGTCAATAAGCTATGCCAGCACCCAGTGCAGGTAGACCAGTTGTCTTCTCCAATGGATGATGTTTTTTTTGTTGTTTTTTTTGTTTTTTGTTTTTTTTGCATCCAGTGGGTATCTAGTCACATCTAGAGACACTTTGATCATCACAGCTGGAGTGTGTCATTGCTGGGGTGCAGTGTTACTGGCATCTAGGGAGTAATGACCAGAGATGCTACCCAATATCCCACCATACTCAAGATCAATCCCTACACCAAAGAATTAGCCAGACCCAAATGTCAGGGCTGTATGTGTGGAGCCCTGAGGTAGACAGAGGGGCTGTGAAAACTTCTGACATTCAAGTTCTAGGTTCTTTGCTACTGACTGCAAGCAGATAGGAATTGCAAATCTTTCCAACACCTGGGCCCTGGTATATTACAAAAAGCCAAGCTGTATTTGAGCAATGGTTTCAAACTTGAACATTCATCAGGATCACTTGGCACAATTGTTAAAACACATATTGCTGGACTTCACTCCCACAGTTGCAGATTCAGGTGGTCTGGGGGGTGACATGAGAACTCGAATTTCTTCTTTGAAAAGATTTTATTTATTTATTTACTTACTTACTTATTTACTTAGTGCACAGAGAGTGGAGGCCAAGGGAGAGGGAGAGAGAGAATCTCAAGCAGATCCCCCCTGCCCCACCTCCCGCTGCTCCCTGCCCCACCCCACAACTGGGCACGGAGCCTAGCTTGGCACTTGACCTCATGATCCTGAGATCATGACCGGAGCCAAAATCAAGAGTCAGATGCTTCACTGACTGAGCCACCAAGGTGCCCCATATCTTGGATTTCTAGCAACTGCCCAGGTGCTGCAGCTGCTAGTTCACAGCTGCACTTTCAGAATCACTGCCTCTGAACATGAAGGCATGAGGGCTTCCTAATACAGAACCCCAAAATTAAGAAGAACATGGGGTGCTATGCTTGTAAAACTTCAAGTATGAAGAAGCATAGTGGAATACATATCCTTTGCAAGCACCCCTCCCCCCAGCCCTAAAAGGGAGAGGAATTTAGCTGAGCTGTGCATGACCAAGTCTTGCTCCCAGTTTCACTGTAGAAAAGGCTGTTGGCCTTGGATGGTAAGAAAAGGAGTTTGTGAAGAGGTCAAGAGACAGGCCAGTCTGATCCACCACAGGCAACAGAACTCAGCACTGGAGAACTGTCCCCAGACAAGTCGGGTCTCTCTTTAGTGATCAAAAATGCCCTTCCTGACCACGTAACCCAAGTGGCTCCTCTTGCTGTCCCCAAACCAATGTCTAGCAACTCACCAACACTCTTTCCTTCAGAACATTGACTGCTCCTGGAAAAAAATGGAGTTGAGGCTATTTCCTTGTCTTTGCTCTGCCTTCCCCCACAGACCATAACATTCATAAAGGATGGGACTTCAGATTAACTAGTCATCTCCAGCACCTAGAATAATGCCTGGCTCATGGTAGGCTTTTTTGAAATATCTATTGAGCGAATGAATGAAGCCCAGCAAAAATTGAGGCAAAACCTACGCATGTCCCTGGACTTATTCTTTTTCCACAAGGAAGTTCTTCCCTTTCTGTGTCTCCTCCCTCCTTCCCGCTCTCTCTTCCTCTTTACCTTTTCCTCCCTTCCCCTCCCTTTTTTCCTCTCCCTATCTCCTCTCTCTCCCTCCCTCCCCCCTCCCGCCTTCCTATGTGTCTTCACCGCATTGGTCTCTCCATCCCTCCTCTCCCACAGGGTTCTCACAGGCAAAGAGGAATGTACTTCTCTGGGTGGTCCGAAAACTATGAACTCTACATTCCCAGGATAGATTAACAGGCCCAGAGCACCTCCTTGGGCATTTCTTTCAAACTCAGTTTACCAGTTTCTAGGAAACACAATAAAATCACCCTGGAAGGAAAGCACCCAGAAGTGACAACAATCCTATTGTGACAATAACAATGACAGTAACTGGCATTTATGGAGTCCTTACATCTCATCTGGTCCCTACAACAACTTGTTGGGTTAAATATAATTATTTTGCTCATTACTTAAAGGGAGCAATTGAAGCTCAGAAAGACGTTGGAATCCTCCCAAAGATAAGTCACCGGTACGTGGAAAAACTGGGTTTTGAATTCTGGCATCTGATTCTAAGGTGTTCTTAGCCAAAAGAGGAGATCAATAAATAGTTGCTGATTGATTGATTGATTGATTGATTGATTCAAGCAGATTTCCAGGTTGAGGGTTGTTACCATCTGTCCTCATCTGTCATTAGGTTGTCATGTGAAATGTAGATTATTTATCTTTCTGGAGCCAGTCCTTGTCACTGATCTCTCAATAAAATTCTTGTCTAACCTGTCATATTAATGTTATTTTTGCCACAAAAAGTTTACTGAGTAACAAAGAAGTACTTCATTCTAATTACAAGACCAAAAAAAGAGACTGTCTCCATGGGACCCTAGGCATTCCACAGCTTTCCACCAGCCAAATAAAATTTCCAGTGGAAGGAAGAAGACAACTAAAATCAGACATGTACATATCTTCATCATGTAGCTTCCCAAGGAACCACGAAGCAACAAGATGATTTGAGCAACAAGGCTAACTTGGCTGCTTATCATTGGATCTAGATCCTCTAGTAGTTCTCTAACCCTGTGAGCTCGGCCACTGGACACAGGGACAGAGAAGGTTGGCCTTCAGTTAACAACAATAACAAAGCACACTGCAGAGTGGCTTTGGAGACTCCAATCTTGTCTTTTTTGGATACTTGGCCTGACAAAATTGGAATGAAGAAGATACTCTTCTTTAAAGCATAACATCTCCTGGAAGGATCAGCAACCTTACCCCACCTCGCCCTGTCCACTCCCTGGTCATCTCTCTCCATACATCTTTCCTGGCCCCGTGACTTGCCCCCCCTCCACTCACTGGTCCTCACTGGTGTTTTCCCACTCACTTGTGTCCTTCCTCTCTTTCCTAAAATCTTTCTTACACCATTTTCCACCTAGCCTCACCAATGAAAAAGATCTTGTCAGCTACAGTTTCTTTAACTTGTTTTATAAACATTACTCGATTGCTTGAATATTCTTAAATGTTATGCTTTCCCAATTCTATTTTGTTTTTCCACCACTGTTCTACCAGCTGCTGCCTGGATGACCTCATCCACTCTTATTGTTTTCACGTTCAGGGAGTTGCAGAGAATCCCAAGTCCCTATCTCTAGCACAGATCTCTGTGGTGAGTTGCAGATGCCCAGTGCATGCCAGCTGGTGTCCCAAACATACCACAAATGTGTCTTTTTCGGGGAGATTGTTTCAGGATTTTAAAATTTAAGAGAAGATTTGAAAAAGTGAGGCATCACTCCTGAGATCCTAATTCGTGTTGGGAAAGAGCATTTAGAAGAAACATCAGTGCCGACATACACACATAAGAATTAAAATTTTAAAAGGAGTTTCAAGGAATAAACAAAACATGCAGAAGAAGGATCCAAAAGCCTTAACAAATAATTAGCAGGAGAACCAAAAGGCGAACGAAAAATAGAAGAAAAAGTCCTATGCAGTTGACAGAAGAAAACCGTAAAGCAGAGCCCATGCTGTACTATGCTTGGGATGGAAAGAGCTCGCAGAGCCCCAGGCAGACCTACCAAGGAAAGACATATACTTGGGATAACTTGTGAAATTCCCAGACTTCTAAGATAAGGAGAGATCCCTACAAGTTTTTGGAGAGAAAACAAGATTTTTAAGCAATTGTTACCCCTTGCCTTCAGTCTGAAGTACCCTGGGGGAGCACATGGTCAGCATTTAACTCACCCAATTCTGTGTTGGCAGAGAATGGGACTCAAGTATCCGACAGATGAGATTTATTTTGGAAAGCAAAAGAAGCAGAGGGCAATAGCAGAGAAGTGTACCTGCTCTCCTGGGAGGGCGGTAGGATCATTTTGGGAGCTAGTCTAAGAGGGCATGTGCCCTTGAAATCATGGCCGCCCATTGGAAAATCATGGTTTGGCAAGCCACAGTTTACTGAGGGGGTATTTTCATTCATGTGTATCTTTGTTCATCAATTCATTCCATCTGTGTTTATTGAGCAGCGACTATGTGCTGGGCATGGGGGCTCACTGTGAGGATGGAGCTTTGAACAAGACAGACGAGGTTCCTGCCTTTATGGAGTTTCTGTTCTGGTTGGGGAAACGCAGAAGCAAACGAAGACATTAGCAGACAAGATAATTAAAGACTGAAGTCGATCTGATCTAGGAAATAGAAGGGTGTGGAGGAGAGAACGGGGAGCTATCGACCCGGAATAGGGCAGCCAGAGAAAGAGGTGACATTAGCAGGGGCCCCTTAACCAAGCCACCAACGGGCGTGTGTCAGAGGAGTCCAGGCAGAAGGAACAACAGAGGAAAGGCCAGAAACAAGGCAGGTTTGGACGTTTCAGAACAAGAAGATTGCCGAGAGGAGGATGGATAGACAGCAAGAGACAAGGGGACGATGACGACAGAGAGGGACAGTGACAAGATGACATTGTCGATGCAAACAAACCAAGATCCAGCCAGTGAGAGTCACCTGCTGGCGCACCTGAGACCTTCGTGGCTGGAGGAAGGGTGTTTGTCCCCACGCCCAGCTGGCTCTATTTTGAATCTGGCCCAGGACCGGGCCCTGGGGTGCCAAACCCAGAAGAGGGGGAGGAGGCGCCTGTGGTGGCTGTCGCACCTGCTGAAGCACTCATCACAAAGCATTAGCATAAGAAAGGGAGGCTCCTTGTGTTTGGGCTTGTCACCCTGCCATGACAGGGTGCACAAATGTGGGCAGGCACAGGGAATGGAGGCCGTCAGCGTCTGCGCTGACAATGTTGGGTACCACTGCTGTCACTCCGCCGGGGCTGGCCCGCCTCCACTACCCACGCTGCCATTAGAAACAGCAGCTCCTCGCCCACCGCCTTTATTCCCACACAATGTGTCAATAGTCCCTTGGCAGGTCTTTGCTGAGAGACATGGGCGGGCTACACCTGCTCGCTGGGGCAGAAGAGGATGTAGTCCCCACCTCCACTCGATCCCAGACTTGGGGGCCTCTCTGCCCACACCCCCAGGAGGCTCAGTCCTCTGTGCTGTGGACATGGACAGACACACAGGACTTCCTTGACTTCACCTCCCCCTTCCTGGTTTACCAGCTGAGACTAAAACCCATAGGTAAATAGATGCCAAGTTCAATGGGACCAAAGCTGGCTCAAGATAGGGATGTGTTTATAAAGGAACCTTTTAAATGATTGCTCAAGAAATCGGGATATGTATTTATTCATGTGAAGACCTCCTTTTGCTTCTGGCCAATAATTTTGTTATAATCTAGAAACTGGACAATGGTGTCCGATACTCTGCAAGGCTGGAAAAGCCTAGATGGGTTGATGGACAGCCCATATTCACTGAGAGTCTCCTACAACCAACATGGGGACAGCAGCGAATCCACTGCCTTGAGAACAGTGCTAGTGGTTGCTAAAGGTAATCGGATTCTTACAATGAGGTACGAACTTGACTTTGTACTATCTCTTCAGTCCTCACAAAACCCTAGAAGGCAAAGCCCAGGCCAGGTCAAGAGCTTACTGAAGGTCACCGTGGTGAGCCACCAAGCAAGGCTGTCACTCAGGTTATTGCTCAAAGCTTTGTTTCTCCTTCAAGCTCAGGACTACCCCGTGAGCAGGGAGTTAAACAAGGGAGAAGCTGACATCAAGGGAGGTTAGGCAGCTACTGCCAGGACCCAAGCTAGACTTTGCCCTTTTACTTTTCCTGGTGGCTTCTCAAGTCTTCATTTTATACCAGCTGTTCGAGGCTCTGGCTTCCCTATGGCCAGCCCCTCCTTCAGGTCTTTTGATTCTGTTCGCATGTGCTTTTCCCAGCTGTTTGACAATAAACAGGCTTGAGCTGCAGAGTGAAGCAAGTTTCAAGTGCAGACATGAACTCGAGCTCCTGCCTAAGAAACCCTGCACCCTCTATTCTACGGGCCAACCCGCTTTCCTGAAATTCACGCTCCTTTTGTTCCCAAGACAAGGGCACTGAGGAATGGAAGAAGGGACATACAAGCTCATGGGTGTGAAATTCACTGAATCGCAGAGCTAGAAGGCCCATCGGGACTACCCAATGCAACCCCCTCATTTTACAGCTCAGGAAACAGGACCCCAAGGTTAAGTAAGTGCCCTAAGGTCACACAACCCATTAACAGCAGAGCCCAGATGGGAATTCCCAGACCCTAGTCTGGGCCTGAGAGAGCAAGCAGAGTGGAAAAATACATGCAGATGCCTATGTGTGCCCCTGGGCTGTGGGGTCTGGGGTGTGGGTGATATGCATGGAAATCACCCCTTCAGTCATTGTGAGCTTGCTTCATGCCTGCTGCACCTGGCTGCGGTGCCTGGCTGTGGCACCCAGCCCAGTGCCTAGTGCCCAGCCCAGCCCAGTTCCCAGACCAGTGCCCAGACCAGTGCCCAACCCAGTGACCAGTGCCCAGCCCAGTGTCCAGTGCCCAGCCCAGCCCAGTGCTATCACTTACGGGCTCCCCCCCCTAAAGCACAGCAGCAGGCAGGTGTCCATAACTCAGAGGAATGAAGACCAACTTAGGGGCAGGGTCCTGCAGGTAACCTTGGGAACTCCTCTTCCTGAAAACTTCAGGGTTCACTGCAGAACTTCAATGGCCAGGAATAAGCAGTATCTACTGAGTGCTTACTGTATGCCTGACACTCTAACATAATACAAATTTCCCTAAAGCAGAGGATGGGGGAAAGGGTTGAGGGAATATTTAAGCAAATGAATATGCAAATGTAAGTTTAATCAATGCAGACTTTCTTTTTTCTTTTTTCTTGGCAACTACAAGGCTTCTCAGTGCCTCAGACATACAGACTATCAACCTCAGAAGGGGAGAGGGTGTGCCATGTCTCAGGAACTGTTCTGACCGTGGAACCCTCTGTTTTTCTTCCCAATTCCTTAAGGTAGTTCTAAGAACCATTTTCAGGGGATCCTGAACTGGACAAAGACACCAGGTATAAAGGCAGATTAGAATTATGGGACCCCATCTCAATCTAGATACAATAGAACTTAAGTTTATAGTAAAATGAACAGCAACAGCTAATGCCAGGCCTGATCTGCAAATGTGCTACAGCTCCTATGCACGCCCATTATTTAGCTTGGGATGAGCCTGCAGCCCCTTTGGGACTTTTTCAGCTTGCGTCCTCAGCTGGTGAGCACAGCTAGAAGGGCTAGAGAATTCTGGGGGAAATGAAATGAGTACGTTACTACAGCCACTGGCTTCTGAGACAGGAGATCTACACACCACATCCATAGCACTGATGGTTTACTGATAACTAGTCTCCCACAAGAAAGATGACAGCACAGCAGAGCTCACTGGAAAGGCACCCCCTTTACCCCAAAACTCACTCTCCCTTTTTGCACTTCCTTTCTTTCTGAATGGGTGGATTCCATTGCTATGAAGGCAAAAGTGCAGCCTCCGGCTAAGGTCCCTGCTTGAGTCTGGAACTGTAAGAGTGAAATGCCATAAGCCCTGCGTCTTCAAGCTAACATGCAGCGAATGACACATCCAACTTGACAAATCTGCCCCGTCCTCTAGTGGTGCTAATGGCGCTTCTCTCCGCAGGAAGATATGCGCTATGAGACCCCGGGCTGTAAGCCCCCCATTCTGACGCTCATGCTACCTTCAACAAAATCGGGGCTTAGTTAGGAAGCAAGAGACCTGCTAAACACCAACACGCTCTCATTCGATCCCCTTCTTGCTTCCAGTTCCCTAAAACGTGCAGCCACAGTCCCTCTCAGGTAGAGACTGTCATGAGATCGCCAGATGTCAACACCCATAAAACGGGCAACAATCGTGTTCATCCACAGAGGGAGAGTTTAGGAAGAAGCAAGGCTGGGAACGAGGTAACAAATTCAGCCTCGCTGTCGCAGCGGCTCATGGACTTGCTTTCTCTCTCTCTCCATGCTGGAAGGTCTGGAGGGCAAGGACTGTCTTGTTCATTGCCGGATTCCCGCTGTGCCTGCATAGTGTCTTGCACACAGCAGGCACTCAATAAATATTTGTTTAATGATGGAACCGTGCTCCAAATGAAGCCAATTCATGCAGAAAGGTCTGTTTTGCCCAGTGGTGATGCAGCCGAAGGAAGGAGGAGAGTGGAATGAGGGTAAAGCACATGTCCAATTCAGTGACTCCTACTAATTGGAATTAGCTGGGTATGTTGGTGTATAGTAAAATTAGATTTCAAAAAGATCGTCCCTGGTTGCTCAGAGTACACAGCTACACTAATAAGCCAAGTGCACACATCCTCACATCTATTCTCCACAGGGCTTATTCTTAGATCAGATCCTGGTATCCACATCCCAGTTCAGCAATAGACCCTAAGACCCTTTTCCAGAAGGTTCTGTTCTGGTCTAGTCCTCATGTAATTCAATTACAAGAACCATCCATCCTTCAACATCGATTCTTACCATTGAAAAGAGTCTGGATATAGACTTGCTACCATAAAAATATGACAGGGAACTATTACTGTGAGCTGCCCATTCTCCCTTTGCCTCTCCAAATCTGTGACTAGCTCTTCTCCATGAACATAAATACATTTCTGTCTAAGATTTCCTTTTATAACCTTTAGTAATGTGTCATAATTTTTCCTGAAGTTATTGCACACCGTATTCCTAAGTCATCTGCAGATCTCATTTACTGTTAAAAATAATACATATTTTATATTATATTTTCTAATTTTTATGATATGCATGAGTACTGACTTTCCTCAGCAAGGTTACTCATCTCTCTTATTAATAGTAACGGTTATAAGTAGATTATCTCAGAGTTTCTAGAAACAATAATTTTGTGTAAAAATAGCAATCATTTTGTTTCCCCCTCTTAATCCTCACACCTTTTATTTCCTTACATTTTTTTATTGTTCTAGTTGAACCTTCCAATACAGTGTTGGACAAAGTGAGGAGAATAGGCACCCATATCTTTCTCATAACCGTAAAGAAAATACTTCTATGTTAGTTACATTCATTATGATACTTGCTGTCATTTTTCAGAAGATATTCTTTATCAGATTAAGGAATTACTTTCCTGATTGACTGAGAGTAGTTTTTTTAATCCTAACACTATTGGAAATGTGAATGACTTTTTCAAATTCAATTTCTACATTTTTTTTAGTATAAAATAATATTTTCTCTTTTTAAATGTGTTAATATGTTGAATTCGATTAACAGACGTTCTCCAACTAAACATTCTTCTATACCTGGTGTATAATCTCACTTGGTCATTTTGTCACCTTAATACATGCTCATCACATTCACTGATGATACAAAGTTTGAAATGGCAGTGAATGTGGTGAGTAACTGGAAGTGATATTCAAGGATCTTTACCCTTGTATTTTCAGCACTTGGCAAAACAATAGGTACTTGGTGTATATTTTCTGAACAAATGAGTTGAAATTGACAAAAATACTTACACAGATTGGAAGAATGGATCAGATCTAACACAAGAAAGTAAGACAATGGAAATGTAAATTACTATACTTATGTCTATAAGTCAGCTGTGCAAGGACAGGACTGGAAAACATGACTGAGACAAATACAGTGGAAACTGCCAAGGAACTGAATCAATGGCAAACTACAAGACACCCACATAATGAGGAAGACAGGCAGCAAATTCAGCCTTGGGGTTCATCCACAGCGTCTACAGCTCTGTGACCCTTTCCTCCTTTGATACTAGAATCCTGTGCTGCCAGAGAGCTCTGGAACACTTGGTATCATTTCAAACTAGCCTTTGCTAACACCCAGAATCAGTTTGGGGGTACACAAAACATCTGGAAGCCATAAAGGAACAAGGGTTATTTTTGCAGGGAATTCATAAAACTCGGGATCTTTTGGTAGCTTCTTTGAAATAATTAGCACTGTCAAGCAGAAGAGGAATTAGATACTGTTATAGAACTCCAAAGGGTCAATAAGAATACTTAACAGAGAGATTGGATTTGTTTAATATAATGAAAAGCTCTCAGATAAGTGAAGTGCTTTGTAATGAACTGAACCACCTTTCAAAGTGCAGATGCTGCCATCACTGTGCACGGTTCAGAGCTGTACTGCCATTCAGCCAGGACATCACGGAGAAAAAGTGCCCCTGGAGGGGAGCTCGAAGCATGGCCATTTGGGCCCTTCCGAGTTCCCAAAGTCCATGAACTCACAGATCAGTAGTACTGCTTTGCATCTGCACATCACATGATCCACAGACAAATGAACTACCTTATCAGCATGGAGTCAGTGTGGGGTCCCATCAGTGGCTTGTATGATGTTTAATAGATTTAGTAGCAAAAAATACCAACGTCTAGTTCAAAGACATAATCTGCACTCTAGGTGGGCCCATTGGAAGCTTTACTCCAAACCATTTTCTAGAGCAGAGGTTAAAAGACTTTGAACTATAGTCAGGTCATCCTAATCTTGTCACAACTTGTAGCAACTAATCAATGAGCTGATATAAATCCACTTTTGACAGCTTAGAAAAGCTCTGTTAAGACAACGACTATTAGGGGCACCCAGGTAGGCTCAGTCAGTTAAACATCTGCCTTCAGGTCATGATCCCAGGGTCCTGGGACTGAGCCCTGCATCAGGCTCCCTGCTCAGTGGGGAGTCTGCTTCTCCTTCTGCCTCTGCCCCCTCTCAGATCATATTCTTTCTCTCTCTCTCAAATAAAGTCTTAAAAAAAGAGAGAGATGACTACTATTAGATATTCATTTTGCATTTCTAAGAAGCCCTGCAGCCAGAAATGCTTTGGCTTTGCTTTTGCCTACAGGGACTGGAAGGGAAGGAAAGAAAGAACTTCATTTTACCCTTCTTCTGTCAGTACATGTCTTAACTCAGAGACCTTCATAACCACATGCAAGAGGTCTCCCTGAGAAACTTGGCCACACCCAGAGAGGATCTGAATTCTTGAACTCTTTAAGAGATGATACAGTTTTTAGATGATAATGATTATTGCACAACTCATTTTTTTAAATAAATATACGAAATTTGCGGAAGGAAAACCTCTTAGAATTCCCTGAAGCTAACAAATGAGTTTTACTTTCTCTTTCTTTCATGCTCTTCTCTTTAGTTGTAAACGGGCATAGTTTTAACTATAAAATATGAGCATAAGTGTATGTTACTTTTCCATTGAAATTATAACCTAAGTAAGTTTCGATTTGCTGTTGTCTACAAAATAGTTTTTATAATTGTGAGATAACTACCATGTACTAAGTCAGATGTCTGCAAGCTTTTCTTCAAGAGCTCCTTAGTAAATGTTTTGGGTTTTGTGGGCCCTGTGGTCTGGGTAACAAATGCTCATCTCTGCTGTTAGAGCATAAAAGCAGCCAAACACAACATGTAAACAAACGTGCTTTTCTGTGTTCCAATAACAGTCACAAAAGCAAGTGGGAGGTGGAGGGCTATAGTTTCAACACCAAAAGCAGGGTCAATAAAAAGGGGGAAAAATCATAAATTGGACCTCATCAAAATGAAAAACTTGGGGTGCCTGGGTGGCTCAGTTGATTAAGTATCTGCCTTCGGCTCGGGCCATGATCAGAGGGTTCTGGGATAGAGTCCCACATTGGACTCCTTGCTTAGCAGGAAGCCTGCTTCTCCCTCTCCCACTTCCCCTGCTTGGGTTCCCTCTCTCTGTGTGTCTCTGTCAAATAAATAAATAAAAATGTAAAAAACAAAAAGGAAAAACTTTTGCTCTGTGACATATCCTGTTAAGACATTGGGAAAAGGGGTCAAGGCCTGAGAAGAAATGTTTGAAAAAACATATAACTGACCAAGGATTAACATCTAAAACACAGAAAGTAGTCTCGAAAGAGTCGCAAGTGACAATTGGTTCCAAAACAGGCAAAGGCCATGAACAGATATATCACTAAAAAGGATGGACAGGTGGCAAATCAGCACATTAAGAGATGTTTAACAAAATGCAAACTAAAACCATAACATGATAATACCACACACCTATCAGAGCGGCTGGAAGATTGTTTAGGTTTTTTTTAATAATTGTAAGACCAGATGCCGGCAAGAGGCAGAGAAAATGGATCACTTCTACTTGGCTGGTGAGAAGGGGCAAACAGGAGGGCAGCATCCTATAAAACTAAATAGGAAATGGCCAAAGAGCCCAGCAACTGTACTCTTGAGCATTTATCCCAGAGAAATGAAAATTCACGTTCACTCAAAAAACTGTACATGACTATTTATAACAGCTTTGATACTAATAGTAAAGAGCTAGAAACAAAGAAGATGACCTTTAATAGATGAATGGGGGAACAAACTGGTGCATCCAGACCATGGAATATTACTCAGCAGGGAAAAGGGATGAACTGTTGATACATACAAGCCATCAGGGCTAATTTTCATAGAATCATGCTGAGTGAGGGAATGCCAGAGGTTACAAACTATATGATTCCATTCATATAACATTCTTAAAATGACAAAATTATAGGCACCCATCAGGGTTATGGCAGAATTGGTTCTCAACCACCACAACAAAGCAAATATCCCAGTAAAGTGCATCAAATGGATTCTTTTGGCTTTCCAGTGTGTATAGAAGTTATGGTTACACTATATTGTAGTCTATTAAGTGCACAATAACATATATCAAAAAAAAATCAGGGAGCATACTTTAATTAAAAAATACTTTATTGCTAAACAATGCTAACCATCATCTGAGCATTCAGCGAGTTGTAATCACTGTTCACAGATCACCATAACAAATATAATAATGATGAAAAAGTCTTAAACAGCCAAGAATTGCCAAAATGTGACACATACACACAAACTGCTGGAAATGTGGCACTGATAGACTTGCTCAGGGAAGGTGGTCACAAAACTTTGATTTGTAAAAAAAAAAAAAAAAAAAAAAAGACACAAACAATAAAACTGTCTGCAAAGTGCAATAAAATAAGGTATGTCTGTGCAGAAATGGAGGACAGGCTGGTAATCACCAAAGGGTTAAAGATGAGACAGGGGCTGGCTTGGGGACAGGAAAGAAACAGATATGATTATAAATGAGCAAAAAGACCCTTGCGGTGACTGATCTGTTCTGTATCTTGACTGGGTGGTGAATACACAAAACTGTACACGGGGTAAAATTGTATAGATAAACACACACACACACACACACACACACACACACACAGAAGTACAAGTAAAACTAAGAAAATCTGAATGAAGATCATTGACTTGTATTTACATTGAAATCCAGGCTGTGATATCATACTCTGGTTTTGCCACATGTTATCAATAGATAAGGAAACTGAGTAAAACATATGTGGCATCTCCCAGAATTACTTCTTACACCTGCAGGTCAGTATATAATTATCTCAAACTAAAAAGTTTAAATAAAAAGAGGGAGGAGGGAAAGCCCAAAGCAATAGATTTTTTATTTCCAGTGATGAAGAAGTATGGACATACAGGTGGCCCCACAACGCAATGATTAAAGAAGCCCCAGCCACGGAAGAACTAACAGCATGAGTCAGTGTAATGGAGAAAGTATTTTTCAAACATTAAGCCTGTTCGTTTTAATTCTTCTCCTAAATCATGTGTCCTTGCTGTCTTCTGCTCAAAGGTAGAAATTTATCACTTCCGGGCAGACAGTAAGCCAGAAATTTAAGTTTGGGAAAGACAGAGGATGTTCTATATTTTTTTAACATCTCCAGAACCAAATGTCGAGTGGCTCCTCTATTGAGAATTTGGGAAGTGTTGATGACATTCCTGTCTTGCATGGCTTCCACTTACCGTTCCAAGTTCACTCCTTACCCCAGTAGTGCCCCAGGGGATGAACTCATAGGAGATCCATCAACCAATCCCTTTGTCCTTGGCTTTTGGTTGGGTTCAGCCAGTTGAAGGCCAGCAGGAGAGCAGAAGACAGGAGGACAGTGAGGTTGGATATTGGTCCCCCTAGCCCCTCACTGCCAAGGTATCCCAAGTGGGCTGTTTTCCTCTATCATCAGACAGAGACACTGCCAGAACCCCTCACTATATAGTTATCAACTCCATACTGTCATTCTGGTTACTGGTCCCTCCCCTTGCCCCATTAGACCTAGAGCTTACTCACCTTCCCACTGTTGCTAGCCCCAGGACACTGAATTATCCCTCGCTCATTCCTTAAATCCATGCCTTTGGAAACTTTCCCTTGCTGAACTCTCCCCAGTCTTCTCTTAGCCTTTTTGAGGGAGTTGTTCCTTTCATCTAGGGGCCTTAAAAGATTAAATATCTCTTTTCCACTAATCCAGCTGGACCATAAAGCTTGTTGCCCTAAGGTCGGAGGATAACTACATAGAGGAAATTTTTTCTAAATCCTTTTGGATCCAGTTTGTGCAGAGAAGGGAATCAGACTCAGACTTCCCACCCCAAATTCTCTTACCATCAATCCTGGGGGGAGGGGGGCACATCAAAATAAGTCTGACAGCACTATGGTAGTCCAGCAGATGTCTGAGAGATGACAGCTGTTAAACAATTCATTTTGCTAGTCCTCTGTTTAGGCTTGTATTTTTTATGTATTATCTCATTTAAACTTTACACTGAGTTTATAAAAAATAAAAAATTAAAAAAAAAAAACTTTACACTGAGGATTGCAAAGATAAGTTACATGTGACAGAATACAAGCTGAAAGGCAAAGAAACTTGCCTAAAAGTCACAGCAAACAAATGGTGTACATAGGACTTAATTCCTGGTCTGTCTGACTACCAAGCCTGGACACGCTCTACTATCCTGTAAATAGAAAATTCACTGTATTTGTCTGCTTGGACTGCGATAACAAAATACCACAGACTAAGTGTCTTACACAACACAAAGTTATTTCTTATACTTTTGGAGGCTGGAAACCCAAGATCAAGTTGCCAGAGAGATAGGTTCATTACTAAGCTTCTCCTACCTTTCAGGAGACCACCTTCTTCCCATGTGTTCACATGACCCCTCTGTAAGCAAGCTCTCTCCTGTCTCTTTTTAGCAGGACACTAATCTTACGGCATTAAGGCCCCACCCTTATGACTTCATTTAACCTTAATTACTCTTGTAAAGGCCTCATCTCCAAATATAGCCACTGGGGTCAAGGCTTCAATATGTGAATCTGAAGGACACGAGCATTCAGTTCACAGCAATTACCCAGGGTTTTTAGAAAAGAAAAGTGTAACCATAATGACTTGTTCCATTTTTAGAAGCTCAAAAAGCACACCTGTTATAAAAGTTGTCAGCTCAAATTAAAGTCTTGATCTCCCTTTAATATGCTGGTAAGAAATCCAGTGTTTTCCTCTTGGGGCTTTCTACTTCCCTTCTTCCTAATTTTTCAAACCCCCGGGGCCCAAACAGTCCAAAGCAGACCACAACTGAGTGAGGAGCCCCTTGGTTCCAAGTCAGTCTGTGATGCCCATTTCATTGCGTTGCTACTCAGTGGTTTGTCAAAAGCTGATGGGCGTCCACCTTCCTGAGATGTTAACGGTCCCCACCATGGGGGTGTGTGCAGATCCACAGCGAGGACTGGGCACATGGACATCAGCTTCCACTACCAACTGTCAACATCCTGCTGATTTTTCTGCTAAAGTCACCAAAAACTCAACCTCAAAACATGTCTGAACTTTGCATTGCTCCTAGAAATGAAAAAGGAAGTGGTCGAAGAAAGGATGGAATTAAAAGCAAACCAGCAAAAGGAAGGAAAGAAGGAGAAAGGAAAGGAGAGGAGAGGAGAGGTGAGGAGAGGAGTGGGAAGGGGAGGGGAGGGGAGGGGTGGAGAGGGGAGGGGAGGAAAGAAAAGAGAAGAGAAAAGAAAGAGAAAAGAATTGTGTTTTAGAAAGCAAACCTCAGAGGCACAGATCAAAATAGATCTACTCCAAAACCCAAAAATGAGAATGACCCAGTCACGGGTTCATTAAGAAAAAATCCAAAAGAGCAGCTTGTTCTACAAGGCAGTAGCATTGTAATTTTGTGGGTCAGATCTTACTCATAAGTCAAAAGACTGTGGGTCTTCTTCCCATTCAGTAACTGAGGTATGTCTTCAATAACCACTCAAACTTGCTCTGTGTTTGTGTAACTGTCTGTCTGTCTCTCTCTCTCTCTCTCTCTCACACACACACCACTGGAGAAGATGTTTCTTAATTCTGGGTGGCAGAAACAGGAAAGAGAATTACAAAGTCTTGAATAAGGGACAAACCCACCTCTGTCCACAAAGGCCTATCCCTTTCCTTGTCCAATACTCTATTATGACATTGCCCATAAAGGAAGCACCCCTGTGACTCTACTCATCAGGTGGAGATCAAGAGGCATTTTTAAACTTCTCAAGTGACCATGTCCCTAGTTGTATACACTGGGTTCTTGGGCTCACAAGGAAGGCTGTGTCTGGGTCTCTTAAAAGCTCAGGTGAGTGCAGGGGACAGCCACAGACACTAAAGTCCAAACAGAGTGCCGCTGATCAGTCTACAGAACACAGGGACCTGAGGGACCAGAAGCAGGAGTTTCTAACTACATCTGAGCAGTGGAGAAATGTTCCTCAAAGGGCATACATCTAAGATAATTCTTAAAGGATGGATAGGAGTTCCTTCCCCACAGGAATCCTATCTTCACATTGCTTTAGAGATTTCCTGAAATAAGCACACGCACACACAAACGAAACACATATGAAAGTTTATGTATCTCATAAAGGTAAAGTCTCCACTCTTTGCTAATTATCCATCTCTTCATAGCACCGGGAAATTCCTCCCAGGAGTCTTCATAAAGAAGACAATGTATGATATAATAAACACCATTTTACAGTGTCATTAAAAAGGATATAACTATAAGCTTCATAAGTCTGTTTCTTATGGGAACTTCCATGTAGACCATCACAGGGCCATTTGTTAAAAGCAGATCTATAGGAAACCAGCTAACATCCAGATGCCCAGCTTTCTGTTGCCCTAGTTTATTCCAAGGAAACATTTTACAGTATTTGGGGGAAGAGGTGGACTGCAGACTGTCCCAGCAAGCAATACTTCTCAAATATTACCTCTTTCCAGAGACTGGAAAAGAAACTGAGGGCCTGTGATCACTAGATCATCCTCATGGGGAAATGCTCCTGGGGTAGTTATCCTGTGTTACATTGTGAGGATGACCCCAAGCGTCAGAGACAGTCACCCCCAGGAGTGTTAACATCATTTTGTGAAAACCAAAAAAGGTAAGGAAGGGTATGAGCTTCATAAGATTGGGAAGAAGAGTCAAGAATTGTTATAGGACCAGACAAACGAGGAGTGCAGTGTGACCGTGTGGGCAAGAGGGGCCAGTGAGGAAAAAAAAAATCTTACAGAGCCTCTCCAGGCTCCTCTTCTTAGAGTAGAAAGTATCTTCTTCCACCTTTATTCAAGCAACAGCAAAGAAATCATTAACTCCCAAATAGTCCAAAAGCCCATTCACTTAGTAAACATCTCCTAAGGCCCTGCTGTACACCCTAACGTAGGCCAGTTACTAAGATCTTGGAGGGACATAAGGTCTAACTTCTGCCTTTCAAAATTCAAGTCACTTGTGATATGATAAACCCTCCTCAGTCTTGCCCCTTTTCATGGTTCCATTGTTAAGCATGGGCCAGAGCAGAGAAACCCACATGGACGGAATTCCAAAGGTCCTCCACAGAGATCCCAGAGACACCCCCACATGCCTAGACACTTACAAGGGTGAGCAGTGGATCCTGATGCACATAGAGTAATAAAAACTCACCACGAGGAAGACGGATGAAGGATTATGAGGTCAAGGGGAAACATCTCCACCTGCTTCCCCAGTCCCAACCCTTACACTGATAAAGCCCTCTCTAATTAATCATCCATGCTGGTAAATGTCCACTGATCCTATTAAACAATGGGACTGGGTGGAACTGATGGGCCAGCATCACCGCGAAGACCTCCCAACCCTCATTAATAAATTTAATAGCGGCACCGAGATATCTCAGGAGTGCAGTAGGTTATAGGCTGCGCCTTTCCTTGGGGTGTAATTTTATGTTCTTGCTCCATGCGGAAGTAATGTATTTATTCCAAGTCAATTTTTTTTTTCCTAAAGTCGGTTAGTTGTGCTCCTTGGGTGCTATCCTAAATTGACAAATTCCAGGCTGCTGGGGCCTGTCATCTGAAGGAAGAAAAATTAGAGAAGCCAGTAATCAATCTGTATTGTGTGAAGATTAACATGCCTGCCCCTCAGGTTAACCAGACCTAAATGCAAATTGAATTGAAATGTTCAGAAAGTGTTCCTAATCATGCGTGCTGTGATTATGAATCCTGTGTTTATTTATCACTCTTTGAATCGCCAAACACCACGCAACCGGAGGAGACAGAGGCCAACTAACCCGAAAGGAACTATTACCCCGGCAAGGTGGCAGGCCACTGATTAAAGGAAGCAAGTCAGGGTGGCTGCCTGTCCGGAGAAAATGCAAATGCTTTCTCCACCAGGGGGCCTGAGCCTGTAGTCCTGTCCTGACCTTGGGGATGGGCAGCTCTTCATGGACAAATCCGGTGGGGGTGGGGGATGTCAAGGGCATTGGATGAGTTATGTAAGCAGGACCCATACGAGCCCTTTCTCAAATAACAGACCACAGATTTATTTCAAGGACTTTGGGGAAAAGAGCTCCCGGAAGCGGATATGTAGAGATTAATGGAGCACCGCGCAGTTGGACAGGAACTGGGAAGGGCCGCTCAGCTTAGTGGCCTCGCTGGCTCACTCGGTTGAGTACGGACCCTTTCCAGCGGCCAGGTGCACCCGTGTGCCTGTGTGCGCATGCGTTTGCACTTCTGGTGTGGGAATGATGTCATGTGCGAGTTGAGCCTGTGTGTCCCTTACATGTCTGAGTGAATATACGGTTTGTGTTAATTATTTATGAACTAGCAGTGCCCAGCTTTGAAGTAGGCTGCGTTTTAAAAATTAACCTTAGTCAATAGTTTGTGTCTTAAAACACATTTTCCTAAAGAAATATGCTCCGCTGAGCCTTTAGTTTTCTCCGAAGTCCGTAACTTACCGGAGGGGCATAGTGTTGAATCGCATTGTGATTGGGCCTGATTATCACACAATTAGAATAGGATTCAACGAATACAGCATCAAGTTTTTAATGCCATGCTAAATGGCTTGGGCTTTATTATACAGGTCAGTGGTTCCCAGACTTCTACTTCAAGTATCAGAATTTTTTTTTTTTTTTTCTGAAAGAATTGGAGTCTAGCATTTAGTGACCAACTTTTTATTTTGCCTAGTAAGGGCTTTGCAACAAAGTACAGAAGGCAGAAACAACAAAACAAGCTACTCTCATTATTTCGTTGAAGAAGGAACATTCTTAGCCCAAAAAGCAGGAAGAATATAAATTTTAGTTAAAGAAATGGGGGCGGGGGAAGGTAAGGGAGGAGCGTTCAGTTGCAAAAAATTTAGTAGGTTTACCTTAAAGGAAGCCTTCTGCATAAACTCTTTTTCTACTTTTTTTTTTTTTTTTTTTTTTTTAACTGTGAGCCCCTGATACCCCTTCAGGGCCAGGTGTGGCCTTGCTTAGATATAAGGTTGGGGAACTGATGGTTTTAGGGAAACTTCAGCTGTTCCATAAGTCTGGGTAGTGCTTCCTGCAAGGGGGCAGGCATAAAGCATCATTTATCATTCTCTGGGATTCTGGGAGTCAGGATTTGAACAGGACACAGAAAGAATAATTTGATTCTGCTCTGCAGTCTTGGGGGTCTTGCCAGACTTAAAGCTGGCAGGGGTCATGATTTGAAGGCTCATTCCTTCACACCTCTAGTCACATCTGGTGGTTTAATGCTGGATGTCAGCTTGGGGACCTCAGCTCCTCTGAGCTGGTTTTGATGGGGTTTTGGAAAAAAGGTGAGGTTCAGTAGGGTGTGATCCATAACCTAGGACCAAGAAAGAACTCTTGAGACAGCTTTGGTGCAAAGAGGTGGTTTTACTAAGGCACAGGTTAACCCATCTGCCCCCTCCCAATTTTTTTTAAATAAATAAAAATAAAGCATGGGGACAGGACCTGTGGGCTTATGAGAGAGCTACTCTCCTAAGGTTGTAATTATGGGTGGCTGAGTATATACTATGGGGTTGGGCTAGGTAAGGAAAAAAGGAGGTTTCAAAAGAATTTTCATATGCTAAAGAGGACCTACAGGATACCAGAGGCTTTGGCATTGTCAGGTTAAGGTTGTTTAACCTCTAGTAAGGCATTAACAGTGAGAGAGTTGGGAGCTTCCAGGAGAAACATTTCACTTTGCCACTTCAAGTATCTATCAATGGGCTGCAGATTATAAGGACATGTAATTGTATTTACATTCCCTTCTGGAAGCTAGGCCATTGATAGATATGCCTTGTTCTTGTAATGGTTGAAGCTGTCCCAGACCCCTATCCAGATGAAGGAGGAAGGGAACACAGACCCCTCCTCCAAAGGAAGAGTGTGTGTTTGTGTGTGTGTGCGCCATCTTTGGAAAATACAACATGCCACAAAGCCTCCAATGCAAAATATTTCCTCTCAATCCCTCTCCTATATATATATATATATGTATATATATATATATATATATATATATACACACACACATACAAACAGGAGAGAAGAGATTCACTTAAAAAATTTTTTAAATATTTTTATTTTTAAAAAAATATTAAAAACAATAAACACAAGAAAGACTATCTTTTTTTTAAACTTTGCCATAAAGAGATATAGATATATAGTTAATTATGTGTGTCAATTTGACTAGGCCAGTAAGTGTCCAGCTATTAGTTTCAACATTATTCTGGGTGCATCTATGAGGGAATCTCTTTGTGTGATTACCATTTGAATTGGTAGCCAATGGCAGATTCCCTTCCCCAATGTTAGGGGGAGGGGAGGGTTGCTCAGCTAAACCACAGGATCCCCAAACAAAAAAGGCAGGGTAAAGAAAAATTCACTCTTGGCCTAACTATCATTATATTGGGACATCGGTCTTCTCCTGAACTCAGACAGGAATTTACAGAGCAGTTCTTCTGGTTCTTGGACCTTGGGGCTCAGACTGGAGCTAAAGCAGCTCTCCTGAGTCTCCTGCAAAGCATGGGACTTCTCCTGTGAGCCAGTTCCTTATAACACAGAGAGATAGCTATGTGATAGAGGTAAAGAGATCAATAGGTAAATATATGAGATAGTTAGATAGATGAATGATAGATAAAGACAGATGATAGATGGAAAAGAAGGAGAGAGCTCCTATTGGTTCTATTTCTCCGGGGAACTCCAATAATCCAGGTTTATATATATATGCGTGTATATATATGCATGTAGACACACATATGTGTATGTGCATATAAATGTGTATCTTATAAACACATGCACACACACCATAACTCTGACTTTGCACTTAATTTCACTAAGTCCATCAATTTCCTGAATGTCAGGAGGAACCCAAAACAGGAGCCTCTGTTTCTTCATAGCTCAATTTCGCTGGCTTTTAACCCAGTTGCTCCAATGGCACTGTGATAAGGCCTGGACTTAGAGGTGAATCCCAAGACCTCTACTGTGTGGTTGGTGGCATCACAGGTGTCACGTAACTTCCCTAGGTTTCTGTTGGCTCACCTATTAAAGCGACGTCCTCATACTTGTTTCACAGACCAGTGATCCCTCCTTACTTACTTCTGCCATTGGTCTTTCTTCTCCATCCCCCTTTCCCTACTCAGCAAGTCTTCACAGCTGGCCCCAGCCTCATCCTCCTCTGCCCAGGCCTTCTCACTGCCACAGATGTCAGTGGCCACAGACCTGCCCAGGAAACCACCTCTGGCTTTACTTCAAGGGAAGACAAGGCAGGGTTAGAAGTCATGCCACCACTTCAAGTCCCACAGGCTAGTTACGGACTCAAAAGGGATGAGGCCAAGTAAAAATAAATCATAATTCCATGCGCCAGGTTGGGGGGAATGGGTGGTTGCTAAAGGATTTTCTACATCTTTCCTTTTGTAGTTCAAATACTTGGTTAGGGTAAGATACTGACCATATTGCAACTATGGTGTATAGTGTAACTATAACTGGAGGCCAGGGTCTAGTCAAACCCCTTACAAACTGTGTGACCTTGGGCAAGTTACTTAACCTTACCACATCTCCACTTTCTCAAAGTGGACATAATGGTGGTATTTATCACAGATGGTTATTTAGAGGAAAAATTGAGATAATGCATTTCAAATTCTTGGCAAAAGCTAGCACAGTGTTTCTCAAGTTTTAGCAAGCATCAGACTCATCAGTAGGGTTGTTAAAACACAGATTCCTGGATCCGACTCTCAGAGTTTCTGATTTACTTGGTTTAGGATGGGCTCTGAGGTTTTGCATGTCTGACAGGTTCCCAGGCAATGCTGATGCTGTCCCCACACTTTGAGAACCACTGGTCTTTCACAGCATCATCCATTGTGATGATGATGACGATGATGATGATGGTGGTGGTAGTGATGATGGTGATGCTGGTGTTGTGATGATGATGGTGTTGATGGTGATGATGGTTATGATGGTGGTGATGGTGATGATGGTGATTATGGTGTTGCTGATGACAGTGATGGTAGTGGTGATTATGATGATTGCAATAAGGGACTCCAATTTTACATAAATAGTAAAGTAAAACATAAATGTGTTTTGCATAACTTCGGATAACATTCTAGTATGCCCTGCACTAGTTTGGTAGCCATTGATGAAATCTATTATAGTTCAAATATTTTAGACTTTACATTTGGTTCAAAGTTCTTAGGATATGGAGCATGTGTAAATGGGTCTGGCAGAATCCCTATGGACAATCAATGGAAAGATGAGATTTCTGCTGTGAGGGGAACAGAACCAGGGAGCAGGGAAGGAGAACTTGGCCCTTGGGTGTAAGGGATTTCCTTTGTAAAATGTTAGAACTGAATTCAATGATTGCCAAGATCTAGCCCAGTTCTGCCAAGCTGAAAGTCTACCAATAATTATAATCTAAAGCAGACTGAGAACACAGCAGTCCCGCCCCCAGGAAGCTATTTGTTTTGTTGTGCAGAGCCCTTGGCCCAGACCCCAGGAAACCTTAACAGAGAAGGTTTCCTTCCATCCAAAACCAGCATCCCTCAACAGCAGAATCTTCTATGGAGCCTGAAGAAGCTGCTATTCATTGCATGAAAATGGACAATTCTCTGCCCTGGAAGTCTGAAAGGAGTTAGCCAGCCCCTCTTGCCTACATTTCTGAGATTGAGATGGGGAACTTGAGTTCAACAGACTGTTTTTAGGAAATGACTTTTTAAGCCTCACTTCTAGATTGGAGGAAAGAGAAAGGCCTGGTATCATGTTCCTCCATCCCCACTACCTTATATGGATTTCATCCTGGTGGTATGTCTTCCCAGAGAAGCTCCAGCCCCCATGACTAGATCCTTCCAGGCAGTTCTACTATTTTCACTTTTTTTTTTAAAGATTTTATTTATTTATTTGACAGAGAGGGAGAGAGAGAGCACAAGAAGGGGGAGTGGCAGGCAGAGGGAGAAGGAGAAGCAGGCTCCCCGCAGAGCAGGGTGATCCCAATGTGGGACTCGAACCCAGGACCCCAGGATTATGACCTACACTGAAGGCAGTTGCTTAACCAACTGAGCCACCCAGGCACTCCTGTTTTCACTTTTTGATCATCTATTCTTGGGACATAAACAACCGACTAGCCCTCCCAGCTCCTTGAAAGAGAGGTTATTTGTAATTCATTTCTGAGTATGGCATGAGCCCTAACACACAATACTACTCAGCAAATATTTGTTGAATGAATGAATAAATGAATGACCATCCATCTACGAAAGACAGGGGTTGAATTTCCCTACTTATTTCCTAAAAGCCTATAATAATAATTAACTTCTACTGACCACTTACTCTATGCCTGGAACTATTCTAAGCCCTTGCAAGCACTACTTCATTTCACTCTCAAAATGGCCCTGAGAAGTTGAGTTCTGTTATCACCCCCATTATACAGATGAGGAAACTAAGAGTCAAGATTACACAGTCAAAAAGTAGCAGCACAGATTTGAGCCCAGGTGGCCTGACTCCTTGGAAGAACACTCTGGATGGCTCTCTGGCTTCCATCCAAATAGACGCAGGCCAAGAAGCAGCCAGTTCACACCACTCTAGACAGTCTCTGGTCTCCACCTTCATGACCTCTTGCATGCTCTGAGGTTGTACATTCGGTCATCTCCTCCACCCACACAGGGAGACAGGCATGAAAAGAGGGAGGACCAGGCTATGCAACCAAGGTCTAAGGGACAATGGGAGGGAGAGGAGACGGTGACAACACTTCTTTCCATTGCCCTTTCTCATGCTGCAGAGAGCCATCATCAAACATCCTCATGGAGGTTCCCCTTCGCAGCAAGATTCTGCCTTCACTTGTCTTCCTTGCAAAGCAGCCTCCAGGGAAAAGGCAGCTCAATTTCCACATTATTTAATAGCTCTCTGGCAACTCCTACCAAGTCTCAGCAGACTCATTAGTCAAATGAGGAGAATGAACTAACCCATTCGGATAGGCCTGGAAAGGCATAACCCCAGCCAGATATCAAGGTCACAGATACACAGGCTCGTGTTTTTAACAGAAATACAATCCTTTCCTTTATTGAACAACATGTGCTTGGCAATATCTCTTTATTATAGGCCAGTTGATTACTTAAAATAATGAAACAAGTCCAGTTCCCAACATACTCATTAATAATAATAATAATTCTGAAACCAGCAAGGAGGAAAAAAAAGATCTCAGATCCAGTAAGCTTTTTTTTTTTTTTTTTTTTTTTAAATCTGTGGTCTCCAGATGCTTAGGAAAATTTGAGTTCTGTCTTTAGCAAGCAAAGCCCTTCTTGGGCTGCTTTGATCAGCTTTAGCATATGGATTCCCCAGCACCAAGTCTGGGCTACTGCCATCCCAGGGCGGTTTTCACTGGCAATGTCCAGTTACTTAAAGAGTTAACCACTGGGTCAGATGTAACAAAATGTGCTCTCCAAACAGCCAAGACCATTTCCTAGCATCCACCATTTCCTCTTTTGATTCAGAAGAGGCAGGAACTTTCGAGGCTGCCCCTCTGGTTGCTTTCTGAACTCTGAACCCTTAAATCCAACTTGTCTACCTTGTTCCCACAACCAAGGACAGCCTTACCCCATGTCTGCCTGAGGTAAGAATCAAGATTCCCTGAGGGAATGCATACGTGGAGGCCTTCTCAATAGATAACAGAACGTCCCAATTAGTCACTGTATGCTCATCTGCCTTTCTCAAGGTTTGGATATTCTGGGCAATGACTGTAACCAGTGTCTAGACAAAGGGTAAGAAAAATTTTCATATTTTTCCCTGCCTGAGGCATATACAAAATGAAACCAGCTATCCCAAAGTCAAGATATTATTTAACTAGCAACATCTAATTCCAAAAATACTCCAAATCCATTTTTTAAAAATTCACTGCCCAGTTAACTATCAAATCAAAAAGGTTCTCTCCATTTAAAAAAAAAAAAAAAAAAAGCCTGATGTATTTATTTCTCTAATGAGTTAAACCAGTGGTTCTCAGCCCATGCTGTGCATTACAACCACCTAAGAAGCTTTAAGGAAAAACAACAACAACTAATTCTTAGCCTCATCCACACAAATTTTGTTCTAGAGTAGAGCTCTCACACTGGTATTGGTCAAGATTACCAACTGATTCTCATGTGCGTCCAGGACTGTGAATCACTATCTAACTGATCCTAACTTTGCTATATGATAACTTACTCATTCACTACACCTGCAAAGAACAGATCTCTCCTATCTATATAAATGGGCTATTACTTACTTGCTTCCAATAAGCATTAAAAACTGGACATCCAAACCTTGGTGCTTTCAGAAAATCTTAGAGACACTAATGATTTGTATCCCTGCCCCCAATGATGCTGGGTATTGTCCTCAATTAGCACGACTCTTTGTACCCCTCATGCATCACTAGCAATGTCCTGACACAGGTCTTCAATTCTGACTCCCAGATCCAAGATAGGAAGTGCTGAGCAGTTGTGTAATGACTAGGAAAATAAATGTTGTCCTCACCGTTCGGTAAATTGAACTTGCCTTTTCCACCCATTTTCATCCTGAGCAAGAGGAAGACCTGGAGATAAATAAGTCAGGTAGATTGGGGCCAAATGAAGAAAGACCTTGTAATGGATGTCTGTTTCATTCTGAGGGCAAGGAGATGACACTGATGGGTTTTAACTGGGGCGGGCTGTGACGTGATCAAAAATTCTTATTTTACAAAGATCATCACGTCCTAGTGTGGAGACTGGGGAAGATGGGAAAGACAGCCAGAGCTGGGAGGCAGAAGAGATGGTTTTTGGATCAAGCGATCAAGTATCCTAAAGCAAGGAAGTTGCTGCCTTGGATAAGTTTTGGGAAGAAAATGTTAAAGAAGTGAAAGTGGTGAGATTTGGTGATACATGCATTTGGGGCTGAGGAAAAAGAAAAAGAAGTCTCCAGCTTTCTGGCTCAGTGGTGATGAGGTTCTTCAGTTTGGAGGACACAGGAAAAAAATAAAAGCAGGTGTCTCAGTGAAACATATACATTCAAAAGGGACATGCTTCCACCCATAACAGGGGTGATAGAAATTGTCTCGGGTGACCTTTTCTGAAAGGAGAGGGTTTTACCATTTCCATGTTGCTGAGAGTCATCTAAGGTAAACATAATAGGGTCTTGTTGTAGGTCACAACTTCTTCCCACCCTGCTTTGCCTCTTCGTTAGGCTCATTTGATTTCAAATCTTAAAATCTAATAAAACAACAGATGAGGAACTTTTTCCCCAATAACTAATCTAATTCCTGAGCTCCTGAGCTCACTGATATGCCCCCCTTCAACAAGGTCTTCTGATAGGATCCTCACAGTCACACCACTGTTGAGCCCTAACCAAGGAGCAGGTATTATTGAAAGGATACAAATAGAGTCTACCCTATTTTCAAGATCTTTCCTGTTTACCCAAAATCCACAGGCCAATGTACCAACAAAACTTCTCGCTGCCCTCTTTCTTATCAGTATATTATATCTGGCGCAAAAGCCTTCAGAAATGGCCGTTCCACTATTGATCATTGTTACACTCTGTCATCTTACGGAGAAATCCATCAGGAATAATGGAACACTCTTTGCAGCGTTTATTGACCATTCATTGGCCTTTGACTGTGAACAGGAACCAGCTATGGGTTAAGCCTCATAAACTCCATATAGACTTTCAGTAATTGAAGTTCATGCAAAACTCATGTTTTAATACCACAGGAAAATTGGCAGGCCTCTGGTAGACCAGAATGCAATTCCAAGCTGTGTGGACCAAGGTTTGCCTCCTGCTCTTCATCACAAATGGCTGGAAGTTGCTTTTGCATAACGTGTTCCCCTGCCACAGTGAATAGAAATGTAATGTCACCCTACATACTAACTAACTGGTTTGTCATCATTGGTGGATATGTGTTGCCAATCCATGCATGTGCTCGGTATTAATGGCAGGCCTACTATGGGCTGGCACTGGGCTAGACTCTGGGGATGAAGTAATTAACAAGATAGACACAATGCCTCCCTCAAGGCACTTCCTGGGTTGGGGGTAAGTCAGACAAATAGCAAACCGATAAAAATAGAGCATGAGAAGTCCTTTTTTTTTTTTTTTTTTTAAAGATTTTATTTATTTATTTGACAGAGAGAAATCACAAGTAGATAGAGAGGCAGGCAGAGAGAGAGAGAGGGAAGCAGGCTCCCTGCTGAGCAGAGAGCCCGATGCGGGACTCGATCCCAGGACCCCGAGATCATGACCTGAGCCGAAGGCAGCGGCTTAACCCACTGAGCCACCCAGTCCTTTTGCCAGGATCTACCCTGGGGCTTCATTCAAGTGTCTCGGTGAATGCTGGCACCACCCTCCCAGGCATAAATCTGAAAGGGTTCTTGTCCTCATTCTCCTTCATCTTCCCAGCATCCTACCCACCACCGAATTCTGACAATTCCAGCTCCCAATATCTCTCAAAAACAGAATGTGTTTTCTAGATAACACTGCTTCAGTTCAGAAAATATTACAAATATATAAATTCTATCAGTTTTGATGTCTGTTATGATCTGGAAAGCTGATTTATTATTTCCCTCACTCAACACAATGTTATTGAGCACATAATATGTACTAGGCACAGAAGATGCGATAGTAAAAAGGCATGGTCAGTGACAACATTTTTACATACAAAAATCCCCAAAGGACCATGATGCCAAAGAACCAATCAATTAAAATTTGAATTGGTGGCAGGAATGCAAACTGGTGCAGCTATTCTGGAAAACAGTATGGAGGTTCCCCAAAATGTTAAAAATGGAGCTACCCTCCAACCCAGTAATTGCACTATTAGGTATTTATCCAAAGGATACAAACATAGTGATTCCAAGGGGCACATGAACCCCAATGTTTATAGCAGAAATGTCCACAATAACCAAACTATGGAAGGAGCCCTGATGTCCATCGACAGATGAATGGATAAGGAAGATATGGTATAAATATATAATGGAATACTACTCAGCCATCAAAAGAATGAACTCTTGCCATTTGCAACAATATGGATGGAACTAGAGGGTATTATGCTAAGCAAAATATGTCAGTCAAAGAAAGACAAATACCATATGAGTTCACTCAGTGTGTAGAATTTAAGAAACAAAACAGATGAACATAGGGGAAGGGAAGGAAAAATAAAATAAGATAAAAACAGATAGGGAGGGCGCTTGGGTGGCTCAGTGGGTTAAGCCACTGCCTTCTGCTCAGGTCATGATCTCAGGGTACTGGGATCAAGTCCCGCATCGGGCTCTCTGCTCAGCAGGGAGCCTGCTTCCTCCTCTCTCTCTCTCTGCCTGCCTCTCTGCCTACTTGTGATCTCTCTCTGTCAAATAAATAAATGAAATCTTTAAAAAAAAAAAAAAAACAGGGAGGCAAACCATAGCAGACTCTTAATTCTAGGAAATGAACTGAGGGTCGCTGGAGGGGAGGTGGGCTGGGTAATGGGCATTAAGGAGGACACTTGAGGTAATGAGCACTGGGTGCTATATGCAACTCATGAGTCACTAAATTCTACCCCCTGAGACCTCCTACACTATCTGTTAACTAAATTGAATTTAAATTTTAAAAAATTTAAAAATACAAAATGAAATAAATTTTAATTGGAAAGCTAGTTTAACTGAATTTGTTTCACATGCTGCTGATCGTACAACCCCAAGCTTCCCAGCCGATGCTGCCACACATGCCTTAAGTTCTCAGAATGGCTCTAGTTGTTCTCTCTTCTCATTCTTTATGTTCCTGCCCCACTTGGATTTATACCATTTATCATCATTCCTTCTGTTAACTGACTCCAGCCTTTGAGGATCCAAAGAATTAATGTCAAAATCTGAAGGGCAAAACTCTGGCTGGCCTGGTTCATGAAGTGGTCACTGTGACTTCCCGGGTGACAAATGTGACACATGATAGAAATAGGATGCCGCCTATAACCAGGACTCACACCAATCACTGAGAAGAAATAAGACATGTCATTAGATAAAGGATGGCAAACACCTGGCTTATTTACAGCCATTCCTGTCCCCGTGCCAGACATAACTAATTGATCACAGATCTCTTTTCTTGCTGACCTGAGGCATGCCTTTAGGTTCTTTACACAGTCTGCCAACAGCCACTGCCAGTCAATTCGGCTTGGGACATGAGATAAAAATTATCTGTCATCTCTGCACTAACCCAGTGATCAGAGAATAGGAAACTTTGTGAAACAGAAGTGAAAGATAAAGCTATACAAAAAAAAAAAAAAAAAAAAGAGGGAAGCCAGGGAAAATGGAAACTACAGTTTAATGGTCTTTGCCATTTGCAATCTCAGGAGTGTTTCCTGCTCTGAAGTTCACAGAATCACCAAAGGATGATTCTTCTTGTCCTGCTTGAGAAGCAGGCTCATCCTGCACTAATCTCTCTGTCCAGGGGCGGGGAGGGTCCTTTCCTTGCCAGCCTGGGGCAAAGGAACGTAGTTCTGGGGCAAAGGAACGTGGTCCTAAAACCCCACCAGGATCCCCCTGAAATAGGAACAATGCCCAATAGAGACATCAGATAGATCAGATAATTAGTGCCCACTCCGAAGGCACAAAAGGAATGTGAAGAAGGTGGTAGAGGGAGCCCTCACCGGACTGAGGTCCTTAGAAAAGACTTCATGGAGTCTGGGACATCTGCGCTCAGGGTGGATAGAAATGTGCCACTTCCCATTTCTGAGATGGAAGGGAGTGTGATTGGTTGACACAGACTAAGTGATGTACATGAAGAGACAGAACCATCTTCGATTCCTCACATCCGCACACTCTGTCCTGTCCATCTATGACCTAATCTGCTGCCTGGGACGGAGCTAGCTGTTGGCTGCAGTAATCACATGTGAGCAATTTTACTCAAGATCACACTCAGTTAATTTGTATGATTAGGGAATTAGCAATTGCCTTCTCTGATCGCAAAGATTATTCAAAACTCAAAATATTCTCAGAATGAAATTGGAATAAAAGTGGCATGCTTTCAGGCATAAATTAAAGTTCAGCTGAATATTGCCTGTAATCATGCTGTGTAGAGATTTATAGTAATAGGTCATTTCCTCTAGGGTTCACTACCTTCTGCGCTTAAGGCCAGTCTCTCTCTCTCTCTCTCTCTCTCTCTCTCACACACACACACACACACATACACACTTTGCCCTTTGAACTGGAACAGTGATCTGTTCCCTGTGATTAAATTAGTGTAAGTAATAAGATATCATAGATTTGATTGATTTCCCTGGCAATGGTTATTAACCAGCCCAATTCAGAGCCAAGCAGGACCATTATTCTAAACATTGATTTCTGAACGGGCATGCAGGGGAAGGAAATTCTCAGCTACAGAGATATTCCATAAGGAATTATCAGATAGGATGATATATAGTGAGGATTCTCAGACAAGGCAATGAACCCTCTGGAATCCTCAAATACCATGATATACAGATGTCAGAGCCCACAGGGAGACTCAGCAAAGCTGTGAATACACTTTAGCAATGTTCTCAGGGAATATTTCTTAGATGCACCATAAAATGTAAGAGCTGAGAACTGTATTGTAGGCCAATCACTGTGTTTAATCCAATAAATATATGCTTAGTCATTTCCCTGAACCATTTTTGCTAGAGGTTCAGGAGGCAAGAAGGAAAAATGGTTTCTACCTTCAAGGTGCCCGCAGTCAATATTTTGTGTTATTCGTTAAGGAAGCTTGGAAATGCCCTCCACTCAAAAAGGATGGATTCTTGAAATGTGGCTAGTGTCTCAGAACATTCTCCTTTACAAAAAGGTTTCTGTATTTCCACAGAGTCTTACATCCAATGAAAGACTTTCACAGAAATGTGGGGGGCATCTCTTCAACAACATACAAGGTGCCCGGGGCTGTAAATCATAGCCTGAATCTGAGTTCTGAAGAAAAAATAAATCTGTTAAATAAACTGAAATTCCTCTTCGCATTCTCCAAACCCCATGGCATCTTCCCACCAAGCAGGAGAGAAGGGAATCAGGAACGACTTCAGTGTGGCTCTCTTCAACAGTGTCCATACCATATCCAACAGCCAGAGGAAAGCAGGATACTTCGATCCAAATTCATATATTGAAATGTGTTTGAATTTTATGTGCATCTTTGCCTCCTGTGCTAAGGACAAAAAGCTCACAGAGAGTACTTTTGGCAACAACAGTCTCTAGACTCAGAATTGCTGGGTTTGAATCCTGTCTCTGACACTTTCTAGGACAGATTAGTCCTAGAGATCATTAGTCCCAGAGAACATCAGCTCTCAGTTTCCCTCAGTTAAATAGCAACCTATTCACCACAGAGGTTTGCTGCGTGAGTGAGGGAGACGATTCGTGCATGTGAAGGGCTTACCCAAGTGTCTGATACCCAGTGATACTCAAAAACTCATACAAAATTGGTCCTGACAATTTGTCCTAAAGATGAAGAGATATGAAATGACCTATAACCTTACAAGGTGATAAATGAGTCATGGCTTCCTTCCTTCCTCTCTCGTTCCTTCTGACTCCCAGAGGTACAACCAGAGACAGTGGGAGAATGTGGAGTGTCAGGAAGCACAGTCCAGCCCTCAGAGTTATGCCACTTCATGGTGGGCTGCCTTGGGAGGTAATCTGTTCCCTGTCCCTAGAAGTGTTCAAGTAAAGGGTGAGGACTCACTGTAATTTCAAGGATTTCTGTCCTATGTTTAAGAGTGAATGAGATCATATGACTGCTGAGGGCTCTCCTAATTTATTTGACTCCGATCCCATGACATAGCGTTGAAATGTTTTGCTCTGGTCATTATGGAATAATGTTGAAGGAAGGAAAAGAACAGAAGTGAGAGTAAGGGAGAACTGTGGTCCCATCTGCTCCACCTCTGACCCCCAGACAGCTGGTGAAACGTAGTCACTCAATGACTCTTCAGCCAAAACTAGAGAAAGTGCAAATAGAATTAGTAGATATCGATGTTTTGGGTTTTTCAGAATGCAAAGATCTTGAGTTTCCCAAACACAAAATCCACAGACAGCTTCTCTAGACCTGTTCCTTCTCTGTTCATAAGGAGCCACACATACCCCCACCCCCACTCCATGCTTCAGAATTGTAAATGAGATGCATTACAGTTTTAAAAGTGTGTGTGTGTGTGTGTGTGTGTGTGTGTGTGTGTGTGTGTGAAGGCTGGTGTGCCTATGGGACTTTTCCAAGCCCCGTATTTGTCTGAATGCCATTGATTTTTTGCCTAATTGTTATTCACTATGCTAATTTCCCCCACAAATCTCACATTCTATTGATCAAAAAGTAATAAACTCTCTAACAAACAAAACAAGCATTATTGCAATGTTGGGAAAACATCAGTTAATATCAATACCATATTTACAATTATCTTTAATCCAAATTTTACCCATGATGCAGTGCCTAAGCAGCTTCAGAAACCAAAGGCTAGATGGGAAAAATCCTGTTTGCTTTTCCCTGACAAAGCCAGGGGAAGCAAATGAAACCAAAGGTACACCTCAAGATGCCCAGTAAAGAGCTGATGGTTAGAAAGGAGAAAAAAAAAAAAATGTCATTATCTCAGCGGAGAAACCTATCACCTGGTCTGTTTTCCCCCTTCCTGTTTCTTCAGTTTAAGGTACTTTTTTCCTCATTGTGGAAAGTACAAAGGTGGGCTAAGTCATATTTTACTGTGCTCAAAAATTAACGTTTCCTGGAAGAGAAAAAAAAATGCAATTATTTAGTGGGCGCTTATAGCATTGCTGATTTGGCTTATTCATTGCAAGTCGGCAGGCCACCATTGTGGGTGTCTTTGTTTTCTTGGCTCAATGTTCTTTCCTCTGGGATGTCAACAACTCTTTTTTCTTGTGGAGAATTGTTGGTTCCCACATTTCAACTGCTCCTTCAGGATACCTGCAAGTCATAGCACACCACCTTCGTGGCCATTTCTCTTTGGTCTGGGGGTTGACATCTAACCAAAGCCCACCCAATCAGCATTGTCCTTGAGGTGTTTCAAACCAAAACTGGGAATAATGCAGAAACAACCTGGGAGGCATGGGACCACCAATGACTGTGATTCCAGCCAAATGGAGGAGGCCAATCTGAAAGGATAAAATGGACTGGCTGAATGAAGCATAAAAGAGATGAAGAAATGGGGTCCTAGTAACATTCAAGACACCCATTCCAACTGACCTTCGGTCTACCTGTACATTCACTTTCATAGGCTGATAAATCTTATTATAGTTTAAACTGTGTTTCTCTCCCTTACCACAAAACATGGGACTAACAGTATATTATACAAGTTGAATGTGAGCATATCACAAGCTGAAGGACAGATGATGCAACAGGGCTCAGAAAGAGGGCCTACTACAGGAGGCTACTTCTAAGATATGAGCATCAGAGGTTAGGAAGTGGGGACAGCAAGTAGGGTCTGAGTGCTAGACCTCCTCCACACACATGTCGCCTGAGTCCTTTTGAAATTGCAACTTCTTTTACAGATCAAGATGTGGAAAAGGAGGTCAGAAACTTAACAGCTAGACTGAGCCTGACTCTAATGTAGGTTTTTCTACATTATGAACCAATCCCTAGAGCAGTTGAAGAAAAAGCCATCAGCAGCATATTGAAGTTCTAGATACATGATGAGTAAAGGAAATTGTTTATTGTTCTTTTTTGTGTTGAATGAAGAACATGGAGGCTTTTCCCAAGGTTTTCCCATGTCTCATAGGAAGCGATTATGAGCGGCTCTGGGCTCAGTTTGGGTTATAGAGTGGCCAAGCCAAGCCCACCAGACCTGAGTCATTGCATCTTCTGTAGGAAATCACACTGGTCCTACTGGACGAGAACAAGAATCCAGATTTGGGCTTAAATTGCAGTTCTCAAACATTCTGGGTGTGCAACCTTGGGCAAGTTATGAAAACTTTCTAAGCCTCAGTTTCACAAGAAAGATAAAATCGTGCCTGCCTGATCAGACCTTACCTACTGTCTAAGATACACGAATATCTAACCCTAAGAGGACAAACTCTTGTCCCTTCTAGGACAGAAGAGGCTCAATATAGTTATCCATTCTGGATGGGGTGCTAAGTGATACGACCAGCAGATCACATGATCATGGGAATGCCCTTATGCCAAGTTGTCTGTTAGATTCTGCGAAGAACAGTGCCATAATAAAGGCTCAGTGTTCATCTCTGCTATGAAGAGATTGGCCATTCAGAGGCAGCAGATGAGCCTTAGGAAGCGGGAGTCCATACTGTTCAGCTCATCTATAGCCTCCACCTCTGCCATTATAACCTCTCATTCACAGGTAGGCCAGGTCTGGGGTGGCCAATGATGAAGGCTGACTGACATCAACTGGGCAAGTCATTTTGTCTACTTGGTCATTCAAGGCTTACTCCATGGTGGATGTTTTGACAAATGTCAACACTGACATGTGATAGAAAAATCTTCAACTTTGTGCCCTCTGTTTCTCATCCATCCACATGCCCCTTTCGCAGACAACCTAGTCTCTGATATTTTTCTAGTAAGCTTTCTATTTGCCCCATATGTGAAACATCAGAGTTACCTACATTTCACTTTATCATCGTGGAGTGGGAATGACCATTATTAGCGTGGCATCCAAACCAAAAATCTTAAAAAAGAAAAGATTAACAAATGTGTTCAGGAAAATATGAAACATGGACAAAACACTGTCATCAGACATAAAATGTTAACTAAAACTTAGGGAAATATTTACAAGATAAATTACATAAAATGATTAATATTCTTAATTAATAAAGAGATCATACAAGTCAATTTAAAATGAACATTATGATAGAAAAATGCAGAAACGAGCCTGGACGGGCAATTCACAAAAGATCTATGCAAGAGAAATACGCAGAGGAAAAATATGCTCATCTCAGTAAGAGCCAAAGGAATGCAGATTGAGATATCGACATACTTTTTTGTGCCCATCAAATTGTCAAAGAGGGAAGAGATTAATATTATCCATTATTGTCGCAGATATAAGGAAATATGCACTCAAACTGATGTGGAAATATGACCTCAAACAATCCTCCTGGAGGACAATTTACCAATATGAACCCAAAACTAAATGCTCATATATCTAACTCTAGTCTTTAACCTTCTAAGACCTCATTCTAAGGAAATAATCAGGCGACGGTGTAAAGATGTATGTACATGGATATTCATATGAGAGTTGTTTATAACAGCAAAATTAGAAAAGACCTGGAGGTTTACCTACAAGACTAGCAAATAAATAACTGCATTCAAAAAATATTGTGCAGCTTTGCAAACAAAAACAACAGAGCTATATATGTTGACATGAAGACTGAGTAATGCTATATTGTGAAGGGATAGAGGCAGGTTACCAAATTCTGTATGTGTGAGTTCCATGTGCTCCCATGCATAAGAACAATCTCAAAGACTATATCCCAAACTATTTTTTTAAATATTTTATTTATTTATTTGACAGACAGAGATCACAAGTAGGCAGAGAGGCAGGCAGAGAGAGGGGGAAATAGGCTTCCCGCTGAGCAGAGAGCCCGATGTGGGGCTCAGTCCCAGGACCCCCGGGATCATGACCTGAGCTGAAGGCAGAGGCTTTAACCCACTGCGCCAAAATATTAACACTACTTATTACTGTTAGATGTGATGATTTTTTATGTATCTTTATTGTTTAAATTTTTACAATTTTGCCTTAATTTTTTAGGTTTATTAAATATTTTTATTTTATTGTGGTAAGAACTTAGTATGAGATCTGTCCTCAACAAATTTCTAAGTGTATACTCTTGGCTATAGGTACCATGTTGGAGAGCAGATATCTAGAACTTATTCATCTTGCATTAGTGAAACTTTACGTTCATTGATTAGTAGCTCCTTTTCCCTTTGCTCCAGCCCCTGGCAATCAACAATCCACTCTTCAATTCTGTATATTTGACTCTTTGAGATGCCTCATGTAAGGGGACTCATGCAATATTTGTCCTTCTGTGATGGCACATTACACCTAATATAATGTTCTTTGGTTTTCTCCATGTTGTTATATATGGCCAATATTTCTTCTTTTTATGACTGGCTAATATTCCATTGAGTGAATATACCCCATTTTCTGTATTCCTTCATCTGTCCATGGACATTAAGTTCTTTCTGCATCTTAATTGCTGTGAATAATACCGCAACAAAATTTAAGAGTGCTACTATCGCTTCAGGATCCTGATTTCAATTCTTTTGGATAAATACCCAGAAGTGGGATTACTGGATCACACGGTAGTTCTGTTTTTAATTTTGGGGGGAACCTTCCTAATGCCTTCCCTGACAACTGCAACAGTTCGCATTCCCACCAACAATGTGCAAAGGCTGAAATTTCTTCAAATCCTTGCCAACACTTGTTGTCTTTTGGGGGTTTATGGGTGTTTTTTAAATCTTGATAAAAGCCATCCTGACAGGTGTGAGGTGGTGTCTCATTGTGGTTTCAATTTGCATTTCCCTGATAATTAGTGATGTCGGGGATCCTTTCACAGACCTGTTGGCCATTTCGGAGAAATGTCTATTCAAGTGTCTAACTTAGCGCAGGCAACAGAAACAAAAACAAACAAGTGGTCCTATGTCAAACTAAAATTCTGCGCAGCAGAAGAACAAAGGACAGGGTGAAAAGTCCCACAGGAGGGAGGGTCGGGGTTAGGGGGCAGTCTCGAAGGTGATTATTCCTTTAGCATTCCTGTCAGAGAAACTTCCCCTACTGCAGGATACACCTGTAAATCCCTGTCCTTATCAAGCTCCCCAAGACAAAAAAATGCGCAGTGATCACACGCCTATAGCGAAACACACCTAGAACTGGCATATGCGTATCTCACACACATACACACACACACACACACACACACACACACACACACACACACACACATCACTGTCCTCCTTCTGCTCCTTCTTAGACACACGAGATGAGCCCTTATTGATGCAGCTGTCATTTGCACAAACCATTTCTTTTGCAGCAAGTTTGCCAAAGCAGTCCAGACCGAACACAGAGATCTGTGGAAACTCCCCAAGCATTAAATACAGGGGGGGAAAACTTTAATGCATAATCTTTTGAATATACATAGAGATAGATACAGATATACTCTTTAATCACAGCTATTGCTTTATGCCTCTTCACCCACGGTTCTTTTGTGGCAGAGGCATTTTTCAAAAACACAGACCCTCTTTTGTTTAATTAATAATCCCCCCAGACATAAATCACCCCAGCGGTACCCTATCTAAGCAGCCCCGTGGCAATGACCTACTTTAAGAGCCTTTCATGTACGGCTTGGGTTTACTATGTATTTTGAAAATTACTGCTCAATAGCTATTTTGGGAGATCAGCATTTTCTTTAGTAAGTTTAGCAATGAGGACCCATTTTCCCACCTGGGAAGGAAAGAGTCGTAGAATTATAGAACTGAATTAGAGGGGATGAGGAGGGACTGTTTATTTCCCTGGGACACTAAGAATAATAATGAGGAGACATCTGTTGCCTCTGCGCGAGGACTGACCCATTTCATCCTCACGATAGCCCTATAGAACAGACACTACTGTTGTCCCCATTTAACTGATGGGGAAACTGAGTCAGGGAGAGATGAAATCACATTCCCCCTGAACCTCCCAAGCAGCAAATGGCAAAGACCATATTCAGATGCAGACCGTCTCCCCTCGGAGGCCATGGTCCCCGCCACGCCACGCGCTCGCCTCTGATGGGCATAAAACCAAGATGTATTTAATGCGGGGGACACGCCAGACACCCAATAAACATTCTCACGTTTAGTTCTCACGGTGACACCAAGTTGGCATTATCTATTTCCAGACAGGTGAACTGAAGCTTCGACACCTGGGTGAGATTTTTTTTTTTAATTATTGTGGTAAGAACACGTGACATGAGATCTGCCCTCTTAACCAACTTTTAAGAGCACAATACAGTGTTGTTAACTATGGGACACCTCGGTGTAAAGAACTCTAGAACTTGTTTATCCCACAGAACCGATACTTTAGACCCATTGAACAGTGACTCCCCTTTTTCCTTTCTCCCCAGCCCCAGGCAACCCCCGTTCTACCTTCTATTTCCCTGTGTTGGACTCTTATGTCACCTACGGGGAATTTTTATGCCTCTGGGAAGCGGAACCATGCAGTATCTGTCTTTCCGCGTCTGGCTTATTTCACTTAGCACGATGTCCTCCAGGTTCATTCCCATGGTCGCTTGTGGTCGGGTCTCCTTCTTTTTACGGCTGAATTATACTCGGTTGTGTGTACAGACCCTGTTTCCCCGGAGGCACGGTGGTGGAGAGATGGGTAGGTCCAGAAGCAGGAAGAAAGGCTGCCAGCATCAGTAGGCACAGGACATTTGCCATGACCACGTCTAAATGGTGTCCATGGAAAGATGAGAATCCATGAAAAGTTAAAAGGAGTTACTGAAGGAAAGATGGTGTTGACATCACACTTGCCACCTTTTTATTGACCCTGGTCTTGGCCCGGATCCAGGTTATAAACCAAGGAGTCTATGGCTTCATCCCTCCTATTAATTAAATAAAAGCTTTATCTTCTTTTGGAATCACAATTTCGTGGACACTGTACTAAATCCCAGTAAGAATCCCCTCTGGAGAAGAAAGGACCCATCCTGACAGAGCAACTTTTCACACATGTTCTATGTCTCCATGGCGCACAGCTACCTCTGCCTTGGCTCAGGAACTACTAGCATCTACAAGATGGAACATTCTGGAAAAACAACAACAACAAAAAACCCAGACCCAAACCTAACCTCCTCTTTTCTTCAGAGCTGACTTAAAAGATTGGCTTGAGTTTGAGATGACTAAAATAAATGTGATGAGTGCTCTTTGAAAAATCTAGGATGTCATTATGCATTGCATTTGTTTGCCCTAAATCCATTTTCTATTAGGTTATTATTAATTAGCATTTATTTAACACCAACTCTGTACTCAAAGCCAGACTAAATATATGAGAGAATATCCGTGCCCAGGATGGGCCACAAGGAGAATTTCTCCAAACAGCTCACCACCCACATTTAACCCCCCAGAGGAATTACACATACTCCAAAGAAATGTTCTGACAATAAATTTTCAGGGAAACCACTCAAATAAAAAGAATCACTTTCCACCAGTGGGACTTTGCATGCACTCGCCATATGGGACAGGCAGAGTCCTGAGCCAATATAAAAATTTTAAAGGGAAAAAAAAGTGAGATTTCACACCAAGTGACTAAAAATGTATCAAAGTCTCCTGAAAGTTGTAAATAGCTGAAAAAAGGAAGTAAGTATAGAAATTATTTTTTCAATTATTTTATTATAAGAACACTTAATAGTGGTATAGATGAATCAGATAACATTTATGCAAATATGAAGGCTATACCTAGAGAAAGAGAAGCATCTCTCTGAATCTCATGATCAAAAAAAAAAAAAATGCCTGGATGGATTTTTGCCAAATTTGGAAGATATGTGTGGGGACTATCTGTGGTGTATTGGCTTAGTTTAAATTCCCCCAAAAGCAGATTCTGAGGAGGACAGAGAGGTCATTACTTGGAAATCCAGGAGGCACAATGAGGGAGTGGGGAAGGGACAAAGGCATGGTCTGATAATAAACAGGTTGAATATGTCTCCGAGCTGTTCCACTGAGGGGAGAAGCTGGGGTATTTTCCTACCAACTCCCACTCGGTGCTGGTTGTAAAGCTCCTGGAACAGCTCCCAGGCACCCAGCCCTGCCTGTGGCCAGACAGAGTCCTCAGACAGGGAGACACGGGTGCGGGGCCGGGGGGAGGGGGATGTTCCCGTCTTCGACCACTTCAGAATATACATTACACAGTTAGTGTGTATATATGACATCCAAGGTGTACATACCTGTATTCTAGAGAATATGTTTCGTTATCTAGAGAACCGTATATATTCTATGCATATATTCTATAGAATATAGGGTATCTAGGGAAGAGGCTGCTGGGGCCGCAGTCTCATCCACCAACAGGACCTGGGCTGGCCGCAGCAGGTGCACGCGGTCATGGGAGCAGTGACCCTCCATCCTTGGGTTCGCCGAGGCTGTGAGCTGAGTCGGGCTGAGGTCCTCAGTGAGAGAACCCTGTGCTTATCCCTCCACCCAGTCTGGCTGAGTGCTTTCAATCAGGACCCGGGAAAGAACAGGCTGGCCAGTCCAGGTATGGGACTACGGCATTCAAAACCATGTTGCATCAACACTTTGAGGCGGACCCTCCTGAGCAGGTAGCTGCCGTCCCCAACCCAAACCCTTGACCTAACCCTGCTTTGTTCACTGCTTCTGATCCCCCACACTGCGCTACAACCCTCCCTGCCTCGTAGGTCCAAATTAAAAGGTATGTTACCAAATACCAAATTAAAAGGTATATTCAAAATTCTTAAACTATACACACACACACACACACACACGTAACTATATATACACACCTATATAGTTTTATGTATATACGAATCTATTCTTATATATTACTATATATTTATATAAGCATATAAGTTATATAAACATAAATACATATTACAAAATATATATGAGTTGATACTATAAAATATTATAAAATATATCTATATAAGCATACACATTAATATACCTCTTTCTGGTCAAGATGTAAAATAAGCCTGAATGAAGAGGAACAAATAACGTAATCAACAAGTTTGTGTCAGGCACACTTCTGGACATAACAGCACCGACAATTTCAGCAGCATTACCAGGGAATTGCAGGTTAATGGAGCCACTCAGGGCACCCCTGCCCTTGCTTGTCTACCATATAAAGTTAAATTATTTAAAAAAGAAACATTCTCCTGAGTGGTTGCAGGTCACTTTGGATCAGTGAAGTTTCCCTCCAGAGTTCAGATGTGAAATATTAATAGGTTTGAAAGAGACAAGATTTATCAGCCTGGGAGTATCTGCTTCCTGAGCTCCAGTATCCAGGGTGCCTCAGACCCTGTAGGACCCCCTCCCATTAGACCTCCCTCTCTGATGCTGCAACATTCCTCTCTATAGATGCCCCTCAAGGACGTAAACAACTTAGCAGAAGGAGGCAAAATTACATTCTGCCAAGAGAGGAACTTAGCAGCTCTGACGTTTTAAGTTTTTTCTGTATCTTCGGGGATGGAGTGCACTTCCTTGCAATTCAAAAACTTAGTGGCTCCACAGACCAGGCAAAAGAGCTCTCTACACTTGATTTCAAATCCCTGTTGGACTACTGTACTGGGTTGAATGGTGCCCACCCCCCTCCCCCACCCAATGATACATCCAAGTCTTAATCTCTACTTACCTGTGAATGCAAGCTCCTTTGGAAATAGCGCTTTTAAGATGTAATAAAGTTAAGGATCTTGAGATGAGATCATTTTGGATTTCGAGATTTCGAGTAGGCCCTAAATCCAATAACCGAGGACTTATAAGGGAATAAGAATGATTCGAGACCCAGAGACCCAGGAAAGAAGGCCCTGTGGAAATGGAGGCAGAGATTGGAAGGATGCAGCTACAAGCTGAGGAATGACAGGAGCCACCAGATGCTACAGGGGGCAAGGAATTGTCCTTGGCTGGAGGCCCTGTGGAGGCCCTGCCCACAGCTTGACTCTAGACTTCTGGCCTCCAGAACCAGGAAAGAATAAGTGTTGTTTTAAGCCACCAATTTGACGGTAATTTATTGCGGCAGCCCTAGGAAAGTAATGGAACCACCTAATATGTCATGACCTTAAACTTGCCCTCTCTCAAATAGCATTCCCTGCATCAGGAAAATCTGAAGAATGCTCAGGGTTATTATACTAAGGATACCACAGACACATTAGAACTGCTGCCTACTGAGTGGGACCTGGAGAGAAAGGGGATTAATGAGATATGTATTGTCCTCGCCTGGGCCGGTGACCAATACCACCGCCTGAACTGTATCTAAGGTTCAAAAATTACGTGAGATCCGAACTTTGTCTGTGATCCTGGAAACCTTGCTCAAGTGTAAGGAAACTGTGACTCAGAATTTCTGGGTGAGCACCATGACCCCGGTGCTGGCCTCCGGCGTCATCACGGGGCCTCGGATGCAGGGATACGAGCGCCATCGCCCTGTCCCCGCGTGTATTTTGAAAATGTAGCTTGCTCCAGTGTGATTGATTCCTGGGGGTGGGGGAGGGAAGGGCTTGAACACAACATGAATTCTATGTTGAATGTGAAGCTTCATCCTGGAGAAACACTGACGTGAATCCAGAAAACTGCACACCATTGAACCGAGCTGTGTACGGCCACACACACACACACACACACACACACACGTGCACACACCTCAAACATCCCCCTGCTCCCTCAGTCTGCCACATGTGTTATGAGTCACACCTATCCACACCTGGGGTCCAACTTTCCATCCGATTTCAGGGGCTCTTTCATAATTACTCACCAGCCACACACACCAAAAAAGCCCACCTACTCAAGCAATTTTTAGAGGTCTTTAAAGGGAAAATGCCATATCAAATAGTATTTCTGTATGTCTTAACCATTCAAGATAGCAAACTGTGCTGCCATTTTTAGGACTTCTTATGCCTATCTTTTTAAAATTTAAAAACATATTTTTTAATTTTAAATCTTTAAAAATGTTTTTTTAAAGATTTTATTTATTTGACAGAAATCACAAGTAGACAAAGAGGCAGGCAGAGAGAGAGACAGGGAAGCAGGTCCCCTGCTGAGCAGAGAGCCCGATGCGGGACTCGATCCCAGGACCCTGAGATCATGACCTGAGCCGAAGGCAGCGGCTTAACCCACTGAGCCACCCAGGCGCCCCATTAAAATTTTTTATTATTGAGGCGTAATTGGCATTCGCCATTATATTCCTTCCAGGCACACAACAGAGCACTCCGTCCACGTTGTACAATGCCATGCCCATCACAGAACGTGTGGTCACCTCTGTTACCACACAACATTATTACAATATTACAATATTATGGACCATATTCCCTATGCTGTACTTCTCATCTCTGTGACTTATTGATTTTATAACTGGAATTTTGTACCTCTCAAACCCCTTCATCTATTTTGCCCACATGGTTCCTATCTTTTTTTTTTTTTTTCCCATCTGTCCCTTATGAAGTTTTTGAACATTGTGCCCCAAGTCCATTGTTCCCATAAGCCTCGTGTTTTCCCGCATGGTTTGGCACAGTACAATGATTTCAAGAGTGCCATGTCGTATGTCACATTATGATAGAAATGACTGTAATGTGCCTAGAGCAGAGCTAGGTCCCACTTGAACACTCAGTAAAAGCTAGCTGTCAGTATTTACTAGATGAGGAACTGACGGACACATACTAACCTCTCAATGAATGTTCATTTCCTTCCCTTCCGTGATCAGCTATTGAAAGATCCCCAAGCAAGTTAAACTGCATCCATACATTTACAGCACAAATACAAGAGGCGATGGGAAGTAATTATCTTTCAGCTCAGATCTCAGACTCAAAGTTAGCACTGAGACTCTCTCGTTCTTACTCTCAGGTGAGCAGAAATTCTTTACGAGGCTGTTTTTTAGCAAGTTGCATACCAAAGGGCAGCGACAGCAATAACAGAGAAAAGCCGGTGTGTTATATGAACGTAACCAACTTTTGGAACTTGGTAAAAATAACCATTTATGCCAGAATAAGGTGTCAGGATTTCTTCTTTTCCTGAGGAGTTTTCAGTCCACTTGTCCCCGGTGGGGAGAGAGTGTAGAAATCAGGAAGAGGATATTTTCATAGATCAGGGTTCATTTTCAAGGTTTTGATCACCTTGTTGTCAAATTCACAACTGCATCCCTGAATACATCCATTCTATCTTCTGCAGAACTCACCTGGGCACTGCCATCTATGGGCAGACACATTTTTCCACTGCGGGACTTTCTGGACTGATCAGCAAAACTCTCTCCCAAATCCCAGCAGATGTGTCTTTCTATAGAAGGTTTGCTTCTCCCTAAACAAACCACACAATTTTTTTTTAAGATTTATTTATTTATTTGAGCAGACAAGGGGCAGAGGGAGAGGGAAACCCAAGCAGACTCCACCCTGAGGGCAGAGGCCAAGTCAGGCTTGATCTCACGACCCTGAGATCCTGACCTGAGCCTAAACCGAGAGTCGGTTACTTAACCAGCTGAGCCACCCAGTCCCCCAAACCACGCAATTCTTTCCTGCACTAATGGATGATAGTGTAACTTGTATTCTGGGCTTTTGAACATTCTAGAAAAGGTCAAACTGCACTATAGGGAGACCAGGGTTCTCTCATCACTTGCCTACCTGGGTACTCTAGAGAGGATGGCTTCAGGATATCTCGAGTTTAGGGAATTGCAGGGTCCCAAACCAGCTGAGAAATCTGGGAGATAGTTACACTTCCCACACTGTTCCTTGGCCAACTCTGGAGTCCATCTTTTGGTCATGGTGTTTGCTTCCTCACAAGGACTTAGCTTTGTCTGCATTTCTAGTGTGGGGAGCTCTAGCCCCAGTTGGGGGGGGTGCGGTCAATGTAAAGAGAGATCAGAGCCCTGGCAGAGATGGGTACACAGACTCCACAGCCTCCTAACACATCCTCTTCTTTGAGGCAAAATCAGAGGAATGCATCTCAACTTCCCAAGAACCATTAGCTCACTATGGAATTTCTTAATTATGCCCCAAATGGGAACCATACGGGTACAATCCATTACCAGAAGGAAAGTTAATCCTGTGTCTCCGGTTACAAATACCCATGATGTCTCATAACTGGTATAAAGTATCACTTTTTCAAACACCTTTTGGAAGGGTGGCTGGGAGTTCCCTCTCTCGTGCAGCTCCTCCCTCTTCTCTAATACACCTAGAAAGACTGTGGACTCTGCTAAAGATCAGCCTGAAATGTCTGTATTTGAGAGTAGGACAGAGCTTCAGCCTGGCCTTTCACAGCCCCGGGGCGTTCCTGGGACTCTCACTGATGCACCATCTCAAACAGTATTATTGTGATGTGTTCATTTCCTGATAAAGTCTTCATCTCATTACTCTCCTTTTGCACCAGAAGTCAACGATGAAAGCGAAAGAAAGATCACAATTGCTGTACAGAAACACAGGAAACCTGAAATGAAACCTCTTAGCCTTGGAAAGAAGCAGGGCAGGAGAAAGAGATAGTTGTCATAAGAACCAGATGTGAGCTCTTTCTCGCTGCTTCCGGGGCTTCCCTAAGTCGGAATCCTCACTCAGATCTTCCTAGAAGGTTTCCCTTCCTAGCCATTCACAGCCTGTGCACAACCTCAGCCTACGAGGAAGGAAACAAGTCAATAGTGGTATTAATGGTGATGATGATGATGACAGTGCCAGGTGCTGTCCTGGGTTTTTCATCTACTTACCTTAGAATACTGACCTATTTAGTCCTTATACAACCTTATAGGGTAGACACTTTGTTATCCTATTTTTTTTAGACAGGGAAACTAAGGCACAGAAAAATTAAATAATTTTCCTAAAATCAGACAGTTAGTAAGTGATGGAAGGAGGCTGTGAACCCAGGCATTCCAGCTCAAAAGGACAGTCATAATCACTAGAGAAAAGAGTCTTGAAGTTGACACACCCTCGTTAGCATCCCACCGCCACCATCTTGCCCACATGGTATTAGAATATGGCTTACCTTCTTTGGGAGCCTGTTTCATCCCTGGTAAGGATGACAATGATGGTAGGAACCCTTACCTCAGGGTGCTGTTGGGAAGAGCAAATGAGACCAAGTCTGTAAAGCCTGTGCCCTCAGAGAGAAGGGTACCTTCCCCAGCCCACACAGTTCCTCAACATGGCACAAGGGCTGGTCCAGTTCTCCTACACCTGCTCCAACCCATCCTCGGCTGTGCTCCTCCATATAGAAATACAGACAATGAAAGAAAAATGGGACATTTTCTTCTCACTTTCATAAACCTAGCTGTCATTTCTACTCCAGAGCCTTTGAAGCTAGCACAGCAAAGGGACCCTATCTTCCTTGCCTCCCTGAGGAGCCCCAGTCTTCTGGTCAGACCCCATTTCTGGGAAGCTCAGAGGATCCTTCACTCCACAAAATAGTCATCATTCACATTATGCACCGAGCACTGCCCTTGGTGCCAGGATCTAAGAGTGAGTGATACAGACCAGTCCTCAACTATGCAAAAGCCAAAGTCTACTGGAGAAAATGGATAGAATAAAGGGAGAGAGATTCATAAATAAATACAATTGGAATCAATGCGTGGAAAGACACAAAAGGGTGCTGAGATGTCCTTTAGCCCGAGTGGTCAGGGAAGGCCACTCTGGGGAGGAGACGTGATGGATGAAAGAGAGAAAGTCAAGAGTAGGGCAGGCTAAGAGCATCATGGGTAACTGAGACATCACCTGGAAGATGCTGTCCCAGTTCCCCGGGTTTCCCTGATGACACCCAAGAGCAGAATCCCCTAGGCTTTCCTACTCCAGCCTGGATCTGCCATTCCAACTCGCTCAAGTAGTTTTACCTCCTCTTGGCATCAGTTTCTCCATTTGTACAATGGGGCCAATACTTGTTTTGAGTGAGGTGGGTTTTGCCAGGGGAGGATTAAAAAACACAGTGTTATTACATCTCAGTGTGGACGAGACTAGGAAAGATTCAGCCACGCATGACATCTTCCACACAAGGTCCTGTTCAGGACGCCCTCCATATGGGGCTTCTGTCCCCCCAAACACTGTCAGCTAAGTGACCCCCCAAAAAGTCTCCCCTGATGCTTTTGGTGACTTGGAATGTGTTTCAGGTCTTGTGGAGTTTCTGACAAAATTGCCTCGTATGTCCCTGAGGTTGTCATAAAAATGGTAAATACTTTCCCCAGGTCTACCTCCCAAAATGGGGGTGCACATTTGGTCAGGGGCCCCTGGGCCCCCAAGACAAAGGCCTCATTCAAATCTCAGGTCATTCTCAGGCTCCGGCTTTCAGCAGAGAGACCCTCTGGGTAGGATTCCGAGCCAGCTGAAAGGACAAGGGGAACTCTACCAAGGTCCTTGTGGTGTTCCTTTGTTTGAATGCAAATAGCGTTAATGTTCCATTTCCTTTATTTACCTTGGTTCCTGTGTTCGGAAAATCTTCTCTTTCAGCCCCCACCTCCATTTCCCCTCTGGCGGCAGTTCACCTCAGCTTCTGGTTTCTACCAAACAAAGCTGGGTTTTCAGGACTCACAGCCCCACAGTGCGGAGTGAGCCTGCCACTAAGCCCCTCCTTCATCTTGCCAGTCTCAGAGGAAGCTCCTTTGACCTTCCACTGTTATCATTACTATTACGCTCATTATTGTGACCATCGCAGCCACCCTGGGCCCACCCTGCATCCGAGCCCCGCTTCCCAAAGTCCCATTGTTCATGGTTTCCACAGTTCCCCCTCTGCCCTAGCCACTTCCTCTGGGGCCTCACACACCACACACCACAGTACAAGCCCATCAGGTAACCTCAAAGCCCTGAACCATCCTCCAAGCCCTGTTCCTCCTCTGCTCTCACGGTGGCCCTGCAGCTTCCCAGTCACACAATCTTCATGCACAATTCACACACTCCTTCTTAGTCTCCTCCCGGCCCACATCTAGCCACATGTGGCTTTTTAGATTTAAATTCATTATTAAACGTAAATAAAATTTAACAATCAGTCCCTTGGTTGCACCAGCCACATTTCCAACTACTCCATAGCCACTGTATCTGACGGGTGGCCGCCATATTGGAGGAGGCCAATAGAGAACATTTCCATCATCGTAGAAAGTTCGGTTGGGCGGTGCTACACTAGAGAATGGGCAGCAGCGAAAAGTTTCTAATATAAAACAACAACGGACATGGCCCTCTGAGAGGTCAATCTAGTTGGGAGAATTAAGCCATAATGTAGAAATAGTAATTTCTTAGGGATAATTAAGAGAAATCAGATCATTCCTACTAACCACAGCTCTCAACCTACTCCTCCCTATTGGATCAGGCCTGCAGAGCTCAGCCTGCTGTCACCCAAGGGAACACAGAACTTGTCTGTACATCAGTGATCATGAAACCTAGCTACACAATATGTTGTTCAGTTACATCAAGAGGATACATTTTTGGAGCTGCTCTGGGACTTCCACATGGATGTGGGGCTCATAACTGGTTAAGACTGATAGCAGCTATTCCTGGGAATGCTATTTTTCTACATAACAACAAATAATTGGTCCAGCGTGATTGTCTTCTATCATGTCATCATGATTCGGAAGTGAGGCTAGAAAAGGAAGGGGGATGGGTTTGTGGATCCTTTGGATTCATGTCCTATCTCCTGCCACTGAATGGCAGTGTGACCTTGGGCAAATCACAACTTTCCCCAGTTCTCTCATTTCTCTGATTCATAATAGGAAGGTGACAACCCTCATGCTAATTCCACACAGGCCTTGGAACGATAAAATAGGATAATGAAGGGTAGAGTATTCCATAAACCAAACGCCCAACTAAGAAAAAGGGGAAACAATGCATTTAATGCACTGGCCAAACCCAGTGCTCCAGTCTGTCTGTCTGTCTAAACCACATAACTGGCCCAAAATGATTCAGCCAGATACCAGGTAAAATCGTATAATTCTCTAGGTTCCAAAATAGTGCTTCCCAATGTTTTTTTTTTTTTTTCTTTTTTGGCATGTTTTGCACCACATTTTTGATTATTTGAAAGTTCCGCAGAAAGCTTAGCAGAATTAAAATCTCTGAATAGCAGATTTTAACAAGTCAGCCATGACAATAGCACAATCACTACTGGGTTATAAAAATGTCTCACAGTGTCTATAAAAACCTCCAGTTCCTGGCTTATGCCTTTGCTCCCCTTCATCTCCGCGATGCTGCTGGAGGACGCAGTTCACCCTTCTGAGGAGGTGCTGTCCTCCCGCATTGCAGAAGAAGGCTGGGGGTGGGGGTGGTCTTGTCCTTGCTGCTGGCTTGGCATTAAGCTACAATTCCTAGCTCTTAATCAGAAGACACTGCACCCCATCGTAATCCCATTCAACCTTAAAGTTCACACACACCAATAATATCCACCAACTCTTGTGTGTTGACCAGGAATTGGACAGTGGTGCCTACAGGGAGCTAGAGGAAGCCCCTGGGATCCTGGCATCCATTTGAGAACTACGGCTCTACAGGAGCTGGGATTTCAGAACTAAGACACTGGCACTAAAATCTACAACGCAGACTGGTTTTAGAGCCCAAATTCCAGAAGAGTTGCTGGGTTTTGCTGGCATTATAGCACATATATTTGGACAGCCCTTTGCCCATCCAAAAGCATTTTTATATACATCATCTCTGACAAAGTCCTTGAAAGCTCTATTGTCTGATGACTTCCCCCAACCCCCATCACCTGTACATCATCTCCTCCTCCTCTTCCTTCACCCCATCTACATGGTCACAGGGCCTTCTCGATTTTCTTTGCCTAGGCCAGACTTGCTGCTGGTTCAGAGACTTCACTTCTGTTTACTCTGCCTAGAATGTTCTTCCCCTAATAATCTGTGGGACTCACTCCCCCACTTCCTATTCAAAAGTTACGGTCTCCATGAAGCTTCCCCTAAACATCCCAGCTAAAATTTTTACCCCTGCTCCCAGCATTCTTTATGGCCCCTACCCTACCTCCCTGCCTATTTAGCACTTAGCACCCCTTGAAATATGAATCCAACATGTATTTTGTTTATGGCTTGCCTTTCCTCCACCTAATGATAAATTCCATGAACACAGAGATGTTCATTGTATCCCAGCACCCGGAAGAGTTTCTGGCACAGAGGAAGTGTGCCGTGAATATTTGTCGAGTGAAGAAACGAATGAATGAATGCCATTTGGCCTTACCAGTAACTCACTTCAGGGAGGAAACTAATGGCCAGAGAGAATCAGTGGTTTGGCCAAAGGTATGCTATTCAGCACCGGTCTGGCCTGAATTTTCATCCAGACTCAGGATTTACAATCTTTGTGGCCTTAGGCCTTACCAGGCTAAGAAGAACTTTCTTCCTTTCCAACATGGGCATTGTAATCCCTGTCTCAAGCCCTTGCAAACATCCTGTCCAGAAAGCACAGAAGGAGCAGGGAATGGGGAGACAGGGGACTGAGCCCAGGGGAGCCTAGGGTGGTCTCAGGGAACTGCCACACTTGAGCAAATGAACCAAAGTCCCCAGTCAGAGGGAAGAGCCAACACAGAGCTGCAGGATTCTGTCCTGCAAACCCCTGGCCCTTTCTGTGTTTCTCTGGGAGGCCATGCTCTTGTTAAATAAACACTGAAGACGGAAAGCAGTCTCTAGTTTCCACCCACTCTGGCTTTTCCAGGCACACAGGACACAGAGAAGGCCTTCCTTTGAATCAGGCCCAAGACGCCCCCTAAGCAGAAGCAGATTGACTGGTTTGCATATACCAACGAGGCCATGTGCTATGGCTGGCCCTCCGACAGGTTGTTATCATTTTCCGTTTTTAGAAATGGCTGAGTTACACCCCTCCTTTCCAAGCTTCCCGTCCATGGCAGGGAATATGGCTAGCAGATCAGACCTGAGCAGGGCGTTCACCTCAATCTGACATGGACCCTCTTGCAGCGGTGTAACTTGGGACAACGTCAAAGGGATGAAAGAAAACATTTGCACTCTGGCTTTTAGTTGGCCATGTTCTCGGGCGCTCAAGTTGCATCCTAAAGGAAGTCAGAGCCTGGGGTTTGTGATTTGAGCTGAAAAGCCAAATGGCTTTTCGGCAGCTCGCAGCAAAAGGCCCAGAAATGTCGATGCCATGAGAAAAGAAGAAGTAAAAATACAGAAAACTTTAAGGAAATCAAAGTTAGTGGCAATATTTATTTCCCGACCACTCAATGGATGAAATTTTCCCGAGTCTCTTGAAACTCTCCTATCCTCTATTTTAAGAGAGAAGCCATTTGATTATTTTAGAAGCAGTTGGAAACATTTTATTTGATCCTACAATATGATTATTTACTATATTCCCTAGAAAATAAGTACGAATTAATTGACCGCATGCCTCTGTAAAAACTTTAAGTTGCTCTGTACATTAAATTAAGCCTTGCTACGATTGGAAGGATCTAGTTACTTTACACCTGAGCGACTGTAAGTACAGGCAAATAAGAGCGTCCTTCAAAATTGTTGTCAGACTCAGCTACAAAGCTCAGTCAAGGGCGCCTGGGTGGCTCAGTGGGTTAAGCCGCTGCCTTCGGCTCAGGTCATGATCTCAGAGTCCTGGGATCGAGTCCCACATCGGGCTCTCTGCTCAGAGGAGAGCCTGCTTCCCTCTCTCTCTCTCTGGCTGCCTCTCCATCTACTTGTGATTTCTCTCTGTCAAATAAATAAATAAAATCTTTAAAAAAAAAAAAAAAAAGGCTCAGTCAACTTCGCATCACCAATCCCTCTGTATAAGTAGGTTTGTTTATAACTTCCTTATCTACACAAAGGAAAGAGGGTATGGTCACTGACCCAGCCTGTGCTGCATACTAGGTTCCTGGTAGCTGAAATGCACATCTCAGGGACGTATGTATGTACACCAACTTATTATTAAATGTCACCAGACATGTGACCTCTGATACCCAATACAGTCCAAGGAGAATATCGCAAAACACATCACTGATGTATACAAAAGTAAGGTTATTGGCTTTAAAATGATACTTTGCATATAATCTATGTAGAGAGCAAAACAATTAACAGCAAACTGGATAAAGCCCCTTTTAAAATAGATGTGATACAAAATACCTTCAGTATGTAGCATATCAAATATAAATCTCTATTTTTGGTGCTTCACAGTTGCATAATAAAACTACTTGTTTTAGAAAAAGAGAAAAACTCTTAGAGCTCCTCCTCACAGCCATAGTATAAAACAACAAAGAAAATATTCCCAGAAACTCGTTATAACAGACATAAAGGCATCTTATAAAGCCTCTGCTTTCTCCAGTTCTCAGCGGAAGGACCAAAAGATCATAAGCCTGCACTAAAATCAGTACCAGCTTCAGAAATGTTCTAGAAGGCAGGGAGACAAAGGATGACAGGTCCCAACTTCATCTATAAAATGGCAGCCTGTCCGGAGAGAGAAGGGAGGACACTGAACAGAAATCCATCATTGGGCTGAGAAGCCACAGATCAAGCAAGCCACGAGACTGGGGGTCCCTCTCACCCTAGGGGTTAGCAACATCTCCGTTCCACTGCTGCCCTTGGTGGTCTCATAGCTATTCTTGGTCCCATCAGCCACCAGATGTAGAGTACCTACTGGTCTGTAAGACTGGAAAGTGGGGCACTAGAACCATGACAAGCACAGAGAAGACACGGGGTGTCCCACTCACGAAAGCCACCACCAGGTCCACTTCTGTTTCTACCTCTACCTCTGTCCTGAATCACGGGAAGTTCCTCGGGGTCAGAGTCAGATGTGGCAAGTGAGAGCAAACCCAGAGATTTCTCTTCTAATTTTCAGCCTAAAGGATTTTGTAGACACTTAGGGGGAACTTTTATAAAGAAACTTTCAACCTATCTTGTTTAACTAGGAGCTGATGCTGGCAGCTGGAAGTGATACTCCTTAATAGCAGCTCCCCAGGTGTATAGAATCTTTGTTTAAAATGTAGCTTCTAGGGCACCTGGGTGGCTCAGTGGTTAAGCCTCAGCCTTCGGCTCAGGTCATTGTCTCAGGGTCCTGGGATTGAGCCCCACATCAGACTCTCTGCTCAGCAGGGAGCCTGCTTCCCTTCCTCTCTCTCTCTGCCTGCCTTTCTGCCTACTTGTGATCTCTGTCTGTCAAATAAATAAATAAAATCTTTAAAAAATAAATAAATAAAATGTAGCTTCTAGGTTCCTGTTCCCAAGATCTTGATTAAGGGCAAGGGGAGGAAGACTGGGGAATTTTTAATTTTAAGAAAGAATTGAGATGCTTCTAATGCTGGTAGCCTGTGACCAACATTTTGAGAAGCATTCTTTAAAAGCTAAGAGGTTTTATAAATAGTCAAAAGACTCTGGTTCTAAAAAAATTAACTCGGTTTCAAAAAATGATGGACATTCAAAAGAAGGTTAAATATCTAGGAGAAGAGGCAAAAAAGAAAGTATTCTTATTCTAAGAAGAATCAAAAGGACATTGAATTTATCAAACTACTACAGTCAGACAGAAAGATAATTTGAGATCAGGAAAAATTGCACAGATAAACAGTGATTAGAAACTTTAAAATAAAATGAAGAGATTTTTGAATTTCTGAAACAATGTCAGACAAAAGGTGATGAAAATCACTTCCTCGCATTACAGATTGATGGAAATCCTAGACAAATTGTAAGATATTTAAAAAGTGCATGAAACAAAAAAAAAAAGTAAATGAAAGTCCTTGAAGAAAAGAAAAATAAATCTCAAGAGTCTGAAGTACGTAAGGGAAGTGTATGAAATGACATTGCATGGTTCTGGACGCGTAAAGGCTTCAGAAACAGGCCTCCAGAGCTGAGGTTTCACTGTCCACAGGAGGATGGAAATAGAGATCTTCCTCAACTTATGATGGGAGTACATCCTGATGAATCCATTATAAACTGAAAATATAGTAAGTAAAAAAAAAAAAAAAAAAAAAAATAGGTTGGGGCACCTGGGTGGCTCAGTGAATTAAAGCCTTTGCCTTCGGCTCAGGTCGTGATCCCGGGGTCCTGGGATGGAGTCCCGCATTGGGCTCTCTGCTCCGCGGGGAGCCTACTTCCTCCTCTCTCTCTTTGCCTGCCTCTTTACCTACTTGTGATCTCTGTCTGTCAAGTAAATAAATAAAATCTTCAAAAAATAAAAATTAAAATTAAAAAAATTAAAAATAGGTTAATGAATAACCTATCAAGCATCCCAGCTTAGCTTAGTCTACCTTACAAGTGCTGAGAACACTTACATTGGCCTACGGTTGGGCAAAACCATCTAACACAAAGCCTATTCTATACTAAAGTGTTGACTGTCTCATATAATTTTTTTGAATACCATACTGAAAGTGAAATACAGAATGCCTGTATGGGTATAAAAATGGTTGTAGGTATACCAGCTGTTCACCCTTATGATCACGCAGCTGACTTCACTGCCACTGTCCAGCATGGCAAGAAAGTCTCCTACCCATATAGGTAGGCAGACCCAGGAAAAAATCCAGCTTTAAAATTCCAAGTCGTTTCTCCTGAATGCATCTCACTTCTGCACCATCGTGAAGTTAAAAAACTGTAAGTTGAACCATCATAAGTTGGCGACCTCCTAAACACAATTCAAGGCCCACTCAAGGCATGGGGTGAAATCAGCTATGTATGTAAAACCAAGATCCTCAAAGAGCTGTTCAAATTCTGCCAGGGACCAGAAAAACCGCAAGCCTCACCATGAAGTTTCAGCAAGGAAGTTTCCATGACACAGGCCCGGTGGATTCCGACAGAAAAACCAATCGTTGCAGAAGACGATCTCAGAATCAAAAATCACAAACCAGGCGGGAAAATGGACCACCGCTGTGGAGAGCCACCCGGCATAACAAATGGAACAATTAGGAAGTAGTAGCTTGTTATCTCAAAGATCAAATAAAATATATTACAAAAGACTAAAGGGAATAATAGTGAAAGAAAAAAGTGAGGATGAAAAAAGGGAGCGAATATGAAACAGATCAACTTCTAGACTAAGTTAGAATTTAATTTCTAGAATTTAAAAATATAGACAATGAATCGTAGGGTAGCCTCTTAATTAAAACCTTAGTGAACTGGATGCAATAATGTAATTATTAATATGTATATAATATATAATGATAATCGAATGGAGTTAGGCCAGGAATGCCAGCATGATTAAACATCAGAAAAGCCCTATAATGAAATTCACCTCATTAACATATTAAAGGAGAAAAATCATATGAGCATCTCAAAAGATGCCCAAAAAGCATTTGAAAAAATTTAATAACTGTTCTTAACTTTTTTTTTTTTAATAGTCTTAGTAAACCAGAGGCAGGAGAGGGACAGGGGAGCTTCCTGATATAGCATATACAGCAGATCTCCATATAAGTTCCAACATAGATCGTATACTGAGTATTCAGCAGCATTCTCTTTAAAGTCAAGACACAGGAAAAGGAATGCTCCGATCATTGTACCTACTTAGCGTTATATAGAAGGTCTTGGTCAATGCGAGCAGGAAAGAAAAAGCAAGAAGTGGTATCAAGGATTAGAAAGGAACATTTCTGCTAGTCACATAGAAAACACTGAATATATAAGGCAATACAGAAAAGCAATATTAGAGTTATTTAAAAATATTTAGCATTATTGCCAGATACAGAGCAGTACATTAAAATTAGTATCAGTCCTAGATAAATAATTAGCAACTACAATAAAATTAAAAATCTCATTCTTAAGAACAACGAAAGTTACAGAATATCTAAGAATAAATAAATGCAACAAAGAAAATGAGAAAGGTAAAAAAATTTATGAATAAAGTTATAAATTTATATTTTGGTACTTAAAACGAATTCTAAATATTGAGATATATACACCATGTCATCAGTTAAAAGAACTCGAATTATAAAGCAGGCAATTACCTCTAAATTAATATATAAGCATATGTTTCCAATAAAAATTATAATAGGGCTTTCCAAGGCAATCAATAAGCTGATGTTGAAATTTATATGAAAGAGTAAAGGACCAAGACAATTTTGAAGAATAAGTATGGGTGCTTTGTACTACTATTTATCATATGAGGCTACAGGAACTGAAACAATGTGACATTGGTACAGATAAAGGTAAATTGACCCACAATTTGAACAAAAGTCTCCAAGAAACATCTACCGATAGATGAAAAAATTTATAAGAAAGCATTTATTTCATGATGTTGTAACAACTGGCCACCCAAATTAAAAAAAAAAAAAAGAATATAATCCCTACTTCACTGCATATACAAGCATAAATTCCTTATGGGTTAAATACCTAAATGTGAAAAGTCTAAGTTTATATCCATTAAAAAAAGAAATGTGGGAAAATATGTTTTTAAGCTAACAGAAAGGAAGATCTTCTTAAGCAAAGGATAAAAACACAAAACATGAAAGATTGACAAACTTACTATAATAAACTAAAAAGCTTTTATGAGAAAAGACAACATAAGCAAAAAGAGAAGAGAAACTGCAGGCATGTGGAAGTTATTTCTAACTCATATAATAGGGAAAAAAATCTAATCCAGAACATAGAAGGAATGCCTATAAATCAGTATTTAAAAAAGACAAACCAATAAGGAAGGTCAAAGGCTACAATCAAAGATTCATCGAAGAGAAAGGAAGAATGGCCTAGAAGAGCATATGAATAGTGATCAACATATCAAGCAGTGAGAGAGACATGAAACTTACTACAATAAGATATTGGGAGGGAGACAAACCATAAGAGACTCTTAATCTCACGAAACAAACTGAGGGTTGCTGGTGGGTCTTAGGGGAGGAGGGGAGGGAGAGGGTGGCTGGGTGATGGACATTGGGGAGGGTATGTGCTGTGAAATGTGTAAGCCTGATGATTCACAGACCTATACCCCTGGGCAAATAATACATTATATGTTAATAAAAAAATAAATAAGATATTGTTTTACAACCATCTGATATACACAAATTTCACAAGTCTGATGATAGCAAATGTTAGTGAAGATGCTATACTTGAAAAACAAACCAAAAAAAAAAAAAAAAAGCTTTCTTTCCCAGGGCCCAGAACATTTACAAAAATATGATTACATAATTCAGCCTTGATGAAAACCTCAAAACGTTCCAAAGAGGACAAGTCTCTTGCAGTCTATTCTCTGACCACAGCAGAGGAAAACCAGAGGTTTGTTTCTAGAACGGGAACCAAGAAAACAGCCACCCAGTGGGGCATGTGACCTAAACATGAAAGGGGAAAATGTAAAACTTTTCAGGAGAAAAGACAGGAAAAAATGAAATATACAAAACCTCTCCAAAGGAATGATTAGGTTGAGTCGGAAATTAAAACTGCAAATTCAGAAGATTTGGGGAATTATCATAATAAAAGGAGCATAACAAAACTTGAAAAATGTAACTAAAAATGTCTGTTGGTCTTTCTATAAACATCTAAAAATAAGTAAAAAAAGAATGAACTGTTTGTCCAAATACATATATGCACATTCACAATGCACCTGCGCATCTGTGTACATATACACATATGGATACGTTTACAGATGTGTGTACACACTACCAATTACCAGTTACCAATGCCATGCCATTTGTGTTTTGTTGTGTATTTCTCTAATTTTCAAAAATAAATCTGTATTAATTTTAAAATCAGGAAAATGAGAATAAATTCACTAATAAGCAAAAATTCCTTGGATTTTTTTTTTTTTTTTTAAGCAGAAAAGGTCTGGATTTGAGTTGCCTTTTGGTTTTCCTTTTATTTTTTTACTGGTTTTTGCCAATTAGACAATATTTCTAGTATTTCTTCCTCACCTCCTGAAATGTTCTTGCATTGTATTTTTGATTCTCACTTCTCTTATCCTGATTGCAATCTCTTCTTCAGCAGTACTAGTTAAATGACTGTTAAGATTTCCTCCCCGGCCATGACCTTTTGTCTGTTCTTGCATATCTCTCTGACTTCAGCCCTCGGGTTACAGAAGAGTTCAGCCAGACTGTCCTCTATATCAGTGACTCATTTATGCACACCATGGAATTAATCACTTCGTATATACAGAATATATAACATTATATATATAATTATACACTCAATCCTTCTATTGCATTCTTTTCTTTTTTCCCAGCTTTAATGAGTTATAATTGCCATATAACATTGTGTAAGTTTAAATTTAAGGTGTTGGTTTGATACACGTCTATATTGCAAAATCATGGTCACCCTAGAGTTAGCTAACACCTGCATCACACCACAACATTATCATCTTTTTATTGTGGTGGGGAACATTTAAAATCCACTCTCTTAGCAGCTTTCAAGTGAATAATACAGTATCATTAAGTATAACCACAGTGCTATACATTCGAGCCCTAGAACAGATTCATCGCCTATCTGGAAGTTTATATTCTTTGACCCAAGTTTCTTCCATTTCCTCCACCATCTCCCCCTGCCCCCAGCTCCTAGCAACCACCATTCCAGTCTCTGTCTCTAGGAGTGCAGCTTTTAGATTCCAGGTATAAGTGATATCACACTGCATTTGTCCTACTCTGTCGGACCTTATTTCTGTTTCAATTCCATACATTTTCCCTTACTTTTTCAATCTCTTTCAATCCCCAGTGCTTTTGCCCAGATGTCCCTAGGTCTACGATCCTCTTTTCTCATTTCATGGCATTTCCTCTGTGAAGCCTCCCTCAACTCCTGTGGGCTTAGAGACCCAGGGTCCCTCCTCAGACCCCACCGTACCAAGAACACACACCATCACTGCCCAGATCTTAAAGCCACTTCTTCACACAGTCTGCCTCTCCATTCAATGCTAAGTCCCTCAAGATCAAGGGTTGTATCGTAGTCATTCTTGGCCCTGGCATGGGGTCCATTATCCCCAATACTTGGTACTGTTGGACTTACTGAATTTTGCAGGTTTGCTGCAAATTGTTAAATGATGTCTCATTGTGGCTTAGTTCACATTCCCTGACTTACTGAAGTTATTGTACGTGGGGTTTTTTTTTGGGGGGGGGGGCGGTGAGTATTCTTATTACCTCTGCCATGAATTTGTGACTTTTACCTTGCCATTTTGCCTACTGCTTTGTCTTCTTATAGATCTGTAGGAACTCCTAATATCATTGTATATTCTGGTTTCATAATACATAAAAGCCTTTATATATAAAGGATATGCGTGTGTATGTATATGTATGTGTGTGTGTATCTCCATTATATATAAAATACTTTCTCCATCTCTGAGGTTTCTTTGTCTTTTGCTCATGTGTCTTTTGTTATACAAAAGCAACTATTTCATTTTACTCAACTTCTCCTTCTTCTATGTTTTGTTTATGCAAACTTTTCCTACTGCCAGATCATACAGATAGATGTTCTCTGATATTTTCTCTCGAAGATTTAAAAACTACGTGCTTTATATTTAGGTGACATTTCAAAGCGGTCACTCTTGTGTTTCTGAAATGATGAAACAAAGGGAACTCCGTTCTGTACTTGAAGTACCTGATGCTTAGAAATTCAGAGAATGATCTAGACCAGGATGTGGCTCTGCCTCTGAGTTAGAAAGCTTTCTCTGGGTTCTGCTGGAACCTGGATATAATCAGAGTCCAAACCTTAGCTTGAAACACAAATGTCTGTTTGTGACTCATATCACCCATCAGCTATAGGTCAGCTGGGAAACTCTGAGACTCTGTCCCGAGCTGTGGGGTGACTGCGGGTCTGCCCATTAGGGGACCAGACTGAAGGCACAGTCTCTAGCTAGTTGCCAAGGCTGGTCTCATGGTGGAGGGGCAGAATAAGAAAAGTTGTTAGAAACTTTCAGTGGCTCTAAAATCTTCTGCTCAGATGTAGCAAATAGGCCATTGAGCCAAGTCAGTCACATTATAGACCCAAGGTTAATAGGAGGGAGAGAATATTCTGTCTACAGAGAAAGATGACAAGGGCAAGAAGGGGATGAAATACTGTAAACAAATAATACATCCTATCACAGCTGCTCCTTTCAGACCAGAAGGCTGGTTGTGTATTTCTTAAAGAGAGGTCAAAAATCAAGCTTACTCTCCATTTTGGATCCAGTGGAAGGGTTGATACAGTTCAAAATGGCAAGCTTTCTTTGATACCCCAAGCTTAGTCCCCCAGCTGTGGCTCACACACACACATTCACCGCTGGTGCAAAGGAAGGTAAACTATCCTCACCACATGCCTTGACCCAGTGCTCCGTTCCAATATGGCCAAGGCTCAACCGCCACATGCCAACGCCCGGGGCCCCATCCTGGCCAGCCTGGAACTGGCCACAGAGCTTCAGGTTGAGTGAAGGAGGTGATCAGAAATGGAGAAAAAAGAAAGAAAAACACAAGCCCTGTTGGCAAGGGATGCTTGGCATCCAAAATGTGCAAAGAGCTCTTCTGTAGTTTGGCTTGGCTGATCTTGGCTTAACCTACATCCATTCATTACCTCCACCTGGCCAGGCGGTGACCCACCCTCATTCCGTCTGTAGCAACAGATCATGAAGATAGGCATGCCTGAGCAGTCGCTTGTCAGAGTTCCCACTTCAGTTTCTCAAGACCTAACCCAAATGGCAACACCTCCCTCGAAGCAGCGCTGTGGGCTGCCTGTGACCACACTCTGCCCTTGATAATTAGGATGGAATCTGAGCTCACCCTGGAATGCATGGGACGTGCAGAAAGAGCCCAGCAGCATGGTTCTTCCAACCCTATGTCCCAGCTGTAGCAGAGAGCCTCCTGGGGTGGAAATACGTATGAGGCAGGTGGGGGAAGGGAGCACAGAACCCAGCATTTGCCTGCCTTCTCTGCACAAAACAGCTCAGAGGATTTAGCTAAAGCGCTCATCTGCCATGCAGTAAGCATCTTGGCCTTTTGATTTAAGCTGTGGTTCTCTAAGTGTGGTCCCTGGTGGTCCCTGGATCCATTGACTGGAAACTCGTTAGAAATGCAAATTCTCAAGTTCTACCCTGTACTTGCTATGTCAGAAACTCTGAGGATGGGCCCCCTCAATTCGTATTTTAACAAGACTTCCAAGTGATTCTGATGCATACGAAAGTCTGCATACCTCTGTACCAAAAGGTAAACTGTTCCTTGGGTTCACTCCAACACAAATCCTAAATTGGGGCACATTATGTCCTAAATGTCCTAAAGAAAGGAAAGCCACATCCAGTAAAGACCCAAGTCAACGTTTTTCACTGGAAAACCATCAACATCACATACAATTCAATCAAAACAATTCAACACAGAAGGCAGGAGACACACTTCATAAGGAGAAGAGGAAGTAGCATAGCAGAGTGAGTTCTGGGCCTGAGTATGGGGGTCAGATTTCCTGCATTTGAATCCCAGCAATACCACTCTTGTAGGCGACCTTGAGCAAGTTACAAAACGCTAATGCCGTTTCTCCATCAGTATAATCGGATAGTAATAGCATCTTCTCAGTATTGGGGGAAGGTAATGGTTCTCAAAGTGTGACCCCTCCCCCAGCCTGGCATCATCAGCATCACCTAGGCGTGTGTTCGAAATGGAAATTCTCAGGCCTTGTCCCAGACCTATTGCACTAAGTCTCTATTGACGAAAAAAAAAAAGTTACCTCCAAACTTAGCAGCTTAACACATCAAACATTTGTTATCTCATATCTGTATCAGGAATCTAGACACACTTGTCATACAGTCCTCACCACAGAACTGCCTCACGAAACGACAGCCTCTTCCCCCAGGACAGATGATGTGGGAGAGAATGATGGAAGAAGCTACAGCATTTTTGGTAACTTTATTTCAGAAGTGACATCCCATCTCTCTTACCATATTCTCATCTTGAGAAACCAGTCCGTAAAACCAGTTCACGCTCAAGGGGAGGGAATTACACAAGAGCATGAATAACAGGAGGGAGCACCTACCTCTTGGAGGCTGCCTCCCACACCTGTTGAATCAGAAACCCTAGGGGTGAGGACCAGACACCCGTGTTTTAACAAGCCCTCCAGGTGATTCAGATCCATGTTGTTCAAGAACGCAAAGAGACGGTGGAGGCAAAGCACCTCAGCGTCTGGCACATGAACACTCAGTAAAGGTTATTTGTGTAGGTTTTCATTGTGATTGCAGATGAGAACATCTGACTGTGGCACTAAAGCTTTCTGCCTGCATCCCAATAGCAGGTGTCCTGTAGACCAGCAGGTCTCAAATTTAGACAAACCTTAGAATCACCTGTGGAGCTTTTAAATGTCATGTCGCAAACGCCTCGATTTTGACAATTAAATCGGAATCTCTAGGGATGGGACCCAGGCATCGGGACTCCTTACAGCTCCACAAGTAACTCTGATACATATTTCAGATTAAGAATCACTGAGATTGGGGTGCCTGGGTGGCTCAGTGGGTTAAAGCCTCTGCCTTCAGTCAGCTCATGGTCCCAGAGTCCTGGGATCGAGCCCCGCATCAGGCTCTCTGCTCAGCGGGGACCCTACTTCCTCCTTTCTCTCTGCGTGGCTCTCTGCCTACTTGTGATCTCTCTCTCTCTCTGTCAAAGAAATAAATAAAATCCTTTAAAAAAAAAAAAAAAAGAACCGCTGAGATATGCTCCGAAAACAGAGGAGTTAGTCTACCTTCTTGGAGCAAGACTATCCTCAAAAACAAGCACTGATTTGTAATTGAAAATCAAAATAATCAAACACTCAAACAAGCAAATAAATCGTCAGGTTCTGTTGTGCATATCCCGGTTAAGTTACTTCACAGCCTTCATGCCCCTTCCTCCTGCAGCCCCTTCCCATCTTAAATTGCCTCGATTGAGGAACTTTACCATCCCACCAGCTGAGAAAGGAGAGATGGGAACGTGCACATATTTGCACCACGGCACATGGCTCAGACTCTGGGCTGGTGCCGCTTGCAAATCAGAACGTTGGAAAGAAGAAGGATACGGTATGTTCTCTCTGGCCTTGAAGGAAAATTATGCCGTCACTTAGCTCCACCTGAGGTAGCTGGAAATCAAGCAGCCAGGCGGGGGGTGGGGGGAATGGGGCCAGGGCCATGGGCCAATGCAGAATCTAAAGTGATAGAACCACTCTTGCCACGAGTTTTCTACAGACCAGAACTCAGCCAGATTGTCCTCCTTCCCAACTGACAGAGCCCTGAGCTGCCCACTCTTGGCTCCAAATCTGCCCTCACCCAGAGCAAACGTCTGCAAGGACAGCTTCTCTTCCCCACCAGCCACTGCCCCCAACTTGCCCCTAGGGATTAGACTTTGGAGGTCCGGCCTCTGGCAGTTCTGGTTAGCATCGTGATCCAGCCACACTGCCCAGGGAATTGTGGATGCTCAGATGCTCTTCCAGAATATTCTTGGAAGCTCCCACCACAGGGCTAATTCGGTCACAAGTCTACCTTTCACAGGACTGTTTAAATAGGAGCAAAGAAGACACAAGAGGGGGAACTTTTTTAATTTAAAAAAAATAATAAACCACCACTCACAGAGTGCTCATTAACTGGCTCAATCTTTCATGACTCAAGAACTGAAAACACTGCCCAGCTGTGGAGCAGTGGGGGAGAAACGGGCGTGGGGTAGGGAGAGGACAGCTGGTGGGGCCTGTGGGGCCACGGGCACCCTGAAGGTAAGCGAGACCTTGGGCTTCGGACAGTCCTGGGTCCCGTTCCCAGCTCTGATGCTACGTCACCCCGACAGGTCTCTCTGTGGTCCTGTTCTCTGGTCTCTAAAATTGGAATTATAATTATAAGGGTTGCTTGAGGATTAAATAAGATCATATACATAAAAGGACTTATGTATATGTTGGTGTGCGGTGTGAAGTGAGTTTCTTTTCTAAGACAAGAAAGGGAGAGGAGGGGGCAGGGGAGCAGGAGAAGGAGGCAGCAGTCAGTGGTAAGGCCAACCCTGGCTGGAGTGAGGACCCCACACATGTCAGGAAGCAGGCGGCCCGTACTCTGAGACTTTCTCAGGCAAGCCCACAGGGCGGGCGCCATTCCGGCCCGCACCCATCTCCACAGAGGACATCCGGAAAGATCCCCTCCAGTAGCCATTACTAAGCAGCCAGAGTAGACGAGAGAGAAAAAGCCAACCTACAGTTCTTGGAATAGACTCATGATTTAGTAAAGGAAACCTCCACAATTCACACACTATCCACTTCTCCCCTGAGTTTCTCCCCAAACTTGTTATAACTTTTACTTCTCAGTCTTTATCCAAATGATGTCAGATCGATGGGGTCCTGATGCAGAAAAGTTGGAACCAGCCCTCGAGGTAGTGGCTCAGCAGTTGTACCCTTAACACGACTGTCTCTTTCTACTTCCTTGTCCCCCTCCTTTGGGTGTCCTGTAGGCTGTTTCTCTCTTGCCCAGCCCAGCCTCTGTCAAGGAAACAATCCCATGTCCACACTGTGCCAGGTCAGCTCTGTGGCTCTTTTCGTGAACATAATGCAACAACAAAGTCACAGCCTAGATCAAAACCTTCTTACATTCTCTGCCTCTCTGGAAAGTTCTCCTTTCATGAACTCTGCAACAGAAGGGCTGAGACTGACAGTTCCAACACAACCTTCAAATCCCAAGACCCCAAAAGAAAAGATCTTTCCAACTTGACATCTGTAACAATTTCCTACATCCAAAATGCATCAGCACACATGCACCGTACAATTAAAAATAAAATTGGGCTGGATGTTTAGACATTTGCAAATGATTTTTTTATTTATGACAACTCCTTGTTTAGGTGGTGGGGGGGGGGGAAGCCTTCTGTGACAAACGTTTGCCTCCCTGGCTAGAGGTGTGCATCCGGGAAATGCTCCCTGCCCGAGGTCTGCAAAACCCAGAATGAGGGCACTGGCAGCTGGCGGGGCCCTCCTTGCCCGCTTGAAATGAACTGTAGGAAAGGACACCATGGCCTACTTTTGAGGAAACCTGCTGCCAAATCCAAAATAGGGAGGGGAAAAAAGATGGGAGGGAACGGGAGCTTTGATTCTGGAAATTATGACTTGCTGACATCCTTCTTCTCTTTCCTTATAATCTATCTCACTGTAGACACGACCCTAATTATAGATGGGCAGGTGGGGCCAGGCCAAGAACAGGGCTTCAGCTGAAATTCGTGCCATGGAAATGCTGGGCTCAGAGTCCCCAGCTTCTCCTGGTGCTCTGGCTGTGCCTGGCACCCCCAGCTCCCTTCTCCAGCAATTTCCAAATGCTAAATGAACAGCAGGATTCCACGTCCTGACTAAATCCCCTCAGATCCCCCTTAACAACAACAGCAGCAAAAATCAAGGGTCATAGGCTCTGAGAAAAGGATCCATTCTGTCTTACTGGAAGATGACCGGCGATAAAGCCATGTTGCTCTCATTCGAGCCACAGTTGATTCTCTCTTCCCATCTCTTACCCAAACCATCCAGTGTTACAAAAGAAAGAAGTCATGAAATCATGGTTGAATACCTCACGCAGGCCAGGCGCTAGAGTCACCTTCTTATGTGTTTTCTCGTTGAACTCAGGTGATCATTATGTGAGACAGGCTTGATCACCCCCTCCCCCCCGTTTTAAAGATAAGGCAACTGAGAGGTCAGTACAGCTGAGTTTCTTCTCCAAGGCTACATATCTGGGAAGAGAAAGAAACAGAATTCAAATCTGGGACTAACCTGTCTTTCTGCCTCCTGGTTCAGGGCTATTTCCTTTCCAAAGTAATCTTTCAAAATCATTCCTCTGCTTAAAATCTAGAATGGCTCCTCTTGCCCATGGGATCATGTTCAACGTCGGGCTGCGCGTCTGGAAGGGCTGGGGTACTGAGCAAGGAGGGGGCAATGGCAGGGGACAAGACAGCAGTCCTGCATGTGTCTCAGTAGATGGTTGGTGAGCTACGTGTACACACGTGGAAGCCCAAGGAGGGGAGTTCACACCTGCCACCAAGTTGTTATCCATTAATCTTGAGTGAAACAATGAGGGAAGGAAGATACGGATGAATGAACTACTGAATATGTAAGAATTCCTTCCAATCCTCTGGGCTTGGTTTCCGCTATGTCCCAGTTGTGTGGAATTAGTTGGAAGAAGGCTTTGAGGAAGGAGGTCAGGTAAGTGCCACCCTGCTCCTTTACACACACACACAGTAGAATAATAACAAACCATGTAGGTTTTGATGGTGGGAAGAGTTCTCAATACTCTTTTCTGGGTGCCTTTCTATTTAGGACCATCAAAAAATAAAGTGTCCATATGCTGGAGGTTTTTTAAGAGCTTTTTTGAGCAGTTTTTGCAGGAAAACTGAGGGGATGGTAAGGAGGTGTCCCTTATCCTCCCTGTCCCTCACGTGCATAGCCTCACCCTTCCCTAACAGCCTCCAGCAGAGCAGGACTTCTGCTATAACTGAGGTACCCACATTGCCCCATCAGGTCACCCACAGTTCATAATTCTTTCTTGGTATTGTACCTTCTACAGGTTTGGACAAATGCATAATAACATGTACCCGTCATTAGAGTATCTCACAGAGTATTTTCACTGCCCTAAATTTCTTCTTTGTTCTACCTACGCATCTCTACACAATCCCCCCTCCAGCTCTACCCCCACAAAAAAAAAAAAAAAAACAAAAAAAAAACCCTGGCAACCACATGTCTCACTGTTTCACCTCTTCCAGACTGGCATATAGTTGGAAGCTATAGCATGCTGCCTTTTCTGATTGGCTTCCTTCATTAGTAATATGCATTTAAGATTCCCCCCTGTCTTCCCATGACCTGAGGGACATTTCTCTTTAGTTCTGAATAATATTCCGTCTTCTGGATGAACCACAGTTGATTTCTCCACTGACCTCCTGAAGGACATCTTGGTTAATGCGAAGTTTAGGCAATTATCAAAAAAGTTGCTGTAAATATCCATGTGCAGGTTTTTGGGTGGATAATAAGTTTTCAACTCCTTTGGGCAAACACCAAGGAGCCTACCTGGGGATGGTGCGGTCATGTGAATTGTGTAAGACTGACGAATCACAGACCTGTATCCCTGAAATAAATAATACAGTGTGTGTTAATTTAAAAAAAATAGTACTGGGAGAAAAAAAGAACATCTTAGTTTCGGTAAGAAAATGTCTTTCCAAGTGGCTGTACCATCAAGATCTTTTTTCCTATCTGAAACTATCTCCCTGAATCTTATCAGCCCCTCGGCAATACTATAATGGTCCAAAAAGATAAGAGTGGGGCCACCATTATACTCAAGCCTCGTGGGGCACTTCCCATGTCATCCCTCTCCGCCTTCTCAGCACCCCTTTGAGGGAGGTTTTATCATTTTTCCCACTTCCTACACATCAGGGAATGGAAACAGAGAGGGTGAGTCATTTGAGTAAGGTCACTTGGTCAGTCAACAACCAGACAGGCACCTGAGCCCTTCGGTCTGACCCAGGCACCTCGTTCTAACCTCACGACCAGAGCGCCATGGAAGCTCATTGCTGGGCATTGACAACAAGTGTTCGCCAACCACACTGAAGCTGTGCCTGAGGCCAGAAGATTAGAGAAAAGATTGTGAGGAATGACTGAGCCCAATGATACCTTTTCTGAAATTCTGAATCATACCTCTACATGGTATTCAATGGAAGAGTGAGTAAAACATAAGGTGACTTTTTTTTTAAGAATGGCCCCTGTCGTGCCTAGCTGATATGAAGAAAAAAGGTGAGGGCAGGCTACAAGCAAGGATATGCTGAGGCCACCGCCTGGAAAGCACATGGTGGCATTCAGTCAACATCTGCTACATGAACAAAGGAATGCCTCTGGAATGAAGACCCATTCGTGAATGAGTCTCTCCAGCAAAAAATATTGAGTCACCTTTTTCACCCAGACAGCCTTTCCCAACCATCTTGAAAACCAACAAATATATCCTCAACTCTTACTATAGTCCAGGCTTTGTGTTAAATGTTGTGGGAAGGAAACACATGCACACACACACACACACACACACACACACACACACAACAAAGTCATATTTCTGCAATCAAGGAGTTGTATTTTTTAATGTGTATTTAAGCAACTTATTGACATCATAAAACTGGAACACTTAAGATCATTACTTACACAAGGATAGAAAGACAATAATCTGTCAGTTCTCCCAAAGGACAATCAGCTAGTGAAAGCACTCTGGAAGAATGCTGTAGAAGAAGGAAAAGCAGGACTGGGGACAATGGTCTTTCAGGGCCACGGCTCAGAAGAGCTGAAGAAAGAAGAGAGATATCCAGTAACAGGGTCTTCACCCCAGAAATGCCCAAAGAAAAGGGTAAAACTGACCCTTAGGGGCCAACTAAAAGAGAATTCCCAAGAAAGGAATTTTAGGAGTGTTTAAGAGAGGGGATCAGGGACTAAAGCCAGGAATAATGGGTACAAACCAGAGAAATCCCCAAATCTTTGTTATTTCCCTACATTAATTTCCACCTTATTTCTAGAGTTGACAGTAGTAAGAACCTCATACGACATTTGCCAAAACGCACTCCATGAAACATGAGTTCTGTAGAATGTTCATTCATTCATTCCTCCATCATTCAACATTTTTTTTAATCGAGCACCTACTCTGACCCTTCTATGGGTCTATCGACCTACCTACTATGACAGTGCTAGGAGAGACCAACATGGTTATGTCCCTACACTCCCGTGGCATATGTTCTAACAAGGGAGCCAGTTAATAATAAATATATACATGTAGAGTAATGACAGGTAGCACTACATGTTTTGGTGAAAAATGAAATGTCGTGAAAAGGGGAGCAAGTGACAGGGAGTCCCTCGTTTAATAAAGTTCTCAGGAAAGACCTTTCTTACCCCCCCCCCCCCCCGCCGAGAAGGTATTATGAAGCAGAGACCTGAATTCATTGAAGGATCAAACCAGGGAAATTTCTGAAGACAGTGTGTTTAGGTAGGGGAGAGAGAAAAGGTAAATGCGTGGAGATGAGAAAACTCAGTCTGTCTGAAGATCAGCAACAGAAGTTAAGAACTGAGGGAGACAGTAGTAGGGAATGAAGTAGTAGATGGGGGAGCAGAGAGATTAAGAAGTGCCATGGAAAATAATTTGGATATGATTTTTAAGTGTGTTGGGACACCATTAAAGAAAACCAGAGAAGTGATCTTAAAAGGTATTAGCCCCACCCCTATCTGTAATGACACTAAAAATCAAACAAGATATTCTAGGTAAGGAGTGATTAGGGCTAGACTATCCCCTCCCACATTACATATTCTGTACTCCTATTAATATGGCCTGAAATCTCCTTAACAATTTTTGTCAGGGGGAATCTCCCATTTTTGGCTCAAACTGTGCCATCATCTGAAATTTTTATTTGAGTAAATGCTTTACCACATCTCCTCTATTCTACACTGGAATAGGAGGACTTTTTTTTTTTTTTTCCAGATAAATGGCTACTGCTGGTACTTTTCTGTCATATTAGATTCAGTCCACTATTCCTGCCTGTCAAGTTCTTTGTTCTTCCTGTCATCTCATGTGTTTGTTCTCCCTTCCTCCCAGATTTGTATCATTCACGTGTCCTCTGTATCTTCCTCCAAGAGAGAAATCAAGGTGCTGATTGGTTTATAAGGTCAAGGACACAATGTCGGGACCCACACTGGAGACCTCTCTCCTAGTCCCATCCACCTGTTTTGCATTTGACAATTCAATGATGTGATGATTGATTTTATAGGTCAATTTAACAGGGTTAGGGGATGCCCAGATAACAGGTAAAACATTATTTCTGAGTGTATGTGTGTGAGGGTATTTCTAGAAGCGATCAGCATTAGAAAAAGCAGATTAAGTAAAGAAGATGGCCCTCACCAATGTGGATGGGCCTCCCCCAATCCCACTGAGCACCCAATAGAACAGAAAAGGAGGAGATAGGGCTAATACACTGTCTGTGCTCGAGCTGAGACAACCGTTGGCTCCTGCCCTCAGAGGCCAGCCCTCCTGGTTTCAGACATTCAGACTCCAACCTGAACTTAGACCATCAGTCCCCAGTTTCTTGGGCCTTCAGACTTGGACCAAACCAGCTTTCCTGTTCTTCAGATTAGAGACAGAATATCATGGGACTTCTGTGTTCCATATCCATGTTGGCCAATGCCTATCACAAGTCTCCCCTTGTCCATATATCTACATCTGCATCCCTCTATATCCTATTGGTTCTGTTTCTCTGGAAAACCTTGACAAATACAAAATATTACCAAACCATTGGTAAGACCTGACAGTGTCTGACATAACAGTAAGCTTTCAATAAACATGCACTATGTTTATTATTACTGGTATCATTATGTCTTCTAATCTGTATTTACCCATCTTGTCCAAAGAGGTTTAATGTGACACTTTTCCCTTGTCCAGCTCCTCTCCCAGATTCTAACAACAAACTCACTTCCTCAGTCCATAGTGTGTCCGTGTATGAGAGGAAGGGTTGGAATTGACCTGTTAGAATTTCTGAGTGAACACAAGCCAAGCCCTTGTGGTCCTTCTTTCCACTTCCATGTGTTCACAAACTATTTCTAGAATCCAGTGAGGGATCTTTGAGAATCAGCCACCACCTCACCACCTCCAGGTTCATAGAAACCTCATTCGTCTCCTGTGAAAGGGTGGGGGTGACATTTATCTGCCTCCAGACATCCACCCCTCTCATTTTTTCCTGGGGATTCTCTCAGTATTTATTAGCCAAGTTCAAGGATCTCCCTCCTGGACCCTGAGGGGACCATGTAATGTGAGACCCTAGGAGGAGTAAGTGAGACCCTCTCTTCTAGTTCCTTCCCTTACTTTGAGGTTGTGCCCCCCTGTCCCTCATCAACATCCTGTCCACATTTTCCAGGCTTAGATTCTCTCTCTTTCCAACCCCTCCTCAGGACTAAAATAGTTGCTCCCTTCATAGACCTACAGCCTCATCTGGAGCTGACTTCAATCCCCTTTTAGATGATCATCTTTTAGGAGATGGCTGTTACTCTGCTCTCAGCACAGCATAATCCTCATCTCCTCCAAGACAGTCTTCTGGTTTCCCTGCCACCTCTTCGATTTTGTTCCTGAGCCTGAGTTCCTCTTTCCATTCTTCTGGTGCCTCTTTGCCCTGGTGCTCATCAGGGCTGCCTGCCTAACCGCACTGGGTTCTCTGGTTTGCCTCTCCATGCTCTCCCTCCATCGCTGGAAAAATTCACACAGGCAGAATTGCATCGTGGAGAGATTTTCCAGCCACTGACACCCTGTTTTTTAAAGCCTCACCCACAGATCTGAGCTGACTTTTTTCCTCACTTGTTTGAAATCCACCTACCCATCAACTCACTGTGCCCAGTTTTTCACTCCTCACTCCATTACCTCTCCCAAGGTTCCCATCACTTCCATTCGGCCAGATGATGCCTCTTTGTTGGTGAGATTCTGGCTGAGCACGTCAGTGACCCAGATCGCTTCCTCCACCCCATGGAAGATTAAATTTTCGGATAGGAAAGACATGAAATCGTCAAACGCCCTGCTTTTAATTCAAAGAGACTTTCAGCATATCTCTGGACAACCAAGTCCCCGTCACTACAGTTATTTGATCTGTACCTGAAATGCATTTTCCATTTGCCGCATTTGCATCTGCTGGGTGGCCTTTAGTGTGCGGCATGTAGATTCTACAAATACATTAAGGTCATCCCTCTATGCAAAAACATGGACAGATCCAGGTCAGGTGTGTGCTAGGAAAGGCAAGTTTGTAGCAGCAAAAGGAAACAAGGTAATTTAACTGGAAAGATACAGGGGATGGAGGAGGCAAAGTGTTATCTTGTCTCAATTTTCTTCTCAGAGTTCCTGCTTGGCCCAAGGTGAGTTCCCTTTGCTTCCAAAGGATATATATATGGTGCCAAGTTTATTCCATTTAATCTATAAAATGGGAATAAGGTCTTCCCTACCCACTTCACAGGAATATTGTCTTGCTGAAATGAGATGAAGCAGTGAGAGACTTTTCTAGAAGAACTGCAAACTGCTCAATAAACGTGATGAACTTCATAGGAAGCTTTCTCCAATTTGCTGGGACTGACTTCCTGAAAATGGTCTGTGGTCAGAGAATTCATGAGAGAAGAACTGAATACCTTGGGAGAAAAATAAGGTTAAAGAAAGTAAGAACATTATTAAACCCATTGGAAGGCTCATACATATTTTATAGGTCCAAAAACAAAACACTCAAAACAATACTTGAAGCAGACAATTACGTTTTTCACGATTCTAGTTGGAAGAACAAATAGGGCACCAAACCCAGGAACGTGAGAAGCTGCGTGAAGAGTCGGACCAGAGCCCACGTTCCCTGACATGAATCATTTTGTCGTGTTCCCAGGATCGGGAGCTGAAGGAACGTGCCCTCAACACACTGGGCCCCCTTGCTCCCCAACAGTCCAGGCTCTGGCTCCTCACTTCCGCTCCCTGGGAGCTCCTGCCTCCATTTCCCTAACAACAACAATCTGTGACAGCATACAGGGGGCTCAGGGATGGGCTCATCACATTTGATTCACCAACAAGCTTCTGGATCATCTTACGACTAGGACATTAACTGAAAAAAAAGCTGCCTAAGGAAACGACTCCACTCCAGGTCTGAAACTCATTTCTAAATAAATATATTAACTCATAAAGACAGGGGTTGGGATTTTGGCCTTAACTAGAGCTGACTTACTAAAACCAAGAGAAATAAACACACACACACGTATTCACATAAAGTATTTAGTCTTCAGATTTTAAAAGTCCAGGAATATTGAAAATATGAAATAAAACCATCCATAATTGTAACTGCAAATAAAGTTTGCATCTTGCTAGCAAATGTGGGCTATAAAAATTCCAAGATTTTGTGGTCTGAGTGAGGGCAAGACTATTTCCAGAGTTCCACACAAAGAGGCAGACACCCATACAGTTGGTATAAAAAAAAGACTCATAAAACATACACACATAGACAGCTACAAATCTACATATACGGTAACACAAGACAAAGAGATTCACACACCAATACACACATAGTGCTCATGCTTTCATGCACAATGACACACTCATCCTTGGAGTTTCACAAGCACACTCATAAATAACCAGATTCATCGACTCAGATACCACCATGGTGAGATACATAAATACATACTTCTACAGAAATACAAAAAGCGACATTGGGAGAAAAGGCCCTTACAAACACACAATCACCCCCCCACCCCACCCCCTGCATACACACAGAGGCACAGTGGTGTGCACGAATCACAAGCAAGACGCAAACACATCCCATTCATGGAAAACCATTGCGTGAACACACACACACACACACACAAGACAGAGACGCCCACATGCTACAGGTGCTCTCAGGCATGCCCAAGCACAAATGCACATACACACATGTGCCTAAGCACTCTACAAGGTCATGGATGATCCCAGGCCCCTACCTGCCTCTCCAACTTCATTGAGTAGCACTCTGTCCCCCTCTATCAGCTCTCCTCCCATTCTGAGAATATCCTAAGTGTTCTCCCATTCCAGTGCCTTCACACATTCTGTTCCCCCAGCTCTTTACGTGGCTCAACCTTTCTCATTCCTCAGGCCTCAGGTTCAATATCATGCATCATGTAGATAGGGTCGCTTAGCGCCCCCATCATATGCCTTGTTTAAGCCCTAACAGCACTGATAGCAATTTGGGAATTATCCATTTCTGTGTGATTATTTATTGTCTGTTTCTCCTCCTGGACTACAAGAACCATGGATGTTTCACTCATCATTTATACTCCGAGTTGAGCACAGTGTCCGGTAAACAGTGGGCACTCAATAAATAGCTGTTGAATATATAATTGCTTGGAAGGAAAGCCAACAAGCAATGTGTTTTGAAGCTGGCTACCAGGGGCAAATTCTGGGAAACAGTGAAAAATATCCGATCCTGGGAGCCAGTGATCTAGAGCATGTATATATCGATGCCTGACAATCACTGCCTGGAGGCTTTTCCTGGAAGAGCAACCATCCATAGTTTTTTTGGTTTTTTTTTTTTTTTTTTTTTGCGGGGGGGGGGGGGGATGCGGATTTTAGGCCCAGAGATGCAGACTCTGGCAGCTCAAGGTGAATGAGAGTATACCCAAGGTCTGAGGGCAGGGGCAGGTCACCAGTAATTTCTGCTCCCTACCTCCATGGCTGATGACCTTCATTGATGAGAACCAATAGAGAGCAGGTCTATAGGAAAGGGGACCCTGCTGGGTATGTGAATGGACATGAGAACAGGGGGGGAAGTGATTCTTTAACTGGCAATATTGCCCCAAATAAGTAAATCTGGGAACATGAGGGTGCCAAAGTCCGTGACAGTGGCCAGATCTAGTAGATGAAGCCACTATGGGTGGTTTTTGGCTTGGGACAGCTCACGGCAAGTCCACTCCAAGAGAGGCAGGATGAGTTCTAAAGAGTGCTAAAGATATGACATCCCACACTTGGAAAACCCCGGGCCCTTTTGAATAGAAGACTCTCCAGCTGCAGGATGGGAAATCCTGTGGTCGGGAAAGCATTCTGCAAACAACTCTAAGCCTTTGAAATATATGTGCAAAGCAAGAGTCATTTGAGGATGGAAAATGTAACGAGCTCAGCTGGTCTTCTTAAGACACATGATGTACTCATGATATGGAAACAGGCAGCTGGATCTGCTGCCTCTTTGTTCCCCAGCCACTTCCAATGTACCCTTGCCCCCAACACTGCTGCCAATGCCAAGGAGAAAGTCAGCTCTTCTAACAGAAATAGAAATCAGGTCATAATTATTTTACCAAGGGTGTCAGTCATCACCAGAAATAAAGACTATGTCACCTGCGCAGACGGCCTTGGGTTTACAAGCTACACAATTCAAAATGCCAAACGCCTAATGAGATCACGAGTGGGGAGGGGTGTTCACTTAAGAAAGGCTCCCCTACCCCTGTTGACTTGCCACGTGTAAGAACAAGGCATTGGCATCTTATAATTGAACTCCCTTGCAAAAACTCATGTAATTAACTCTTGAAATCCAGCTCCATGAGAAAGAGGGTCCTTCTGAGAACCCGCTGGGAACAGTGAAATTTAGACCTCAAGGCTGCATGTCTGTGAATGATGACCCAGGACCCACCAGCCCACAACCAGCAATTATCCCTAGGAGGTACTCACCAATAAGTGCTCTAGTGGCATTACCACCTAGAGGTCCCAATCCCCCAACACCATCAAATTGGGGGACAGGGTTTCAATGTATGAATTGGGGTAGAGGAAGGATACAAACATTCAGTCCCTACCACCTACTGAATCAGAAACTTTGGGAGTAGGGTACAGCCACCTGTGTTGTCTCAAGCCCTCCAGGAGAAACACCACCTGTGGATTGACAGAATTTTCCACCTTCCAATCCTTCTCTCAGACATCCAAATAATAATGTTGCCTTGGAAGAACCAGACAGTCAGGTCTTGTCAAACTTGCAAGGACTTTGATTTCAAAATGTTACAGGTGAGTCAAATGGGTTTTGTTATAGTGGAAGATATGTTGGCAACAGATCTGGGGACGAGAGCTGCCCCACCCAGACAATGTGTTGAGGGTCCACTGGGCTACACTAACCAGGTAAAGTCCTTTTAAAGCTGAGGAGTTCCCTCCTCTCGACTGTCTGAAGTTCTTTACCTAGCGGTGATTTCATTTTAAATAAGCATTTTCATATAAATAACAAGCATATAGAAATGTGCACAGGTTGTAAAATAATTTTACATAAACCCATGTAATCACGAGGCAGATCAACAAACAGATGACAGCCAACATCCTCGAGGCTTCTAGAATAAGTAACAACCATTTTACATCTTCCACCATCAATTAGTTTTACCTGTTTTAGTACTTTCTATGAAAGAAACCATTCAGTATCTAGCCCTTTGTGTCTGTCCTCTTTCACTCTGCGTTGAAATTGAGAGAAACCCTGAATATAGCAAGAGCGAGACTTCAAATATTCTCCATCCTTGTCTACACTTGGTATTCTCTGTCTTTCTTATTTTAACCATTTTATTGGGAATGTGTAGATATTGTATGGTGAATTCAATTTGACCTAATGACTAATGAGGCCAAACATCTTTTCATAGGCTTATTGGCTACCCAGATATCTTATCTTGGGAAAGACCCCTTCAATTTTTATACCCTGTTTCCTCTTGGGTTCTCTGGGTTTTGTTTTGTTTTGTTTCTTTCTAATTGATTTGTAAAGTACTCTATATATTATCTAAGAGTCCCTTGTTGAACATCTATATTTTAAATATCTTTCACCCTGTGGTTTGCATGTTCATTCTCTCAATGGCATATTTCAATAAACACCAGTTCTTAATTTTAATGAAGACCACTTTAACGATCTTTTCCTTTTATGGGTGGTGTTTTATCTTCCTTAAGAAATATTGGCCTACCCTAAGGTTATGAAAATATTTCTTGAATTTACCTTTACAAAGTTTTACTGTTTTTACTTTTACATTTTAGAACTATAATGCATCTGGAATTGATTTTTATGTATGATGTGTGATACAGCTCCAGATTTATTTTTGTTCCATGTGAATATCCCATTGACCCAACATGATTTATTGAGGGGAACTTTCTGCACTGAAATGAAGCATCAACTTTGTCATGAATCAAGGGGACATATATGTTTGGATCTGTTTCTGAATCTCAATTTACTCTCTATTTTATCTTGTGTTAGTACCCCACTGTCTTAGTTACAATAGTTTTTAAGATAAATCTTGATATAAAGATTCAAGTAAGTCTTCTAATTTTGTCCTTTCTCAGAATTGTCTAGGCAATTCTGGTCCCTTTTTATCTCCAAATACATATTAGAATTAGTTTGTCATTTTTGCATACACACACACAAGCACACAAGCACACACACATGAGGACAGACACTCAAAACCAGCTAAGATTTTTCGTAGGAATGCATCAAACCCCTCAATTATTTGAAAATAATTGACATCTTTTCTTTATTTTATTTTTTCAGTGTCCCAAGAGTCATTGTTTATGTACCACACCCATTCATTGACATCTTTATAATACTGAAACTTCCAGTATATGAACATGTTATACTCCTCAGTTTATGTACTTCATTCTTCTCAACAATGTTTTATGTTTCCCTGTGTGTTTGTCCTATAAAGGTTTTTTTATTGTTGTTTTTTACTTATTCCTAGGGATTTGAGGATTTGATGACACTTTATTTTATAAATTTTCTATTAGTTTTACAGTAATAGAAGTATACTTTATTTTTAATATTGACTTTTTATTGAGTGGTTCTGCAATATTTACTTACTAATTTCATAGTACATATGCCAACTATTATGAATGTACTACATATACATTCATATCACCTACAAATAAGGATAGCCTTATTTCTTTCTACCCAATCTTTATGCCTTTTATTTCTTTTACTTGACTTATTGCATTGGACAGGACCTCCAGTATGATTTTGATGAGAAATGGCAACAGTGGCCATCTTCAGCTCATTAACAATTTCAGGAAGAAAATTTTCCACATATCACCATTAACTATTGGTTAGCTATTGGCAAAAATTAGATTTTTGCCCTAAGGTTTTTTTGGTCGATGTTATTTTTCAGGTTTTTAAAATTCCTTTCTATTCCCAGATTGCTGGTAATTTTTATAATGATCAGAAGTTAAATTTTTTTTTTTTAATTGAAGTAGAGTTGACATACGATGCTATATTTGCTTCTGGTGTACCACATGGTGATTTGACAGGTCTATACTCAGTGCTCACCGCAGTAAGTGTAGGCACCCCTGTCCCCTTACAATGTGATTTACAGTATTATTGATGACATTCCCTGTGCTATACTTTTAATCTCTGAGACCTATTTATTTTATAACCAGAATTTTGTACCTTTTAATCTTTTTCATCTATTTCACCCATCACCCAGTTCCCAACCACCAGTTCATTCTCTGTATTTATGAGTTTGTACCTGGATTTTTGTTTGTTTGTTTTGTTTTTAAGTTTCCACATTTAAATGAAATCATACAGTATTTGCCTTTCTCTGTCTGACTTACTTCACTCAGCATAATACCCTCTAGGTCCATCCATAATATATACACCATATCTTCTTTACGTATTTATCTATGGAAAGACACTCAGGTTTTTTCTATATCTTGGCTATTGTAAATAATGTTGCAGTAAGCATAACCATGCTTTCCAAATTAGTGTGTTTTTTTTTTTAATTTTCTTTGGGTAAATACCCAGGAAATGTTGAATTTTTCAAACACTTTTATTGCAGCTATTGAGAGGATTATTTTTTTCTTTTATGTCATTAATATACTAAATAATATGGCTGTTTTTCAATGTTAAACCCATCTTGCATTCCTAGAATGAATCCAACTTTGTCTAGGTGTATTATCCTCTTTAAATACTACTTCATTCCATTTGCTAATATTCTGTTTAGGATTTTTTTCATCTAGACACAAAAGTGTAATAGTCTTGTCAGGTTTTACTGACTTTATAGTATACCTATTGTTCTATGTCTAGTCTTTGGAAGCATTTGTATAATATTGGTATTATTTCTCCCATAAATATTTTTTAAATTGCACTGGTAAATTAACTAGCACCCAAGGAGTATTTTGTGTGTTGGAAGATTTTAACTTATAGTTTAAATATCTTTATTAACATGTGACTATTCAGATAGTCTCTTCTTAGGTCAACTTTAATAAATTATGGTTTTTCTTGGAATTTTCATAATTCATCTACATTTTAAAATGTATAAGCATCAAGTTATACACTATAATGTTAATTATAATTTCCTTCTGCCACAATTTTAGCTACATTCCAAATGTTTTATACACCCTCTTTTTATTATCATTCATTCCAAAATAATATGGAAATTTTAGGGTAATTTTTTCTTTGACTTACAGATTATTTAAAAGTCAATTGTTTAACTTCCAAATATCTGAGTATCTCTTTTTTTCACACCTGAGCATTTGTAATTTTTTCTTGTTTATTTCTAGCTCAATTTAACTCTTGTCAGAGGACATGTGCTAAATAGTTTTAATGTTTTAAGTTTGGTAAGACTTGATTTCTACCCCAAAATATAATCAATTTTACTTAATAGTCCATATGTGATGTTAAAAAGCATTCTATTAATATTCAATTAGTATTCATTTAAGTCAGCTAGGTTTAGTCAATTAAGTAAATTAGGCTACTTTATGTAAATTAGGTCAAGTGTATTAATGAGATCTTTTTTGTCTTTACTTTTTAAAAAAAATCTGTTTGTTCTCTTGGCACTGAGAAAATTATATTAAAATCACACACTATGATTGGGCATTTATTTATATGAAATGTTTTGAAACTCTGTTAATTAGCTAAGCATGATTTTAGAGTTGTTACATCTTCTTGATAATTTGACCCTTTCATCATTAGGAAACATCTATTATTACCTCTGGTAGTACTTGTTTTCTTAAATTAAGCTTTGTCCTCATAAAAGGATAATTATCCCAGCTTCCTTTTGGTTAGTTATTGAAGACTTTTGCTTTCAAATTTTATGTGTCCTTATATTTAAAGCAAATATTATATAAGCAGTATGTTTTATAAAACATAAGTTTTATGTTTCATAAGCAATAAATCTTTCCCTTTTAATTGAAGAATTTAGGCCATCAGCATTTAATAAAATTGCTGATCTATTTTGACTTAAATCTAACATTTTACTACTTGTCTTCAACCTTTCTTAACTGTTGCATGCTCATTTGTCACTCCTTCCTTGTCTTCTTTGAGATTAATCAAGTATTTATTATTATTTCATTTTCACCTTGGTTACATTTTCAGCTATACATTCCTTTACCCTTCCTTTACAAGTTTTTCTAGAGATTAAAACAGTCTTGATTGTTCATTTTATGAAATTTGGTGCTTTTAGCACTTCCCAGATAGTATAAGAATTCTAGAATCATTCAGCACTATTTATATCCGTCTCCTTTTTTTCAGTTTTGCAATGACAAAACCTTATTACCATTCCTTGTAGTAGTCAAGCCCTTTTAGATAAGCCCTTTTATTTAGCCTGCTGTGGCTCCCCATTCTTCATAATTTTCATGTTTTCATCTGGGATCATTTTACTTTTGCCTAAGGAACATCCTTTATGATTTCCCTTAGTACAAGTCTTTTGGCACACATTATCTTAGGTTTTATTTATGCAAAAATATATTTATTTCACCTTCACTCTTAAAGAATATTTCTGGGTATAGAATTCTAGGTTGGCAATGATGTTCTTGGATATATCAAAGTTTTTGTTCCATTGTGTTCTGATTTGCATAATTTCTGTTAAAAATTCAGCTCTAAATATTATTTTCACACCTTAGAAGGTAATATGCCTTTGTTCTTTGGTTGCTTTCAAGATCTTTTCTCTTCAAGGCTTTTTTATTTTTTTTATTTTTTTATTTTTTTGCAAGTTTGCCTGTAATGAACAAACTGTAGTTTTCTTTGGGTCCACCTTCTTGGTTAATTATACATGGTGTCTTTCATTATATTTGGAAAACATGGGCTACTAGTCTATTCAAATATTTCTTCTGCTCCATTTTCATTCCTTATCTCTCCTGGAATTTCAATTAAACACATGTACTCACCAGATCTCATATGACTCTTACACTTTTCTATATTTTCCATCCTTGGTGAGCTACTTACTTCTGAAGTTCATTTTCAGTATTTGGAAAAGGGGTTATAAATGGTTTCACCCAGCATTTTTGGTGTGTGTGTGTGTGTGTTTAATGAAGTTACATAAAGTGTACAGAGAAGGTGCTTGTTAGACAGTGCTCACTCAGGAAATATTAAGTCCCTTTATGTTATTATGTTGGCATCCTACTGCTCAGTGATGCTGATGATAATGGTGGTTATACCTTATTACACTTCTCCTGTGAGAGGGGTGGGATTTTAAGTCTCTGACATATATTATTTCAATCTCCTTTATAACAATTCTGTGAACTGGCATTATGATATTCCTTATAGAGATGAGCAAACTGAGCCTCCAAGAGATAAAGGAACTTGCTTGGCTAGGCTCTCATGAGGCTGCAGGCACACTATCACCCCATGCCCATCACCTAAAAGAAACTTGAATTGCTCCCAAAACCCTTCAGTTGAACCACAAGAAACTGAAGGTATTTGAACATATTTGACCTATAAAATGTCATTTTCATATGGTTTAACCTAATAATTTATGCTTCTCAGACCAGGCCCCAGAACTGAGATGATACAGTAGAATAGAACAGAAGAGATTTCAATCCTACTAAAGCAAAAGCATTTTTTTTATTTCATTTTTTTACTTCTATCCACCTCCTTGATGTGGTAAGAGCTATGGGGGCAAGGCCAAAACTCAAGAAAGGAACATCTGGATGCAGCAGGAGGGACCAATTTTTCTGTGGTCTTATGATAAATTAGCAAATGGAGCTTCAAGAATCTGAGGCCAGAAAATACTCCTCTTCCTCCATCTTCATACCCCCCATGTTCTTCCCTCCCCTTCTTCTCTCTCCAGCATCCTGTCCCAATCCACCTCTTCAGAGTCTGGTTTGAGTCCTCTAGGGACTTGGAGAAGTCATGTTACATTGTCTGGAATTCCCCAGAAATGCTTTCTGTTTTTCATAATGTCTTCATTTTATAACCAGCATTGTGGCTGTTTCAGGATTCCCGAAGGAGTGATTGCAGAGCAGAGCCCTTAATTAGAGGGAACTGACCCTCATTAGGACAGTCCATGCTCTCAGGAGGAAGCTCTCAAAGTTGAAGCTACCATAAAACTGGGAATAAGATAAATATCTGCCAACAGAAGAAGAGTTAAACAGTGCTAAATTCATACCGGGTAAGGTTATGCAGCATTTGAAAGAAATGAGGTAGAGTGTTGTGTAACTTACATGGAAAGAACTCTAAAACATCTTGTGAAGTTTTAAAAAGTGCATTGATGGTCAATATGTAGAGTGGATGATATGTGTGTGTGTGTGTGTGTGAGAGAGAGAGAGAGAGAGAGAGAGAAAGATTGCTGGGCAGGGAAGGGATGGGAGAAGAAGGTTAAAGGAAACTTGGAAAGTACTGCAAAGTTTGTGAAAATATATTCATGTTCACATATACAGTTGAAAATGAGCAAATTTTAAAGTCATAATTTTTTTTTTTTTTTGCAATAGGCTTATCCCTAAAGTTAAGAATTATCCTACTTAGGGGGCACCTGGGTGGCTCAGTTGGTTAAGCATCTGCCTTCAGCTCAGATCATGATCCCAGGGTCCTGGGACTGATTCTCACATCATGTTCCCGCTCAGCAGTGAGTCTGCTTCTCCCTCTCTTTCTGTGATCTCTCCCGCTTTCACTCTCTTTCAAATAAATAAAAAGTCTTTTTAGGAAAGAAAATTATCCTACTTTCGCTTCCCCAAAAGCTGACCCTGAGACAAGGATTCAAGTGCAGATATGTTATTTAGGAAGTGATCCCAGGAAGTACCAATAAGAAAGTGGAGAAGCAAGGCAGGGAAAGAAAGCAACTGATAAAACTTGTTCATAAACAAGTTCCCACCATGGGCAACTGGGATATAATCTGGTGGAGAACTCCCACCTCAGAGCAATCTCACCTGAGGAGGAAGGGAGCTGGGGTATTTATACACCAAATACCATCACTCACTGCTGCAGCCTGTTCCAAGAACATGAATTCCCCGGCACATCTGGCCCACCACAACAGCTGGGACAAGTGCACCTAATGGCCAAAGAAAATCCTTAAGTAAAGAAATGAAGGGGCTGGCAAGTGGAATTTGGACTGGGATACTCTTGAGCAATAAGAATGAAGGGATTTGGACAAGATGCCAGCAACACCTACAAAAGCTGTACCCACACCCCACTCCAACTCCGTGTTGGTCAGGCAGTCTCTGAGATTCTCTTTGGATATCTGAGCTGACTGTCACCTTCCAGAAGAGAAACACCCTAAGAGAGGTCCCAGCACTCCTCATGTCTAAAGCTCATGACTTCTCATGCTTCAGGTCTCTCTGCCTAGGAAACCCCAGGCAGCCCATCTCCCTGACTTTGATAGGAAGCCCTACAGTCTCAGCTGCCCTTACAAGAGAGGAGAAAAGGTACAGACAGAGCAACCTCCTCTTCCTCAGGAACTGGCTGTAGATGAGTTTGATAACAGAACCCACACCAAGGGTTACTTTCTAAAGGATTACTTTCCAGAGGATTTCTAGAGGATTCAAATGACTATATAAGACGGTGAAGAAAAACCTAGACTCAAACCAAACATTTACTACTTGTGTAACTTGGACAGATCCCTCTTCTTCTCAGAGCCTCATTGGTGAAGTAGGCGCCATGGGAAGATCTAGCTCACAGGCCTGTTGCCATGGACACACCTATGTAGTGGGCATAGAGAGCTGAGGACAACTCTTGGCATATGGTTAACATTCAACAAATGTCAGCTGGTTCAGAAACTAAAATGTTAAAAGTTCATTTCATACCTGCTATCTCCCAAACTTTGCCCTGGGAACTGTGGGAAAAGAATAAGGAAAACACCTCATCCCGCCTCAAGCAGCAGTCATCTGTCCTCATGAGTCACGAGGCTCTGAGTCCTCAAACAGGAAGTCAAGTCCCCTGGGACATGGAGAGAGGCCACAGCCAGGAGCACAGAGCTAGAGCTAAAAGGAGAAACTTCCAGAGAGAGGGGGACAGTCATGACCCTGAATCCTTGGGCACCAGGAGAGTACCCCCCCATCCCCTCATGTACCAGGAGAGTACCCCCCCAGGCCCAACTCATGTGAGTGCAGCAAAATATCTCCTATTGACCTGCTTATTTTTGCTCTGATTTAAATTTCAAGCAGCCCATGGTTTCATTCTCCCCTCACCAGCCCTGAGAGCAAACCATTATGGATTTTACAACCCTCAGAGCCCTCGGCTCACACACTCGATTTGCACAATCTTTGCATAAGGAAAAAGGCAGTCGATGCAAACTGAATTAATTGTAATTGACCATAATATGCTTACAGAAATGCCAAGGAGTTTTCATTAGTAGATAAGCCCCAAAGTATCTGCCGATGATTTACACCTGCATGAGCACACTGCATGGCCACAGTTAATTACCAGACCTGCCACAGAAGGTGCTTCATCAAACCCGGGCAGAGGCCTTCCAAGGGCCAGTGACACCTCCGGGGACCGACACATCTTGACTTGCTTCCTGTGAGGGGCTTTGAAGTCACTGCCTGAGACAAGGCAGAGCCAAGCTGCCCCTGTTGGGTTCAGGCTGGGTCCTCCTTGCTGCCCCAGCCCCAACCCCTGCCTCCCCCTGCCCCACCTCACAGCCTCGGTCCCGCTCCATCAGTCATGATTGCTAAGGCTGGTATCAAACTTATGCCCTGATTCAGATAACAGACCTTCATGCCTTTGTTCTCTTTTCAACGAATATTTCCAAAGAGGCTCTTCTGTGCTAGTCTCCATGCTAGGGCAGGAATAAAACACAGATAAGGACCTTCCACACAGAGCTTAAAACATGGTCATAGACCAAAATATTGAATAAGCACATGAATATCAATAGGTGTTGTTGAGATGAGAGTGAAAAACAGGTGATAGGAAGGAAATGTGGATTTTTTATTAGAGAGTATAGAAAGGGGAGGTTTTCCTCAGAGGAGGTGATAGCTAATCTGAGACCTGAAGCATGAGAAGTCATCATCCAGGTGAGATGTTGAGGCAAGAGAGGTCTTGAGAGAAGAAATAGCATGTGCAAAGGCCCTGGGGGCAGGAAAGCAGCCGGCATCTTTTGGAAGATTCGAGGTTGGGACATCTCAAGTGAAGTAGAGAATGGAGGAAGATGAGGCAGAAGAACAGTAGAAGGCCAGAACACATAGAACCTTCCAGACCAGGCTTATAAGGACCCTGAATTTAAATCCAAAAGGACTGGGAGCCATGACAGGGGTTCAGGTAAGTCCCTTTGAATAGAGACAGATATTTTTAAAAATCATTCTGACCATGAGGAGCAACAGGAACCTAGATTCTTGGAGGGGCAAAAGTAGAGGCAGTCAGAAGGCTGTTGGAGTCATCCAGGCATAAAATGATGGTTTTTGGTGGCAATCAAGATGGAGACAAGTAAGGAGGGGACAAGGGCCTCTGTCTGCTTGAAGCTTTGTGGTTGAGTACCATTCTCTGCTCGATACCTCCAACAATCAGCACCCAACCTTGATCTCAGTGGCCTCCGTCCCTGAAGTCTGCAGCCTCATTCCTGTACCCTAGAACAACCCAGCATTGTCACCACTGACAGTGGCTACCTCCTGCCTGAATTCTCTAGAACAGTGCTGTCCAACGGAAATACAATGTGAGCCACGTACAGAACTTTAAGTCTTCTAGTACACTTGAGAACTATAAAAAGAAACACATGATGTTAATTTTAGTAGTATTTTATTTAAACCAATCTATTCAAAATAGTATCATGTCAAGATGGAATCAGTATAAAAATTATTAATGAGATGTTTTATCTTCTTTCATACTAAGTCTTCAAAATCCAGTATCTATTTTATTTCATTTTTTAAAGATGTATTTATTTATTTGAAAGAGAGACAGAGAGAGAGCAAGCACCCATGAAAGGCAGAGGAAGAGGGAGAGAATGTCAAGCAGACTCTCCCGCTGAGTACAGAGCCGAATGTGGGGCCCGATCTCATGACCCTGAGATCACAACCTGAACCAAAATCAAGAGTCAGACACTTAACCCACTGAACCACTCAGGTGCCCTCCAGTATCTATTTTACACTCAGAGCGCACCTCATTTGGGACTAGCCACAATTCAAGGGCGCAAAAACCACATGTGCCTATTGGCCTCCTTACCATACACTACAGCTCTGAGTCCGCTTCCCTGAACTCCATCACCATTCTCTGCCCACTTTCTGGGAAACTCATGCCTTCATCAAGAACCATTCATCACCAGGGGCGCCTGGGTGGCTCAGTGGGTTAAAGCCTCTGCCTTCGGCTCGGGTCATGATCCCAGGGTCCTAGGATCGAGCCCCATATCAGGCTCTCTGCTCAGCAGGGGGCCTGCTTCCTCCCCTCTCTCTGCCTGCTTCTCTGTGACCTCTGTCTGTCAAATAAATAAATGGGATCTTTAAAAAAAAAAAAAAGGCATAATTATTTAATAAAAAAAAAAAAAAAAAAGAACCTTTCATCACCAGAACCCCAGGCATATCAGATCGGATTAACAGACCACAGTACAACCAGACCACTGAAAGAAAGACCAAATGATCACACGGCCACGTGACGTCTGGCCCACATGACTGCCAAGCCTCGTGTTTGGTAAGCAGTACAAGCAGGCAGAAATTCCTTCAGCACTTGCATCCCGTCTGCAAATCCAGTGCGGGCACCCATTGGAAGGGATGAGGGGCCTCGTCATATGGCCAACTTCTCAAGAGCGTTTTCTCATCACACAAACAGGAAGGGTGTGCCTAAGCCCGAGACAGATGGCAGACAGGCTGGACACATGAGGGCCAATCCAGAAGTCTGCAGGGAATCTCACAGTCAGAGAGGCATCATGCTTAGCATCACCTGTGATACTGACGACGATGCTGGGATCATCATCTTTACACACCTTAGTGTCTTATTTAATTTTTCTATCACCCTATAAGCTGGGGACTCTTATGTTCCCTGTTTCACATAACATGAGATAGGCTCAGATAGATTCATTGACTTGCCCAAGGTCATATAGCAAGTAAGCAAAGGATCTGTGCACTCTGCCTCCTCTAACTACCACCACTGTGGCCCTACCCACTCCAGCATTAGGAGCTCAGAAGGTACCAGACGTGGCACTCCACGCTTCACATATGAGCACTCACTGATCCCTGAGAAGAAATGCTCGAAGCAGCTATTAATCCATTACACCTGCTGCCATCACCGCTGCCGCCACCCCTCTGACCCTCCTCGATGATGTACAGCAGGTGGTAGACCGTAGCCCACGGGTGCTCCGCGTCTCTTCTAATCTTTGCGATATCCCAGCATAAGAGCTATTTCTCTTAACATTAGCTAACACAAGTGCAGGCTGAAGAGAAAAATGGTGGCCCATCTTTCCCAAGGCCACCTGGCTGGTAAGTGGTGGAACTGAACCTGGAGACGAGAGCTGTGTGTGTGACAAGTGCTCGTGCTCAAGCTGCCTCTGATGGGCCTGAGAGACCCACCTGCTTAATGACCAGGAATTTTGCAAACCAGTTGTTAAACATGGCCACTACTAAAATCTAAATTATATAAACTTACAATTAAATAAATTACATTCATAAAAGGTAAAAAAAAAATACTTAAAAGTCATCACTTCCTAATTATAGTTGTCTAATGTCTATGCATTCAAGTTATTCACATCAGTTGTATTTAGGATACGATGGTGTGATCCTATCCATTTCTTCCCAGCAATTTATTCAATGGCATTAAATGAGTATTTGGGATTGGCCACAGCGAGAGTATTTCCTCCATGGAAGGGGCAAACATTACAAACCAGAGCTTGTCACTAGACACCACATACAGGATCTACATCTGCCTTACCTTATCTTGTAGGCTTACTCATCATGAAATTCCAATCAGTGTCCCCAGCCTCCAGTCCAAGGACATGAGGTGACACCTGAGAGGGAGCAGTTGGGTCCCCCCAATGGCCCTGGCCTTCTTGAGGACGGTAAGTGTGGGCCAGGCAAGGCCTGCTTTGGAGAGGTCCTTCCTCCTGTGTCCACAAGCTTCCCTCCGAGCTGGACCATGCATTCAGAGGGATTCAGCTCATCCCCAAAGCAATTGTAAATTCTACGAATTTCCAATTAACATCATTTGGAATTTCCCCCACCAAATAGAATATCAACCATATGAATGGTAACAGTAAGGTAATAAACCAAATAAGGGGAGAAAGCTTAGGGGGGCAGCAGGGACAGGGTGGTCAGGGGGAGGTGTCTCCATGACTGCCCAGCTCACAGGCCCATGACGCCAGGTCTGGAGGGGCACACTCCATCCAAGGTGTGAGGTCAGGGGCAATCGATGGCACATGATAGAAAAGGGGAGGGGTGGCAGGAATGAAGGTAAGAAGGACTCCCCCCCTCCAAGGAGAGGTTACATATGTGCTGTGAGTAAAGGGATGGGAGCAGAAGAAAAGCAAGTAGACACTGAAAGATGAAATAGGGGAGTTCAGAAAAGCAATCAATTAGCCATGAATCCATTTTCCTGGAAATATGCAAACTTGCCGTGAGGACAGATGTCATAGGCAGAAGCAGAAGCACCTTGGAGAGCCACACAGGATTGGATGACACGCGGTGGCATGCCCATCAGCTGCCAACCTCCCTACACAACTGTTATTTGCTTATTTCCGGGGGTCTGGGCTGTTCTCTAAAATCAAAACTTCACTCATCACCCTACTTAGCATAGAAAAAGTGCCTGGTATTTCCCGAGGATTCCACAAGCTGTAATTAGTTAATAATCCAACGTAGTCAGGGAAAAAGGCACAAAGGGCAGGTCTGCAAGAACCAGGTGTCTTTTCTATTCGTGGTGTAGGGAAAGGGTCCTACTTCAGGATCAATGGTGAGTCCTGGAACCATAGGCAACCATGGTGTGTACGAGCGTGTGCATACGCACAAGTGTGTAAGTGTACACACATGGACGTGTGCACATGAAAGTGTGTGAGAATACCTTCATCAGGTCTTCCTAGCAACATTGTGGCCAAAAGGAGGAAAGAGCCATAGCATTAAAGAAAGAGCTTAAGATAAAGACTCAGGCAACGCAGGTGAGGAGCCAGGTCCAGACACCTGCTGGTTGCCCCCACCTTGTACAGATCAGCTTAATGCCAGAGTTTTCTCCTCTGTAAAATAGGACAAAGACCTTTCTCTCAAGGTTGTGAGGATCACCTGAAGTTCCTGTAAGAACAGCTCCTGCCACAACATCAGAATCGATCCGTGTCTCAACCCCTTGTCTCCCAATCTCTCACTCATTCCATAGTTACTTTTTCAGTGTTACTGTGCAGCAGACACGGTCCTCGACCCTGGGGATCCTGCGTGCAGAGAAGGAAGCCCCCTCTCCTGTTGCTGTTTCCATTCTTGTAGGTAAAGACATGCGTACACAAATAAACAAGCACGCACATGGTGTCAGAGGACAGGAAGCATAAGAAAGACAAAGCAGGTCGGGGGGCGGGGAGGGAGGGACTCAGGGTGTAAGGAGGCTTGTCTTCCACATGGGATAGAATGGTCTAGGAGGGCATCTCTGAGCGTTTTTGAGAAAAGACCTGGGGAGGTGAAGAAGCGATTTTGTGAAATCTGGGAAAAGGTCGCTCTTGGTGAAGGGGGTTGCAGAAGCAGAGACCCTGAGGTAACAGCATACTTGGCCCTTGGGGAGACAGCAAAGATCTTTTGGTTGCTCTCTCCTGACAAGACAGGAAAGCCTCTTAGGTGATAGAGTCACACCCTGCCCTCACCAGTGGGTTCAAGTCACATTCCCCCTGGGCACTGGATGAAGGAACTAAGTTGGGGCTCTGTACACACTCATACCCAGCCTCTAGCTTTGCCTGAACCATCCCTGGAAAAGTGGGTGGGCTAAACATTCAGGAGTTGTTACTGAAAGGCACTGAAGTGGCTGAGAACCTGACCCTGGTCCTTAAGGAATCACAAGGTAAGCAAACAAGTGTTATTGTCCCAGTAGACTTTGTGACAGCTGGAGGTGACTCAGCCGACTGCTGCCCAACATGGTGGTGGCCCACTGAGGGAGAACCAAACATGAAGGCATACCTCCCAGTAGGAAACAATCTTCTTTTTTTTTTTTTTTTAAAAAGATTTTATTTATTTATCAGAGAGAGAGAGGGAGAGAGAGCGAGCACAGGCAGACAGAATGGCAGGCAGAGGCAGAGGGAGAAGCAGGCTCCCCGCCGAGCAAGGAGCCCGATGCGGGACTTGATCCCAGGACGCCGGGATCATGACCTGAGCCGAAGGCAGCCGCCCAACCAACTGAGCCACCCAGGCGTCCCAGGAAACAATCTTCTATAACAAAAACTGAGTCATGTTACCCATGGTGCCAACCAATGGAACATTCGAGAGAGTTGGACAGTGTCACTGAAGAAGACAGTGGTGACGTGGGAAGGGTAGACCCATCCCCCAGCAAGGGGGCTGCAGGAATTACCAAAGCAGGTGCAGAGATCACAAGGGAAAGCAAGGTCAGTATGAAACTCTGAGTTTGCTCCACATCATGGGAGGAGGGAGAAGAGGAAGAGGAAAGAAGACTGCAGATAATGAAAGAATAGAACAAGAATTGCTTCTTGGGAACAGGAGTTGACTCCAGATGTAAGGGAAGTTGGGGGAGCTCATAACACTAAAATGAATGTTGCTAGTTTGCAAACCAGAACTTACGACCTTTACAGCATGTAGGATAAACATTACCAGACGTCACAATTGGGGTTGTGGGTGACAGGGAGCAATGACAGCTTTCATCAGCTGAGAACAGGTGTGCAGACATCATTCAAGACGGTGTGAAGAAAACAATGACCATTTGCGCCCCCTTTACCTTGCACTGGCCCCTGCACACCCCCACCCACGTTCAGTTCCCCCGCGCAGGTGTGCTGGATGATAAAGAAAATCACTGAGACTGTGGCAGAGGAGGGGGTGCTCATAGATAATCTTCTTATTTCCTTGCCCTGTGTCCAAACTATCATCCCAAGAATAGACTGGAATGATATAGGACACCTCACCATGTAACAGGCAGAGCATAGCATCCATCCTAACAATTGCTTCTGATTTTAAACAATGCACCCAGAGATGCGACCATTGGCCCTAATCGCCATGATGTACAATTTCTCTAATAAAGGAACTTGCATGTTTATACATTCGATTGTAAAAATGTTCTGTCACCAAAAAATAAAATAAAATAAGATCCCACATCCTTAGAAGAACCTTACAGACCATCTCCTGCTTTGTGTTTCCTGTCTCAGTACACAGGTGCTTCCATGATCACTCACTACCGAGGAGATCGTCTGCCTTTAATGAAGTCTGCTGCCATTCCTTCTGCCAATCACTGTCTTCATGAGGATTTGTTGCAGACTTTTAGTCTGATTTGCACATTCAGAACCTTGACTACATGGGAATTGAGAGAGCCAGACTTCGAAGTGAGACCCGTGGTCCTGTGGTCCCCTGTTCAGTACTGGATACCACCCAGAATCTTCAGGATTGGCCACAAGGCAAATGCTCCAGGAAGACACTGTAATAAGGCTGGGTGGGCAAGGGGACCCTAAGCCCGACCTACACCTCTCTGCCTGGAAATGACGGAACTCTCCGGGCTCTGAGTACAGACAGCAGGCTACCTCTGGGTGGGCCTGATTGAACCCCCTCACACCCGGGAAGGGTTTTAAGAGGTAGAGACATCGGGGAACACTTTACACATCAAAGTAACACTGACAATTGGGTGAAGGGTTGATAACAGTGATCAATGACCAACAGTAAGCAGATCAGCTAAGAATACAAAATTCCGAATTCAAAATTAGGCATGAACTTGATTTTTTTTTTTTTAGATTAAGAAAATAAATCCCACAAATGACATTTTTTTTTTAAGTGACAGGTAACACCAACATCACAAAATCCTGGACAAGAACATCATACTTGCATTAATAGCACACCAGTGTGACTCTGTAATAATTCTTCCTACCTTTAGTTGGCTGCATAGTCTTTGATCTCTTCTCCGTGGGATAATGAGCTTGTAACACCAATTGCTAGAGAGAGGACAGGGAATGTAGACTGTCTGAATTATTCTCAATCTGGAACAATGAAGGGGGGCTGGTTTCTTTCAATGTCACAGATTCTTTCTTGGAAATGCCACCTAAATTGTTAGGATTATTGATACCTTTGAGAACTTTTCCATCAAGTGTATTGTGTGTATGGGCTGGCAGACTTTGGGTGATTTCCAATGTTTTCGTGTGTAAGAAGGAAACTTAAGGACTGTGTGGATCAACCACATTCACAAAGCAGGGCCTTGGAAGGAACCCATGAGTATGAAAGACCCCAAATTTTACATGTCACAAGTTTCTCAGCAAATGCTTATCTGATTGGCTTCCGAGGTCATGGGGTGTCCCTTCCAACTCATAGTCTAACATGTCTCCCTTGTTCACTTTCTCCCTTGCTCCTTCATTCTCTCTTCTCTACTCTACCTTCCTGATTTTCACCTAGTCTGATGCTTTCTGCCGGTTGCCCATGCTTTGCACGTGCTGGGCCCCCTGCCTGGAGCTCCCTTTTTACCATAGGACTCTTCATTTCACTAACTCCAGATCTTCCTTTAGTTTTGGTCATCATTCCCTTCTGGATGCCTTCCCTCACTGCATCAAATCCTCTACCATAAGCTTTCTTAACACCACACACCTCTCTCTCAAAACACCAGATAAAAATGTTCGTGCTGTTCTAGGATTAGCTCATTGATCTCTCCCTCTCCCAAAGGGCACCAGAAGGGTGGGGACCCCATCTGGTTTCATTCCCTCACTGTATCCCCAGAGCCTAGTGCACAGTCTGGCTCATGAGAGAGGACAAATGGAGAAGAGATGTAAATTGAAAGTGATCGGGGACACCCTCTCCCTGCAAGGGAAAAAAATCAGGAAAACAATGTTTGCTTTCCCTTTGGCTCCATGTCACCTGAGCCAACGGCCTGTTGATGACCCTCAGGTGTCTAGCCAGCCTCTATGAGAACATCTTCATCCAAAAACAAGCCTTTTGCACCTTGAGAAACCACAGGCCTTGCCATAAATACCAGAGGGAGTCCAAACTTGAAGTGTGAGGTGAAAAGAAATATGGATGAAATGATTAATAAAAAAATTCATGTAGCTTTGGGGAGAAGTTGAAGTTGGGCAGCTGTATTTTCCCAAAAAATCAAATATCCCTTGTCCCACTTTGAGATGCCGGCCCAAACCACATCAAAGCATGCCTTCTGGATGGTTCTTCACCTGTCAACATGGTGAGAATAATGGCTTTTGGAAAGGTTTTCTCCTCTGGTCTATTAGTTCATATTTCCACCATTAGAGCTGCGTTTCTTTGGGTTAGGCACTGTACATGTAAAAGTTTTAGAGCCTGCCTTCTCCAGCTCCAGCTCCCCAGCTTACTGGGGCCTGGCCCTTTCTGACTCAGTCCCTCTTGGTCCTCAATGATGCTGATAAGAAAAGACACCCTGAGCCCACCAAAGAGTATGATCTGAAATTATATGGGCTACCCATAGATTTCAAAGTACAAGAGACACAGATACCTACATGTCCCTTAAGACTAGTTCCCTCTTCTAATAAAGGATGGTTAGCAGGATTCAGATCACATGCTGGCTTTGTGGTACATTGGGGGCGGTAGTCGAAAAGGATTCCAAGTTGAGGCCAGGCTCACTGAGGAACCATATCATGTTTGACTAGCAAGGTCTGCTATAATCAAGAGGAAGGAAGGGTGGTAATGGCATGAATGCCACATAGTTGGTTTCCTTGCCTGAATTCCTAACATTTGGTCCAAGACTTACAACTGGGTTTTAGGCCAACTGTAACTTAAATTTTTCCAGAGTCTCAGGGTCTTCCCTGAATTCAATTGACATGCTATTGTATAACATTCCACAAGTGCTGCCCTGACCTGATTCTGAAATTGTAGCTAACAACTCTCAGTTCCCCTTCATGGGTAGATTGCTAAGCCCCTGAACCAACCACCTCCCCTTTTTGGGTCCCACTCTCCAGGGCCAGGTACCAAGCAACTGGCTAGGCCCAGGCCCTAAGCCCAGAAGCCCATGTACTTATTCAAATTAACCAGGATCCAGGAAGACTTCAGACCCACTCTTCTTGCTGTCCCTAAGTCACCCCTACAGCCCCAACTGGCTAGGATCTTGCCCTCGGGCGCAACCCTAGTGTGTCCAGTGTGGCAGCCTTCTCTTCTTCCAGTTAGAGACACAAGGAAAAGGAACTGTGCCTTTCAAACCTCTGTCAGTGTGCTGTGTCCCACCACACGCAGACTCTTTAGATCTCATGGACTACATGTGTCCGAAGGCCCACCCTCACTGTCATCCCCAAAGTACTGGGTTCTCCCTCCAAAAATACTAGGAACATCTGAGTGTTTGCTTCATGTCGCAAAACTCTTATTTCCTGGGATGATTTCTCGAGCTTCCTCTTCAGCATCTCAGAAGCCATCTCAGCTAAAACTCTGGAGAACATCTGGCTCTGGGATCATCACTTCTACCTCTAACACATGGGAATACTGCTTGGGATTTGGGGCCCATGGAGACCCTGAGGCACCACACTTTGTGTTTGAGGCACCCTCCTACCTCTGAGAGATCTGGTCCACACACAGCTGTGGTACCTTCCAAGGAGGCCACTTTCAAAGCATCCACAAGACAGACTGCAGCAAAGATAAAAAGACTCCATTCTATGTTTTTATATTTGTCAATATTCTTCTTCCTTCACCTTTACTGCCTCTCAGGTTTGCTTGTAACACCGGAAGGGGATCATGCCACACTTTCCTTCTATTACTTCTCCTCAGGACAGACCTTTCCCTCAGACTAAACAGTAGAAACACTTTTACAAACACAGAATGATCCATTCTGAGAAAATACCTGGCATTCTGTAACAGTAGTTGCTCTTGCTGGGATCCCTCGGATAGATCTGTGTCACTTGGTAAGGTAGACAGACGCCATGAGGTGGAAAGCTGAAAAGTCGTTGGAAGTTCCCTGATCTGCCTGGTTTATAGCCAGATCTGTGGGGCAGAAACACAAAATGGGGGAATTCCATGGAAATTCCTAATAACAAAAGTTTATCAGCGGCATTTGAAACTGAGTTTTCTGGCAGACCTGTCTGTCATACTGGGAGGGTAGTTTCTATGTCTCAGAGCCATCATTAAAGAAAGAAAGTTACAGCCCAAGATGAAGAGTTCTTGGGACCCATATCCTGTGAGAACTTCTAGAGAATTCTGAGCCTGAAAAAGAGATAATATGTGCTCCAAAAGGGAGGAACTAGAGTAGCCTCTTATAGGAGGACAATCACAGGCACCTGAGTGGCTCAGTCAGTTAAGTGTCTGCCTTCAGTTCAGGTCCTAATCCCAGGATCCTGGGATCGAGTCCCACATCGGGATCCCTGCTCAGTGAGGAGTTTACATGAGAGTCTCTCTCCCTTTCCCTCTGCCCCTCCCCCAGCTTGTGCACACACACATACACACACACTCTCTCTCTCTCTCACTCGCTCTCTCTATCAGATAAATAAATAAAATATTTTAAAACAGAGAGAGAGAAGACAATCAGAGCAAACATTAACAGAAAGTGTGCAGGCACCAGACACCTCACATGACTACACCTCAGAGGTTGCATAACCATCACTATGCTTCTTGATCAGAGGAGGAAGCCCAGGCTCTGAGATAGAAGTGACTCTCTCAGGTGACACAGCTACATCTGCCAGAGCCGGGATTCAAACCCAAGGATTGGCACCAAAATCAAGTACCTTAGCCACTGCCCAAGCTCTCAGGGAACACGTGTCTCTCATGGCACCAGACTTCAGCAGGATCCACAGTCTGCTCTCTGGTGAAGTCTTTTCCAGTGTGATAGCCCATGCTCCATCTCCTTTAGTCCCTGCCAGCAAGGCCCCGGCACTGGAGGAGGCTCCATAAGAGCCACCGTATTGATTTCTAGAATGATGAAATGATCAAACTCCAGGATATATTTTTATGTGAAAAGCAAGGTGAAGAAAAGTGTGGGTCTTTCTTTGGGTGGCCCCAGAAGCAGACCAGGAGATAAAGATTTGGGTACAAGTACTTTATTTGAGAGATGATCCCAGAAGACTGGTAAGGCTAGGAGAAAGTCAGATGGAGGGGATAGAAGCAGCTTGTAAATGGCTGTTCTCCAGCAAGTTTCCATGGTGGGTAACCAGGGCTTAATACTGGTGGAGAGCTCTGGGGGGTCAGTGTATATGGTGAGTGTAGACCATGTAGTTTTATAGATTTGGCCTGGAATACGTGCATGTTTGAGGTAATTATAAAATAATTTTTTAATTAATTGTATAGATGAATACATATTATTTATATATTGTCATTTTAAAATCACACTGTTAAAAGGCAATCCCTATAAAATTAAACTAAAATTAAACAAGCGAATCAATCTATGTCTTGAACAATGGTACAATTCCCCAGACAGAATTATGTCAGTAATCTGGAGTGCCTGCCTGGCTCAGTTGGAAGAGCATGTGACTCTTGATCTTGGGATCATGAGTTTGAGCCCCACATGGAGTGTAGAGATTATTTAAATAAATGAAACTTTTAAAAATAATAAATAAATAAATAAATTACAGTCATCTGACTATTTATCTTCTGTGGGATATGCCCAGCCTATTTCAATTTAACAAGAAAAACAAGAAAAAACTTAAGCTGTTTTCAGTAATCAAAGCATTGGTGGTACAGTGTTATTGTTACCCTGACACAGATGAGTGACTACAGTGGCATAAAACAAATGTGGTTCTTTTGGGATATGGAATCTTTTTTGATAGGAGAAATAGGAAATACAGATGGAAAATCCAAGAGATAGTAAATGTGATGCCAGTTTCAAACAGAAGTTTCAGTATGAAGATGTGTTTTCTCTTTAAAACAAAATATGTATGTCCCTACCCATATCCACCTAAAGTCCTAGAAACAATGGTCAACCCAGTAGCAATGAACCCCTCAGAACACAAGTTGTGGGTATCTAAATGTCATGTGCCACTGAAAGAAACAAGGGCTGAGTCTATGCTTGGAAGAGAAAATGTACAAGTCTGGAACATATGACCAAACCAGACAGTGAGAAGATACCAAAAGTCACATGCTCAAGCCAAAAGGACTCAGGACTCAAACTAAGGAGTCCCCCACAGGCCAGTTAGAGGAGAACTTGGGTCTCAAGAGAACAACTGCCAGACACTGAGACCAATCAAATACTTTATGTCCACGAGCTCAAAATGACAGCAAGGTCCAAACAAGCTCACCAGTGTCCTACATCAAACACTACAGAGCCAACTCCTTGTGAACCCTAGGAAATAAGGCAAAGATTCAAGCATCAATTTTTCTTTCTCCTATAAACTGTATCTCAGGATGACAGAGAAACTTTTCTTTTAAAAACTGATTTATATGTTGAGTGACAACAAAATGGGCTTAAAATGATCATTGATCAGAATGACGGTCCGTGGTCATTTTGATCAGAGTCAACCAGACTTCCAACCAGAGGGTCAACCAGACTTCCTAACAGGAGTACACAGTACCCTGAAGGATGAAGAACAGTTGACCTTGAACAACACAGGAGGGCAGGGGAGGGGAAGAGCAGTTAAATACACTGACCCCATCCCGTGGAGTCCAAAATCCCCCCCACAACTTTTGACTTCCCAAACACTTAACTACTAGTAGCCTACTGTTGGCTTTACCAATAACATAACCAGTCAACGAACATATATTTTGTATGTTACTTGTATTATACATTGTCTTCTTATAATAAAGTAAGCTAGAGAGAGGAAATATATTAAGAAAACCAGAAGGAAGAGAAAATATGTTTCGATACCACCCCATATTTATTTTTAGAAATCTGTGTCTACATGGACCCCTGTGGTTCAAACCCATGTTGTTCAGAGGTCAGCTGGATTCTTGCCAAACAACTGAATCTGATCAAAACTCTAGATCTAACTACTGATTTACAGGAAATACCAGGGGCAAAGGAACATGTTAGACCACACCACTGGGATGCAACTGGCAAAATGCAGATTGTGGGGGATTCTTTCAGAAAAACAACCCAGTTTTTCAACAAGTATATCTCTAGGGTGAAGAGTAGATTAAAAGAGACAAAAAGATCCATGGACCAATTTCAATATATTGATGGTATTTGCATCTTCATTCAAACAAATACACGATTTTCTAAAATTGTGTAATAGAATTAGGAACTTTGAACAGATTGGATAAATAAATAATTATTAATATTTTCAGGTATGATCAAAGGATTTTGGTTGGTTTTTTTAAACAAATAATGTCTATATTATAGAGATATATGCTTGAGCACTTAGAGATGAAATAGTATTTGGGGTTTGTTTAAAAAATAACACAAGTCAGGGGCATGTGTAGAGGATACAGGAAAACAAGACTGGTCACTAGTAATGTTTTTGTGATGGGAAGAGGGTGCTTGAAGACCTGTTATACAATCCTGCTGATGTAATTTCTCTGTGATATTTTTCATAAAGAAAATTAAAGTTAAACACACGCGGGGCACCTGGGAGGCTCAGTCAGTTAAGCATCTGCCTTCAGCTCAGGTCATGAGCCCAGGGTCCTCAGATCAAGCCCTTCATCGGGCTTTCTGCTCAGCAGGCAGCCTGCTTCTCCCTCTCCCACTCCCCTTGCTTGTGTTCCCTCTCTCTCTGTGTCTCTCTCTGTTAAATAAATAAAATATTTTTAAAAATTAAAATTAATGATAAAAAAAGAAAGTTAAACACATATGCACACATTAGAAATTACTATCAGTGGCCAGTATTGCTCCAGAGGGGATGGGAGGGGGGCATGGAGCAGAGCTGGGGCCGAAGCAAGCAGCCAGGTCACAGCACCCTTCCCCTCTGCAGAAGGTGCCTCCAGGACTGAGAGGACCTCCCAGAGCTGCATATTGAGACTTCAGAGCATGGGCCTTGGCCTGAGGTAGTTCCCCAGCTCAGTTACCCAGAGGTGCCCTCGTGTCTCCATCCGATGGGCAAGGGTCACAGTGGTAGCCGCCTCATCCACACTAGAGCAGATCTGGTGAGCAAAGCTCCCAGCTCCTGATACACAGTTGGAAAATGGTAACTATTCTTACATTAGCATATGTTTGTAGTATGATTGTATTATTCTCCACCTTCCCTATGAACTACCCTGGCCCAAGAGGAGGCTGTGGGCCCCATGACTCAGAGGAAACACAGCTGATGGCCCAGACCCCACACCTGTCTCTACCTCTCGCTGGTCCTCTGTGGCCCCTTGGCAGTACATCTGCCAACTGGAAAAGGGAATGGGGCTTTCATCTCAAACCTCAATGACCGGGGCCTCCCTCTCCCTTGCCCCCACCCCCCTCTCTCCCTTTCTCTCTCTCCTCCCTCCTTCCTTCTCTCTTTTTCCCCTCAAAGCAGCGCTTTCCACCATGACAAGTGAAGCGATCTTCTAAGCAATAATTTAGCTCCTTGCTTCTTACTTAAAAATCCCCCTAATTACTGGGTAATGGGTCCACAGAGGCGCCCGGGCTGGGGGAGCTCTGCCCCGCAGGCATGGCTGTAGTTCATCTGTCTGCTCCCTAATAGCGCTCTAAAGTTCACCCTTATAAACATGTCACTGAGCCCGTAATTGAGTGACTGGTCATTAGGTTCCACGCGCGGTACCTGTGGGTCACCGATCACTCAGGGGTGATGGATCTTTCTCCGATACCTCGGCTAGGCAGGCCACAGAGCTCTCTATCACCTCTGAGCAGAACATTACTCTCCAGGAAGACCACACTGAGCCCCGGTGGGCCATCTTAGCCGTGGAGCTCTATCGGGAAGGACCGGACGGACAAGAGGTTAAGGCGGAAACATGAATGCCCCTGCTCTACTCACAGACCATCCCAGAAGCCTGTTCTGGAAGGGTCTTCCAGGAGACCCAGTGAAACCATAAAGATTTGGTGCAGGAATAATTGCATGGTGGGGTTAGAGTCAATCTGAGAGTATAGGCTTTATTGTAAGACAAGGAAAAAGGATTCACCCCTGAGCTGTGTTCCCTCCAGGGAGTCACTTGACCTCTCTGTTCCTCAATTTCCTCATTCATGAAATAGAGATAATAGTGCCTGCTTCCTTCCCGGGCTCACGCTGAAGACTGACTGAGTTAATGCACATCGAAGTGTCTAACAGTGTCCAGCACCCACTAGGTCATCAACAAATGTTCATTCATTCTAAATAGCCCTACCACGTCCCTCTGCTTTCATCAGATGTTTTTTGGTGTTTTGATGATGATGGAGACAGAATAACATAGTGGCTAAGGGCACAGGTTTTGAGGTTAGGCTGATTAGAACCAAATTCCAACTGCACCCCTTTATACCCGTGTGGCCCTGGGCAAGTTGCTCAACCTCTCTGTATGTCAGCTTCCTTCTCTGTAAAATGGTGATATGAATGGTGGCGATCTCAGAAGAGTTCCTTAAGGACTGAATGAGACAATGCATGCAAATGATTTAGCATAGCGATTGTCAAGTAACTGGAAGTAATTCAGTAGCCCTTTAGATGAAGGTGACGGCTAACACCCTAGAACGGATCAGCTTTCTGAGAAGAGTATGGTGTGGAAGAGAATAGAGCCTAGAACGTTACTGGTCACAGAGATGACATGAATTGATTAATCCTAAAAATGAGTATTTATCAGAACCCAGTTATGGGCAGGGCATTCTGCCAGTGGGATGAATCCAGACGAAGATAAAGCAGGTGCATTTCCTTGCACCCTTGAAGACCTCAGTGGAGAAGGAAAAAAGGAGCCAGGATGAAACTACAACCATGACCACAATTTACTGAGCGCTTACTCTATGCGGTGCACGTGAACAAAGGCCAGACACGCTGTGCCTCCTTTGGATGCCCTCGGTTTCCATCCTACCCCACCTGGAGGCCACACTTCATGCTTCATCAGGTGCCTCCTGCCAAAGATCCGGACACACAATGCATCAATGGGAAACTGATCTTGCTGAAGGCTTCCCAAGGACAGGGAGGGAAATCTTCACATTGCTCATCGTGCAGGGGAAACACGAGCAAATCTCGTTCTTCTCCCCAACCCCAACCCCATCATGTTTCCTTCCCCTGCCTCCTGCCTAACCTCTCTCCTTTCTCTGCCTGACCCTGGCCATGGCCTCTCCAACGCCGCTCTGCGACCCCCGTGCAATCTCATTCTCGCCTGCAGTTTGTGGACCCCACTTACCCCAGCACAAATGCAACTCTGTGGTTCTTGAAGCATGTGCCTCAGAGGGCCTCCCCCACATCCTCCCTCAATCCCCAGTTGCTTATCAAAGAGTTTTGTTGTTTACGGCGGAATTCCTCAAGAATTCATTAAACTAAGCAGGCCTCATGGGGGAAGCGGAAGGAGAGGCAGGGAAAAGTTGCTGTACTGAGAATAAAAGATCTTCAAAAGATACAGAAAAAGCAGGAGGTTTTGTCCCTACCTCCCCATTATCTTGAATTCGAACATCAGCCCGGAGCGAGATACCATTATCCACCTCTTATAAAGAAGTAAATTGGTATCCCGGGAGAATAAGGAACTTGTGTTGGGCCATAAAAGAGATACGGCAGAGCTGGGGTTCGAACCAGGCTGTCCCTGACTCTTCCCATGTCACATCAGTGAGAAGGACTAAGGGAGGTAGGAGAAACAGGACAGATCCAGTGAAATCCTGCACTCAGACCCTGTGTGTGTGCCTCTTGAGAAACAAGCCAGGTACCACCCTTTTGGAGCTGTGGCAGGGAAAGAAGGTTCTGGTTGCCTTCCTTTTCATAACTGGACTTCTTATCATTCGCAGTAGAAAACAGGAAAACAAAATCATCTGAGTTGTTTGTAGAGTATGAGTTAATGAGTCCCTAATAAAGGTGTTTCCTAAAAGAAACCATTTGAGTTTCACATTCTCAGCCACTTTAACTTCTCAGAAGGTAGGAGGAGTGCTTTAAACAAGAGAGAGCATCAAGTAAGTCACACCAGAGGAGGGAGATACGAGGCAAAACTCGAGCCCCTGGCTCGAAACCTGACCACCAGTTGTCTATACCTGGGCAGACGACGGACTTGCTGTCATGCCCGTTTCCCCATGAGTGAAACACGTCTTTAATGCTTGCCTCCTCGGAAGGCACCTATGTTGAAATGACACATATAAAAGGAATTTAAGCAGCATAAAGAGGCTTGTGAATTAGAAACACGATCACCTTTAAAGGAAATGAATTACTATTTTGTTTAAAAAGTTTCAGAGTATTCCAAGAATTCCCAGGGTAGGCAGTACCTGGAACATGAGGGGCTCTGGCTTCCTTCTAGAGTGAGTTTCTTGAATCTCTCAATAACTATGACATCCCTTCCTCACCTACCCTAGAAAACCAGGTCAGGAGTTTGCCAAAGAGCTGTCTTCCTTCCAGATGTGGCGCAAGGACTCAAGGTTGCATGTGCCTCTTCCTGAACACTTCAGACAGTGATATCCGTGAGGCCAGAAGAGGGAAGAATCATTAGGAAACAGGAATTCGGTTAAGGTTACCAGGAAAAAGCAGGCACTGGAGATCTCCAGGAGACACACTCCAAGCCCTCTTCCTCATCCTCTCTCTCTCACTTAATCCACTTAATCCACAGAGCAGCACCCTTGGAGGCAGGCCAGGTTTCCACAAAGCCAGGTGGAGACCGTGTTAATACCTTCAAGAAACTTTACCCCATGTGTGACAGGCGAATGAGATTGGTTCTCACATTTTAAAAAATGTAGCCTCCCCTGGTGGGTCACAAAGGCCTGCTCTGAGGAGTGTCAATCAGGGAATGATGGATGGGTGGCCTACGGTGGGTCACCAGTGTTCTCCCTGCTTAGTGAGTCCCAGCACCCGGACACACGAGAGCTGACAGCCAATCCACAGGGCTTAAGTCCAATCTGGACTGTGATTTCTCTGTATTAAGGACCTCTTCAGTGACCTGTCCTACTCTCCTGCCCAGACATTGGTAAAAAGCTCTATTTTCTTCCAAAATACCTGTACTAAGCCTTCCTCTTAATAATGGCACGAGTTGGCGTGGAAATGAGAGTGATATTGATCCTCCATGGAGTTCTTACTACTATGCATCAGGCTATGTGCATGATTGGAGTATTTTATTTATATAATCATAAATGCTATCATTACTCCTATTTTGCAGATGGGAAAACTGAGGATAGAGAGGAATCAAATCTAACAAATGACAGAGATCAATTTTGAAGCCAGGCCTTTTGATTCCAAAACCTGAACCCTTAACTACTAAGTTAATATGTAATTACATGCTGATTTCTTATTATTGAGATGTATATATCACAAAATATGGTATTTTTGTTAAATTGTATACATACTCTGTAAGGCAGTATGAGCTACCTATGAGTAGGGGAAATTTAGGAATTTTCAGCTCTGTGCTTTTCTTACTGAAATTTTATGGAAAGCATATGTTACTTTAAAGTTAATTAATTTGACTTTTTAATTACAAAATGTTCCAAATATTTACATCTAATTACAAGGACTAATACCACAAAACTGCGTATCCACCACTCAGATTTAACAAATACCATTTCACCGTATTGGCTTCAAAATTTTTTTAAGAAAGAAAACATTCCGGATGGAAATGAGAAACTACCCCCCCCTCCACCCCCACATCCTGTCCTTATGCCTCCAGCCTCTCCAGTATTCTGAGGTTGGAATGCTGCCTTCTCAACCATGTTTTTATATCTTTACACATGTTTGTATTCTTATCAGGAAAAAACATACTATATATGCATGTTTCTAGAAATAACATTTAGAAATCCTGCTGGCTTTTATATGTACTTTCCTTTCACAGGCATTGACAATTGGCTCTTCTCCAACCCAAGTTACTCACTGTATCTCCCTCCACAATTTTTCCACATTGTATGGTTCGAGATTACACCCGTCTCCATGTTTCATAGAAGATAGATTTTGTATTTCTGTTTGTCATTTTCCCCGTTGTCTGGGGCTACTTTCAAAAGGAGGAGGGGAGTATGAAACCACGTCTCTCTCTGATTCTTGTCCTGTGTCTCTTTTAATGAGCTCATAGTTTTGGTTCTTTGGTCTGACATTCTTACGAAGTACGTGAATAGATTTTCCCACGTTAAACCATCCCTGAATTCCTAGGATTAGCTGTACATGTTCACGGTGTGGTTTTATTGTTCTTGCTTTGCTGCATTGTCTTGCTGATATTTTAGTTTTTCTTATTTATAACCACAAGTGAGATTGGCCTATAATTCTACTTTTTAGCAGTCTTTTTCCATTTTGATATGAAGGTTATTTGGTATTATTAAGTAAAATGGAGAACTTTCCACCCTTCTGTACTCTGAAGTAACGGTTCTTTGAAGGTTTGGGAAAAGATGTTCACAAAACCATTTGCACCTAATGCTCTTGTGGGGAGATACTTGAACTACTGAAACAATTTATTTAGTGAATATGGGTTTATTCATATTCTTTATTTCTTCTGGAGATGATCTATCATTTTTGAGAAAAGTACTCATTTTATCTACATTTTCAAATCTTCTGGTTCATGATCCTCTTATAGCTGTAGCTGTCTACCCCCTTTCATTTCCCATCTTCTTAGGTCCACCTTCTCTCTTTTCCTCTTTTCCAGTCTTGCCAGAAGACTGCTCAGGTTGCCAGTCTAGAATAACAGAAAAACAAAACTTTCTCTTAGTCCAGTGTGTTTTTACATACATACATACATACCTACATAAATTGCTTTTCCAAATAAAAATGGCAGAAGAGAGGTCAATTCCACTTCTAGAAAGACCCTATTCTCACTTAAATCGGAGCCCCAACATCAAGGCAGCACACTCTGCTCATGGCACCATCCTAGCTCCTGATGCAAAAGGAGAGGCACCTGTGTTTGGATGCTTCCCCTCCTATGTGGGGTGGCCTTGAACAAATGGAAAGAAAGATGTCTATGGGTAGGGTAGGGTATGTTAGGGTAAGGATTACCTGGAAAAATCAGGCTAAAGACTCAGGGTGGGTGAGTGAGGGAGTGAGAGCATGAGAACCGGAGCTAAGGAGGCCTCAGTTCAAATCCCAGCTCCACTGCTTGCCAGCTGTGGCCCCAGGCAACCTGCTAGTTTGTGAAAATGAGATTTAAAAAAAAAAAAACTCACTTGAGTTGTCATGGAAATTAAATTGCAAGTCTGTCTGGCATAGTCCTTAACACAGAAAGAGCAAATACTCAAGACTCCCCATAGTGGCTACCACTATCATTACTATGAGTGCTATTTCGGTGAAGGCCTTCACTCAAGGCCATTCAGAAGGCAAGCCTGGAGTCCCCTTCCCTTCATTCCTCTCTAGGCTGCAGCCCGGCGTCACGAGGACAGGGCCGTCCTGGCCGCTCTCAGCGTGACTCAGCTCTGATCCCCAAAGCTAGCACATTCCGCCTAACAGCTGCCCCCAGCAAACCAGGAAGCCTCTCCTTTCTAACAGGTAGAAGATGAGGGTTTGAAAACAGAGAATTCCATAACCAGTGATTCCCTAGACTTTCTACTAAAACTCTCAAGAGTAGGACTACGCCCAAGGCTGGTAAAATTATACCTTGTGTCTGCTTATATGACTTAGTGGTTTTTATATCAAGTTCACGAAGTCGTAGCAATTCCATAAACCGGACTTCCCTCCGCCTCAACCGTGTGCTAATGTAAACAGAACACATTACCATCCTTCCCCCTTACTTACCCCAGAATTTCAAATCATAGGCATTAAAATGAATCTTCACTTAAAGAAAGAGTCTCCATCTTAACATCCACCCAGGGGTGTGAAGCATCAACATCATCTGGAGCCAGGACTCTCCATCTGCCTTTGGCCTCCTGTCTCTGATGCTTAATAGAAGGAAATTCATGAACCCCTTTGGGTGTCAGTTTCCAGATAGATAAAATAAGAATGATGGTAACTGGCTGACAGCACGGCGTGAGGCAGAAAGGGGGAAATCAGCATGAAATGGTTGTACACACTGTGCAGTCGTGTCCACACGGTCAAAGTTCTTTATTACGCACACGTGCACACTGGCTTCCTCGCTTCTTTCCAGCCTAATACTTTCCTCTACTGGAAACACACCGACCTTGTCTCGAGAGCACATGACACGGTGAGGAAGGCTGGAGGAGGTAAAGAACAAGCACCCTGGAAGTCCAAGGGGGACCCGGCAAAATCACGGGAAAAGCAGAAGGAAGCCTCAGGGACAGATGTTGAATGCCTGGGCTGAGCGACAGTCCAGGGTCTAGGGACCCCAGTGGTGATGGCAAAGAGGGGCCTCTGGGCAGCTGCTGTGCAGAGTCACTGTGAGCCAGAGAAGACCCTGACCAGTGCAGCAGGGGTATCAAGTGTCAGGTGAGTCAGAAGGCAGAAGGGCGGGCCCTGGTTAGTCCTCGGTCCGGGTGAGTGGGGCACGTTCAGACTTCCAGGACGATGATGGCTAATGGTTTCACCTTATGGACAAGTTCAGCTGATGGGCAGTTGCTGCCTAGAACACCGAGCTGCTCACTAGCCCCGTGAATGTCTGCTGATGTTACAGGCAAAGAGGAAGCCGCAGAGTATTCGTGTCACCTGTTTGAACCCTTACACTAGATAGAATTAAGTCTCTTTTTCCCTTCTCCTGTGCATCATCTCCAAAGACGATGGTTCAGATATGGCTAACGTTACATGCCAAATATCATGGCAAATGCTTCCTTTGCATTAGCTTCTTTAATCTGCTGCAAACGCAGATGGACGGATTGTGGTTATGGTTATTTAGGGTTTTTTTTTAAAGCTCCCTTCTTCTAGAAGTACATATGAAATGTTAATGGACAAAAACGCAGTGTCTCTGAATCTGAGATTTGCTTCATAATAATACAGGAGGAATGGCAGGGTATCGTTGGAATACGAGTGACCGTGTGAATAAGCTGCGTTCATAATTTTTGTGGCTGGGTGATTGGTACATGGAAATTCATCATGCTAAGCTCATTCCTTTTGTCTGAGTTTTGTATATGTTTGAAATCTTCCATTAAAAATGTTTTCTTTAAAAATGCTGTTAGATACTTATGATATTATCTCTATTTCCATACATGAAAACTGGGGCTCTGAGTTAATTACATTCCTAAGTTTCAAGAGCTACTAAGCCGGCTGTGGTAGGGGCCAAGTTGTGCTGCCTAGAAGCCCATCAAGTGAGCCACCCACTGCCTATCTGTGGCCAAGGCACATTCTCCAGTAGTCAGCCCCTTCAAGATCTGTCTCTGTGGCATGGGGCCACCTCACCCGAGGCCACATCCTTCCCAGGGATGCCAACATCCCATGAGGGAGCAAAGCAAGGTTATAAAGGCTCAGCCATTTCAACTTAACCTAGGACAATTCCTGTGGGCAATGTTTATTCCACAGCGTTCTGGGTTGGCCCAGCCAATGCTGGACCCACATCCGGGGTCTTGCCAATCTTTCTGCCTTTTACGGGCATTGACTGCAAACAAACATCTTGCCTCTTGACCTGCATCTCATCATCATCTCCTTCCAGAAAGCCCAACCTAACACATAGGGCAGCTGAGGTCTGGACCAGAATCTGTCTGAATGTGCAGCATGAGTGAATCTCCCAGAAACGGGTTGGGGCCAGCTGCCTCCCATTGCTCAGTGTTTAGTGCCCAACCCGCTTCCCCAGCCTGGTGCCAAGGAGGTGTGCATATATTGGAGCCCATGAGCATCGGGAGACGGAATGTAAGAATAGTCCCACATCTAGGACTTTCTGAGCAGTGGGAGGGCACTGCTGCTAAGTTCAGAGAAGACCTTCCTGGCTACAGTTCTCGGCAGGCCCAGCTGGATGCAGCTGCAAGAGTACTTTGAAGGCAGCAGCTCATGCCCTGGCCCGGGAAGCCCACCCGAGGCCTCCCAGCAGCCTGACCTCAGAGGCCAGGCCCGCTCCCCAGCACCTCCACAAGGAAGCAGTCCTCCAGCCGCCCGAGTCAGCAGGTGGCTCTGAAAATGCCCCATGTAATTAGAAATCTCATTTCCATTCCTGGTCCCTGGTTTGCATGGCAAAGAGAGTAGTTTTTCTGGAATGAATTATCCCCTCCCTGCAGATGTCTTCAAAGGCTTATAATCCAAAACGGGCTCTCCAAGACCCAGCCTCCCCAGGGCTGCCCAGGCACATAGGAAGTCACTCCTGTGGGCACAGATGGGCTTTTGAAAATGTACGAACGGTGCTGATGTGGCAGAAAAACCCTGGCCTGTGAGGGCAGGAGTCAGTGTCCCTGGTGCCCAGATCTCAGGGGAGCTCTGAGCCCAAGAGCCCAGCCCTTCTTTGGGCTGAACTCACACGGTCTGCCTGGGACAGTCCCTGCTGCAGCACTGCGTGCCTTGCATCCCAGAAGCCCCTTCGTACCGAGCACACTTGCCACTTGCCCACTCTGCCTTTGCTCCCAGTTTGCCAAGGTCAAAAAGGAGAGGAGCTAAGATCAGTCAGCTCCACTGGGTAGAGGCCCTTCTCTCTAAGTCAAATTGAATTAATATCCCCCCACACACACACGCAGTATTATTATATATTATGTATTATATATTTATTAATTTTTATAAATTTATATATTAGATAAATTTATATATTTGTATATTATATTATTAATTTATATATAAATATACATTTACATGTAAACTACATAAATATATTTGGTGTATATAGTATAAACATTAATAATATATACATTATATTATATATTATATGATGCATGTATAACATATGTTATATTATAATAGTGTAATGTGGTATAAATAATATTACATATGGGGCGCCTGGGTGGCTCAGTCCTTAAGCATCTGCTTTCAGCTCAGGTCATGGTCTCAGGGTCCTGGGATTGAGCCCTGCATGGGGCTCTCTGCTCTGTAGGGAGCCTGCTTTTCTCTCTCCCACTCCCCCTCTTTTGTTCCCTCTTTTACTGTGTCTCTCTCTCTTTCAAATAAATAAATAAAATCTTTTAAAAAATACTATGTATATGTTTCATAATACCATATATATCATACACATCAGCAAGGTAGTTAATCATGCATCCATCCATTTACTTTAAGCAAACAGGTATGAAGTTCCTACTGTCTGTCACGACCAGAAAATACCAGAGATTAAGGAGTTCCCAGTCTGATGAAGGAGTTCTTTGCCTGCAGGATTCCATAGGTGGCTTCTTGGCAGGTGGAAATATGTAAACTCTCTAGAATTACTGCACAACTCTCTGTGTTAAGGCATCCATAATTTAAGAAGTCTAAAATTTTCTGCATGATGAAATTAACCTATACATGGTTAATGACCACATAGCACTGTGTTTCAAAATGTGTTCTATGGACCACAAATATTGAAATCCTCTAGCCTCTTGATTCTCAGAGTAGTTCAAGAACCAGCAGCAGCACACAGAACTTTCTAGAAATGCAGATTCTCTCCACCTGTACTCACTCTCTCTGACAAATAAATAAATAAATAAATAAAATCTAGAAATGCAGATTCTTTGGCCCCATCCTGGACCTACTGACTTCTCCTTTGACCCCCAGTAACTCCTGTGCACATGGCAGTTTGAGAGGTAAACAATGGTTTTGTCAGGGGGTCTGCACGCGGTGAACCCTACCTTCCGGAGGAAGAGATACAAGGCCAGGCCCAGGCCTCAGCAAGGCAGAGCAGTTTCTGCTTCCACATTCCAAGGAGCTCTGAGACTACATGGAGTGAGAAAGGCCCTGTTGCCCCAGCATCCTGGCCAAGCCAACCCCAACCAACCTGCTAAATGAGTCTGCACAAGTGACCACCGCCAAGATCTCTCCAGCCACATCCATGCCAGGTTTCAGAGTTGTCAGAAAAAGGTGAGATGGGTACCAGAAAGAGAAATTGCTGTAAAACCACCCCCAGAACATCATAGTTTGACACAATAATATGCATTTGCGGATTCTCTCCCTCCCATGTGGTGTCTCCCTTCTGTCTCTCCAGAAGGTAGCTAGGCTTCTTTTGTAGTACTCCAGGGCTCCCAAGCATGCAAAAGATGGAGTTGCCAGGATTTTTTAAGGCAAAAGCACAATGCCACTTCCACTGTATTCTACCAGCTGAAGGAAGCCACAGCCCAGTCTAGATCTAAGAGAAGGGCATGAACACTGGGAGGGATGTTCATGGAGGGCAATCAGCATCTGGACCACTGGAATTCTCAAACAAATTGCACATTGCAATCTCCTAGAGAGAATTAGAAAGTACTGATACCTAAGCTCCCTCCCCAGAAACTCTGATTTAACTGGTCTGGGATTTGGCATATTTTTAAGTTCTCTGGAAAGTTCTAATATTCAGCAAAGTGTAATAACCATCAACCTAGAGTGCTTGCTAAGCAGTGCAAATTCCTGGGTCTTACCCAGGAATCCAAGACTTTACAAGCAGGTCCAGGGAAGACCACCTTCCAGAATGGCTCCCAGGGACACCTGCCTTCTGGAACTCACAAACTTCTATATTCCCCTCTGTCCAATACCCCACAAGGAGTTGAGTCTTGCCACCAACCACATGAATAAGTAGATTATTCCCCAGTCAAGTCTTCAGATGAGACCTCTGCCCTGGCTAGCACCTAGACTACAATCTCATGAGAGATCCTAACACAGCAATCCAGCTGAGCCATGTCTGGTTCCCAGGCCCACAGAATCTCTGAGATTATAAATGTGACTTGCTTGAAACTACTAAGTATTGGTTAATTTGTTAAGCAGAAATAGATGACCAACAACAGGTCTGAGCAAATTTTTAACAATCTCTCCAGAGGGTTCCTATGTATATCAAGATTTCAGAATTACTCCAGTGCATGGTGGAAATAAAGACTAAATGGGGCATCCAAGGAAGACTATAGAGAACAGATAATGTTGGGTTCTGTTGCTTGAATAAGAAATGGCCATGTACAGAAGAGACAAAGACTCTCAGGAGCTGGAAGAGCATTGTCGCTCAGGCCAGGGTACTCTCCCCTCCACCTCCACCACCCTTTGCACCTAACTCACCCTCCAGTTCTCAGATTAGATATTATTTTGTTAGGAACCTATCCTAGCTACCCCAGGCCCATGCAAGTGACATGTTAGGTGCCCCAAGAGCCCCTGCCCTTTGCCCCTGAAAGCAATGCCTGAGACAAAGGGTTGTAAGCAGATAGTTTATTTTGTGACATGATCCCAAGGAGCAACAACAGAATACTGGGAAGAAAGAAACAAGAGGGCAGTAAAACAAATCTAAAGATGTCATGGAGCTGTGGGTAAATGGGACTTATCCCACAGGGGTTTCTCTATGAGTTATGGGGAGTGTTTTTCAGAATTTCTACCCAAAGTATGAAAGTGGGGGCTCCTGCCCTCTATTGACACAAAGTGCTTCATGAGTTGTCAAGTCCTTTGTTCTTCCAGAAATCCTCATGCTTCCAAATTGAGTAAGTTCACACATGCCCCCCCTCCCACATCGAAGGCAGATAAGAGATAAGGAAGGACACTGTATCATACCTAAAAGGTCTGTTCAACAAGAAGATCTAACAATTTTAAATATCTATGCTCCTAACATGGGAGCAGCCAATTATATAAACCAATTAATAACAAAATCAAAGAAACACATCAACAAAAATACAATAATAGTAGGGGACTTTAAAACCCCCCTCACTGAAATGGACAGATCATCTAAGCAAAAGACCAACAAGGAACTAAAGGCTTTAAATGACACACTGGACCAGATGGACATCACAGATATGTTCAGAACATTTCATCCAAAAGCAACAGAATATACATTCTTCTCTAGTATGCATGGAACATTCTCCAGAATAGATCACATCCTGGGTCACAAATCAGGTCTCAACCAGTGCCAAAATATTGGGGTCATTCCCTGCATATTTTCAGACCACAATGCTTTGAAACTAGAACTCAACCACAAGAGGAAAGTTGGAAAGAACTCAAATACATAGAAACTAAAGAGCGTCCTACTATGGAATGAATGGGTCAACCAGGAAATTAAAGCAGAATTAAAAAGATTCATGAAAACACAACTGTTCAAAAACTTTGGGATACAGCAAAGGCAGTCCTGAGAGGAAAGTATATAGCAATCAATACAAGCCTTTCTCAAGAAATAAGAAAGGTCTCAAAAACACAACACAACCCTACACCTAAAGGAACTGGAGAAAGAACATCAAAGAAAGCCTAAACCCAGCAGGAGAAGAGAAATAATAAAGATCAGAGCAGAAATCAATGAAATAGAAACCAAAAAAACAGTAGAACAAATCAATGAAACTAGGAGCTGGTTCTGTGAAAGAATTAATAAGATTGATAAACCCCTGGCCAGAATTATCAAAAAGCAAAGGGAAAAGACCCAAATTAACAAAATCATGAATGAAAGAGGAGATATCACAACCAACACCAAAGAAATACAAACAATTATAAGAACATATTATGAACAACTATACACCAGCAAATTTAACAATCTGGAAGAAATGGGATGTGTTCCTAGAGACATATAGACTACCAAAACTTAACCAGGAAGAAATATAAAACCTAAACTGACCCACAACTGGTAAAAAGACTAAAGCAGTAATCAAAAATCTCCCAACAAACAAGAGCCCAGGGCCAGGTGGTTTCCCAGGGGAATTCTATCAAACATTTAAAGAATTAATACCCGTTCTCCTGAAACTGTTCCAAAAAAAAAAAAAAAGAAAGAAAGAAAGAAAGAAATGGAAGGAAACTTCCAAACTCAGTTTATGAGGTCACCATCACCTTGATCCCAAAACCATACAAAGATCCCATCAAAAGGGAGAATTACAGACCAATATCCCTGATGATCATGGATGCAAAAATTCTCACCAAAATACTAGTCAATAGGATCCAACAGTACATTATTCCAGGGCTGCAAGGTTGGTACAACATCCCCAAATCAATCAATGTGATGCAATACATTAATAAAAGAAAGAACAAGAACCATATGATACTCTCAATAGATGCTGAAAAATCATTTGACAAAGCACAGCATCCTTTCTTGATCAAAACTCTTCACAGTGTAGGGATAGAAGGTACATACCTCAATATCATCAAAGCCATCTATGAAAAGCCCACAGCAAATATCATTCTCAATGGGGAAAAACTGAGTGCTTTTATTTACCCTAAGGTCAGGAACACGGCAGAGCTGTCCAATATCACCACTGCTATTCAACATAGTACTAGAAGTCCTAGCCTCAGCAATCAGACAACAAAAAGAAATCAAAGGCATCTAAATTGGAAGAAGAAGTCAAACTATCACTCTTTGCAGATGAAAACCCAAAGACTCCACTCCAAATCTGCTAGAACTCGTACAGGAAATCAGTAAAGTGTCAGGATATAAAAGCATTGCAGAGAAATCAGTTGCATTTCTATATACCAACAACAAGACAGAAGAAAGAGATATTAAGGAGTCAATGCCATTTACAGTTGTACCCAAAACCATAAGATGCCTAAGAATAAATCTAACCAAAGAGACAAAGAATATGTACTCAGAAAACTATAAAGTTACTCATGAAAGAAATTGAGGAAGACATAAAGAAATGGAAAAATGTTCCATGACCATGGATTAGAAGAATAAATATTGTGAAAATATCTATGTTACCTTGAGCAAGCTACACATTTAATGCAATCCCTATCAAAATACCATCAACTTTATTCAAAGAAATGGAACAAATGATTTTAAGATTTATATGAAAACAGAAAAGACCCTGAATAGCCAGAGGAATGTTGAAAAAGAAAACCAAAATTGGTGTCATCACAATTCCAAACTTCAAGTTCTATTACAAAGTTGTAATCATCAAGACAGTATGGTACTGGCATAGAAACAGACTCATAGATCAAAGGAACAGAATAGAGAGCCCAGAAATGTACCCGCAACTCTATGGTCAACTAATATTTACTAATATTTACAACTAATAATTACAAAGCTGTCATCTTCAAGACAGTATGGTACTGGCACAAAAGCAGACACATATATCAATGGAACAGAATAGAGAAGCCAGAAATAGACCCTCAACTGTACGGTCAACCTATCTTTGACAAAGCAAGAAAAAAATGTTCAATGGAAGAAAGACAGTCTCTTCAACAAATGGTGTTGGGAAAATTGGACAGCCACATGTAGAAGAATGAAACTGGACCATTTTCCCACACAACACACAAAAATAGACTAAAAATGGATGAAAGACCTCAATGTGAGACAGGAATCCATCAAAACCCTTCAGGAGAGCACAGGCAGCCACCTCTTCAACCTCAGCCACAGAAATTTCTTCCTAGAAACATCACCAAAGGCAAGGAAAGCAAGGGCAAAAATGAACTATTGGGATTTCATAAAGATAAAAAATGCTTTGCACAACAAAGGAAATAGTCAACAAAGCCAAAAGACAACCAACAGAATGGGAGAAGATATTTGCAAATGACATATCAGATAAAGGGCTAGCATCCAAAATCAATAAAGAACTTATCAAACTCAACACCCAACAAACAAATAATCCAATCAAGAAATGGGCAGAAGACATGCACAGACATTTCTACAAAGAAGACATCCAAATGGTGAACAGACACATGGAAAAGTGTTCAACATCACTTGGCATCAGCAAGATACAAATCAAAATCACAGTGAAATACCACCTCACACAAGTCAGAATGGCTAAAATTAACCAGTCAAGAAATGACAGGTGTTGGCGAGGATATGGAGAGAGAGGAGCCCTCTTATATTGTTGGTGGGAATGTAAGCTGGTACTGTAAACGCTGGAAAGCAGTATGGAAGTTCCTCAAAAAGTTGAAAATAGAGCTACCCTGCTACCCAGCAATTGCACTGCTGGGTATCTACCCTAAAGATACAAACGCGGTGATCCAAAGGGGCATGTGCACCTGAATATTTATAGCAGCAATATCCACAACAGCCAAACTTATGGAAAGAGCTTAGATGTCCATCATCAACTGATGAATGGATAAAGAAGATGTGGTATATGTACATATACAATAGAACACTATGCAGACATCAAAAAAAAGGAAATCTTGCCATTTGCAATGACATGGATGGAACTAGAGGGTATTATGCTAAGCAAAATAAGTCAATCAGAGAAAGAGAACTATCATATGACCTCTCTGATATGAGGAATTTAAGAGGCAAGGCAGGAGGTGATGGGGGGAAGGGAGGGAAAAATGAAACAAGATGGGATCAGGGAGGGAGAAAAATCATAAGAGACTCTAAATCTCAGGAAACAAACTGAGGACTGCTGAAGGGAAGGGGGGCAGGAGGAATGGGATGGCTTGGTGATGGACATTAGGGAGGGTATGTGCTATGGTGAGTGCTGTGAATTGTATAAGACTGACGAATCACAGATCTGTACCCTTGAAACAAATAATACATTATATGTTAATTTTAAAAATCAATTAATCTTAACAGCACAACACTTAGGGTCTGGAGCCTGGGGCACTGGAACAGTGGGGGTGTTTGGGGCATGAAGTCAAGGCGGAGCTGGGTAATCTCTTGAGGATGGTGGAGTTGGAGGATTGTGGAGACTCTTGGAAGACCCCAAACATCACAGAAAACTTCTACCAGTTGCTTCAAGTCTACTAGAAGGAGAAGAAAAGGCCCAGAGCAGAACCTTAGAAACTAACCCACCAACCGGCACAAAAGAAGAATGTAGTAAGTACAGTTGGTGTCTGTCCTTCTCTGTGGGACTGCCTTGTGGACAGTATCCATCTCACCTGCAAATGCCTGGGTATTTGCTCCCTCCTTCTCCCACCAGGGGAGGCCGCACCCATCAGTGACCAATCCTGGCACACCAAAGCCCAGCCTTCCTGTCCCAGGATAGACAAACCCTGCAGTGCCCCTATGCTGCAGGCCCCTCCACGGATTCACACTGAGGCTGGTCCAGCAACACACACAGTTCATCCTAGTGTTCTCCTCTGCCCATCCAGCTTTCCCTTGCTTCTTCATAAGTTTCCCCTATAGAATATTTCCTCAACCATGCCAGGCTCTGCTTCTAGGAAACCTGACCCACGAGAGCAGATTTGCGAGTTGCCATCAACCTAACCACAGCCATAGCAAAAGCTTTCCTTCGAGAGGGTGAGCCAACTTTCTGGGCACTTTAGATCTCTGGCAAATTCAGTGCAGTTCAGCAGGACTTTATGGATGGCCACAATGTGCCAAGCCCTGTATTAGGAGATATAACACGTGTTCTCTTATTCCCCACAATGGCACTCCAAGGTGGGTACACATATGGCTTTTCTACTGTTACATAATCAATACTGCAAACTCAGCAGCTGAAAATTATGCAAATGTGTTATCTTGCAGTATCTGTGGGTGAGGGGTCCTGGCACAGATGAACTGGCAGTGGTCTCACATGGAATTCTGGGTCATTCAGGTTGTTGATAAATTCTAGTCTCTTACAGCTATAAGATCCAGGTCATGTTTTCTTGCTGGCTATTAGCTCTAGGTCACTTTCAATTCTTGGAGGTCACCCTCAGATTCTAGTCATGTGCTTGCCCCCAGATGCTGTTTACAACATGGCTTTTGCTTTCCTCCAGGCCAGCAGGAGAGCATCTGCCACGGTGTAGTTTTTCAAGGCCTCGCCTGATTAGGTCAGGCCCACCCTGGATTATGTCCTTCTTTATTAACTCAGAATCAACTGATTAGGAATCATAATCTCATCTGCAAATCTCTTTTGGCATATAAAGTATCATAATCATGGAGATGGCATCTCACAGTATCATAGGGTCCTGCCCATACTCACAGGAAGGGGATGGTATAGAGCATATACACCAGGAAGCAGGAATCCCGGATGCCATCTTACGATTCTGCCTATTGCAGTATGATTATTGCCTCTATGCTGATAAGGAACTTAATCCTCAGAGCAGTTAAATTAGTTATATGCCTTGGATCACACAGCATTTAAGTAGGGAACCAACCTGATACCCTCTTGCAGCTGCCCTAGGCTGCAAATAGATTGAGTCTGACCTTTCTAGCTTTCAAAGATATACAACCTTTCCCTCTAAAAAGGCATGGCTCATGGCAGAAGGAGTAAATAAAAGTCTGGGTCAAGGGTCCACCAACTCAAATGCCTGTAGGGACAAGCCAGGAAGTAAAATTGTAGGGATTGCGCCAGGGATCAAACATCCACATAGTCGTCCACATTGCCTAGCCTTTCTTGAGGTATGGTTGGGTTGGACCATGAAGCTGTGTGTGGTCAATAGGATGTGGGTAGAATTAATGTCAGCCACTTCTAAGCCCGACTCTTCAGCACGTTATGAAAGTATGAAAGTATCTAGTCCTCCCTTCCTCCACTGTGAGAACCCTGGAGCCATGTGTTCCAGAGTGTGGACTGCAACACAGAGGGCCACCCAACCCCCAGGGTACTGAGCAAGAGTGAGAAAGAAGACCTTAGGGGTTTTCTGTGTGAAACTGTGGAGAGCCATGTAACAGCTGCTAGAAGTCATGTAGATGGATGTGTCTGAGGAGGCAAGGCTGTGAATGATCAACCCAAGGTATTTGGGTGCGTTCATGGGTGACGTACATTCTATACTGGGAGTCTTAATAGAGGTCCATGATTAATCAGGTGTCACGGAAAAGGCACATAAACAGAGTGAACAATAAGTTTCGGGGGCTCACGTCAGTGGGCACGAGCCCCCCGCATGATATGGATTCAAGTCACCTGTATCGTTTCTGATTGGACCTTATCTACCCTTACTGATTGGATGTTATAGTGTGCGGTATGGTGATTGGTTGTTTTTCTATCCACTGTTTCCTATAACTTGGGGTTATGATCGGTGTTCAGAGTTCCCTGATCAAGATTGACAATAAAGAAGTTTGCCACTCAACCTCGTCTGCGGGTCGTTCTTGCGGGTCGAGAGCGACATCTGGTGCCGAAAACCCGGGAACCGCGACGCTGGACGTGGACCGAGGATTGGGGTAAGAGCAACGATTCGGAAAGTGCATGCCTATTTCCTGTCTTTAGACGGGGGAAAATTTCTCTGGGGACGATCCTAAGGGGCTAACATTTTAAGTTCCTCAGAGGGGGGGAGTTTCCAGAATGGGAAACGAATTAGCCCGATATAGGATGGAAGGACCATTAAGAGATATTCTGAAAGCTAATGGCACTCCTTTGAAGTCTCAGACTGCTCGTGCCTTCTTAAAGGAGGCCGGTGAAATTGCCCCTTGGTTCATAGAGGAGGGACTTCTGAATGTGCCTCAGTGGGAACATCTAGGAGAGGATTTAAGGCAGAACCCCACCGTGAATGCCGGAACTCTGGCTATGTGGTCCCTTGTGAAAGTATGTCTGCAATCTTCCCGGGAGCGACTAAAACAGGTTGTACAACAAGGAGGGGAGATTTTAGAGCAGTTAAAGGAAGAATCACACAAGGGGTCCTCCCAGAGCTCTGAGGTGGATAGTGAGAGTTCAGAGGGACTTCCAGATGAACTAACTCAAAATCAAAAAGGGGGTAAGGAGAAAAAGAATCCAGAGGCTTTAGGCTTACCAACAGAGGCAAAACCCATAGCTGTGAAACAACCAGAAGCAGAAATAGACCGTGCGCCGACTCCTCATTCCAGCCCCACGGCGCCACCCCATGAGTGGCCCCCGCCATATCAGTCAGGCTGTGCGAAAACTTGGAAAACACCGGAGCCACGCTGGGTGCCTCAGTGGCCTTTAACAAAAGATAAATTACAAGCGGCAAAAGAGCTAGTCCAAGAACAACTCAGGGCAGGACATATTCAAAAATCCACGTCTCCGTGGAATACTCCCATATTTGTAATAAGAAAGAAATCAGGCAACTGGCGATTGCTACATGACCTACGACAGATTAATGATCAAATGCAGGTCATGGGACCCATTCAGTTAGGGCTCCCAGTCGTGACGGCGTTGCCAAAAAACTGGCCCTCTATTGTAATTGACATCAAAGACTGTTTCTTTTCCATTCCACTACACCCTGCAGATACAGAGCGCACTCACCTGACCTTTAAAACTACCTTGCAAAAAATACAAAAAGGGGGAATAGGGGAGGAATATCATACACCTACAGACCTTACCAACTCGACCACTTTTATTTTAAATTTTCTCACACTTGACAAAGACGGCGTTTCAGCCGCGGAGCGCCATTGGGGCCAACAGAAAGCGCAGCAATCTATGGTGAAGTGGAAAGATGTCTTTACTGGCTTATGGAAGGACCCAACCCGGTGCTTAGGCGGCACCGAGGTTCCCTTTGTGTTTTCCCGCAGGATGCGCCCGCCCCACTCTGGGTGCCGGAACGCCTCACCAGGCTGGTGGCCACGGAGCCTGTGGAGGATGCTGGTGATGGTGATGATAGCGACGATGACTGTCCTGCAGCCTGTTCCCACGAAGGCGGAGCCAACTCAACTGTGGCCGAGACAAGAGACTGCCCCACTCCAAGAGTTCCTGCAAATAGCTCGGCGTAGAGTGCATCTCCCTCATCTGGACTCATATCTGTTACTGATGCTTGTTTAAATTCTGGATATAGGGGAAGCTCCAAGTGCTAAACTGACTGTAGCACAACTTGCTGAAAACTTTGTAAATTCCTTGTTCTCTCACTTCCCTTCCCTGACGCATGCATGGTATGTTATAGAAACTATTATAGGTGTATTAGCAATAATCGTTATTCTTATGTGCCTTTTGACCCTGGTATTAGTAATAAGAACTTTATAGTACTCCTCCTCAGGCTAGACAAACGAACAAGCCTAATGAGTGTGACTCAAATGTTCTTAAAGCTATAGCTGCTGACTAACATGGCAGACATGGCCATGATGGCTCTGGAGGCTAGCGCCTCCCCCTGAATATGGCTAAGTATGCTGGGTCGGTAGCCAAAGAAGGGTAAGACTGATCCCTCACCATAGCAACCTAAGACAGGGGCTCCTCGGCTAGGGGGAGTACCCGATGACGGGTAAGCATGTGTGTTGAGGATTGGCAACCTAAGACAGGCACGATCCCTGCCATGTAATAAATAAAAAAGGGGGAGCTGTGGAGAGCCATGTAACAGCTGCTAGAAGTCATGTAGATGGATGTGTCTGAGGAGGCAAGGCTGTGAATGATCAACCCAAGGTATTTGGGTGCGTTCATGGGTGACGTACATTCTATACTGGGAGTCTTAATAGAGGTCCATGATTAATCAGGTGTCACGGAAAAGGCACATAAACAGAGTGAACAATAAGTTTCGGGGGCTCACGTCAGTGGGCACGAGCCCCCCGCATGATATGGATTCAAGTCACCTGTATCGTTTCTGATTGGACCTTATCTACCCTTACTGATTGGATGTTATAGTGTGCGGTATGGTGATTGGTTGTTTTTCTATCCACTGTTTCCTATAACTTGGGGTTATGATCGGTGTTCAGAGTTCCCGGATCAAGATTGACAATAAAGAAGTTTGCCACTCAACCTCGTCTGCGGGTCGTTCTTGCGGGTCGAGAGCGACATGAAACCACAGAGATGTGGGAGTTTGTACGGTAGGACAGCCAGAACACCTGCATCCTAGGGTCTTTGTAAGGATGAAAGGGAACTGGGATGCCATGCACTAAGCCCAAGGCCTGACTCATAGGAGGTGCTCCATACTATTAGCTGTTAGGACTAACTGACTATAAAATACACTACGAGTGCTTTATGAGGTTTTTCTTTTTTAAAGGGAAATTGGGCAACTTCACTGGAAATAAATTACCTAACTTTTCCAAAAGATATCAAACCCATTGAGTTTTTTTTTTTAATGTTTAAAATAACCCTTTGATAAGGAAAATGCTGATCCTATGTGTTATACCTCAAAAAAAAAAAAAAAAAAGGCATCACTTATTAACTCTCTTTAAGAGAAGGAAGGAAGGAGGAAAAATACCCTCTAATTTTGCGTCCCCATTCATGATTTTCTCCACTCAGCACAAGTCTCCTGAGCAGGTCCACTCTCTGCAGCCGTGAGCGGGTGGCTGACTCAGTCATCATCCTGTTGCCCAGGGGTCAGAGCGGGGGGCCATGGGGCTCGGCTGAGTGTGAACAGTCAACAGAGCAGGATGTTCAATGCCATAAGCGGGGTCCCCAGGCTGCTCCTTGAACCCATAGGCCCCCACTTCACCCCATGGCCCAGATATGGGGGAGGTCAAAGCCCAACTGGATGTCCATGCAGCTTCCGCCATGATGTGTCAAGTTCAAACTAGCAGAGGGAAGAGAAAGCCCAGTGAATTCCTAAGTCAAGGAAGAGCTGATATATTTCTGAGCTGAAGGCAGATTCAGAGAAGGGAATTTTGAAGGAGAAAGAAATGGGGAAGATGCAATGAAGCGAACAGCACTATAGATGTTTCCAAAAGAAATCAAGAGAGGAGAGGGAATCTTTGATCCTGTAGATGAGAGACATGTTGTCAAAAATGCACACAGAGAGAACCAACGGGCCAGCTCACGGTTCGTGCACAACAAGTTGCAAAACAAGGTCTGCTCAGACTGGAGCCAAGTCCAAATCCAGTCTCGACACACCTTCTCCACGTAGCAAGTGTTTAATGAACACTCAGCAGGCCACACCCCCTGTGGAGTGTTCTGCTTAAATTACCTTTGTAAACTCCAGCTCCCCACAGCCCTGAGAATTAGGAGCATTATTACCCAGCGTTGTCCATGGATTACTGATAAGAACATGAGTCTCAGAGACTATATCCTTCTAGGTCTTGTAGGATTTGAACACCCGTGTCCTCTTCAGCTCAAGCTATTATAACAAGATAGCATAGACTAGCTGGCCTTACATGGCAGGCCGTAGATAGGGAGGAAGCAAGCTGTTTCATGTCTCCTTTAAAAGGGCAATGTCCCAACCTAGGGTTTCTCCTTCATGACCTGATCACAGCCCAACGCCCCACTTCCTGATACCACCCCTTTAGAAATTAAGGTTTCCATGTAGGAATCTGGGGATATAAATGTGCCTTCTATAACAAATGGACTGCTTAACTTCCAGGATCTAGAGTGTCACAGCTGAGTGCCTTCATACAAAAGGCCCTGTTCCAAATCCTTAGTGTCTCTCATTTAATTTCCACAATACTTTGAGGTTGGTATCATTATCATTCCCATTTTACAGATGAAGAAACCAAAACCAGGAAAGGTGAAGTGGCTCCCCTCAAGGTCACAGGGCTGACAAGTGGATGTTCTCACTCCAGGTCTCACACTTAGTGATGGCCCAGGGTCTCAGCATCCCAAGGATATAGTCAGCTAGAAGGCCAGAGCTCCCTGGGGTTGGCCACCATCCTCAAAGAGACCTTTTGGCCCACACGTCTGCCATTTCCTCTGATCTTAGGAGCCTGGGCCTGGGATCGGGCATGACTTGCCTAGAAGACTGGGCACCCAGAGATTTAGTGAGCACAATTCTAGTTGAGTATGACCTTCCATACATGCTAATTGACTTCAGCGACTTGTAAATGATGGGTTGTAAATCAGGAGTCAGACAGTCCCATCGTGAATCATCCCATTCCCTCCAAGCTCATCAAGACAGACGTACATAAATTCTGGGTCGGCTGTGGCAGGTGCTGTCCTTTAGATTTCCAATTAAATAAGCCCTAACTTTACTCACTTCTCAGTGGGGAGGCTGAGCATTAATGTGATAGGCAGTCCAGAGATGTTCACTGAGACCTCCTTGTGCTGGCATGACCCCTGACCCCCTGCTCTTCTGTCCCATGTAGAAGAGAGCAGACCAGGCAGAAAATTCAGGCAGAAGAATGCTTCCGTGGAAGGGCCAGAGACACAGGATGACCACAACATCACCATCCACAAAGATGGGGACATGAGGATGCTGGGATGATCAACCATCACCCTTCTGTATAAGCCAACATGACTTGAGAATCCCTGGTCACCACTGAACCACTGACGGGTAAGTCTGCCACAGCCTGCACAGCATTTTTGGACCATGTGTCTCCAGGGGCCCTGGTTGGTGAGCAGGGCACATTCCTATGGAGGATGGGGCGCTTGGGTGGCTCAGTCAGTTAAGCGTCTGCCTTCGGCTCAGGTCATGATCTCAGGGTCCTGGGATGGAGTCCTGCACTGGGCTCCTTGCTCAGAGGGGAGTCTGCTTCTCCATTTCCCTCCCCCCACCCATCACTCATGCTCTCCCTCACACAAATAAATAAAATCTTTTTTGAAAAATTCCTAGAGAGGAGCGACAGATTTTCCTGGACTAAGCATGGCCCTTGAGTAGCAATCCTTAAGCACAGACCTCAGTGTCTTTAGACAATTTATTTCATGCACCTCAGCCTCATTTGATCATGGGAAAGTAAGGATGTGGGAATGTCTTTGACAAGACTTTATATACAACATATACAATAGTAGCAAATGTTTTGGCTTTACTATAGGTATTGCTTCTGTCCTCTTTTCTTCTTAGCATGATAGAATAAGGTTCCTGAAGCCCCTTGATCAACTTCCTGGCTATGGGATTTACAAATTCCCATGGAGTCTCTGACTCTTTTCAAGACAAAGAAATATAAAAGGTCATTGGTAAGAAAGAAAAGGAATCAGAGGTGCCTGGGTGGCTCAGTGGATTAAAGCCTCTGCCTTCGGCTTGGGTCATGATCCCAGAGTCCTGGGATCGAGCCACATATCGGGCTCTCTGCTCAGTGGGGAGCCTGGTCTCTCCTCTCTCTCTCTCTCTCTGCCTACTTGTGATCTCTGTCAAATTAAAAAAAAAAAAAAAAAGAATCAGCAAGCATAACCACCAGAGTCAATGTAAGAAAAAAAATTTTATGTGTCTTGTAAGTGTGTCACTCTAAAGCTAGACCTGATGGGGTCATATCTTTCATACCACTAGAACCTAAAAGTCCCCAAATCCACATCCCAACGCTTCTCCAAGCTCCTTATCGTTGAAATAAAGTGAATGGGACTTCTATCTGGAAGTGAGTGGAAATGGGGCAAGAGATAAGGGGATGATAGAAAAGACAAAAGGAGGGAAAGCAAAGAAAATGAACTCTCATTCCCATCCAAGGCAATGTCAGAGAAGTGCATCACAGACTCAGCTGAAAAAGCAAAATGTTGCTTTGCACCATTCTGTGACCTCCATGTAATGTCAGTGGTTGAACAACAAGAATTCCTTTCTGCTATAGACTATACCTTCCTAACAACCCACCCAACATTAATGTAGTCATTAAAGACTACCTTAATAATGGAGCCACTTCCATTATAGAAGCCAGAAAATTCCCCCCAAAGCATCCCAAACCCTCTTGGGTTTTAGAGTATGCTACTAAGCTGATTGTTTGGTCCACAGAGCAACAAGGTCTTTTTGATATCATTTCTATCCTCTCTGAGCATAATGGGCCTGGGGAGTACAAAATAGAAGCCTCTAACACAAGCTTGGAAGATCAGAGAAGCTCTCCTGGAAAGGGCAAAATCTGAGCAGAATCCTAAGGGACTAACAGGTGTTGATAAAATAAAGTCTAGTGACTGCATGTGCAAAGGCCCAGTGGCAAGAACCTCCCAGCATGTTCAGAAGCTCCAATAATTCAGTTTGGATGGAGACTAGAGGACAAAGTATATAATGGATTAATATGAGGCTGGAGGAACATGCAAGACCCAATTCCTAAAAGATCTTCTACAACCCCTTAGCTAAGGGATAGATACACTGTCCAGAAGCACTAGGGAGCCATTGCAGAGTCTTAAACAAGAGAGTAATCAGAGATTAAATATGTACTTTAGAAAGATGTACCCACCTGCTCTGTGAGAATGGCTTATAGGGGAGCAAAAATCAGAAGAATGGGAATAACAGGTGGTTCCTGAAACCAGTTCAGCAAAGGAGAATGGCAGCCAACCTGTAGATAACAGTATCTGGAGGAGAGAGAGGCAGAAGTCTGGAGAAAAGAGACTGCTGGTTGAGCCATTGGTTGGATGCCTTCCAATATACAGATATGACTTTGGCACTGGATAGAAAGGTTTGTCACTCTTTCCCTAGTGAGCTAGGGAACATGGGAGGAGGGGTGGGTCTGGAAAGGAAGGACCATGAGTCCAGTTTAGGGCATGCAACATTGGAAATGACTGAGGGGCATCAGCATTTACATGAGCAGATGTAACTTGGAGGTTTTCTCCAACAGATGTGGAAGATTTGGGCACCATATGTAATTTGGAGCCATGAACGTGGTTAAAATAAGCTAAAGAAACCCCAACTCTATGGGTTCAGCTCTGGGCACCAACCTCCAAAAAGAAGGGTGCTCTGGGTGGCATGCAAATCACCGCCAATGAACAGAAACAATTTAAGTTGGAAAACACAAGACAGAAGGTGTACATGCTGGGAGCATCCCAAAAGCAAAAGAACTACCTTCTGGGAATACAAATAGGGTCCACAGATGGGAGGTACAGAAAGGTAAAGGTCTTTCACCTCCAAGACTTCCAACAATAGCCCTCACAGCTTGGAAGAGAGGGTTCTCAGTCCCTGGACAGTCCAGGCAAAGGCCAGGGTCATCTGGAGTGGAGAGATAATAAACTAAGAACTGAGCAAGGCATCCAAAATGACTACATCTAGGTTACTTCTCCAGCTGCAATTTCAAGACCTTCTGCTCTCCAAATAGACTTTCCAGCTGATTCATCTTAAAATACAAAAAGATACACTGGATGTATTCAAGATGAATCCCCTCTCTAGTTTTCCAAAAACTGTGTTCTCTGGACTGCCCACCCCCCACTCCAAGATGCTCTAAAGGGAGCCCACAAGAATTCCGTGGTGGAACTCTTTGTGTTTATAGAGATAAATGTGCTTCTGTGATACAGAACTTTAATATGGCCTTTACTATGGCCATATGCACTGCAAGTCTCTAAAATAAGGTGGCAATAGAACCTGTCATTTTCCCTGAGCTCATCACATCATAGAATCCTTTGGACCACACCCTGCCTCCCTCCCTGCCATAACATTGAGTAGAATTATAGTGCTTCCAACTATAACTTGGAAGATGCTACTAGCAAAGGGAGAAGAACGTCGTGATCTGAGGCTTGGCCCCTGGAATAAAACTTCTAGGCTCCGATCTGACCACACAGGCACACTATTAGCTATGTCAGCCCTACTTCTCTGGGCCTCTTCCATAGTAGGGAATAAAATAAATACTCCCTCTCCTCCCCCGCAAAGCGTCATTGTATTAAATAAGATAATGTGAATGAGGAGCTAGTCCCACTGGCCCACATGCGGGACTCAGTAAATGTCAGATATTCTCATCATTATTACTAATTCTCCCTGGGTTCCATCTGTATAGAGAAATGGTCTGTTTCCCTTGTGCCTCTTTGCCCTTTAATCCATTCCCTCCGCACGCAATGGAAGAAGATCTGGTGGTCCAAGTTGTCTTGGACAAGCATCTCGGTCAGAGTCTAAACAAGAAACAGAAATCATTGAGCATTGCAGAGGAACTTTACTGCCAGGAATTTGCCACAGGGGTAACAGAGGGGCTGAGAAGCCAAACTGAGGCCAGTGAGTTCAACCCAGAGGCAAGGCGAGGGTTAGAGGGAACCATACCCTTGCCTAGGCCTGGGGTCCGAAGGAGGCTTAGGTTTGAGGGTGGAGTGAGATAACCGGAGGCAAGGGCCATCTGTGGAAGCCAGGACCATGGGGCTGTGGATCCACAGCAGGATTCAACTCCTCCTGGAGACCCCATCTGAGTCAGAGAGGCATCTTCTCTCTATTCCTTCTCCCCTTTCTTGCCCGCCAGTTCCCACAGTGCTTCCCAATGACCAAACCCAACTGAAGCCAGCTAACCTGGGAGGGAGCCTATAGGGCCAACCCCCTGCCAACAGCCCAGACTGGCGAAGGAGGAGAAGGAACATGAAGGTAAATGAGTCACGGGCCAACAAGGACACACATTTGCCTCCTGTGGGCAGGCAGCAGATTCCCCCCGTAACAGCAGAGCCCCTGGTTCAGCTGGCCAAGCTGATGGATGACATGCAAGGAGAGAGTCAACATCCAGCCTCTCCAGAGGCTGACCCCCTTTCCGGAGGATGGGGGTCACCCTGACCTTGTCCAGCTGGGCTGTGGGGCAGCAGCAAGAGGGTGGGTACCAGAGAGCCTCATGTGCAGGGCAACTCAGGTCTCCTGCCCCTTCCCTATTGCCAGGAGCCGCTCCTTGGGCCCCAAGGCGGAGCAAGGACAGGCTCTGCCCATCTCAGAGCTCCTCCAGCATTTGCTGCCCCGGAGTTATTTTTATATCTCATTTCCTTGCCTTATGGCAATTTACATACTTCAGCAGAGCACATTAGTGTCCAAAACACAAACCAGGAACAATAACACATCACTGGGAGCTTCGCAGAAACCCCAACCCAGAGGAGGTTTCGGAAAACAGTTGCTAAAACAAGTGGTTCCCTCATCCCGAGTGGGAGAACTCTCAGCAACACTTGACAACAAGCGGACGTGATGAGGGCCACACGGCGCCATAATCCCGGCGGGATTGCACATTGAAAGCTGCATTCAGCGCTCGGAGCCCATCAGAGCGGGCATTGTTGCAATGAATACCGAAGGGATTGCAGAGTGAATTGCTACTTCATTGCCAAGTGCTTCCGATTCTCTGCTCCTGCCATCTGTGTCCTCCGGAAGATACAGAGAAGCAAAGGTCCGAATGGGGGCTGGGGGGGGCGGGGGGCGGGGGAAGGAGGGCCCTGCAGGCAGGGGGAGCCCCAAGGAAGGGGATGGGAGCATCCGTGAGGTCTGAAAGAAAATTCCATTATCCCTGCATAGCCAAGTTCTAGATTTACAAAGATTTACTAAACACACATACTAGACATAGTAGATTTACTAAACACACAATCAGATGGAGGACGCCCCACCTGGCAGGAACATCCATACTTGCACATTTCAGGAAGAAACAGCCCGAATCTGCACTCACACATGGACCCCCACACACCCATACACATTTGTACAGTCAGTCAACAAATGGTGCATGCCTATCCCATACCAGCAGCCCTGCTAGGCACGGGGCCCCCACCTTCTCACAGTTTATCTTCACGCACACACACATACACATGTTCGCAGACACACTGACACACACACACACACACAAGCATGCAAACAAGTCACGCATAAACGTGCCTGATGAACCCAGAAACCCCTGCTTTCGCCCGGGTTCCACTCACCCACGTTCACACCCTTTATTCAATTTCACAACTAAAAGGTGACACCAGCCGGAAGGAAGATGAACGAATCAACTGTCCAGTTCTGCTTTAATCCTGAACACATGCTCTGTTTTAGCTCATCTTGGGTTCTCAGCCCAAGATTGGTTCTTCCCAGAAGTTTGGCTCGTCTTGGGTTTTTCTATTCAGTAGTTCTCTATTTAACCTTTTGGATTGCTAACATCCTCGATCTGGGTTTAAAATACAGCAGTGATATCCCACCTTGGGATAGTGACGTGGCCAGAAGGCAAACTTCTTCCATGACACATCAGGCAGGATAACAGAAAGACACGCTCTCCCTGTGATCATCCAAGCTCAACTCTCCCAGGCTCTCTCTTCAAGTTCTAGCTAACAACAGCAGCAGAAGCAGCAATCATGATAGCTAACATTTACGGACCACTTACTGTATGCAAGACAGCGAGCTAAACACTTAACACGGACCGTTTCATTTCACTCTGTTAACAATCCCATGAAGTGGGGTTAAGCCTCTGCCTTCAGCTCAGGTCATGATCCCAGGGTCCTGGGATCGAGCCCTGCATCGGGCTCTCTGCTCAGCGAGGATCCTTCTTCCTCCTCCTCTCTCTCTGCCTACTAGTGACCTGTCAAATTAAAAAAAAAAAAAAAAATCCCCATGAAGAGAGTGTAGGTATTGTGCCCATTTTACAGATGATAAAACTGAAGTTCAGTGAGCTTAGTGACTTCTCCAGTGACACCCAGCTAACTGGTGGTAGAGCTAGTATTTAAATCCAGTCAAACTAACCTTTAATTTTGCCATCCTCAGTCAAGAAGGAAATATTAGGCTTTGAGAGACCTGCGTTCAGGGCACACATAGGGTTTAATGCTAGCCCCATACTTTTCTATACCCTATCATAATTTCATCACCACAGTTAATTCGGTCCTCCTCTTCTTTCTGTGTACGTATAGATTATAATATTGCTTTGGTTGAATTAATTCAGAATTAGGACATTTAAAGGCCTAAACAAAATAAGTAAGTAAATAAATAAATAAATCCAGGTGAGCTGACCTGAGAGAACGTGGCTGCTCTCTCAATCAGTTAGCTACTGCTGCAAAACACGTAGGCCAATATTACCGTCTTGCATGTTTCTTCCAGGCTGACTGGGACCAGCTAGGCAGTGCCTTGCTGAAGGTCTCCCACAGGGCAGGATGAGGGTGATATCAACAGGTCACTCCTCTTGGGCACAAATTTTAAGGGGGAGAGATGTGCCCAAAAATCTCAGTAATCAAGGTAAACAATATTTTAATCAGTGTCTTTTAAAAACCAAAATCAATACCGAAAAAATCCATGATGGAGAAAATATCAAATTTTCAATAAAGACAGGATCGTCATCCCTGGGTGTTTGGGAGGGTGGGGGGAACTTGGGTTTCAATATGGCTCAGTCCAGCTTGGCTACTGATTCCCCACAGGGCTCCTGCTAGTCCTAACCCTCTCTTATACAGTTGAAAACATCCAAAGCCTCACTCATTTGCATCCAGTGGCTCGAAGAGCTGGGGACTGGGACAGTTGGGGTTCCTTGGGCACCTCGCCCCATCTCTCTGTGCTTTCTCCACACAGTGTCTCCAAATGGCAGCTTCAGGATGGTCGGACTTCTGACGAGGAGGTTCAAGGCTACAAGGGCCCATGTCCCAAGAGAGTCATGAAAAAGCTGCATGTCCCTTATGAGCTTTGGAAGCTGCAACACCAGCCTGCAGTGAAAGGGAAGGACAAAGACCCCACCTCCTGATCTGACACCTGTCCTACAACCACCACTGTCTCCAGCCTCAGCCCTGTAGTTTCTGTCTTGATGTCACAGCCCACAGCGAGCCACTGCCCTCCAGGTATTCTGAATACAGTGGCCATGTTGGTCACTTGTCATGGAGGTGTCCACCATGCTGGTCACGTGTCATGGAGGTATCCGAGTCCATCCATGGGATTGTGCCTTACACGTGAATATCTGGTGTGCAGAATAACACCCAAGTTTCAGAGTGTGGCATGGAAGACCTTCAGGGATGTCCATGCTCCCAGCAGTGGCCCTGCCCCCTTCTTCACCACAAGGTCACTTTGGGGAGGTGCCAGCATGTTTCTTTCAGCCAATCTCGTTTGTCATCACCCATGTGCTTGAGCTAACAAGAGGCATTGAACATCTGTGAATGACAATGAAGAGGAAGGTCTTCCCCAGCTTGGGGGGCACTAGCATGGCCTTAATGTGGACAGGTCTCACTGGAATGTCCTCCATGCCGCTTCTAGCAAGAACCTGGAGCAGTTACAGCTCCATAATCATCCTTGAGCATCTTACCGTCTCATCTGTAAAATGGGCACAGCAACCCCAGTGTTGTTTTAGATTGTAAAGAGAAAATGAGCAAGGCTGAAATGAGTGGCGAGAGGGTATACAGCCGGTGACTCACAATGGTTAGACGCTTTTTTTACTCAGTCAGCTTGATCCCATTTATCCACGCCCCACTCCCCGCCCCACCCCCGCCCCCCAGGGCATTTCTGTGTCTAGCACAAAGCCCTCAGCAGTGGAACTGAAAGGTCTTGTCAGAGCGAGGAATGACACCATTGTGTTGAAGGTGTTGAAGGAAAACTGGCCACTGGGGACGGGAGAGATCTGGAGTTCTCCTGTGTCACTTAAGCTTCACATTTTCCCCTGGGGCAGAGGCTGTTGTTAATCCCGTAGAAGACAAGGAAACTGAGGATCAGAGAGGTGGAGGGCTTCGTTCCAGGTCTCAGAACTAACAGAAATGAAGCCGAGATCCCACACCCGGCGATCCGGCTTCCTAACGGTGCTCGCGGCCATCCTGCTCAGAACCACATTATGTGCTTTGGAATCCGGCAAACTGCCCCGAATTCCAGACCTCTCCCTTCACTCCCGCCACTCATTACATTCTGTCTCCTTACCTACAGGATGGGGACAATAATCACGGCACCGACAGGCTCTTGTGAGGATGAAGGAGACCAGCCACATTGAGTAAGCACTACACGGTGTGTTAATTTCATCACTGCTTCTCCCGGATTCATCCATGAAAACCCCAGATCCTGTCCGAGAGTGAGAGGATTCATGTGGAAATCACATGAATTAGGAGTGTGAAGTCAAAGGCAGCTCTGGAGAGAATCCACCCTGCATTGACCTGCCCTGTGTCCATGGCAGACATTGTTGGAGCACTTTTCACATCCTCTGGACAAAACCCACTCCAGATCCTACCGCTGCACTAGACAGTTCCCATATACCAAGAAGGCCCTGACCTCGGACACCTGTATCCTTCCTCCTGAGGCTACATGCTTCCCGGAAACACGCTCTGCCAGTGTGTGGGACAGCCCAGTAGCACCAGAGATGCTGATGATCTAAGACAACCAGGAGTAGCTTTCAACCAAGAAGGGGCAGGAACTAGTGGTTAATGCCCCAGCTTCTTTGCCTCCTGGTGAGGGATTCTGAGGAGCGTCACACATGCCTCTCAAATCATCCCCAGCCAGGCTGAGTCCTGGTTGCCCACAGCAACACCCATTAATTACCTATCACTGATGACTTTTCTCCCTTCCCTGTCTCCCATTCCTTCTCTCTTGCTCACTGTGCTTCAGGGTCACTACCCAAAATATTGCCTGCACCCAAATCCTTCTCTCAAGGATTTCTCAGAAACAACCAAAATGTTGTTCTCTATCCTGCGGCGCAGGCATCCCTTATTCCCGACTCCACACCTGTCTCTGAAATAAGCAGGAGTGAGAAGCCACACGACCCACATATCAGTTCATCCAACCTTTCAGTGGAGAAACACCCACAGGTGGTCCTCAGCCCTCCCAGGCAGATGGCACAGATGCTGAGAGTCGGCCCTACAAACTGCATGTCTGGCCCCCACCCCAGAGGCTCTCGAAGACTCTACATCTTGGAGCTAGTGCTCTGTGAGGTCAGATGCACACTCTGGCTCCTTCCCCCGCAACAAAAGGGAAAGATTGGTCGTCCACACAGAGCTCGGTGGGATCCCCTGCCGAGTCAGGCTTCCTTCCCTGCAAATTATTTTTTGCTAATCAATATGTTTAATAAATAATATTCCAGTTGATTTCATTACTGGCGATACACAAATCAATAGAAGGTTATTGCATGATAACTTCCCATTGATATTGTAATCCTCCTGATTTAATAAATGTTGCTTTTCTGAGCATTGCTGTTTGCATTAGGAATTGAAGGAAGGAGGATGGAAAAAAATACTAACTCCATTACGAAACTGGGGCTGGAGTTTAATAAAAACAGCTCAAGGAGAGTGAGTGGGGCTTCTTGAGGTCCATCTACAGTAGCCCGAGCGGCAGCCCGGCACTGCCTGGATCGGGGTGAGCCTCTTTTGTTGGATTCCAGAGCAAGATGTAAGAAGAGTCTTGGCTGGAAGGTTTTTCAAACACGCCTGAGCAGGGGCCTGACCTTTTGTTTCCTTTGCAAATCCTGACCAGACACTCCCCCAAACAGGAAGGAGACGGATGGTGGAAAATCATGAGCCTGGGGTTTACAATCTGTTCTCAAATCCCAGACGTTCAAAGCCACAAAGGTCTTTGGCAGTTGTCTAGTGCAGAGTCCCTGTTACCTGGCCATGAAGAAGGGCGTCAGACTCATCAGGGAAGCTGGTGACAACACCCTGGAGTCCCAGGGGCTCCTGCAGGCCATGACCCAGGAGCGCTGCCGTGGAGCTTGGCAAAATGCAATTTGCATTTTTTTATCGAAGCAGGACATGTTATGAAAGAACAAACTTTAAAAAGACAATATAGGGATGCCTGGGTGGCTCAGTGGGTTAAGCCGCTGCCTTCGGCTCAGGTCATGATCTCAGGGTCCTGGGATTGAGTCCCGCATCGGGCTCTCTGCTTAGCAGGGAGCCTGCTTCCCCCTCTCTCTCTCTCTGCCTGCCTCTCCATCTACTTGTGATTTCTCTCTGTCAAATAAATAAATAAAATCTTTAAAAAAAAAAAAAAAGACAATATAATCACGGCTCTCAGATCAAGTGAAGATCCGTGGGAGATTTTATTTCCCTCATTCCTTAGTGAGGGAACCAGTAAGAGGTAACGACAGATTCAAAGGAGATCTCAGAGGACCCCACTCTTCTAGTTGATCCTGTCCCAGCTGGAGTGAATTCACGGAATTCAGTGGGGAGAGACAGAACTTTCCTGTCCGCAGCCAGGCACCATTTGCATTCCTATCCGTTACCTACGACCCACGGAGGCGTGAAAGGGCTCACAGACAATGAGAGGCAGCGAGCATCCCAGAGTCGGATCACCCAGACCGGGCGTCTGAGTACAATTCTGATCCTATGTGGAGCTGGGTCAGATTTCACAGGGGAAGTAAGGGCGCCGCGCCCCACAGGCCACCCTCACGCCAGACACCAGCCACAAGCTCGGGAGGACCGATTACAGCTGCCCTAGTGGCTCAGCCTCCTCTCACAAGGTGTTAAGGATTAGGTGGCTTCGACAATAAATATTTATTTCTCACAGTGACCGTGGCGTGTAGTCTGGGAAGTCCAGGATCAACGTGATGATGGAGTCCGTGTCTGGTGGGAGCCCTCTTTCTGGCTTAAATGCCAAAGTCTCTCTGTGTCTTCACATGCGAGAGAGAGACAGGGAAGTAAGTTCTCTCATCTCTTGTCTTATAAAGGGCACTAATGTGATCCATTAGACCCATGGCGGGCTTCACCCTCATGATCTAATCACCTCCAAAGGTCCCCACCTCCAAATACCATCACACTGGGGAATGTGGTTCTCATATAGGAATTTTAGAGCACATATAACATTTAGTCCATAGCAACAGCTTTATTATAAAGGAAACAAATCAAAATGACCCAAAAGAAGAAAACCATAGGATGATTTCAGGGAGAGCTCCAAACTTTGGGGTCCTCGGGATGCATCACCTCCTGACTCTTTTTCAGGAACCGGGGACAAACCCCACCCAAATTCTTTATGATACATACAACGGGTGTGTTAAAGACCTCAATTTCCATTCGAGGCATCCAGTAATCTTTTGGTTCATGTCAAAGTATTTCCCAAGTTCTTCCTACAATACACACACAAAACTATGCAAATCATGGGAGAATACTAACATGAATTTTCACAAAATGAGCAAATGCATACACCCAACATTCAGGGCAAGAAGTGGAATGTGTTCGGCACCCAGAGAACCCCTTCTTGTCACAATACCCCAGGACCCCGGGATCATGATCTGAGCCGAAGGCAGCCGCTTAACCGACTGAGCCCCGCAAGGGTCCCCACCTGATTTCTAACACCATAGATTCATCGAGCCTGTTTCTTACCTCCATATAAATGCAACCATTCAGGAAGAATTCTTGCGTCTAAGTATCTTTTGCTTGGTGTCGTGTTTGTAGTTATGGTTGTAAATAGTTCATCACTTTGCTATATAGTATTCTGTAGTGCGGAAAATGCACACTGTCTAGGAAAATCAACCAGGTTGGATAATCTGACTTGGTTCAGTGCCACACCTCTCCTCAATTTATAGATGATGAAACCAGAGTCCCATAGAGGCAAAGTGGTTACCCAGGAGAGAAGCCTTGTTCCAAAGACCATCAAAGCCCTCATGGGCAGGTGCCAAGCCAGGGGCACATTGGGATGGAAGCAAGGGACAGATGAAAGATGAAAGAAAGGGGGAAAAAAGAACAGGATGGAAGGCGGGAAGGAGAAAGGGGACCTTGGAAAGGAGTGGGGGGAAGGCAAGAGTGAGAGGGAGGCATGGACAGGCAAAGTGACAAGGAAGGGCTGGATGGAAGGGAGTCGAAGCAGGAGGGAGGCACCTTCTCACTCCAAGGACAGTGTCTTTACCACTCAGCCTTGTGAGAGTTGGAGCTGTTGGCCCTCTGGAGTTTTCTTCATCTCCCTGTCTCCCCCAGGCTTCCTGTATCCAGCCAGTGGAAACTGGGGGCTGTTCCCCTCCTGTAGTCCCCGGGAGAGCCAGGATTGTGCAGACTTTCATTGGTGCCATCCAGGGTCCAAATTGCCTTTCAGGAGCTCCCACTGAAATGTGCTGCCTGTACCCGGGTAGAAAGCCCAGGACAAAGCTCCAGTGTTCACCTTCCTCCTCCTACAGGAAGGGAGGAATCTGACCCTCCAGCAGACCTGAAAACAGAGTCAGGAGAAGCAAGGTGTCTACCAAGCAGCTACTCCATATTGTCTTGCCTAACCTTCCCCCCAGCCAGGTGAATTAGGAATTCCGAGCCCACTTTTCAGATAAGGAGATGGTGCCTAAGACAGTTTGAGACAGTTGTTCAAGCAGAATAAGAATAAAACAGATTTTACTCAAGAGTTGTATGGATCCTGGAAGCCTGTGTGTGGGAGGAGTGTGTATTTTTGGTATAACATGGCCTGCTTGGGGCTGACTGGCTGAGCTGGAATTCTGACTTCAATACCAACTAGCCAAATGAACTTGGAAGAATCTATTGATCTCTCTGGATCGCAGATTCTTCATCTGTAATATGAGGAGAATAATAGTACTTGGAGCACCTGGGTGGCTCAGTCAGTTATGCATCCAGATCTTGGTTTGCTCTCAGGTGATGAGCTCAAGATTGTGGGATCAAGCCCTGCATCAGGCTCTGCACCCAGCAAAGAGTCTGCTTGAGATTTCCTCTCCCTCTTGTTCTGCCCCTCTCCCTGCTTGCACTCTAAATAAATAAATAAACAAAATCTTAAAAATATATATATAGTACTTACTTCGTGGGGCCACAGCAAGAATAATCTAATAATATACAGGAAAGATGCTTAAGACTGCTTGTGGCACATGACCAGTCCTTTTACTATGAGCCGTCATCTCTGTATCTCTCCTCGTATCATCAGCATCAGCAGCAACACCATCTCCATCATCATCTTCATGATTGACGGCATGAAGATCGTTGGCATTGTTGGCATTCTTATAACGGTCCAAATAACTCTGGGCATTCTCTCAGCACCTGTCAATCAGTGTACAAAGACATTCCTTGGGGATCCCCAAAGCCCATGTCTATGATAGCAAAACCCCAAGCAAAGCTGGGGTGCTGGGTAGAGGTGGTGCCTTTGTGCAGACCCCAAGTCCAACCTAGTTCGCGCCTCCTCCTTTTTCATCTAACTACGTAAATTGACCAGGGCAACCACCCGGCAACCACCCGGGCAACCACCCGGGCTTGCTTCTTGACCCTTTAGTCCAGCTTCCACCCAACTCAGTTCCATAACTCAGTTTTGCAAGTCTTAACTGTGAAGAAAGGAATCCGGGGCGGGGGGGGGGGGGTCCAACTCATCCTTGTTCACCAGGACAAATCACAGAGAGCTAGCTGACCAAGGCGTGCATGAACTGCCTCAAGTTCACGAGTCTAGTTTGGGTCCAACTGAACCATGACTAAAATCTGAGAGACTAGAAAAGAGATGCAGAGAAGAGAAGGCGAGAGCAACTGTGAACTGAGATGCAAGTGACTTCTCAGGTCCTCCCAGTCCTGTAAAGCCACATGCACTCTGGATTCTCCTCTCAGTTGTGCATCCCCTTATGTAGCTGGTGCTACCGGTCCCACACCCGGGTCCCCTGGATCAGGCTGGTGCATCCATCCTCCAGTCATTCTGCACAAGGCCTCAGAGTGACGCCAATTCCATGGTACAATTGACACAGCAGGGCACCTCCCTAGGATCAGTCTGGAACTAGTCTCCACCTGGAAATCACACCCTTGTGGGTTTTTTTTTTCCTTCCCCTGCCCCTTCCTGCTTTCCTTTTCCTTTCTCCCTTTCTTTCCCTGAGAGCACTCCTTTATTACATTATTTCCTCAAGAATCCCTGTCTCAGGCTCTGCTTCCAGGAACCTGAACTTAGACACTTGATCATGTCTGCTCCCACTTGAGCGGCTCTGAGGAGATTCCTATCCTGTGCAACTCAGAGCTCTGGGGCACTTCTTTAACTAGTTAACATTATGTAAGCTTTCCTTCCATGTCATTATTTTATAACACTGTCTCCTAGAGGGGTAGATGTCTGGGTGGCTCAGTTGGTCAAGTTTCTGCCATCCACTCAGGTCATGATCCCAGGGTCCTGGGATTGAGCCCTGTGTCAGGCTCCTGCTTGGCGGAGAGCCTGCTTCTCCCTCTCTCTCTGACCTTCTCACTCTCTCTCTCACTCCCTTCCTCTCTCTCTTTCAAATAAATAATTTCTCCTATATCCATTATATGGTTAGACCAATGTTTACTTAACTCTTCGCCTGTCATCGAACGTATGGGTGTTTATAATGTTCTGTTATATCCAGTACTGTGACAAAGACCTTTAAATCTCAAAAAATAAAACACATACATAAATAAAGTCTCTTTCATTTAGCATGCTTGGTCAAGGTAAAATTGAAATCTCCTCTTGGGGCTCTTTGCCACCTCTGTATCCCCCTGTTTTAAAGAAATAATGTATTAATAGAAAAGTGGAGATACAGTAAAGGCAACAGTTCAGCAGACAGACAATTGCCGTCACTATCGAAGAGAGTGTGTTACTCCATTTCCAAGAGGAGGAAGCATGCCACACCATGTGGGGGAGGGGGCAGGGGACACAGGGGACACAGGGGACACACAAAGCCCCAGGGCTGGTCCGGAGACAGAGGAACTATGGACAGGAACCTTTATTACGGTTTCTATAGGAAGGTTTGGATGAGGCAGGGCAAGCAGTTTTAGGATTGGCTAATTTAAATCATTTCACTGGTTTCTAGGACCCAGGGGCTGCCCCTAGTTGTCTGGTACCTAGTCCTGGCACCATTAAGGCAAGTGGATAGCAGCCTGAAGTGTGAAAGCCCAATAAGGAAGAATGGAGAGTATGGGCTCTGGACTGATTAATTTGTATTATAAAAGTGCATCCCCAGGGCACATGGGTGGCTCAGTTGGTTAAGCGTCTGCTTTCAGCTCAGGTCATGATCCCGGGGTCCGGGAACAGAGCCCAGCATTGGGCTCCCGGCTCAGCGGGGGAGTCTGCTTCTCCCTCTGCCTGCCCCCCACCTGTTTGTATGCTCTCTTGCTCTCTCTCGCTCTCTGTCTGAAATAAATAAATAAAATCTTCAAAAAAAAAAAAATGCATCCCTGTGAGAGCGACTCTGAGAAAGAGTGGGTGGGTGGGTGACAAGGGAGGCAGGAGGCCAAGGCAAGGTGACTCAGGTGTGTGATTGGGCTGCGCAGAACCAGGCATGTCTGGCATATGCATGCAGTGTAAATGTGGAAGGGCCAAGTTTACAGTGACTGGGAGCATTTTTAAAACATCCCGTGGCCCCTGCTCCTTCTGAAAGGACAGATGCAGACTCGTATCATTGCAATGGGATGTGGGTCTCTGTCTCATCCCTGGGCATCATGCTGATATCCACCTGGGTGTGGCCTGTCCCACCCGGTTCTCTTGGGGCTTCCCATTGGTACCTGCTACTGAGGTCTACAACCACAGCTTCTGATCCTGAAGTCCTGCACGCTGCAGGCTCTTTACCCTGATTCAGACCTTCATATCCAGATGTGCCCTAGACACATGAGTGTCTCCACCGGGGCATGCAGAGTCTCTCGGGGGTCACAGAGCTAGAGACGGCTATCCTGGCTATATCCCCCTGAATTCTTCCCTCTGTGGTTTCTGATCTAGCCACTCTGTCATGCCTCCAATACCTTACTGGACTGGAGACTTCTCTAAGGGGTTTGGACAGTCCCCCCATAACACTAAAATCCTTAAAAAACAAATAAATCCTGGAATTCCCCTAGAAATTTCTGGTTGTTTCTAATACATCCTGGCGTTTTATGCCACTCTTTGGACATCTTTATTCCAAACTGAATCTTTTTTATTTTCTTGGGACACTTCATAGCTTAGCCTTCATGGCAGAAGTTCCAAGGGAAGAAACTGATGAAGAAATAAGATAAAAGTATTACTTCCCAAAAATATGTTGGAAAACATTTTTAGAATATTAAACCTCATTTTGTAATACTGGCATTATTAGGATGATTCTATTAACTGTCACCGTGTATTGATTACCCACGAAATGTGCACTGTTGACATACATTATCTCAAGTCCTCTGCCAGATTGAAGATTATCATCCGCATTTTGCAAATAAGGAAGATGAGGCTCTAGGAGGTTAACCTGCTTGAAGTCACGGATCCATTGGAAAGAAGGCAGTGCTGGAATCAAATCCAGCCCCCACACTAGAACACTCCAGCCCCTGGTTCACTGTGCTTTGTGGGACAAGTGGCTTATTATTACTCGGAGTTTTGATGTTTGACAGGAAAATGTAGGCTTGGCTCAGACACCCAACATGGGGACTGGGCCCCCGAAGAAGGCTGCCCTGGCCACCTGATTTCCCATCTCTGCTACCCTGGCCACCAGGTGACAAGTCTCTCCTCCCCAGTATGTGATCTCCCCAGCCAAAAGGGTCTTTTTGCCTTTTATCCTGGCTCAGAGTCAAGGTGTCCTTTGGTGTGAATTCCAGACTTGGGATTAATTACACAAAACACTTCAGAGACACCCACAAGGCAGACCCCTTTGGAAGGAAATGGGAGGTCTCCAGGGAAACATCCCCATGGGTCATCGATAGGGTAACTACTGGTCATCCAGGCTGGGACTTTTTTTGAAAGTCAAAGGGGAATTATTAAAAATTGCACTGAGACAACCTGTATAAACTAGGACTGAGCACCGGGTCACCCCAGCCCTAGGTAGGGCCAGTGGGAAACAAGCAGCGAGATCCCCCTGCAGCATTTTAAATCCCAGCAGAACATCCTGCCGGGGGGCTCCCCCCTCCCAACTATTAGCATTATTAGTGCCCGTTAAATATGTCATAGTCAAAGATTTGCTTCATTCTTCAGCGTGATTGCCATTGATTTTTGAAACCCACATCTTCTTCCCCAGGGACACACATCTTCAGCGAAATGATAGAAGGAAATGGAAAAGAAGGATTAGATTTATAGGCATTCATTTTACAGGCATTGCTTTGGGGGTAGAGTTGGTCTTAAAGCCGCGCTCCTCCGAGGACCGTCCAGGAACCACCTGCAGCAGAATCACCAGGACAGTTGTAAACATGCTGATTCCTGTGTCCCGCGGAGGACTTACGGCCAAATGGATCTCTGGGGACGGGGCTAGGAAACGTGTGCGGTTTTTTGTAAAGATTTATTTTATTTATTATTTTAGAGAGAGCGGGAGTAGGGGGAGGGGCAGAGGACGAGAGAATCTGAAGCAGACTCCGCTCTGAGCACAGAGCCTGACGCAGGTAGGACTCGTTCTCAGGACCCTGAGAGCACGACCTGAGCCAAAATCAAAAGTCAGATGCTTAACCCACTGAACCACCCAGGCACTGCAGGAAATGCGTGTTTTTAACAAGTTCGCTGGAGGTTGTTATGTGTACTGAAGCACAGGGAAGGCCACCACCCCGGGAAATCCAGGTAGCCCGTGAGCACGCAGTGATTTTGGTCCTCGAGCCTCAGGCTGTGGGACCTCAGGTCTGAGATGCACCAGCAAGGGCTCCCATCCCTTCAGAGAAACATTCAGGGCAACCCCCAGGCAGGATGTCAGATGGAGCCCCAGATTCCCTGCGGATACGCCAGCCCTGGTTTACAGCGTGCAGAGGTGGCTGGGTCTCCGTGCGGAGTGGGCAGGTTCTTGGCGGTGGCATCTGCCAGGAGGAGCGGGTAATAGGCCTGATTTATGACACTCAGCATGGGACCTGGCTGCTGAGCTCAATCACTCTGGCTCCCCATGGTGGGGTTCATGCGCTGTAACGGGCCTGGAAATTGGAGAGGAATTTACCTCCTGCTGCCGAACATTACATAACAATCACGGCAAACAAGCAGAGGCAGGAGGGGGCCTCCTCCTCAGCTGGCACTGGCAGCCTGGCACAGCAAAAGAAAAGAAGTAAGCCCCGGAGCTGTCTGCTGGGGTCGCGTGCCCTCAGCAGCACTCCTCTGGGAGGGGGTACCCGGGTGGCCCAGCCCAGAGCTGGCACTGGGGCCCCCCAAGGAACAAGCCGTGGGCCAGCATCTTCTGGAAGGGATGGGTGAAGAGGCAGGCTCCAAGTGGGAGACAACTGCTATCGGAACCCATGGCACAGACCTTCAGAACATTTACGGACAGCACATCCGTCAGTAACCTCCCTGATTAGCCATCGGGAATAACTCAGATCTGACCTGAAATTGACACCGGCAACATGAGAGCGAGTGGAACAGAATGAAGACAGGCGGGGAGATGGCACCTGATCAGCACAGGCCTCACAGGTCCTAGTGAGGAGTTGGGATTTGCTTTCAAGGCCCCTGAAAATTCCCTCAAGGGCCTCTCTTTCCCCAACTGCCCTTCTAGGTGTCACCATTTGGATGGAGGGGACGAGTCCAGGACTCACCAGAGAGTAATCCCCCATCCCGACAGAGTGGCTGGGCCTCGGAGACACTCCCACCCTGAATGAGCCACCGAGAGACGTTCCTGGGTTCCACTCTTCCTCACTGCCTCGATCACCAACAAAATGTGCTGGACCAGAAACTCGCCAATTATTTTATTGAAAAATAAAAGAACTTTATGTTCCAGTGAAATCTTACATAGAGGCCCAATGTATTTACCACTATTGGAATTAGCAAATCTTCCTCGGTTGCCTGCCAGCCTGATGAGACGGGCAGTCCCTGTGGACAGGGAGCCCGTTTCTCTCCCTCCCAGGGGCACCGCCGGGACCTAGAAGAGGATCTGGCACACAGTGGGCATGGAAAATATCTGGAAAAGGAAGTATCTAGATTGGATCAGATGCCGTTTCAACGAGGCATCAAATATTAAGTGAAAACCACTGTGTGCCAAGCCTTGCAGTCAGCGTTCAGGATATAACAGTGAACAAACTCATCAGACACTTGCCTCTATTTTATTCACAGTCTAGTAGAAGGAAGAGAATGGTGATATATGGAAATTTACAAGTGGGTGTGTGCTAGCAAATAGAGATACGTAGGGCTATGGATCTATATATAGCAGGAGGGACTCATCTGGTTCGAGGATGATCAGGGGAGTCTTCCTGGAGGAGGTGTTATTTCAGCTAGGACTCAAAGGGAAAGTAATACTTAACTAGGTAAGTGGGAACGGGGAGAATGGAACTGCATTCCGGTCAGAAGGAGCAGCAGGTGCAGAGCCCCCCAGCAGAAGGAGTATGCCCTCCTGACCCTATCTTTCAAACCTACCATCTGCACACTGGTCTGTTGCACATACTGAGCTTTCAAGATAACATTCTTTAGAAGAAAGTGTTTAGCGGCTAAAACAAATGCTGGAAGTCCACATAACAAAATAACCTCAAAGGGCCCTACCAGCTCTTACAATTCTCTAGGTGCCGACTTAGAGTGAAACGTGGCTTGCCTGCAGAGGTCAGGGCCAGAAGTCAGAGGTCAGAGGTGACGGAACACACCCACAGCCCTGGCTGGTGAGCTGCGGATAATGAAAACACAATGTTCATTTGTTTGGGTTTGGTTTTTTTTTCCCTGCATTCTAGACACACATATCACAATTCTGGTCATTTCTAAATGAGTTCAACATTTTAAAGTGGATTCCCAGAAGCTGGCATCTATTTGCCCTTATAAAATGCAATCAGTTAATTTCATCTCAGCCATTCATCAAATATTTGGTGATAATATGCTTTAAGACATGTCCTTGGTGAGACGCAATACAGAGATAAACAGGACATGGGCTCAACCCTCACAGAAATCTAGACTGTACACACTTAACACAGCTCTACCATCACAACGTTTCCCTGGGACATCTGCTGTCTGCCAGGCATTGTACTAGACACTTCTCACGCCTCCTTTCCTGCAATGCTCACAACAGGTCAACGAGATAAACATGACCTCATTTCAGATCTGAAACAGGAGTTTCAGAGATATTAAGTAACTTGTTTAAGATTATATAGCTAGTAAGTAGGGGAATCGGGGCCCCAATTCAAATTCATCTAACTCCAGTCTGATATCAACTAAAGAAATAAATTGAAGAAATAAAATCACAAATAATTAAAAGAAGCTATAGGTAAATGTTTACCTGGTCTTGTCATGAGAATTTTCAAAATGTAACAGTAGGGAAAAAAAAAATTAAGGAAAAGATTAATAGTGGGGCGCCTGGGTGGCTCAGTGGGTTAAAGCCTTTGCCTTCCGCTCAGGTCATGATCCCAGGGTCTTGGGATCAAGTCCCGCATCGGACTCTCTGCTCGGTAGGGAGACTGCTTCCTTCTCTCTCTCTCTGCCTGCCTGTGATCTCTGTCTGTCAAATAAAAAATAAAGTCTTTAAAAAAAAAAGAAAAGAAAAGATTAATAGCAATTACCATTAAAAAACTTCAGAATTTTACTTGTCAAAAAAACCACAGAAATACTTGAAACCTAAATGATAAATGGAGGGGGGGAAGCAAAAAAAACAAAAAAACAAACAAGAAATCCCCAATATGTGTGACAAAGCTCTAATCCCTTCAATAAGAAAACTTGTCATAAATCAGTAAGTAGAAAAGGAGCTCTCCAGTAGAAATATAGGCAAAAGATTTACAAATCTCAAAAGGGAAGAAATAGAGTAACCAAAGACCAACAGGCATACCCCAAATTATCATAAAAGTATTAGTAATGCAAAAAGTGAAAAATTGAAGAAACAGTGGTATACTCTGCTTTTTTACTACAAAATTGGCAAAGATTTAAAACAATCAAAATAATCTCAGTCTTGATAAATGTGCTATGAAATGAACACGCGTGGACACTATATCAGTGTCTAGTGAGCGTCTGACAATATGAATTAAGAGCCTTTAAAAAGATTATAACCTTTAACTCAGTAATTTTACTTTAGAAATTTATCAGAGATATAGACACAGATGCATGCAGCAAGATGTTCAAGACAGTATTATTTATAGGACAGACAGACCATAAATCAAGTCAGAGTCCAGCAATACGTGGACAGCGAAATCAATTTTGGTGTATCCAGATGATAAAGTAATAGGCAACCTTTAAGAATCATATTTTGGGGGGCGCCTGGGTGGCTCAGTGGGTTAAAGCCTCTCCCTTCAGCTCAGGTCATGGTCCCTGGGATCGAGCCCCACATCGGACGCTGGGCTAAGTGGGGAGCCTGCTTCCTCCTCTCTCTCTCTCTCTGCCTTCCTCTCTGCCTACTTGCAATCTCTGTCTGTCAAATAAATAAATAAAATCTTTAAAAAGAAAAAGAATCATATTTTTGAAGACACTTGGGCCGCATGATTCCTTTTCTTTATCTACCTAGAAGGATACACATGAAAATGTCTGAGCAAAGGCAAATCGTGGCGGAGGGACCTAAGATGGTTTATATGTTCTCTAGGAGACCTGTCTCTGATGTTTCTGCAAACAGCCTGCCTTACTTTGCAGTAACAAGCGTGCATGCACCTTTTTTACTTTTTTTTTTTAAAAGATTTTATTTATTTATTTGACAGAGATCACAAGTAGGCAGAGAGGCAGGCAGAAAGAGAGGAGGAAGCAGGCTCCCTGCTGAGCAGAGAGCCCAATGCGGGGCTCGATCCCAGGACCCTGGGATCATGACCCGAGTGGAAGGCAGAGGCCTTAAACCAGTGAGGCATCCAGGCGCCCCCTCTTTTACTTTTTAAATGAGCGTGCACAAAGCTCAGCTCCCCATTTCCTCTCCCCGAACCTGCTTCTCTGCTGTAACTTCCTTCTGCAGGTGACCAGAAAAACCCAGAGTCGGCGCCTCTGACGGCTCCCTTCTTGGGTAACATGTCTCCTGCTGGCTATTTCTACCATTCCTCCACTTCATTTCAGGTTCCCATGGCCTTATGCCTACACCACTCGTCCCTCACCGGAGGCCCTAGTTTCCAGCCTCCAACCTCATCCCTGAACCCTTCTCAGATCCATTTTACATCCCGCTACCAGATGAAGCCTCCCGAAGCAAAGAGAATAAACACTTATTATTGCCTTGCTCCAAAAGCTTCTCCCAAACTCTCCAGTTCCTAAGACTAAAACCCCAAACCGAAGGAGAAGCTTTGATTAATAATTCTCGCGGTTCTGATTTTGTATGCAAAGTTGTGTGGCTACATGGGAACCAGTCTAGTTTTTTTTTTTTTTTTTTTGAATGATGTTAAGTTGCTTTGTTCCTGGACTTGATCTTCCCTTCCACTCAGGTACGACCCCGTAATCCAGCCATGCTCCTCCTTCTCCATGCTTCTCCCACGCCCATACCTGGCTCACAGTAGGGGGAGTCCAGGACGGTGGGGGGTGCGGGTACTCTCAAGTCTGGAGACGAGCCTCCACCCCAAGACGCTGGCCTCCCAGAATCTCTCTTCCTCTATAACTTTGTGATACTCTCTTACTTAGAGGATGGCGAAGGGGTTGTGACCTGAAGAAAAAAAAAAAAAAAATCAATGACTCTCCGCTAATAAAGGTTCTTATGCGGTAAATGTGCTCTTGGGAAGCCAGACCCTGCCCTTCTCCACGGCGCTGGCCTGATGCCCCGGAGTGATTTACTCTGCAGTAACATGATGGAGCCTCCACCATGGAAGGGAATTAAATAAAAATGCAATAAAAGAGGACAAAATCAATCTGCTTACAGTTTTGTTTAATAAAAATTCATGAAGGATGGGCAGGCAGGCCCAGAAGCGATGTACCAGTTCTGCCAGAGGCTGGCTGGGGGAGCTCACTCAGGCTGCAGGCACGGGGTGGGGGGCTCAGAGGAACGCAGGTGGAGGGAGCCCCCCCACCCTGCCAACACCACCACAGGCTGGGACCTGCTGGCAGGCAGTAAGGCTGGACTCTCCTCCCTGAAAGAGGGGGAGCCAGCTAAGGCCATGTTGATGGAAGAATTCTCCAAAGCTAAAGAAAGCTAAGGGACCTTTTCACATGGGATTCATCTCCCTACAAACCAAGAAGCTCCCCGTGTTCTGGAATGACAATGACTATCAAGACTGACCAAATATTTCCTTTCTTTCTTGTGTGCTAAGAACTCGTCACCATGAGATTTACCCGCTTCCCAGAAATGGAAGTGTGCAATCCAGTGTGCCCCTCCCCTCAGCCTCCTGACAACCACCGTCCTACTCTCTTTATATGAATTTGACTATTTCTTTTTTTTTTTAATTTAGATTTTTTTTTAATTTTTTAATTTTTTATTTTTTATAAACATATATTTTTATCCCCAGGGGTACAGGTCTGTGAATTGCCCAATTTACACACTTCACAACACTCACCAAAGCACATACCCTTCCCAATGTCCATAACCCCACCCCCCTTCTCCCAACTCCCCTCCCCCCAACAACCCTCGGTTTGTTTTGTGAGATTAAGAGTCACTTATGGTTTGTCTCCCTCCCAATCCCATCTTGTTTCATTTAATTCTGATACCTCCTGTAAATACACTCATGCAGATTTTGTCCTGTTGCGACTGGCTTCATTGATTTAGCAAAATGTCCTCGAAGCTTACCCATGTTATCACACCTGGTAGGATTCCTTTCTTTTCTGGAGTTGAGTTACCTTCCATTCCATGTACAGACCACATTTTCTTTATCCATTTATCTGTGGACGGACACTTTGGTTGTTCCCATGTTCTTGGCTATTGTGAATAAAGCTACAATAAACACGGACTGCAGATACCTCTTCAAGATCCTGATTTAAATCTTTTGGATATGGTAATTCCATTTTTAATTTTTTGCAGACCCACAATTCTGTGTTCTGTAGTGACTACACCCCTTTGCATTCCCATTAATAGTGTACAAGGGTACCAATTTCTCCACATCCTCACCAACACTTAACTTTGGTTTTTTGGTAAGAGCCATCCGATAGGTATGAAATGATATCTCGCTGTGATTTGAATTTGCATTTCCCTGATGATTAGTGATCCTGAACGTCTTTTCTTATGTCTGCTAACTATTTGTATGTCTTCTTTGGAGAAATGTCTATTCAGGTCCTTTGCCTACTTTTTAATCAGTTCATTAGAGGGTGTCGTTTGTTTGTGGGGGGCATTTCTGCTATGCAGTTGTAAGAGTTCCTTATATATGGGGCACTGGGGTGGCTCCGTGAGTTAAGCCTCTGCCTTCAGCTCAGGTTATGATCTCAGGGTCCTGGGATCGAGCCCCACATTGGGCTCTCTGCTCAGCGGGGTGTCTCTTCTCCCTCTCTCTCTGCCTACTTGTGGTCTCTGTCTGTCAAATAAATTAAAATCTTTTAAAAAAAGAATTCCTTATATATTTTGGATATTAATCACTTATGAGATACATACCTTGAAAATATTTTCTCCCATTTAAAATTTTGTGATATTGGCAAAAAACAAAAACAAACAAAAAAAAACAATAACAACAACAAAACAGACACCTAGACCAATGGAACAGAATAGAGAGCCCAGAAATAAATCCACACATATATGAACAACCGATTTCCCCAAAGGGTGCCAAGAATACACAATAAGGAATAGGCAGTCTCTTGAACAAATGGTGTTGGGAAAATTGAATATCTACATACAAAAGAATGAAATTAGACCTTTATCTCACACCGCATGTAAAAGCCAACTCAAAACAGATTAAAGATTTAAACCTAAGACCCAGAACTGCAATCCTGCCAGGAGGAAACAAAGAGGAAAATCTTCACAACGTTGATCATGGCAATGATTTTTCAGATATGACACCCAAAGCACAACTAAACAAATGGAACCACATAAAACTAACTGAAGCACTTCTACATTGCAAAGGAGACAATGAACAGGGAGAAAAGGCAACCTGCAGGAATACTGACTAAGTATTGCTTTCTAGAAACTCTTTCTGTCCATAAAACGTTCCTTCAAAACAGGGGGTTCTATGCAGAAGATCCCATATCTTTAGGTGCAAATACCAGATCAGAGATCCAGCGCTCTGTAAGAAAGCTAGTACCCTATGGCCTACAGGCCAAATCTGGCCCACCATCTGTTTTAAATAAAGTTTAATTGGAACCCAGCCATGCACATTTGTTTACACACTGTCTTTGCTGCTTTTGCCTGACAGTGACAGAGTTGAGCAGATAACTAAAAGGCCTGCAAAGCCCAAATATTTATGGTCTGGCCCTTTACAGAAAGGGAGGGCAGATCTCTGACCTACCCCTTAAGGATTCCCACTCACCTCCCACATGAAGTCCTTTATTCATTCAACCAAAACTATACAAGCCCTCACATGCTACACACTATCCTTGGACTTCACAGAGAACAGATACTTATCTGAGACAAATAAGATCAGAGCCACTGCCTTTAAAGTACTGTATTGGTTTTATTGTTGAATAACAAATTACCACAAGCTCAGTGATTGAAAACAACGCCCACTTTATATTTCACAGAATAGCGGTCTAGTGGGCTCATCTGCTTCTCTAGTCAATGTCTCCCATGGCAGAAATCAAACTGTTAGCCAGGCTGACCACTTATCTGGAGGCTTGGGGAAAATCTTAATTCTAAGCCCATTCAGGTTGAGAGTACAATCCAGTTCTTTGCAGCCACAATCGATCTGAGGTCCTGGATTCCTTGCTGACTGCTAGCCAGGGATGACACTCTGCTGTTAAAGGCCACCCACATCCCCTAGATGTGGGCCCCTGCATCTTCAAACTAGCCACAGCACACTAAGTCTTTCTCTTGCTTTGACTCCTTCTGGGTTCCCCTACTGCTAACTACTAAGGAAATTTCACCACTCTTAAGGGCCATATAATTGTACTGAATCTACTTGGATTATCCAGGATAATCTCCATATTTTAAGATCAATTTGCCATTTAACATAATCTGGGAGTAGTATTTCACCATACTCTCTCACAAGTTTTGGGTATTATAGTGGGGTATCTTTGAGGGTTATTTTAGAAATTGTGCCTACCACATGAAATAAGCAATATATTTGGTAGAACAAGTTAGCAAGCTGTACCAGACCCCCAAATTTCAGTAGCTTAAGAAGGAAAAGATATATTCATTCACACAGAACTGTCCAGGGTAAAGCTTCCAGGTCAGTGGAATTCTGCTCCACACAGTCACTCAGGTATCCAGGCTAATGGCTGCCTTGTCATCTTCAACACATAGCTTCCTAGACCATCTGACTTAATGCTATCCCAACCAGCCAAAAAGGGAACGAACACAGTAGAGCACACATAGGGCATTTTATGGGCCAGGCATGGAAATGCTTCAAAGCACTTCTGTTCATCTTCTGTCAGAAATAAATTGGTCACATTATCCCATCTAACTTGAAGGGGAAAAAAAGGGAGATTAAGTCTAAAGGGGTAACCATGTACCCAGTACTTCTATGACAAAGGAGAAAAGAGGGTGGGTTCTGATGGTCAGTAGGCTGTCTCCTACCCAAGTAGGAAGAAAGGCACTGATAGCTTTGAATTGACATCTAATTATAGCTGTGGCCACTGAAATCAGTCAAGTTGACATGTTCTAGTTTTAATGCTTTTAAAAATATCCAAGTTGATTCTACTTAAGAAATGAAGAAGAGAGAGAAGGCATATACCCAAATAGCTAGATACAAAAAAAAAAAAAAAAAAAAGGTAATAGATATCAAAGAGAGAGAGAGACAGAGATGGGGAAGATGCTCTGGAAATTATAAAAAGTAATCATAAAATTGTTTTAATTTGTCCGGGAAACCATCTTTATTGTGGGCCACTCTCACTCTCTTGGGTGCTCACTTAATAATTTGACCAAACAGGAAAAAATATACAGTGGAAAAAAGACAGTCTCTTCAATAAATGGTGCTGGGAAAACTGGACAGCTATATGTAGAAAAATGAAACTCAACCATTCTCTTACACCGTGCAGAAAGATAAACTCAAAGTGGATAAAAGACCTCAACGTGAGACAGGAATCCATCAGAATCCTAGAGGAGAACATAGGCAGTAATCTCTTCGATATCAGCCACAGCAACTTCTTTCAAGATATGTCTCCAAAGACAAAGGGAACAAAAGCGAAAATAAACTTTTGGGACTTCATCAAAATCAAAAGCTTCTGCACAGCAAAGGAACAGTCAAGAAAACAAAGAGGCAACCCACAGAATGGGAGAAGATATTTGCAAATGACAGTACAGACAAAAAGTTGATATCCAGGATCTATAAAGAACTCCTCAAACTCAACACACACAAAACAGATAATCATATAAAAAAAATGGGCAGAAGATATGAACAGACACTTCTCCAATGAAGACCTACAAATGGCTATCAGACACATGAAAAAATGTTCATCATCACTAGCCCTCAGGGAGATTCAAATTAAAACCACATTGAGATATCACCTTACACCAGTTAGAATGGCCAAAATTAACAAGGCAGGAAACAACATGTGTTGGAGGGGATGTAGAGAAAAAGGAACCCTCTTCCATTGTTGGTGGGAATGCAAGTTGGTGCAGCCTCTTTGGAGAGCAGTGTGGAGATTCCTCAAGAAATTAAAAATAGAACTTCCCTATGACCCTGCAATTGCACTACTGGGTATTTACCCCAAAGATAGAGATGTCGTGAAAAGAAGGGCCATCTGTACCCCAAGGTTTATAGCAGCAATGGCCACGGTTGCCAAACTGTGGAAAGAACCAAGATGCCCTTCAACGGACGAATGGATAAGGAAGATGTGGTCCATATACACTATGGAGTATTATGCCTCCACCAGAAAGGACAAATACCCAACTTCTGTAGCAACATGGACGGGACTCAAAGAGATTATGCTGAGTGAAATGAGTCAAGCAGAGAGAGTCAATTATCATGTGGTTTCACTTATTTGTGGAGCATAACAAATATCATGGAGGACAAGGGGTGTTAAAGAGGAAAAGGGAGTTGGAGTTGGGGGAAATTAGAAAGGGAGGTGAACCATGAGAGACTATGGACTCTGAAAAACAGTCTGAGGGGTTTGAAGTGGCAGGGGTGTGGGAGGTTGGGGTACCAGGTGGTGGGTATTATGGAGGGCACGGATTGCATGGAACACTGGGTGTGGTGCAAAAACAATTAATACTGTTATGCTGAAAATAAATAAAGAAAGAAAGAATGTCACCCAGAGGGGCACCTGGGTGGCTCAGTTGGTTAAGCATCTGACTCTTGATTTCAGCTCAGGTCATGATTTCATGTCCTGGGATCAATCTGTGCATTGGGCTTTCTGCTCAGTGGGGAGTCTGCTTATCTCCCTCTCCCTCTGCTTGCTCTCTCTGTGTCTCTCTCTCAAATAAGTAAATAATTTAAAAAAAAAAAAAAAGAAAAGAAAAAGAATGTCACCCAGATCTTTCTGGCTCCATAATGCATGCCCTACCCTCATGTGACCCTTCCCAAAAAGAAGATTCAAAAAGAAGTTGGCATTTGCACTAGGGGATTGTTAAGTAGTGACATGATCCTGCCGGACAATGGAAAGATGACCTTGGCAAAGGGTGTCAGGTGCACAGGATAGAAAGCACCCTTGGGGGGAAGACCTCAATGGGGCAAGTGTGTGAGGAAATAAGGAGCCAGACCTCAGGAAGAGCAACTCGGAAAGGAAAGGAAAAGACATGGCAGAGAAATTCTGGAGATGCCAATCATATTTTTGGAAGAGATGGAAATAGAGGCAAGAAAGATACCTTAGTGACTTTCATTTTCAAGTCTAGGCGGAACTAGTTTCAACAGAAAGAGGGAGGCTGGAAGCTACAGCTGGTGTGAGAAGGAAGACACAGGGTTTAGTTTAGGCATGTGCTGGGTTTGACGTCCTGGCAGGGACCACATTTAGAAACGTCCCCAGGAATGGAGCTCTCGGGAAGCAGGGAGTGGAATATGGGAGCCATGTGCAGAGGTGATGGGGGTGGCTGAAGAGCTCAAGAGAAATGGGAGAAAGGTCAAGGAGCCCAGAAAGGCATCCTTGGAAGGTGTCCATGGGAAAGGAGAGGAAGAGCCCAGGGAGGGGCAGGAGAAGAGGCAGAGGCAGAGCAGTGCCTCGTGGCATCAGAGGTCCCAGGACCCAGAGAAGACGGCATTTGCGTTTACCTGGTCTTAGGAGCGAGAAGATAAGTTGTGACTCAAGAGAAGAAAGTTTATCTGAAATTTATGTTAAATGTTAAGGAAGACCACCAAGGAATGTGAAAGCAAACACAAGCTTCACAGAGTTCTCGGGCTGACAGAGCACAAGTTTCTAACAGAACTGCCACTAGCCAGAGCCCATTCACAGCCCGCCTGAGAAACGTCCTCTCCCAGGAGCTCCACTTCCGTCTTCACTATCAGTCTCTTCGAGTCATCTGTCCACTCTTCGTTATACCAAAGACGATGTAGGACTGGGGCGTTATCCACTTCTGAGCCAGAAAAATGACAGTTGGTGCATCCTCAGTATGGAGACAAGAGAAACAAGTCTGATGAGTCTCCAAGGGCACCAGGATGGAGGCAGGTGGTCCAGCCGCCCCCACGGACACTCTCCAGGAGTTGGCCTTGCAGGGAGCAGGCCCTCTGACATGTGTTAGGGACTGCGAGGCCCAGACTGTTGTCTGCGGCAGTGAGATGAATAGCAGCCCCAGAATGACCCGCTGCAGCAGTGGGTCCCCAGGTGTGAGCAGGTGCCCTCGAGGCCGGTCTAGGGGCCTCGGGGAACAGGAAGGGCTTTCACTCCCTCTACTTTGTAGAAAACAGATAGCAGGGGATGTTAGAGCAGGGAAACTCATTTACAGAGCGAGAGAGACCTGGCCTTGCTCTAAGAGGCTCCCGGTTGGGAAGACAGAAGAGGAAGACACTCGGGTAGTCCCCTACATTCAGGAAATCACGTTCTGGAAAAGAGGGAAATATGGATGAAGAATGGCCCCAGTTGAGCCCCCAGGAACAAGTAAAGCCATGTTCTGGATGACCAGCTGAAGCCAAAACCCAGGAGGGCTTCTGGGTTGCAGGGAAAGTACGAGAGCCCTAAGAATAAGAGAGCAAGGCAGACCGAGGGCTCTGCCGGGGAGAGGCGGCTCCTTGCAGGCCAGAACGTAGAACTGGTGAAGCCCAAGGCAGGTCTGTTCAGGGGAACAGGAATGTGGCCTGAGAGGGTCCCCTGGAGGAGGGAGAAGGCTGCTGTCAGGTGCTGATTAGGGTAGCTGGGGGCCCCGAACATTCTCTCACTCCCCGGCCACACTCCGCGGCTTGTTCGATTTCTCCATCAGTGTCTCGCTGACTTGTCTTTGGCAGGAGGACCGGCCTCCGGAGGGACCTGCATGTCGAGAGCCTATCAAAAGCCTGTTTTATTTCCTCTAGCGTTGGCTCAGGGCGGGATGTCTCCTCCAGTCCGTGGTTTGCTGTCTTCATAACTGTGCTTCAACTGCCCTGTCTCCCCCTAGGGTGTTGGTCTCTACAGCCTGTTTCATCGAGGAACCGCTGAGGCCTGAGACCCGGGGAGAGTCTGTGCAGCAGGGAGACTCGCCCCTGGCTGCAGGTCCAGCACCCCGGAGGTCAGCCCCCCGGGGCAAGGAGAGGCATGGTGCTTCCAGGCCCTCCTTCTGCTTTGCCTGAGCCTGGCACACAGAGGGAGTGAATGAAGATGGAAATCCAGGCCCTGCTGCACCTCCCAGCAGCTTCCAGCCAGAGGAAGGGACACCGGTGTCTGACTCATAGTGGGTACCTTGTGATCAAGTAGCAGCCCGGTTCTTCCCCTCGGCCCAGGACTGAGAGGGAAAGCAGTTCATGGGTCAAGGCACACCCCCCCCAGAGGTCCCACCCCCCCCCCGGCTTCCATCTTCTCCCCCAGATCCCACAGCCGGTCCCTCTCAGAAAACAGCTGTGTTCTGGTCTTAAGAACAATGTTTCCCAAACCTTAGTGTGCCTTAGAATGATCTGGAATACTCATTATTCCAGTGCCTGCATCCTGCCTTCTGATTCAGTAGGGCTTGGAATTTGCAAGGATTCGTGTTTTATCCCATGTTCCCAGACACCGCTGGGGCTGCTGGTCTGGGGCCACACTTTGGAGAAACGCTCTCGTGGCTCCTGCTCCTGGCTCAGCAGGAGGATGAAACCACCTCAAGGGCGGCCTGCGGGCCCCACGCGGCCTGGGTGTTCAATCAATACATATCGATTTCAGTGAATGGGAGCAGTGAAGGGTAGATTGTTGATTGACTCTGGGATCCCATGAACAACTGGCTCCTTTATGTCCAGCCCTATTAAGTTAATGGGAAACTCAAGGGCACGGGCAGCGTAAAATGCACGGGGAAGCAAGGCTTGACAGTCGGCACAGTTGAACTCTGGAGAACCTCCTTCCAAACCGTCAGAAAGAATAAAATAATCATGGTAGCCACCATTTATTAAACCTCTGCTCCGAGCCAGGCCCTGAGCCTAGCCCCTCCTGCAACCAGCCAACAGGCCTGCAAAGGGGGGACGGTGTGCGCCCCCACGTTACATAGGAAGGTGAACAGATCTCAGCCCAAGGTCTCACGAGCCACAGGACCCCCTGGAGCTCCCTGCCCACGTGTATCTGGGCACAGATCCTGAGAGCATCGCCACCCTGCCTCTCCAGGGACCCAGAGAAAGCTGGAACTCCCAAGAGCCACACGCCAAAGAAGGGTAGTCCTGGCCCAGAGAGAGAATCAGGTGTACAGAATCAAACAGCCTGATTCCGAAAGCTCTAACCTGCCATCGACCCAGGGCACGAACTTGGGTAATGCCTTCACTCCCGATGACCTCGGTTCTCTGAACTGTGAAATGGGAATAATGACAGCCCCGGGATGCTGTGGGATTCCATGAGAACAGATACCAGTTGCCTGGCACAGTGTCTAGCTCTTCGTCGGGGCTCGGGAATGTGCTTCCCTCCTGAAATGGGCACCTTCCTCTTTAAGCATGCATTTTGGAGTGACAACTCAGGAGACATATTTAGAAATGCCCAGCAACCTCGGGGCAGGGGAGAGGGAGGGAATGCAGAGGTAGGTCCAGAGGCCTACAAGGAGGTTGGTGCTATAGGCCTAAGCTCAGCAGGGTGGGCGAGGAGGACGGGCTAACAGAACTCAAGAACCCATAGTCACAAGTAGAATCCACTCCAGGACCCAATAGGAGCCTCCATGTCACTGGACATGGGAAGGGGTGGCAGTTCTAGAAACCTTCATCCAGGGAGTGCTCATGCCCACTTTGGATACCCACAGGCAGGAGTTGAGCCTATAGAATGCCACACTTAAGTCATTGACTCCAGTGTGCTGGGGGTCTCACCTCCAGAAGCCCTCTGCAGGGGTCTCCCCAGATGGTCTAAGGGAGAAGAAACTAGGAGGCCCCCAGATGGCCTGAAAGATAAGCCAATACAGTGGGCATTGTGGGGGGGGGCGGTACACAGTCCTGCGTCTAGAAGCACAGCTCTGGCACTGGCCAGCAATCACCTTGACTCCTGTGAGCCTCAGTTTTCTTATCTATAAAATGGGAATGATAGAAATGAGGCCTCTCTTCAAGGTTGCTGGGGACATGCATGTTGAGCTCTTAGCCACAGGGGCTTGTCATGGAGAAAGCTCCTATCAATACCAGCGGTTATTATCGTTGGTGTTAAGTTTATACCTGTGAGATCTTAGAGAAAACTACAAAAACGGAGCCTCGGCTTTTTCATTTCTAAACAAGAAATGTTAACAGAATTTATCCCCATAAAATGGTTTCAAAAATGAAATGAGATCGTGTATGTCATGCTCTTAGCATACAGTAAGCACTCAGCAGGAAGACTTCTGACTGGAAGCACAGAGAGCCCCATAGCTAGGGTGACCAGCTGTCCCCATTTGCTGGGGACTGTCCCATCTCAGCACTGAGAGTTTCATGTCTTGAAAATCTCTCTGTCTCAAGCAAACCAGGATAGTTAGTCACCTTCCAGCAGACCGCCCGGCTGGGGCCTTTCCTGCTCTCCCAGGCAGCGGACGGGGCCCCGTGTCAACCTATCTCAGAGCGAGGCCAGGCTCCAGGCTGCCCCTGGAGTCCAGAGGACCCCAGGATTCCAGGGCCAGTGTTCTGGGGACAAAGAATTTCCTCCAGGCTCAGAGAAGGCCACATTCAAACTCCCAAGATGACAGACCCCCAGGCCAGATCACAGACAGAGGGACAGAGTCCAGGAACGATGGAGGTGATCTCTGAGGGTCCTGCTGGAATCAGAGAAGGGAGGAAGTCATGTTCTTCGCCATGAATAATGCAGGAGAGGAGGCCCTGGGGCGGGAGGAGCTGCCACGGCGCCCGGCCCGTTCCCAGCCAGGCTGCTGCTGAGCACGAAGCCTCCCAGCTGAGCCTGGGAAGCAGTTATCACTGGTGGGTGATTAAGTTACTAATCCTTCAGGGAGAAGACATTTAGAGGCCCATATTAAAGCAGCGCGCGGCAAAATTACATTCCGTTTCAATTTAGTTTAGCAATTCCCGTGATTTAGTTAAATGAAAAGCAATTGTTCCAATTAATAGTATTGAATGTTATTCGTCAAAAGTGTCAAAACAGCTCTGTGGCTGCATTAGTAACCCATTCTCTTGTCAGAGATATGGGTAATTCCCCAGGATAGGCTGGGAAAGTGGTAGGGTGTGGGGGTCTTGGGGGAAAGGTCAAAGTCACAGGGGTCGTTGACATGCACATGCACCTATGTGTCTGCTCACAGGCCTGTGACCTCTAGGCCTGGATGGGTGTACACATGGGCACATGTGTTGTGTCTACAGATCCCAACTGTCCCAAGTGTGCACATTCGTATGTACTTACGTGCCTACATGCCAGTGTGCCTGGGTGAGTGGGCACACAAGTGTGCACCTGTGTGTGGTCAACCATGTGCATACCCTATGCAACTATGTGCAAGTCCTCATGTGCCCACAGTTGTGTGCATGTGAGAATTTGTGTGCACGTGTGCACAAGTATTTAGATAGCTATGCATTCAAGTGTGAATGGGTACACACGCTGTAACTCTGGCCGTGTTGGTGTCGGAGGGAAGGCATTGCATTGTGAGTGTGCACAGGTATGCCGGCGTTCGGCTACGTCTGTATATATTGTAAACATCTGCCTGTATCAGGGCGGGAGGTGAGGGGCACTTGCTGCCCTGAGAGTTTAAGAGAAGACCAATCTGTTCCTATCTTTATGCCACAATTAGTGATTTGGCTTCTCTCTGGGACACTGCCATTCAAATGCTGTTTCCCATGAGGCCAGAGGCTTTCTCTGTCATGTTCACAGCTGTATTCTCAGGACCTAGAAGAAGGCCTGGTATACGACATATACTGAGTGAATAGATTCAGAGACGGATGCGGAACAGATCGATGAACGATTGACAGAGGGATGGGTGGACAGGACAGACAGCCACAGGCCCCTGGCTCTTTCAGGCCTCCCACTTGTGTCTGGGCTCCGAGGTCTTCTCTCCTCGGTATGAACACCAAGCCTCAGTCCACTAGCACCTCTCTGGAAAGATTTATACTGGACAGGTAGCTGGCTCAGAGGCCTCACAAACTACCAAGGCTAAGAACAGGGAAGACAGGGACTTCTTCGGAGAAACTGGAAAAAAGCTAAGCATGTCTGGCCAGGCAGGCCCAAGAGGACACAACCAAAAAAGGCCCTTGGGGCTTCTATACCCTCCAGCCAGGGTGCCCCCACTTGTCTCGTGTCTCGTGCCTGAAGCTTCCAGCTGCTGACTCTGACCCAGACCTGTCCTTCTCTGTCTCTGATTTTCTTCCTGCCCCAACCCCTTCCACAGCATGGGGAAGCGACTTCCGTCTCTGTCCAGACGCTGATGCAACCCATCACCATCCCATTACTGCAGACAGGGAAGACAAAGGCAATGTACCAATGGCTGCCTATCTCCAGTGTCCTCACCCCCCAGACTTCCCTGGGCCTTGGCTCTCTCTGGAGCTGACAAGACCCAGAGCAGGCCACTTTGTGTGGCTGTCCTTCCAGTCATTTTGAGCTCTGAGGGGAGTGAGCCTGGTCCACCTGCTGTCAGGGCCTGCCCCCTAGTGGCTGACTCTGGCCCACACACCGCCCCCACCCCATGGAACGAACTGGAGCCTAATGCCCCCCTCAGTCAGCCTAGGCCAAAAAGAATCTCCACGATGGTCTGTGAAAAATAATAAAGGGAGACATTATTAAAGCGGACTAGGAAGGCGAGAAGGGAGCCTGGCAGGGGCAACCACTCCACTTTTAATCAATCACAGGAAGAATGATCAGTTACAGACCCCAACAGAAGAGACTCAACAGGAAAGAATCCTCAAGGACGGGTCCCACCAGGGAAAGGTGTAACTGCATCCCTATAGGAAATCGCCCACCCCTGCAACTCAGCCAGTCAGAAACCATCATCACCCCGAACTGCTTTTCTCCACAGGACTTTCTTCTTCAAACAACCCCTCCCAACTTCCTCCTTCTTCTCCATAAAATAATGTTCCTCTCCTTTGTCGGACTTGCCTATGGTTTTTGCCATAGCTTGCACGACCCCAGTTGTAATTCTCTGCTATTGCCAAATAAACCCCTTTTTGCTGGCAAAATGACTTCCATTTTTTAAGGCTAACAGATCCCATTTGCCCCTTTCCAGATGCAGCCGCAGCCATGCCGGCTCCCCTCAGATGCACACGACGGAGGCCTGGCTGCCCAGAGTCTGCATTGCCCTCAACACCCCCCAGGCTCTCTGTGTGAGTGGCTATCCATCAGGATAGTGATTAAGCATGAAGAGGAAGTGTTAGGATATGATCCCTGAACCCACCAGGCTCATAAAGACAATAGCTGGGACAGTGGCGAGAGGCACCCGGCGTCCTGTCTATTTTGGGGAGGCCCCGAGCATGGCTGCCCAACACCAAGGGCATCCGGGGGCTCGTTAATCTGTGTGGGAGTGACAGAGACAGGATAGAGGGTCCAGGAGGCCTTCCGCCAGCCGTTTCCTCCCAGCCGGCCGGCACTGCTCCAATCATCGCGCACGGAACCCCTGGCCCTGGTCCCTGGAGACCTGGGCTTGCCAGCTCTCTGTGGCAGATCTAGGCACCTTCCCCTCCTTTCAAAGGCTTTTACTCAGAGATTAGAGGCCGCCGCCTTTCTGGGATCCACTCTTTGTTTTCTCCCTGAGGGAGGCAAAGGAAGAAGTTAAACACCATCAGCCCCATCCAGGCTGAGGCAATGGAGAATACCTTGAAATATCTTTCTGGTGCTCTGTTCCCACGGCCTGGCCCTCTTTGAGCCCAGAAGCAGCAAAAGGTTAATTGCCGGGACCTTGGGCTCCACAATGGGCTGGAGCCAGAGAGCCGGGCATTAAACATGCAATTGTTAAATATCCTTCTCCCCCCTCCTCCTGCTCTCCAGGAGGTAGCTGAAATTGACCAGGGTGTAATGCCCCAGAAATTGGCAAACTCTATGAAACATACAGGACCAGCATGGTCCCCTTTCCTAGTCCCTGGCTGGAAGTCAACACACCCAGATGACTGGGTTGGAAAGCATTGCTGTGTCAGCTTTAGGGCACAGAGACTGGGAGCATACACCAGGCACATGTTTCCTGGCACCCGAACCCGACTCTGTCCATCCTGGCAGGGACAGGAGATCGGTCCTAAGAGTCAGCAGGCCTGGACCTGCAGATGTTGCTCGGGTCACATCACTGCAATGATCCTTCATTTATCCGCAGGAAAACCAGAGTCATGATAGCCCGTTCTGGGACCAGAACTTGAAAGACTCCCAGTGAGAAGTGAATAGACCATTGCTTGTGAAACATCGAGCCCATTGAGGCCATCGTGGGACCGGCTGAGAGTAGCTGTTCTGTAAACCAGCTGTTGTCACTGTTTACTGCAGTATTTTTACTTCCGTTGTAAGGTATTTTATTTTTTTTATTTTTTTTTAATATTTTATTTATTTATTTGACAGAGAGAGATCACAAGTAGTCAGAGAGGCAGGCAGAGAGAGAGAAGGAAGCAGGCTCCCCGCTGAGCAGAGAGCCCGACGCGGGACTCGATCCCAGGACCCTGAGATCACGGCCTGAGCCGAAGGCAGCGGCTTAACCCACTGAGCCACCCAGGCGCCCCCGTTGTAAGGTATTTTAAAGCTCAAATGACAGAATGGCTGTAAGAACGTTTGTACTTGTTTTTTCTTTAGAATGTTCCCAATGATGTGAGCCGAAAGGGGTTCGGGGCCTTTGTCAGCAGAGCGGGTACCCAGGTCCCAGCAGATAGCCTGCCCCAGGTTAAGAGGCCAAAGACTGGCAAGTAACCAGCCACACAATTTAGCAACTTTTAAGGAATGTGGCATTTTCTAACATAATAAAAAAAAGTTTGGTGCTTTCTCTCTTCACTTGGGGTAGTATCTCAGTGTTGAGTTTTTGCAGACCCAATCTACCTGATCTGAGCAACTTGGCACCCAGGACAGACCTGACATCAGGGACCAACCACTGCAATCTTCCGACAAAGGAAGACCTGACCTGGTGCCTTGCTGGAACCCCACCAAAATCAAACATCAAGGTCAGAAAAGATGAGTTGTGTTTTCTCCAGGAAGGACTGTCTCTGGCCCGTGGGTGAACAGAGTACCTCCTCTTTGTTCTTCAGCCTTCCAGGGAATGCCTGGTGGGAGGTCAGAGGCACCAAGAACCTTGGGCAGCTCTGTCATCTCCTCCTACCTGCTCCAGCCTCCCCTGTGCCGGGGGGGGGGGGTGCTGGCAGGGCAGGGGGTGCTTTGCTGAGGAGAAGCAGAGATCAAATCCTGCAAGAGACTCATCTGGGCTCAAGCCTTCCTGGGGAAGGCCTTGCACAAATACTGGTGTTCCTTTGAGCTCCTGGGTCGGTGACTGCGAAATAAGGATAATAAGGCTGACCTCAATATTCCGGTCCAAAGAGCCTATGTGTCAGTGTGGGTGAAATCCCACGGCATGATCAGTGTTTAGGACGGATTTGTTGGTGCTCTTCCGTACCACTGTGCAGTTTTTGCTGGGGGTTGGGGAGCAGAATATGTGGTGTTACCTACCTCGGGCTGACTGCCCGAGCCGAGCCCTGGCCCCAGGAAGCATAAGTCCACCTCTGACCTCCCTGTGCAGGTCTGTAGGTATGGTGTGCGTAGGACCTGTCTTCTCCAGACCTTTCATGAGCCCAGGTAGCCAGGAGCCTAACTGGGAGGTCGCATTACTTAATGGTACCTGATCCGCCTGTACAAGGCAAGGCGCTGTGAGAAAGAGGGCGGAGTCTCAGAACCTCAACTCTTTGCACAAGGCCAAAATGATAAAGGCCTGACGTCATCACTACTTGAAGAGAGGAATCCCTGGTCCCTGGTAGCCTGGGGGTGAGTGCCTGTGCATGCGTGTGCATATCCCCATGCGTATACCGGGACACTGATGGATGCATGTTTCCTCCTTTGTTCTTCCTATGTGAGTGCACATGGGCTGGGCACCCATACTTCCTGGCCATGCACGCAGGAAAGGGTCCACGTATAGATACGTGCAGGCACACACACGCAGACGTGAGGTTGTGCACCTGCGTTGACACACGAGTGTCAGGTTGCGCTTATGAATAAGTGAACGCAGTGGCCACATGGTCCTGTGGGTGCCACTCTGGCTGCGACGGTCGACACGTGGCTGCAGGTGATTGGGAATGCGAGTGTGCGTGCGTGTCCTCGCGTGTATTTTTAGGAACAGTACAAATAAACAGTATAAACAAGATGGTTGGAAGGAGGGGGTTTTAAATACTTAGGAAGACAAACAACCCCCACAAGGACTTTGGAAAGCACTCATTAGGTACAAATAATGTATATGCTAATTACAAAGTACTCTTTTCTGCTCATTAAAGCAGAACTGCTGCTCTTTATTAGTTCAGTTCTGGGTACTCTGCACGCTGGAAAATAATAAAAATGACTTTGGAGTCAGGAGGATGCCTGCATGGGGCTCAGGGAGCCATCTCGGGCTAGGTGAATGGTCACCCAGACCAGGGGCCAGGCCAGGGATGTTGACTTCCGTTTGTCCCCACACCTACATTCAATCAGTCACCAAATTCAGTGAAGCCTACCTCTCTCCATCTCCACTGACCCCACGCTGATGTGGGCCCCCCACCCCTCCTCCGACAGCCCCGGGGCAGCTGCCCACATTGTCCACCCCCCCCCGACTGGTCCATCTGGTTGAGCAGGTCATTCTTTCTATCCCAGCCCTACTGGCTGGCTCTGCAGGGTGGGCTTTTGCTCCCTCTTGCAAACCCTGACCCCCTACTGCCTCTCCTTGTCTTCCTCTGCACTTTGCATCCAAACATGTTTATTGATTTGCTGCCTATCTCTCCAACTAGACAGCTGGCAGGGGCTCTGCTGTGTTGACTGTTCTGGGTATACCCAGCACCTAGAACACTTTCTAGTAGACTTTCAGTTAATATGTGCTGAGTGACAACTTAATGTCCTTACCCTCTATTATCACTGTATTATCAACCTTCCCTATTATCACTGTAGCTGATAGGACCTGCTTCACCCCTCTGGGATTTAGGGGCTTTATTATGATTAAACACTAACTTGAGCTCTGCATCCTGTATTCTGAGGATGTCCTCCTTTCTCAGGACCACTGCACCACTGCTTTTTGATAACACCCAATTGTTGGGGTTTTTAAAAAATATTTTATTTATTTATTTGACAGAGAAAGAGAACACGTAGGCAGAGTGGCAGGCACAGGGAGAGGGAGACGGGGGCTCCCCACTGAGCAGGGAGCTGGCATGGGGCTTGATCCCAGGGTCCTGGGATTGTGACCCGAGCTGAAGGCAGACACTTAACTGACTGAATCACTCACAGGCCCAGATAACCCCCAGTTCTATTAATTAATACTGCTCTTTTCTGAGTGGAGCAGCATGAACTCAGGTGCACCACCTAGGGACCAAAAGACAAAACAACTCTCAGAAAAAGAAGGCACCGGAAGCAGCCTTTGGTAGCAAGCAGGATGCCGTCATGGCAGTCATCATGCTCAACGCACGTCCATCTGAGGATGATGGGTCAGAAGAGGCTCTCAGTCTCCATCATGCGTTCTAGGTCCCCATCACAAGTCCAGGTTCTGCTCCCCACCACCGTCCTACTTTTGTTTTGCCTTTGTGCCCTTCCTACCCAACTGACATCTGCCTGTCCATCTTATTCAACCACAGTTCTCATGTGGGACCAGGACAGTCAAACCACTCTGCTCCTTCTGATGTTCCACAGCCCTATAAGAATATTTGTCCATTCCCTACCTCATAGCTTTCTAATTTCAGTTACTCAAAAGTATGGATTTAGTGAAACCACAAATTTCTGATGGAATCGCTTCCAAAGCCACTGGTTAGCCCTTCACTTGAGATCTTCCTAACAAAATGGTACACTCTTGTCCCTCTTCCCAGAGATTTTCTTCACAATAACTTTATATCCCTCCCTATAGCTCAGAAGCAGTGTTCAACTTTCAGGAGGCAATGTCTTTCACCAACACCCAAATGGTTACTTATCTGAAAATGATATAATTATTTGTTTATAGGTTAGCCTCCTTCAAGGCATGCCAAGACATTTTGAAAGCAAGTTTTAACCAATCGATTTCTCTATCCTAAGGTCCAACCCAGGCTTTTTCCTGAAAATCTGGGACATCTAGAGAGAAGATCATACTGCCTTTCCACTGCCTTTCCACTTCTCCCCAGCTCAGGAGTCTAAGAGTTCCTGGAGTTTCCTCAAGATCTAAAATCTGGACAGGAAGCTATCAAAGAACACATGAAAAGGAAAAGCAGTTGTCAAAATAGTGTAAGGAAAATGGAAGTGTTGCTAAACGGACCCAACACTGAGGGTTTTTTAAGGTCATGTGCATAAGTGAACAGCAGGGGCTTTCTCCATAAGGGACTGCAGTTGAAGCCTGTCCAAATATGACAAAAAGGAGATCTGAACAAATGGAGATATATACCATGTTCATAGATGGGAAGACAACAACCTGTTGGCAATTATCTCCAGAAGCAGTCAATCTCTAAATTCAGTGAAAAATCTGCCAACATAAACAGTAACATACAAGGAGTTGATCCCAAATTCATAAAGAGGAGTAAAGAGCAAAGAATAGCCATAATAATTTTGAAGAACAAGGAAGGAAAGAAGAAAGAGAACGAGGGTGGAAGGAATAATTTCTCCTACTAGATATAAATAGCAATTATTCTTACAACTCAATAATAAAAAGATTCAGCTTTAAAATGAGAAAAGCATTTGAAGCCAGGTTTCTCCAAAGAAACACAATAGCCAATAAGCCCATGAAAAAATACTCGACCTCATTAGTCATCATAGAAATGCAAATCCAAAACACAGTGAGATCACTTCTCACCTGCTAGGGTGGCTATAATCAAGAAAAGGAAAATTCATGGGCACTGATAAGGATGTGGAAAAGTTGAAATCCTCGTATGTTACTGGAGGGAATGTAAAATGGTGCAGCCCATTTAAAAAATAATGTTGTCGTTCCTCAAAAAGTTAAACATAGAATACCATATGACCCAGCAATTCCACTCTTATGTATACAGTCAAGAGTATTTAAAACATGCATTCATTCAAAAATGTAAATAGTACACAAACATTTGTAATGTCATTATCCATAATAGCCCAAAAGTGAAAAAACCCAAATGTCCATCGACTAATAAATGGATGAATAAATTGTGGTATATCCATATCATAGAATGTTATTCACAAAAAGCAGGGGATAAATCTTGAAAACATTACATCATATGTATGACATATCTAGAATAGGTAAATCCTTAAACAGAAAGTAGATTAGTGCTGGCCGAGGGCTGGGTGGGAAAGGAGCTGGATGGAATGTGGAATGTGGAGGTGATAACTTATAGAGTAGAAGGGCTTTTTTAGGGTGATTAAAAAAAACAAAATTCCTTAACATTGATTATTGATGGATGCACAAATCTGTGAATACACAAAAGATACCAAATAGTACACTTTGAAAAGATGAACTTTATGGTGTGTTCATTATAATCTCTATTTTTAAAAACAGTAATTACAAAGCCATAGCAACTAAAAAATGCAGTGCTAATAAAGAAAAATATAAAAATAAAAAATATATATATTAGATAAACTAGTTAAAAAACGTTAAAAAAGAAAAAGGTAAAAGTTAAAAAAAAATTTTACTAGAAGGCGAGAAAAAAAAAAATGAAAAAGAAAAAAATTAACTGCAAGACTAAAAAAAATCACAGGGAAAAAGCCATGAGTTCCATGCTTTGCTTTCTCCTCCTCTGGAATTCTGCTGCTCTCCTTGGTATTGAAACCGCACTCCTTGGTAGGTGAACTTGGTCTCGGCTGGATTTCTTGTTGATCTTCTGGGGGAGGGGCCTGTTGTAGTGATTCTTGAGTGTCTTTGCCCCAGGCGGAATTACACCGCCTTTACCTGGGGCCGGGGTGAGTAATCCGCTCCGGTTTGCTTTCAGGAGCTTTTGTTCCCTGAGCGCTTTCCGTAGAGTTCCGGAGGACGGGAATACAAATGGCGGCCTCCTGGTCTCCAGCCCAGAGGAGCCCAGAGCCCAGGGCCCCACTCCTCCGTGCACCCTCAGAGAACAGCGCCCAGTTACTCCCGTCTGCCTGACTTCCGGCCGCGCTCCGAGCTCAGCCTGCGACCGGTTCAAGGTCACCCTGAGCTGCGAGCTTACTGTCGTCTCTGTCTCTGTAGCCGGCTTTCCCGTTCCAATACCCGCAAGCTCTGCAACACTCAGGCACCCCCGATCACGATCCTTCTGTGACCCTGCGGGACCTGAGGCCACGCTGACCCCGCGTGGGCTTCGCCCCGGTTTAGCCTCTGGAGCGATGTCCCTCAGCGGAACAGACTTTCAAAAGTCCTGATTTTGTGCGCCGTTGCTCCGCCGCTTGCCAGGAGCCGACCCCTCCCCCCGCGGTCTATCTTCCCGTTGCTTTGGATTCACTTCTCCGCCAGTCCTACCTTTCAGAAAGTGGTTGTTTTTCTGTTTCCAGAATTGCTGTTCTTCTTCCCTTCAATCTGCCAATGGATTTTCAGGTGTTTGCAATCTTTAGATAAGCTATCTAGCTGATCTCTGGCTAGCTGAAGTAGTCTCAGCCTGCTACTTCTCATCACAGATATATTCAGAACATTTCATCCCAAAGCAACAGAATACACATTCTTCTCTAGTGCACATGGAACATTCTCCAGAATAGATCACATCCTCGGTCCTAAATCAGGACTCAACCGGTATTAAAAGATTGGGATCATTCCCTGCATATTTTCAGACCACAATGCTCTAAAGCTAGAACTCAACCACAAAAGGAAGTTTGAAAAGAACCCAAATACATGGAGACTAAACAGCATCCTTCTAAAGAATGAATGGGTCAACTGGGAAATTAAAGAAGAATTGAAAAAAATCATGGAAACAAATGATAATGAAAATACAATGGTTCAAAATCTGTGGGACACAACAAAGGCAGTACTGAGAGGAAAATATATAGCGGTACAAGCCTTTCTCAAGAAACAAGAAAGGTCTCAGGTACACAACCTAACCCTACACCTAAAGGAGCTGGAGAAAGAACAAGAAAGAAACCCTAAGCCCAGCAGGAGAAGAGAAATTATAAAGATCAGAGCAGAAATCAATGAAATAGAAACCAAAAAAACAATAGAACAAATCAACGAAACTAGGAGCTGGTTCTTTGAAAGAATTAATAAAATTGATAAACCCCTGGCCCGACTTATCAAAAAGAAAAGAGAAAGGACCCAAATAAATAAAATCATGAATGAAAGAGGAGAGATCACAACTAACACCAAAGAAATACAAACTATTATAAGAACATACTATGAGCAACTCTACGCCAATAAATTTGACAATCTGGAAGAAATGGATGCATCCCTAGAAACATATAAACTACCACAACTGAACCAGGAAGAAATAGAAAGCCTGAACAGACCCATAACCAGTAAGGAGATTGAAACAGTCATAAAAAATCTCCAAACAAACAAAAGCCCAGGGCCAGATGGCTTCCCGGGGGAATTCTACCAAACATTTAAAGAAGAACTAATTCCTATTCTCCTGAAACTTTTCCAAAAAATAGAAATGGAAGGAAAACTTCCAAACTCATTTTATGAGGCCAGCATCACCTTGATCCCAAAACAAGACAAGGATCCCATCAAAAAAGAGAGCTATAGACCAATATCCTTGATGAACACAGATGCGAAAATACTCAACAAAATACTAGCCAATAGGATTCAACAGTACATTAAAAGGATTATTCACCACGGCCAAGTGGGATTTATTCCAGGGCTGCAAGGTTGGTTCAACATCCGCAAATCAGTCAATGTGATACAACACATCAATAAAAGAAAGAACAAGAACCATATGATACTCTCAATAGATGCTGAAAAAGCATTTGACAAAGTACAGCATCCCTTCCTGATCAAAACTCTTCATACATACCTCAATATCATCAAAGCCATCTATGAAAAACCCACCGCAAATATCATTCTCAATGGAGAAAAACTGAAAGCTTTTCCGCTAAGGTCAGGAACACGGCAGGGATGTCCATTATCACCACTGCTATTCAACATAGTACTAGTGGTCCTAGCCTCAGCAATCAGACAACAAAAGGAAATTAAAGGCATCCAAATCAGCAAAGAAGAAGTCAAATTATCACTCTTTGTGGATGATATGATACTATATGTGGAAAACCCAAAAGACTCCACTCCAAAACTGCTAGAACTTGTACAGGAATTCAGTAAAGTGTCAGGATATAAAATCAATGCACAGAAATCAGTTGCATTTCTCTACACCAACAGCAAGACAGAAGAAAGAGAAATTAAGGAGTCAATCCCATTTACAATTGCACCCCAAACTATAAGATACCTAGGAATAAACCTAACCAAAGAGGCACAGAATCTATACTCAGAAAACTATAAAGTACTCATGAAAGAAATTGAGGAAGACACAAAGAAATGGAAAAATGTTCCATGCTCCTGGATTGGAAGAATAAATATTGTGAAAATGTCTATGCTACCTAAAGCAATCTACACATTTAATGCAATTCCTATCAAAGTACCATCCATCTTTTTCAAAGAAATGGAACAAATAATTCTAAAATTTATATGGAACCAGAAAAGACCTCGAATAGCCAAAGGAATATTGAAAAAGAAAGCCAACGTTGGTGGCATCACAATTCCAGACTTCAAGCTCTATTACAAAGCTGTCATCATCAAGACAGCATGGTACTGGCACAAAAACAGACACATAGATCAATGGAACAGAATAGAGAGCCCAGAAATAGACCCTCAACTCTACAGTCAACTAATCTTCAACAAAGCAGGAAAGAATGTCCAATGGAAAAAAGACAGCCTCTTCAATAAATGTTGCTGGGAAAACTGGACAGCCACATGCAGAAAAATGAAATTGGACCATTTCCTTACACCACACACAAAAATAGCCTCAAAATGGATGAAGGACCTCAATGTGCGAAAGGAATCCATCAAAATCCTTGAGGAGAACACAGGCAGCAACCTCTTCGACCTCAGCCGCAGCAACATCTTCCTAGGAACAATGCCAAAGGCAAGGGAAGCAAGGGAAAAAATGAACTATTGGGATTTCATCAAGATCAAAAGCTTTTGCACAGCAAGGGAAACAGTTAACAAAATCAAAAGACAACTGACAGAATGGGAGAAGATATTTGCAAACGACATATCAGATAAAGGACTAGTGTCCAGAATCTATAAAGACCTTAGCAAACTCAACACCCAAAGAACAAATAATCCAATCAAGAAATGGGCAGAGGACATGAACAGACATTTCTGCAAAGAAGACATCCAGATGGCCAACAGATACATGAAAAAGTGCTCCATATCACTCGGCATCAGGGAAATACAAATCAAAACCACAATGAGATATCACCTCACACCAGTCAGAATGGCTAAAATAAACAAGTCAGGAAATGACAGATGCTGGCGAGGATGTGGAGAAAGGGGAACCCTCCTACACTGTTGGTGGGAATGCAAGCTGGTGCAGCCACTCTGGAAAACAGCATGGAGGTTCCTCAAAATGTTGAAAATAAAACTGCCCTATGACCCAGCAATTGCACTATTGGGTATTTACCCTAAAGATACAAACGTAGTGATCCAAAGGGGCACGTGCACTTGAATGTTTATAGCAGCAATGTCCACAATAGCCAAACTATGGAAAGAACCTAGATGTCCATCAACAGATGAATGGATCAAGAAGATGTGGTATATATACACAATGGAATACTATGCAGCCATCAAAAGAAATGAAATCTTGCCATTTGCGACAACATGGATGGAACTAGAGCGTATCATGCTTAGCGAAATAAGTCAAGCAGAGAAAGACAACTATCATATGATCTCCCTGATATGAGGAAGTGGTGATGCAACATGGGGGCTTAAGTGGGTAGGAGAAGAATCAATGAAACAAGATGGGAATGGGAGGGAGACAAACCATAAGTGACTCTTAATCTCACAAAACAAACTGAGGGTTGCTGGGGGGAGGGGGTTTGGGAGAAGGGGGTGGGATTATGGACATTGGGGAGGGTATGTGCTTTAGTGAGTGCTGTGAAGTGTGTAAACCTGGTGATTCACAGACCTGTACCCCTGGGGATAAAAATATATGTTTATAAAAAATAAAAAATTTAGATTAAAAAAAAATGCAGTGCTGGTGGAGGGATGAACACATCAAAGATAAAGTCCTGCAGCTTACCCCCACATAAAGGAAGCGGGTATAGGACTGCACTGACATCACAGATCAGTGGAGAAGTGCTCTAACCTGTAACGCGGCTCTGTACAACTGGCTCTCTATATGAAAAGGAAAATAAAATTTAATCGCACAGCATGCCACTTACACACATGAATTTCAAATAAATTGAAGAACTTAAGTGTAAAAAAAATAAAAACTCAAACTTTCAGAAGAAAATATAACAAAAATACCTTTATAACATCCTGAGAGTGAGATTTTTCAAACAAGATGAAAAAGCGCAAACCAAAATAAGAAAGATGGAGAGTGTTCTATATTAAAATGTAAATCGTTGGAAGAACATACGATACCATAAACAAAGTAAAAGGGAAGCACATAGCCAACAACGGATTGGTTTCTGGAATGTTTAAGAACTCCTAAAATTAATTTTAAAAGTCATTCAAACAATACAAATAATGTAAAAATGTGCGAGGATAGGAACCAGCAATTTACAGAAAACACCAATGACAAATGTGAAAAATTCTCAAAATCGCTAGCAATCAGGGAAATACAAATTAAAACAATGAGGCACCGCTTCTCACTCTTCATATTTTAAGTATTTATGAGTTTGCAGCGAGGATGTGAGGAAATGAAAATTCTGATAAACTCTTGGAGGAAGTATAAGTTGATATAACCATTGTGAAAAAAATCTGCTGGTATCTGGTAAAGATGCTTACCCCAGAAGGCTCAGCTATTCCCATTGTAGATCTGCACCTTGCAGAGGAGAAAAAAAAACACAACATACAGGGACCCGTGAATATAGATACTCTTTGCAGCACTTTTTATAATAGTGAAACCCTGGACACAACCAAGTTCAGAGAAATGAACAAGGAAAGGACAGAATATAGATACAGTTCCATGTAGAAGGTTTCACTTATTTGTGGGACATAAGGAATGGCATGGAGGACATTAGGAGAAGGAAGGGAAAAATGAAGGGAGGAAATCAGAGGGGGAGATGAACCATGAAAGACTATGGACTCTGGGAATCAAACTGAGGGTTTTAGAGAGGAAAGGGTTGGGGGGAATGGGTCAGCCCAATGATGTGTATTGAGGAGGACACAAATGGCGTGGAACACTGTGTGTTATACGCAAACAATGGATCACGGAACACTACATCAAAAACGAATGCTGCACTGTATGGTGACTAACATAATGTAATAAAAAAATTAAAAATGTTAAAAAGAAGAGCAAACAGAGGACTTAGAACTCTGTGTATCAACACTGATACATCTCAAAGATATGACGTTCATTAAAACTTTTCAACATTATATGATGTGATTTATTTATATATATTTTAAATATTCAAAACACTATGCCACTGGTAGGTACAGATTATACAAGTCAATTTTTAAAACATGAAAAGAATCTACACCAACTTCAGTTGGATGATTAACTCTGGGTTAGAAGGTGGAGGAGAAAAGAACGGGGTGCCCACTTCTTTCACTGTATTGTAACATCTTATCTTCCATCAAATTCATCCAAATATGGCAAAATACTAATGTTTGTTAAATCTCGGTGGTAGATAAATGGATGTGTGTTCTGTCATTGTCTGTCGTTTTCTGTCTATTTTAAATAGTTCATAATTTTTTTAAATGAAAAGATGTATCAGAGGCCACAAGATTCGAGTCAGGAGGCCAGGTAGGAATCAGTTGTAGGGACATGGGGAGGAGGTGACAGGAGCGCACAGACTGAGAGGGTCTCAGGAGCTGTGTGTGAAGTGGACAGAGTTGAGGAGGTAGTGGGGCAATTTAGCGGGTAAGATTGAGAGAGACCAGAGACTGGTTAGATAATGCAGGGAAGAGAAAGAAAGACCAAAATGCCGTGTGAGTTTCAGCTAGGGAACTGGATGAACCACTGGGGTGGTAGCCATTGACTAAGTGGCGAAGGAGGAAGGGAGGGACAGACTTGGGCAAATGATCACTTACGTGAGAGCTATGTCTGTTTCAGGAATTAGGCCAATAGACTAGACCTTATCTAGCGGTCAGAACCAAGACCTGGTGGTTCTTGGGATCTAGCAGGGACAACATGTAGGGTGGATATATATTTGGAGCATTCCCCAAAATAGAAAGTTTTGGGCCCAGAGAGAAGCCTAAAATTGTGACTGAAAATAGACCCGAAAGGTAAAAGGAGAACAGAGTGTGGGGCCCTAAGAGTCAAGAAAAATGGGAATTTCCAAAACTGCACACAGAGGTCAATACCATCTGGCACTCTTCCAGGTGAAATCAAGTCCCAAAATTTCCACTGGATGTAACAAAACAGAGGTCAAGTTGACCTGGGAGAAGGGACCAAATTGTGGAGGAGTCACTGCGGGGGCAGGAACCGTGTCAGCAAGGGTAGATGCTCCGAAGTAAGCCTGAGACCAGATCCCACAGTACTGTGTGCCTCTGAACACATTACCCAATTTCCCTCTGCTTTAATTAGCTGTCGACTCACCCAGTATTAATGTATCCTCGGGTTATTGCGAGGATTACTAGTACTAAGCGAGTTAGCACATTCACTATGTATTGTCACTCTTCTGGCAAGAGTCCCTGTAGGCACAGCACGATTATTAGGAAATATGGTTGACATGGGGAAGGAGACAGGGTAGGAGCTAGAAGCAGCACTGGACAAAGTAAGGGTGGATGGCCGAAAGATGCTGAATATGTTTAGGAGCTGCTGGAAAATCAGTAGGAAAAGCGTTTGGAGAGTCAGAGACAAGTTGATGGAGAGGGTTACCTGGGAAACCTGGGGTTTCCCAGAGCATAAATGGGAGGATCAGTCTCATGTTGGAGGCAGTCAACCTCTTCTACTAGGGCAGGAAGACACGTGGCTGCAGGCAGAGCTACGCTCACAGGTGGGCAGGCAGGAGGTTCACAGCACATCCTTCCTCTGACTCGATTGCAATTGGTCTTTCAGTGACCCAGTATATGAGGTTGCCTGTTCATGGTGAAGAAGAGATTGGACATCTGAAAGACATCAGATACCAAGGACATGGACACTTGGGAGAAAAGGAAAGAGACAGAGAGGCAGGTTCCTGGGCAGCATGGAGAGCCCAGGGCAGGCTGGAGACCAGGAATTTGCAAGGCACCCAGCCCAAGCAACCAAGCAATCACTGGTCTCTGGTGATCTACCAGAATTTTCTGCCATTGGATAAGTGAGGAGATACAGGAGCCAGTTAGACTCAGATGATCAGGTAGGTGCCAGGTGGTACCAAGGAGGTCAGAAGGGCCCAGACGTACAGCTGGCAGCCAGTGGAAGAAAGAATATGACTTCTGGACAGGTAAACAAGACCTGGAACCAAGGCACAAGGCCAGAGTCACAGTCCTCAAAGGCTGACATGACTCTGAGTCCAAGAGCAATGAGCTGGGAAGCCTAATGGTCTATCCTGCTCCAAGTCAGGGCTAACGCAAAAGCGCTCATTTGCCTGTCTTAGAATCTACCAGAGAGCTGGTTAAACATACAAATTCCCTCTTCTGGTGCTTAAAGATTCCAGATCAGTAGATTAAAGATGGGAAACCTGCACTCAGACTCACAGCAAAGTTTGAAAATCACTACTCCACGGGGCCAAGCTTCTCCTGCTGGGGGTTGTCCCAAGACTCAGCTGGGTAGAAGCTGGGTGGCAGACAGGGCTTGCTAGATAGCACCCCATTCCAAAGTCCTGGAGGACTTGGGGGGCTAGTCGACCCACGGCATCCTCCAAGACACGAAGGGGTTAAGAAAAGTGCTGGGAACCTGCATACTTTTATTACATTATAGGGATGTTATTGCATTATAAATAATGCCACAGGATGCATTATTTATACATTTAATATCGGGCTTGCTTATAAGTCATATCTCTTCACTTTTAGATAAATACTCTGTCTGCAACCCACCTCCAGCAGCCAGGCGCAGACGGAGTGGAGAGTGCGCTCCTGCTCTCACAGACAGCGGAGGGAGGGCAGACACATGTCAGAGACAGCAAAAGCCCTGTGATGGGAAGCAGATAATGTCTTTATGAAAACTAACAGATGGCTCTTTTGAAAGCCCTTTCAGTTCTCCTCTGTTCTGATAAGAGCGGGTAAGCAAGATGCACTGAAGGGAGCTTTATGGGTTTGTACTTATTGTCCTAAGAGCCCCGGGAGTAGGAGACAGAGAGGCCAAGAGCAGCAGGCGGAGTTGGTCGGGGGCAGAAAATGGGAAGGACGCCTGGCTCCCTCAGCCTGCTTGCTGCTGGCATGCATCAGGGCGCTGAACTGTCCTGTTAGCTCGATTGCAAAATCGAAGCAATGCTAGCAGCTCTTTCTCGTTCATTCGCATGTCTCTTCATATTCCCCGTGACAGCTTTCCGCGTGCTTTATGCTGTCCTGTTTGGAGCAAAGCATTCACCTCTGACTCTGAGGCTTTCTCCCTAATTTTCTCTCCATCCCAGAAGCTCTTGTGTACTTGGATGGAGGAGGCTAGTTTGGCGACAGTGTTTCCTAAACTCTTCCGTCTTACACCTTCCAAAACTTAAAAGTCATTAATTTGGAACTACACACAACATACAGACATGGGTATGTCAATTGGTGGAATGCAAATAAGGTCTGTAGTGTAGCTGATAGTAACATACACTGTCAGTTTTCTGGTTTCAATGGATCGCTGTACTATAGCTCTATGAGACACTGTCACTGGGAAATATGCACGAGGACAGGGTCTACCTCAAAGAGGCGCCCACTTGGCATCGACCTTTGCCTCAGACGTTTGGTGTCTCCCCAGCAGCCCTGCTGTGTCCAGCATGGAGCAGGTGTACAGACAAGGAGGAGCAAGGAAAAGAGAAGAAGAAGGGAGAGAAAGAGAGAAGGAAATCGGAAGGAAAAAAAATACAGATGGACAGAAAGAAGGATATAGTTAGTCATGGGAAGGGCTGAAGGAGATGAAAAGCAAAACCATGTGCTATGGGAGAAGCAGGCTTCTAAGGCTGGAAGATTCCAGTTCATCTGAAATGGACAACAGCAGGATGGTTGTGAAGGATGCAGCCACCATGGGATCAAAAGCTCCAGGCCTTGGGGATCTGGGCCACTGGAGCGTGCCTGAAAGGGTGATCCCAAAGTACACTCCAGCAGGGGAGGCTTGGCAATAGGTCATCCTCAGTGATAACAGAAGCCCATCCCTGGTGATACCTCCATTACAGAGCCACTCCAGTGACCTAGGCTGACCCCAGAGAACTTCAGGGACCAGGAAATTGACCTTGCTTGAATCCTGGTAGGGGCCAAATTGTGTTTGCTCAAAATTCCTATGTCAAAATCTTCATCCCCAGTTCCTCAGAGCGTGACCGTCTTTGTTGAGAGGGTCTTTAAGGACTTGATTAAGCATAAATGAGATCATTAGTCTTAATCCCATACAACAGCGTCCTCATAAGAAGGGGAGGTTAGGAGAAAAACACACAAAAGGAGGAGCACGTGAAGATATGAAGAGAAGGTGGCTACCTGCACCCAAGGAGAGAGACCCCAGAAGAAACCAACCTTGCCAACACCTTGACCTGGGACTTCCAGCCTCTAGAGCTGTAAGAAAAATGAGTTTCTGTCTTTGAAGCTCCCCATTCTGTGGCACTTGGTTCTGCAGCCCTAGCAGATGAATCCAAATACCAGCCAGCTGGCCAAGTGTACTGTTGAGAAGATCCCAGAGGAAGGGGTCAGAGACATGCAAAGTCTGGGCCCAAAGGAACAGTTACTGGAGAAGAAGGGATCCATGTGCATGGGCTTGCCACTCCTCTGGCCCCTGAAAATGGGGCAAAGGGAAGAAAGGAGGTGGTGGGGCATCAGGGACAGGAACACACACTCTGCAATCAGACAGAGTGGCCGTGAGTCCCAGCTCCGCCACTGACCTGCTGTGTGACTTCAGACAAGTCACCTTAGTGCACCTACAACATGAAGGCGGTACTAATACCAACGCGGAAACGTGGTGAGGATTCAAAGAGCTTAATGACTCTTTGAATCAATCTCTTAGCTCCGTGCTTAGTGAGTTAGGGGGTGGTGACGGTGGTGCTATCACCGCATGCTGTTTTGTTTTCTGATGCTCAAGAAAGAAAGACAGAGCCAAGAGCAGCCTTTCAAATTTTTATAGAAAAACAAGCCCAGGGCCCCTGGGGCCACCAGGATGGCCCACTTGGCCACTAGCTCTGTGACCCTGGTGACTCTGATGGATACTCTGAGTCCTACTTACTGTCTTCATGTACGCATTAAGGCCAACGATGCGTGCCTCACCTGCCCCACTGGGATCCTCCTGGGGAGGACGTCAGGTGCACTGGTTAGCACCCCGCACACACAGGGAAGGGGTCGTCACCACGGCCAGCCCCAAACTCCGCACATGCAATTTGAATCATAACCTAAGTGGAAGAGACAGAAAGTACATCTCTCACTGACCTTCTAGCGAGGTGAGCCCAGGCCTTCCCTGCAAGCAGCAACACAAACTCTCCTCCAGTTGCCCCAGCCCTGGGACCAGAGCCTTCCCTCAGCAAATCATGGCAATAAATATGGTCTGAAGCAACTCCAGCTCTTACAGCCTTAATAAATGGGTTGCCATAGTGGCAAATTCAGACGCAGAGAGCATCTTTTCAATAAAGGCTGAGAGGGTTATTAATAACGTTAATGTAGTGCCTCGTGAAGCCACAGCCTCATAGAACGGGCCTTGCGCCCTCCTCCCCAGCCCATCTCTTCCAGGGCTGGCCAGCAAGTCTGTCTGGCTGTGACCGCTGTGGAGTGTGACCTGGGAGAGGCACAAATGCCAGGCTGGAGTAAGGGCGTTTGGGGACAGAGCTGGTGGGACCCCTGGCAGGAGTTCACAGGGGAGAATCTCCCCTTATTTGACCATGCAGTGACCTTCCCAGCACCTACTTTCTACGAGTGCAGGAGCATAGTAGAGAGGTTGAGAGGGCATTCTTTCAAGGTGAACAGAGCTTGAAGCCCCGCTGAGCTCTCCTCCATGCCCTCCCTGGCTGCATTAGGTACAAAGTAGAAAGGCCCTGGCATCCCCAGCAACTCACCCCAACTGCTCATTTCCCAGAGTGCTTGGGGTCATCAGAGCAGCTCACCGAGTGGCTCTGGCCCTCTCCATCACCCCAGCCTGCAGCCAAGCTGGGGCCCTTCCACTGAGCGGGGTCGATAAATTCTGAGCAGAAATGACACATGTCACTTCTGGGTCAGGCCTGTCACCATCCCCAGGAGACTCTTCAGAATCCTTCTCTTCCTTAGAAACAGTCAAGATGGTGGGCAGCCCACAGGCCTGGGTCCTGGAATGACGAATGAGCAGCTACTTCCAAGCCAACCCGGAAGGACACAAAGCCCGGACTAGCGACAAACCTTGGTTGGTTTCAGAAAAGAGTCACATAGCTTTTGGGGCTTTGAGAGCCAGATGGTTTCTGTTGCCACCGCTTGGCCCTGCGAGTGTAGCAGAAAAGTAGGCAAGGACAGGGGAGCCTGACTGAACTGGAGACGGGCCGGATTTGGACCATGGCCCATGGTTTGCTGAACCTTGTTTTAAGTCATGAAGGTTTGTTGCTTTGAACCTTTCCTGACTGACAGGCTCTTATCCCCTTCTAGCATGCTATATTGTTTATTCCCTGAGCACATTTATCATCTACCTTCCCCGAGTACAACGTAAGCACAGGATACACGGGGGTCCACTGTATCCGCAGCCGCATGAAAGTGTCTAGGAGAGAGTAGATGCTCAATAAGTCTTCTTAAATGAATAAGTGTTAAGTCATTAGGCAGGTGACCATAAGCGAGTCACTTAACCTCCTTGAGCCTCAGTTTATTCAAGTAGTCCAGTGGGCAAAACATCATAGGCACTACGTCCCCGGCTTGCTGAAAATGCTTCACAGAATGATGCATAGTAAGTATGCAACATCTAAGAAGGGTTCCATAAGCAGTAGCCGATATTTTTTGCCCTGTCTGGAACAACTGCCTGCCCAGACCAGCTCTATCGCAGACTCTCTGCCTGCCTACAACTCAGCCTTCTCCTCTATAAAATAGGGACACAGTTCCTGAGAATCGACATTCATAAAATGGATGTGAACCTGCACACAGATAGATTACTTCCCAGGGATATGCCTTCTGAAATAGAAACTGACCACATCCATGGGCTGATGCTTTTTATAAATAAAGTTTTATTGAAACACGGCCACGCTTATTTGCTTACATGGTGTCTGCAACTACTTTTACTTTATAGTGATGCCGTTGAGTAGGTGCAACAAAAACTGTGCGATCCTCCAAAACTAAATGTTTGTCACATTTTACAAATGTGGCTTTTTACCAAAAAATGGTGCTGACCTGTGTTCCAAATGATAATAACATTAAAAGAGACCAAGGCATGTTGTCTTTCTCTATCAGCCTTGTGTTTGCGTAACTGGCTCTCGGGACCAAAGCGCAAGGGCTGTCATTTTTTACCCAAAATTTTATTCTGGAAGACTCAAGCTGTCACTACCCCTTGAGGAGGGCTTTGGAAGGCCTGTCATTGTCACACAGTAGACCCTGTCCTGCCCATCTGCGTCCACCCATCACAGGACAACAAGGCCATCTCTGTCATTCATCGGCCATTTATTTAGTCATTTGACCTACATTTGCTGATCACCTAGTATACTATGGTGAGTGAAAGCAACTCGGGATGAAAGTTCCAACCCGGAGCTCGTCCTTTCTTTCCCCTCTATTACGTTGCTTCCCACTCAGATGACTATGACTTCATCTAACAGAAGGATCATATCCCTCACATTTCTCCACTTTCCCCTCAAGGATACTGAGGATCTGGCTCAGGAACATTCATTTGTTCACTCGTTCCTTCGGTACATAAATGTATGTTGAACATATGTTATGGGATTACTCAGTGGGAGTGCTCACCACAGATGCGATGCCTGCCTTCAAGGAGCTTGTTCTGCATGGCACATAATAGGTGTTCAACAAATATATATTGAGTGAACTTATTTCCCTAACATCCTGCTGGAATTTAGATTCCCTTGCATGCTGTTTGCCTGTGAATGCAGCACTGTGTGGCAGAAGGGCCTTTAGAAGCCACGGGAAGTCAAAGAGATGGTTTCATCCCTGTGTCTAACAGCTCTATGACCTCAAACAAGTCACTTAATCTCACTGCATTTAAACTTCTTGCCTGTGCGCTATACCAACAATCCACACCAAAGCCACAGGGATTCCATGAGACTGAGCTCAGAGAGTCCCCAGGACTGGGCCTGGCACGTAGAAAGTGCCAAGAGAACAGCTAGAGGCAATAATGGCTAATATTTATCAAATACCTGGTCAGTGCTACGTATAGTTCTCAGTGCCTCCCAATGCTCACAGAGGCCAGAACTGCGATCACCCCCGGCACACAGCTGAGAAAACTATCAGAGAAAGATTGACTAACATACCCAAAGTCCCATAACTGTGAAGCAAGAAGTCAGCCACCAAGGGTCCAATACGTCTTGGCTTGCTCCCTCTCCTCCCCCTGTATCTGCTGAAGAAGAACACTCCCTTCAGTGAACACACCTGTTGGTCCCAATGGTCCCTGCTTCTCCAAGAGCCTTCCTTCCACAACCCACTAGAGAACCTCACCAGACCACAGAGGTAGCTCCCTGTCAGCACCAGCAGTTTCAAGCTGGGTTCTCCAGGCCCTTGGGTCCTGCTCAGACATCTGCGGATGCAGTGGGACAAAAGGAGAAGCCAGATGCTCATTTCCTTCTTTCCCTCCATCTCTTCACCTCTCAGAAAACCTATAGGATAGCAATTCCTTTCCTGAGTCTTCTGGGAGGACCACTGGCCCAGCCTTGCATACATTTCTAGAGTTTCCTCAGGAACCAGAATGTGATTTATTGAGATCCAGAGTCCTCTGAGGACGTCTAGAGATGCCAACTTTCTCCTAGTGACCTCCACCTCCATGGACTTCAGCATCACATCACTCTGCCATGGGGGCAGGGGATGACCCCCTTTCTCCCATGCCAGGGAAGGCCTAAGAGCTGATTCTGGAGCCAGAATCCAATACTGTGTGACATTGGGCAAACTGTTTAATCTCACTGTGCCTCAGTTTCCCCCTTCTGCAAGTAACAGCACCAGCCTAAAGAAATGACTGATCATAGCAGAGACAGCACCTAGCTTGATGCCCGGTGCCCGGAGTAAGCACTGAGTAAATGTAAGGAGACGGTTAAAGTAGGTGCCTCTATTATAATTGACCTTCAGCAACACATAGAAGATCAGAAATAAAGATAATAATTGTGATAACAACAGCTATTGTATCTCCACTCAATGCCACACACGACGCCAAGTTCTTTGCAGACCACTTTCTCTTTTTCTTTTGGTGGCCATCTTTTGGGGTAGCCTTAGCTGTGGTGCTATAGGAAATTGCAATGTGCCGAGATCATACAGCCAGTAGGTCAAAGCCAGCGTGCAAACCCAGGCCTCTCTTACTCCAGACCCGGAGGGCTAAGCCACTGCTCTCCACGGCTCTGTGGACTGACACCCTCCAAGGGGCCACCCAGACCCACCCCCGTGGTAGCCCAGCCTCCCCATGGCCCCCAGAACCACTCCTATCTAGACTGGCACCCTTCTATCTCTTCCCCGCTTCCTGAACTGATGCCCGAGAAGTGACCCACTCCTTGCAGGGCCCCCGCAAAGCCCTCCGCCTGACCCCCACATAATGAAGGGAATTAATACGGCCGAGCCTCCAGCCCAGCCGAGCGGCTTCCCAGCAGCCCTGGCCAGGCCTCTAATTGATTAGGCCATAAAGCCTGGGCACTAAATTGAAAGGAGCCGCACTAATTCTCTTTTATGTTAAATTTCTGTCTTTCCCCTTTATCGAATCCCGCGCCCAATGTCCCCTTCCCTCCCCATCACGGGCTTGCTGTGGGCCTGTTTTTTCCGTGCACAGATTAAGTACCTAATCAAAATCTTGTCTCCCCTAATGGCATAAAATTGAAAGATAGATATTGCACTTTACACAGCTGATTAAACACTCGAATGTGGCTAAATGCTTAAAGGGCTTGTTACATTAACTAACTCTGTCATCTGCCCACTGTCTTATAATTGCGTGTGCTAGAGCAGCTTCGGGGGAGGCACACACAGCAGGACAGCCTTCCAGCCCCCTCTCAGGGGCCTCCTGCACCACAGCTGAGCCGACGGCGTTCAGGGAGTCACAGCCCAGGAGTGGCCACAGTGCGCCCCTCTGGCTTTGGGTGGCAGCGACAGGGAGGTCGGATCCTCCCTCCATGTCCAGACACTGAGAGCTCTCTCCTTCCACCGCCGCAAGCCTTCCCACCCCTCACTCCCCACACCAGTGCCTGGCCTCTTGCCTCTGAGAGTATAAGCAACCCCCAACCCCCTCTCAGAGTGCGTATGGCCAGCAGTGTCCTCATTGAAAGGCAAAGCCTTTCAAACTTTGATATCCCTCCCTCCCATCACCCCCAGGAACTCCAACCTGCCTGTTTGGAGGCAACAAGGAAGCTTCATAGCTATGACAGTGAAATCTGGCATGGGAAGGGGTAGGGCACAAGGAGACTGACACACTCCAAGCTCCTCGATACCCCCTACACAGTATCTCTATCTGAAGTCAGCACAGGATATCCTGGAACCTCAGTCCCGTGGCTGGCAGTGTTCTCCAGAGAAACTCAGCTGATAGGATATAGATAATAGATGATAAATAGATAGATAGGTAGATGATAGAAAGAAAAATAGTTAGATAGATAGATAGATAGATAGATAGATAGATAGACAGAGGAATTGCCTCACACAATTAAGGAGGATCACAAGTCCATATCTGCAGTGTGGGCCAGCAAGACCCAGGAGCCAACGGTATAGATGAAGTCAAAGGCTGTCCGCTGGGGAATTCCCCCTTGATCACAGAGGCCAGTCGTTTTGTACTAGTCAGGGCTTTGACTGATGGGGTGAGACCCACCCACGTTATGGAGAGCTATCTGGTTTACTGAAAATTCACCTATATAAATGTTTATCCCAATCCCAATCAATCAATTAGTCAATCAAAGGTTTATCTCATCCAAAAACCCCATCCAGGTTGACACATAAAATTAACCATCACACAGGGAGGTAAGACATACATAGGAAACTGATCTACCTAAGATCCCCCAGGGCAAATTCGGGCAGCACTGGGTCTTAAAGCCAGCTGTCCTGACCCCGTTGGTTCCCAGCACAGTGGCTCATGTCAGAGAATGAAAGAGTGGCAGGCACAAGCCCACTGCTCAGGTTGGCAGGAAGCAGCCTTTTCTGCCACGGCTTCCAGCCCAGTGGAAAGGCATGTTTCACAAAGGAGTAATCAAACGTGGAGAATTTCCCAGCATGAGAGTTAAGGAAGAGTATAGACTTGAGTTGGATCTGACTGGTTCAACCCCAGCCATGGCTACTTGTCTTTGCAGAGACCTGGGCAATTTCTTACTCTTTCCATGCTTCCATTTCTTTATAGTTAATAGGGAGGCCACGAGGCCTTCAACAGGCATTTACTGAACACCAACTATATGCCAAGTTCCAAGCAAAGCATGGACATTTCACGAGGAAAATACAGGCCATTTCCTGTCTTCACAGAGCTTACAGTAGATATGAGAAGAAAGGCACAAATTATCAAACCAGTGCACCAATAAGAAAGTGACAAATTGTGATAAATGCAATGAGGACAAAAACTAATCCGTGCATAAATAATGGTGACAGCACCCCTGAGGGCTCCACTATGAGATAATGGGGGAGGGGGAGGTCCTGCAGGTAGTGTGACCAGGAGAGTTCCTCAAGGTGACACTAAGCTGAGGGCTGAAGGATCAGAAACAGCCAGCCACATGGAAGTCAGGAAAAGGAGTCACGTCAAAGGGACAGCAAGTCCTAGGATTCCAAGGTGGGATAAGGTGTCACTAACCAGTGTGACTACAGAGGGGGGCCTCTGGGAGAGCAGTTTCAGTCTTGCTTCTGTGTTCTCCCAGGTACTGGAAGAACCCCCAGTTCTCTGTGAACCCCCAGGTACTGGTCATCAATCAGAGCCTCTCTCTCCTCAATTGTACCATTGGAACCACAGCACAGGGCCTTGGGAAGGATCCAGTAGGAGGACGTCCATCCCATGCCTGCCTTGGCAAGGACTCCGCACCCAAGACCCAGGGGCTCAGCACTGGGAGGGCCTTGAAATCGTTCCAACCCACTCCAGGTAAGAGAAGAAGGAAATCTTTATCTTGCTTTTTCTCTGTCTCTGTTCCTTGACCTCCACTTTTCTTTGCAATCCGCTTTGTCCTCCTTCTTCAGCCTGGCTTCCTCCACTGTATGTGTCTGCCCACCAACCTCCCACCTGCCATGCAATAATTCAAATAAATTAAGTTGTCAAGACACCAACTCAGCCCCAACTGGACAGGAACTCTCGGCCCGAGTGCCTGGCACCACCAACTCCTGTCTCTACATCTCCAAGTTGAATTCTTGAGAGGGAATCCAAGTGTCTTCTCAGCTGACAGCTGACAAACAGGTCTTAGCACATGCCGCTCAGTCCAGGCAATATGACCTGCCATGGGCAGCCGATGGGGGACAGCCTTCTGGCAGGGCTTGCAGCCATCTCTAGCTTGAGTCAGAAAAGACATTGGCCTTTGGCTCTAAGAAGAGACCCTCTAGTCCTACTGCATCACACCTACAGGCCAACCTCATCCTCCTGCCGGCTTGACCAGATGCCAGTAAAATACAAGGATCCTCTCCCTTTTTAGAGTCAACCTCCCTCCAAGAGCTAAACTGGAATCAGACTCTTGATGGCTCTAACCATGTATTCTCTATGGTCCTCTGGGAACCACAGCCCTCTGGCTTCAGGAACCTCCTGTCTATGGAAGCTTCCTCCCTGTCTGTGGGAACCTCCTTCCTCTGTCTATGAAAGCTTCCTCCCTGTGGAAGCCTCCTCTCTTTAAGAACCTTCTCCATGTCTGTGGGAACCTCCTCCCTCTGTCTATGGAAGCTTCCTTCCTGTGGAAGCCTCCTCTCTGTCTGTAAGAACCTTCTCCCTGTCTATGGGAACTCCTCCCTCTGTCTATGGGAACCTCCTCCCTCTGTCTATGGAAGCTTCCTCCCTGTCGGTGGGAGCCTCCTCTCTGTCTGTAAGAAACTTCTCCCTGTCTGTCGGAGCCTCCTCCCTATTTGAGGGAACCTCCTCCCTCTGTCTGTGAAAGTCTCCTCCCTAACTGCAGGAACCTTATTCCAGCTGTGGGAACCTCCTCCTTCTGTCAAAGGAAGCTTCCTCCCAGTCTGTGGAAACCTGCTGTCTGTCTGTGGGATCCTCCTCCCCCTATCTGTGGGAACCTTCCATCCCCACCCCCAGCAGCCCCTCCTCACCACAGCCTCTGTGGAAAGTGTTCATCTCCCCAATGGCCTCCTTTAAATAGCTCAATTGAAGGGATTATGGACTCCTCACTGAGTGCTTCACATTAAAGATTCATAGAAGCACAATATATATTTTAATAAGGCAGGTTGTACAATACAGAACTCAACTCTACACAAAGCACATGGCTGAGAACTGAGGCAAAGCGCCTGAGGGAGCTGCAGGCACCACCGCTGGGGGCGGAGGAACGTGGTGGTTTGGGAACCTCTTCTCCCCACACCCTGGACTACCCCCACCCACCCACTCATGGCTGAGGAGCCTCCCTGAAAGCCTCACACACGTGTGTGCACTCACACTCACATGCATGTGCCTGCATACTGACACACTCACATGCGTACATGTAGAACTTCATGCATTTGTGCATACACATATGCACACTCACATGCACAGTCACACACGTGCACACTTATACACACACTCCCACACACAGTAATGCACACATATGCAAGGTCACACGCATGCACTCATATACACACTCACAGGCACACAGTAATATACATGCACATGCACAGTCACATACATGCACACTTATACATACACTCCCACTCACACAGTAATACACATGCACATTCACACACATGTGCACACCATAGAGTGCCTTTAGCCACACTCACCAGACTTACAAGGAAAATAACAGTAACAATTACCAGTGGCAGGCCCTCCAGAAGCCCTAGCTCCTTTATGTTCCTGATAAAGGGTTCCTATATCCATTTCACCCCAACAAAAATGCTCCACAAAACCTTGGGAAATTCATCTGCCCAAGGTCACACAGCCAACCGCGGCTGAGGCAGCATTCGGCCCCAGATCCATCCAACTCTAAATTCAGCCTCTCAACCCCTGAAAGCAAGACCTCCTTACAGACAAACCATCACAGAGAACCACCTCAGATCCTTTCTGGAAAGGCAGGAGGGGATAAGGGAAGGGATAAGGAAACCTGCGTTTAGATATCCACGAAGTCCCAGTGACACCCTTGCATGGGCACGCCCTCCCTGACCTGTCCTTTTTCATGTAACTATGTATCATGCAATTAGATCTACCCACTTGTACAGACCCAAGAACCCACACACTACACACACACAAACACACACACTCACACACTCACACATACAGGAAGGGTGACCAACCACTCCGCCCCCCATTTTCCAGGACTGAGAGGTTTCATGGGACATAGACTTTCAGGGCTAAGACCTGGACAACTCCAGGAAAACCAGCCTGAGTTGGTCAGTCTACACATAGGCACACACCCAGACACTCTGGGGTACCACGCCCACACCCACAGGTGCTTTGGTGGCTCACAAAGCTCGGGTGCACTGGGTGTAGCAGGGTTTGAGGTTGGAGACAGGGAGACGTGGGTTCTTCGTCCTCCACCTTCAACGTGTCAGGGCTGTCCTGAGTCTACCTTTTTGGTTCATCTGCTCTGCCCTCCTCCTGACCTGCCCTGGCTCATCTTCCCTCCCCGCAGGATTCAAGGAAGCTTGGCCTGAAGTGGGGCCACAGGGCCCATGCACTTTAAGGAAGCAGGAACCTCATGCCCCAGATTCACCCGCCGTTGAGCTCAAAAGACAGGATGAATCTCCCAGATCCCTGCCTACTCCTGGAAAGCTGGGCCTCTGCCCGTCACACCATCACCAGCACCCAAGCAGCCCATGCACATGCCTCCACCCCTCAGGCAGGGTCTGGAACCTACTCGCTATCCTCCCTCGCCTCAGGAACCACACAGAGAAAATGGGTGGAACCCTCAGTCTCCAGGACCTCCATGGACCCTGGCTGATCCCAGCTTCACTCCTGGCCCAGCCCCTGGTTGGCAGCAGGACTGGGGAAAGATGACTCCAAAGCTGTCTTCAGCAGCAGCCCAAGCCATGAGGCCTTTGACTCGGGCAGCCCCTATCCAATGTATCTGGGATCCTCGCTGCCTCCTATCACCCCTGGCTGCACCACCGTCATCTGTCACCTGCACTCCTGCACTCCTGGCCTCCGAATAGGCTCCCACACAGTTTCTTCTCAACCACACTTCTCAGCCGGCTTTATTGAGGGATAACTGACATATGATAAACCCCACATATCCGTATTTGAAGTGTGCAATTTGTTAAGTTTTGACACATGAGTGTATACATGTAGTTACTTGCAATCCATTGATCTTTCTTGGTAGAGTCTCTGTTCAAATCTTTTGCTAATCTTCTGCTGTGTGTTTGTTTCCTTCATGTAGAGTTTAGAGAGTTCCTTCTATATTCTGGATACTAGTCCTTTAGCAGATACATAATTTGCAAGCTTTTCTCTTCATTTGAAGCTTGTCTTTTCATTATCTTGACAGTGTTTTTTGAAGATGAAATATTTTAAATTTTGAAGTTAATTTATTCATTTGTTCTTCTATGGAACATGCTTTTGGTGTCTTATCTAACAATCACCCAATCCAAGGTCAAAAATATCTTCTTCTGTTTCCTTCTAGAAGTTTTATAGTTTTCATGTTTTAAATTTAGATCCATGATCCACTTTAATAAAAATTTTCTAGGGCGCCTGGGTGGCTCAGTTGGTTAAGTGACTGCCTTTGGCTCAGGTCATGATCTCGGAGTCCCAGGATCGAGTCCTGCATCGGAGTCCCAGGATCGAGTCCTGCATCAGGCTCCCAGCTCTATGAGGAGTCCACTTGTCCTTCTGACCTTCTCAGCTCTCATGCTCTCTCTCTCAAATAAATAAATAAATTAAATATTTTAAAAAATAAAAATTTTCTATATGGTAGAAGTTATGAATCAATATTTTTTTTGCATATGGATATCCAAATGCTCTAACACCATTTATTAGAAAGACTATCCTTTCTCCATTAAATTACCTACACTTTTGTCAAAAATTAGTTGTCCATATGTGCATGAATCCACACCAGGACTCTTCAGTCCTGTTACCTTTATCTATTTATCTATCTTGATGCCAACACTTACCAGCTTAATTACTGTAGCTTTATAATGCATCTTAAAATCAAGTAGTATAAGCCTTCAAATATTGTTCTGCCTTTCAAGGTTACTTTGGCTACCCTAGATCCTTTGCATTTCCATATGAATTTTAGAATCAGTGTGTCCATTTTGATCAGAATTCTGTTAAAGCTACAGACCACATGGGTAAAAACTAACTTCTTAGCAATATTGAGACCTCTGACCCATGACAAGTCTATCACTTTATTTAGATTTTCTTTTATTTCTCTTAGCAATATTTTATAGTTCAGTGTATAGATCTTTCACACCATTTATCATATGTATCCACACGTATTTTGTAGTTTTTATTCTGTTGTAGATGCTATTGCCTTGTTAATTTCAATTTATACTTATAGTTGTTAATATATATGCAGCTGATTTTATATATTGATTTTTATATCAATATATAAACCATTATCACATGTCCTCAGTGTTTCATAGCTTGTATCCCAACCTTACTAAACTTACTTGTTAGCTCTCATAGATTTTTTATAGATTCCATGGGGTTTTCTATATAAACAACATGACATCTGTGAATAAAGATAGTTTTAATCCCTCTTTTCTAATCAGATCCCTTTGATTCTTTCTTGCCAAACTGCACTGTCAAGAACCCACGGCACAGGGGCACCTGGGTGGCTCAGTGGATTAAGCCGCTGCCTTCAGCTCAGGTCATGATCTCGGGGTCCTGGGATCGAGTCCCGCATCAGGCTCTCTGCTCAGCGTGGAGCCTGCTTCCCTCTCTCTCCCTCTCTGCCTGCCTCTCCTTCTGCTTGTGATCTCTCTCTGTCAAATAAATAAATAAAATCTTTAAAAAAAAAAAAAAAACCTCATTAACTATTAAAAAAAAAAAAAGAACCCACAGCACAATGTGGAGTAGACTTTAATGAGTGGTTTGACATCTCAGGGGAAACATCTGATTCTCTCGTGCTTCTACTATGGACCATTTGTTAGGTGATAGATGAGTGAATGAGCTCAGTGTGGCAAAATTGTACCTGGGAATCTTCCTAACTTTTCTGGAAGAGTTTGTGTGGCACTGGTATTACTTCCTCCTTAAATGCTTGATTAAATTCACCAGTGAAGCCATCTGGGCCTGGAGTCTTTGTGGAAATTTTTAACTACCAATGCAATGTCTTCTTGAATAGATATGGGCTATTCAAATTTCATTGATTTTTCTCTATTGTTTTTCTACTTTTTATTTTCATTGATTTCCACTCTGAACTTCATTATTTCCTTTCATCTGATTATTTTGGGTTAAATTTGCCCTTTTTTCCCCTAGTTTCTTCAGGTGGAAACTGAGGTCTCTAATCTGAGATGTTTCTTCCTTTTCTTTTTTTAAGATTTTATTTACTTATTTGACAGAGATCACAAGTAGACAGAGAGGCAGGCAGAGAGAGAGAAGGAAGCAGGCTCCCTGCTGAGCAGAGAGCCTGATGCGGGACTCGATCCCAGCGCCAAAGACCATGACCTGAGACAAAGGTAGAGGCTTTAATCCACTGAGCCACTCAGGTGCCCCTTTAGACATTTCTTCTTTTCAAATATACACACTTTATACTTTAAGTATCCCTCTAAGTACTGCTTTAGCCTCATCTTACAAATTTATGTACATTGTTTCAATTTTTACTTTGTTAAAAATACTTCCTTACGGGGAGCCTGGGTGGCTCAGTGGTTTGGGCTGCTGCCTTCGGCTCAGGTCATGATCTCAGGGTCCTGGGATCGAGCCCCACATCGTGCTCTCTGCTCCGCAGGAAGCCTGCTTCTCTCTCTCTCTCTCTCTCTCTCTCTCTCTCTCTCTGCCTGCCTCTCTGCCTACTTGTGATCTCCTTCTGTCAAATAAATAAATAAAATCTAAAAAAAAAAAAAAATACTTCCTTACTTCCTTCTTTGACCCATGATTTATTTAGAAGTGTGGTTATTTAGTTTCCAAATATTTGGGCATTTTCCAGAGATCTTTCTGTTACAGGTTTCTAATTCCACCATGGTCAGAAAAGATAGTATGTATGACTCAAATCCTTTTAAATTTATCAAGATTTTATATCCATTTGATGGCCCAGAATATAATCTATCTTGGTAAATGTTCTAGGTGCACTTGAAAAGAACGTGATTTCTGCTATTGCTGGAGGGAGTATTCTACAAATAAAGGTCGATGGATTCAAAATGGTTGATAGTGTTAAGAATGGTAGCATCCCAGAATAGGAGGATCCTGAGTCCTAGAGTCAAAGACAAATACCAGGAACTCCATCACTGGACTTTGTATAAATGAGAAATAAACTTGTAGTCCAGTGCACCCCTGAGATTGGGATTTTTACTTGTCACTGCTACACAGCCTCCTCAAGCAGGCTTTCTCTCCTGAAGGACATTATTCTCACACCTCTTGCTCCAGTGGAAAACACAAAGAAATATGAGAGGGGAGAAAGGTGTCTTTTCCTATTAGAATACTGCAAAATTAGCTGTGGCCAGAATTACCTATTTCAATATCCTTCTCTTTTGTCTCTCACCCTTGTTTTTATACAAAATTTAGCAACAGTTTGTTTGTGATAACGATAAGATGTTGGGTCTGACACTTTGCCTAGGGAGAAGTTTGTGAGGGGGGCATCCTGCTACCTCGAATCCTTCAGGGGAGTCTTGTTAATGCCTGTGAACTGCCCCCTTCCACTCTCCTCTGTGAGTGTGTCTCAGAGCAGGCTTCTACTATGCCCATTTGCCAGATAATGGGTGAATGACAGGCTACATGAATGAACTGGGTGTGGCTAGGTGGTCTATGGGAATCTTCCTAAAGACAAGTAGACTAGAAAAGGTTCCAGTCAACCCTTGGGAGACAGGGTAGAATTTTCCATACCAGACCTATCCACAGTTCAAGAAAGAATTAGAAACTCTTTTGTTTTCCAGAGTAGGGAAGTCAAGGCTAACCAGTAGCAATGTTCAGGGAGCCAGAGCAGAATATTTGCACCAAATCAGGACTTCAGCCCTCTGTTATGAGACAGATCAAACTTGTTCCAACCCCTGTTGGTCCCCAAGACTATGGTATATGATTCCCCAACTGATTGGTCTTTTCCTGGTTGCATGTAAACAGGGTCATCCTCAGACTAACGTCTAAAGCTGTGCCTGGTGAAGTATGTTTTAGAGACCTCCCAACACTTAAATTCAAGATTCATCTCCAAATAGTGGTTTCTGACCAAAGCTCAGCCATGAGGGCTTCTACGGAAGATCCCTGGGGCAAAAACCCAGCTTCTATAATAAGGCAGAATAAGTATTAGAGTGAGACTCCCTGCTAACTACTAAAAATACTGAGTCAAATATATTTTGTAAATCTTCCTAAAACCATGATGGGAATTATCAGACCAAAATTTAAGGGAAGGTTGGACCCTGAGAGGTGTGGAATGCTGAAGAAGCTTTTGCCCTGAGGGTATTTAAATTTCCATTTTCACAGCCTCATGGAATGTAGGGGACAAAAGACAAAGCCCAAGCTCACTCAAGGTTGTGAGTCTACAAGGAGACCCTCTTTCATCACACTGATGCCTCAAAGGTCAAGACTGTCCATAAAAAGGCAAATACCAACCACATCCCCCAGAAGATCTGAATGAAAAGTCACTCGACAATGAGCAGAGCAAGACTGATTAGAGTCCTAAAACAGTGCTACCACAAGCCAGACCCCCAGTGACCATGCAGCTCGAAGTAAAGCTCCCAGTGGTCCCAAAAGAAACCATAAGCCATAAATTTAGTGCATGGTGACCCCACATAGCCCCAAATCATACACAGATATTCTCTGGAGTGATATGCCTACAGTCCAGGCCACAAATAATCTCCCAAAATAATTTCCCAACAGGATCCCTAGGACAACACTTGGACTCCCCACATGTGAGGCCAGAAGCTCCAAATAACACCAACTCACCCGGGATGTGTCCCTCCTTCCCCTCAGCCAGCACGGAATTGACAGAGCCAGGTCAGGCCTAGATGGCAGTGCTTCTTGTTGGATCCATGCAGAAGAGGTTTGATAGAAATTTAAAGAGCCAGCAAGACTGGGGGAAGATGATTAAAACCACCCAAGATAGCACCATTCTGAATCTCCCTCAAGTATTTCAGAAGGCACCAATTACTTAAATGCAATTGATATGCTGATTACAAATCGTTCCTATTTATTGATTAAAATAATAAGCAAATCTTGGTTGGCCTGATTCCAGTTACTATATATACACTCAAAGGTGAGGAAACTACACCCACAAAAATATCATCAATAATGATGTTTCTTCACTCAGCCAGACTTTCTGATGCAGATCTGTCCCATGCACGTGTCTCCTAGAAGGCGGACCCCTGTTTACACCGTTCCCAGCACGCACTTTTCCTTGTTTCACTCTCCCTTTAGGAAAATCCCTTAAGCAAAGATTAAGACTAGAATGGTCTTGGGTACAAGTTATTTATTTGAGAGGTGATTTCAAAAAATACTGAGGTTGAGAAAGGGACAGAGGGAGAAAAGCAGAAGAAGGGTATGTTAATGAGCAACAGAAATGGGACTCAGTCCTGCTGGGGCTCCTTAGAGATGCTGTTGAGAGCACAGCTCAGAGCTGGGTTATTCTCCACCAACTCCCACCCACTCTCCATTGGTTGAGGACTCCTCCTGGGGCATTAACTCCCCCCATACTTCAGTCCCATTTGCAGGCTAAGCCATGCCCTCAGGCAGGGAACTCCTCCAGCAGAAAAAGGAAGCTGGGGAAGATCAAGGATGTGCAGACAGGGAACCAATCATATCTACACAAAACTCATCCACTAGAGTAAATGGTCTACAACTATTAGCCCAGCTGGGTAAGATATCAGCCAGCAGGGAAACCTAATGTGTGCAAGTCACCCATTCATTCATTTCCCTGTCCAACTAGAAATGACCGTGTAACCACGAGACCCCAGGAACTCTGTGAGGCATTGGATGTGGAGAACACAGCCTAGACAAGCATGGCATCTGGACCAAGTTCCTTATACTCTAGTTGATGTTCCTCAAACTCCCTCACCTGGACTTCATACAATGAGCCCTGAGACCAGATGGCATTATGGTTAAGATCCTGGGCCCTGGAACCAAGGAGATCACAGTTCTGAGTGACCTTGTGTAATTCACTAACCCCATGAAGACGCCTTCTGTTTATCTGTACAATCGAGATACAGGAACGGTAGGGAAGACAGAAGACAACTCACGTGAAGCATTTCACACAACACCTGGCGCTCAGAACCAGATCTGCTGAAGAGAAGGAAGAGGAAAAAGATCCAGTGCCCATCCCTGCAGGGCTTGCAAACTAAAAGGAGATACGTGCCCACTGACAGGTAATCATAAAGCACTACAGACAGGCACTGATCCAGTACCATAGCTATGTACGAACTATGATGCTCGTGGCTTCTGGGGGTCAGGAGCTCTACTGGGATGACGGAAGGATGAGAGTGACTCTGTGGCCAGGGTAGGAATCACCTAGGGCATGGACTGGTAAGCAACAGTCCAAGAGCCAAGTCTGGCCACGTTGTTTCTGAACAACAATGGCACACTCCAGTAGCCACAGCAGAAACTGTGTGGCCTGACAAACCAAAACCACTTACTCTCTGGCCTTTCACAGAAATCCTTTGCCAACCCCCTCGTTTGCGGGCACATCCTCCTCATGACAGGCAATTGATACTGACTGTCCTTTTGGACCCCGCTGGGCTGTCAGCTGGAACAGGAAGGGGACTTCACCACGTGGCCTCTCACCTGGAGCTGACCCAGGTTCCCTCTCAGCAAGGTGGCTGCGTCCCAAGACACCAAGGCGGGCGCTGCCTGGCCTTTTTATGACCCAGCCTCAGCAACCAGGCGGTATCACTTCCACAGTCTCCTATCGGCCAAGACCATCACGAAAGCCCGCCCAGGTTCAAGAAGAGTGGACAGAGCCCCCACCACTCTCTGGGGAGAGGGACAAAGTCATATTGTAAAGGGGCATACGAGACGGAAAATATTGTCGTTGCTCTCTTTCGAAAATATAATGTTCTATATACTGGGGCTTTAAAAAAAAAAAAAACCAGCTTGGAGCAGAAAGGAGGATGCTTCTCAGGAAGGCTTCTTGGAGGAAGTGAAGCTTAAGCTCAGGCTGAGAGCATAGATGAGCATCAGCTGGGCGACACTTTTCCTTTGGTGATATTCAAACCTCTGTAGCGGCACAGGTTCTGGGTTATCTGCTTTTGGTAGCATGGCCCAAACACGGGCAGAGGAGAGGGCATGAGGGAGGAGTTCCAGTTCTAAGCAGCAAAGAGAAATGGACCAGAGCAGATGCAGGTCTATGGACTTGGACCGGCACGGGCTGGGAAGCACAGAGCTGAAATACATATATGGCAAAATCATTATCATTATAATAAGAACAGCAACTAATATCTGTTGAACCCTTAGCATGGACTGAGCACTGTTCTAAGTCTATGATTTAATCCCACCCCCAAATCCAGTAGTGATTTGTTTTGGTTTTCTTTCCTTTTGTTGTTGTTGCTTGCTTGTTTGTTTGTTTGCTTCCTGTTTTATTTAATACTGGATGACTTTTTTCTTAAGACATTTGTTTTAAGGGGTGACTGGTGGCTCAGTGGGTTAAAGCCTCTGCCTTTGGCCCAGGTCACGATCTCAGGGTCCTGGAATCGAGCCCACATCGGGCTCTCTGCTCAGCAGGGAGCCTGACTCCTTCTCTCTCTGCTTGACTCTCTGCCTACTTGTGATCTCTGTCTGTCAAATAAATAAATAAAATCTTTAAAAATATATATTATTTTTAAAAAAGACATTTGTTTCAAGACAAATATATTTCAGGTCAGGTCTGACTCCAGCACTTTTTGCACCTTGGGACCGAGGGCCTCCTGCTAACAGGAGTCTGGGGACCAGGCTGCCAGTACTGTGGTATATTTTACCCACGGCCGTTAGACACAGCTCACAAAGCCAGGCATGGCCAGAGATAAAGAGTGTTGTTTTTCACGCCTGGAGAGCTAAAGTGCTTGACTTACAAGCTAAGTTTCCCTTGCAGCAACTCTTCTGAAATACAGCCCAGCCTAAAGCCCAGAACACATCCACAGAGCTACCTGAACCAGGAAAACCATCCTTTTCCAGCTACGGGGAACAGCGCTAGGTAGGGTAAAGGGAGGAGTCAAGCCCAGGTGGCTTGAGATGAAGACTGCAGCCAGGCCCTCAGAACCCTGAATGTCTGCTCCACACCCCATCTCCCTAGCCTTATTTGCAAGACCTGGCTTGAGCCAGCCAACCCTGGGTGGACAGGGCAACTTGTCTCCCACTCTGTGGCCATAGACTGTGGGCTACCCAGCCTATTAACTCCAGGAGCCAGGCCAACATCAGGAGCTCCTTCTCTAGGAGTCTCCGTGCCTGCACTGGGTCAGGCCTGCTCCACGCTCCGTCACCGCTGGGGAGATTAGCAGATGAAAGACACAGTCACCTACTCTTTTCATGTTGCCAAGTTTATTCTCAGAACTCTGGCCTCAGACATTGGCAAGTTTGGACAGTCACTGCTGAATGAGGTGCCTGTGACTGTCCCTTGTCCTGGGGCAAGTGGGCCACTCATCTCAGTTCAGTAGAAAAAAGACCTTGGAAAATCTGTCAGTACAGCCGCCCATCAGCAGAGGCCCATCGGCAGCCAGACACCCGTGGGCACTCCACACTTGGGACCCAGAATTCTCTGCCTAGGTAAGTCACAGGCAAGTGGGTCATGGGTATGCACATAGCACAGCAGAATCCAGTTCAGCATCCAGGATGCAGACCTCTTAGCCTACTCAGCTCTATAATCCCAGTGAGGCTTTTCTGAGAACCAAGCCTGATGCGGGTGAGATTCAGTCCAAGATAACACTGTGGCTGTCTCATCTGGAAGTCCTTCTCCAAGGAGAGATGTCAAGCATGTCCTCCCTGCCCATTCCCCACACTTGGAAAACGGGCTCCTTGCCCAGGCCTGGCATTGCTGATTGGACCAGGTGTTCCAGGCTGGACCAATCGCCGTCGCCCCTCGGAATCATGGGGACCTCGCCCTGGAGACAGAGGCCATCGGCTGCAAAACACTGTAATCCTTTCCTTCATAGGCGTCATCTCCATTTGCCATGATACACATGCTTCTATGATTATTTGATGAATGAATGAATCACTGAATTCATAAATGAATGAATGATTAAACTGCAAGGTCAGGTAAGAGTTGAGGCTAGCATCAGCCCTAAAAATGGAGAATGAATCTTTGGGGCAGCAGAGGTTGGAACCTTTGCAAAGGAAGCCCATCTCTAGCGGGGGAATGGAACAGATGGACAAGATATCCATCTGTGGTTCCTGCAGGTGGGCTCTGCTAGAGTTCTTGGATGCCTCCAGAAAGCCCTCTGTCTGGGCTGGTTTGAATTGATTTCTGTTCCCTGCAGCTGGCCATCTCCTAAATTTCTGCAGGGTAGACATCTCTCTGCAAAGCAAGATGGAGACAACCTTCCCTCTGGAAGACCCAGTGGACTCCAGGGAGTACACCGAGGCTGAATCTACAGTGCCCCAACATCCAAGAAAAAAATGGAAATACAGCCCCCCAACCCATTGACTGGCCTTTAAATCCACCGATGTCAAACTTCCTGAGGACTGAGCAGACAGTTTGCTTTGCAACCAGACAGAGGCGTGAAGGAAAGACAGTCTGGCTTCCGCAGCCTGTCCCGATTGCCCCAGTTCTCCGGGACGAGAGGGAAACACCTCTCTCTCCCAGGCAAGCCTGAAGGCTGGATGGAGTGATGGTACCAGAGGCTGCCCCTTGGATCTCATTAGCTAAGTGTACCTGATGACAGGTGACAGCTGGCACTCCTCGGGAGAAATCCAGGATGCGTCCCTCCCTGCCACAAAAAGCCATTCACACCAGCTCCATCGTTACACCACCCTGCCAGTCTGGGATGGGGCCGCCGACAAGTGAGGGAGGAAGACATTCACACCCGTGTTTGCAAACTGTCACCTTTATAAAACAGGCAGCATTTTTCTATTACAATTAAAAACACTTATGTCAAGTTTGCTTTTAATTAAATCTTGTGCCTTTGACTCATTAAAGAGCAGCAAAGTGTGGCCTAGGGTGGTGCCAGAGGAAAATGAAAAAAATCCAGAAGCTTCCAAGACAAGCGAAACCCCTGTGAGAGCTGCTGACCCTAGCTGGAGTCAAATTTTAAAATTCTGCGGTCTTCACTCAGAAAGGCAGGTGGGAATACGAGGAGCGTAGCAATCAATATGGTTACCTATCTATCCTATACTTCTTTCCTGCCAGCAAAACCCCAACTTTGTTCTAGTATCAAGTGAAAATTCTTTGACTCTAGGGTATCACTCCATGCTAACCAGTATGACACAGGGGGATCTGCTGGGGAAAGTTTTCTCTGTTCTTATGAAAAACAGGCACTTAAAGACAAATTATCTGCTCCCCTACTGATCCCTCCTCCTCCCTGCAAGCATGGTGTAAGGATGTAATGATTGGAGCTGTGGCAGCTGTTTTGTGACCGTGAGGGAAAAGTCAAGAAAATCATAGGGAGGCCAGCCAGGAGACATGACATTGTTGAGTTGCTGAACCAGTACCTGCATTTTCATACCTCTACACATACCATGTGAGAAAATTCTATCCTTGCTTAGTTATATTTCCTATTACCTGACACTGAAACATTCTTAGTTGATACAAGGTATGAATTGAGCAGCTAAGATTACATAGAAAAGTAGCATTAACTTCATGCCTGCTTTCAGTTGTACTAATACAAACCCCCATCCTGATGTGCTTGCTTCATTTCATGTCACGCTCCCTTTTTGTATTCCAGCCATACCAGCATCCTTTCATTTCCTCCAATACAGAGAGCATCCTTGTTCTTGCCTTAGGACCTTTGCTCATGCTGTTCTTGAAATACTCGTCTGTTTTGTGTCCATCTTCTCTGCGTCTTCTCATCATTTGGGTCTCTAATCGATACTCCCTTCCAGAAGCTTTTCTGATAATCTAATCTGTAGTAGTCCCAACTTCCCTCTGGCACATTACCCTCTAAGACTACATTTGTTGACTTCTTATTTCCACTCTCCCCCCAGGGAAGTCTAAGTTCTGCAATGACAGCAGCTCCAGGGGCCTTGCTCACTATCATATTCCCTATGTTTAACACAGACCTGACTTGCCGCAGCTCCTCGCATTTTTAAATCAATGAATGGACATTCTGGTCACTGTGCTAGTCCCTCCACATGTGAGCACATGGCATTCCATCCATTGGTACCTGAGGTGAGAATGTTTCTTCCTGTTTCACAGAGGACAAGACCGAGGCTGGCTCACAGAGTTTATGAAATTTATTCAAGCTTCCACAGCCAGTGAGGGACGGGCCATGGTTCAAACACACGTCCCCTGGCCCTCCAGACTCGCCTGCACATTGCATTTATCTGGCTGAGTTTCATCAATATTTTCAGAAAATATTGGACGACACTTCCAAACTTGACATCGAGGAATCTTGGTTTATTAGCAATTTCATTGACAGGTAGTAAGATACAAATCTTGCGTAAGCCGCTCGGTTCAGCACTTATCCAGCAGCGACTCAGGGCCAGGATGCCAGAGGGGTCCCATATAGGAAATCCACAGCACCTGGAGCTAACCCAATCCCCCAAAAGCTCCACATGACCCAGAGGCCAGCCTCACCACGGGAGAATTCCGACCTCCAGAATAATCTGGAACTTTGTTCTCCTTGCTCCATGTGTGTCTAAGGCTATGTTAAAATAAGATTCAAAATTTTGCACAATCAAAATGTAAAATCAGTCATTTTCTAGAAACTGAACTCTTGGGACATTATGGCTCAAAGTCAGCTGTTGACTATGGTGTGTGATATTGGAGGCCAATCAGTAAAGCAGGGTGTAGACAATACAATCAAAGAAACAAATGCTGGGCAAAAGGAAAAGAGGATGGAGACAGCATTTATTAAGTATCAAATATGTGCTAGGCTCCAGGCAATAGCATTTGATAAGCATTAGCACATTTAATTTATGCAGCAATATGTCAAGGGAACAGGTAGTGACCAAGAGTCTTTCAAAAATGCCTAAATATACTTGACCACCTGCTGCTCATGAAGACCCTGATCAGGCCTTCCTTTGGAAAATCAGGCTGGAACAAGGCCTCTCTGACAGCTCTACTCTGGGTCCCAGGGATCTCTGACCTGCCCTGAAATGGAGAAGCAGAACAAGTTAGTCTGGACTTGACAGGTGCCAGTCCCCACCACTGATTCCACAGTGCAAAGCTGCCATGAACTGTTGTGTAGGTTTCACGCTGCACACATCCAGGCAGTACCAGAGTCATCAACCTGATGTGAATGGCACCCCCAGTGCTATACAGGGTAAACCTGCTGGACCATACATGGCATTCCTGTGCAGTAGAATCTCTGAGTTGTTTTGCTGTGTGTGTGTATGTGTGTGTGCGTGTGTGTGTGTGTGTGTGTTAATTCAGATTTCTGGGCCTCACTCCTGGATATTGGGTTTCCCTTGTTCTTAGTTGGGGCCTGGGAATCTATCCTATAAATACCCCAGGTGATTATGGTGGAGGGTAGAAACCCTCCACTGAAAAATGGCCATGATTTTTTGGCTTATATAGTAAATACCAAACAGGAAGCTGGCCGCTCCTTTCTCCAAAAAAAAAAGGAAGAATGGAAACATTCTCAGGAATGCAGAGTCCTAATGAGCTAGCTTCCAGAGCAATGTACTTCTATTACAGCTTGGCAGAGGGTGAAGCTAAATTTTGGGCCCTGCAAATAGGAAATCAAAAGTTTCTCGAGTATGAAAGGAACTGTTGTCCGAGGCAGGGAGTGATGGCCTTCACTTCTGGAGAAACCCTGGCTTTGGCACAATCCCTATGAAGTGATCCCTTTGGCGGGGAGGGGGACCATTAGGTAGGGACCACTCCCCACAGCACCCCTGAGCAGAAATGACTTCTGTCTACAATCACCATGATTAACTGCCCTCTGCCTCCTCTCCTCACTCATAAATATGCTTCCATTCAATCTGCTGCAGGATTTTTTTTCTCCTTCCCGCAGATATATATCCTTGACTTTCTAATGGAAGCCAAGTGGAACTTAGGATCTCTTCTGTGGTCATTTTGCTTAATGCATCCTTATCCACACGGGGGGAGAAAGTGCCTTAGTCCGTTTATCCCTACAGGAAGGAGGGGACGAACTCCAGGGGATTCTCTCTAATTTCCCAGTCATTCTAGTTCTGCGTCCCTGACATACACAATATGCCTCCACACTACCATGTCTGTCTCCAATAGTCCCCTGGATGGGAGTGTCCCCAGACCCATCTCCACTTCTGGAAATCTTTTTCACGTCTCCAGGCCCAGGACAGAGTTCCCGGGGATGAAACTGACCTAGCCTCAGTTCTCCAACAACATGACAGTCCTCCGTCTTACCCCTAGTCTTCCTTTGTGGGTGGCCGGCTGGGTTCCCACCTGTCTCTTTTGCTAGACACAAGCTCCTTCCAGGTAGAGCCCGTGCCTGGGTGGGCGCCCAGGAAATGTGCATTGAAGGCAAGCATGCCACGTGTGATTTAACGCATCTTTTTAGTGATGTGGCAATGGGATAGGGTCTTATTAATTCATGTGAATTCAGGAAGAGCTGAATTAATGAGAAATGGGGGTAATTTGAAAAAACAATAGCTTATTTACTCGGAATATCATGCAGAAAATCAAATTAGCCCAAGAGAATTGTTGAAGAGAGGCCTTGCCTTCTGCATTAATGAATAAGTAAGAAGGTTTTGAATATACCTCCATAACAGAGGTACGGGGCTTCCCTGGGCTGCTGCATCTAGAAAGGCGGTCAACTTGAGAGGCGAAGAGCCAGGGTCTACAGTCAGGTGATCCTGGGCTTTATTTTTACGGCACCACTAACCTGCCAGCTTACTTAAACTCTCTAAGCTGCCACAGTTTGCCTGTCTATTAAATGGGAATAATGGAACACTTTTCCTCCTGGGTCTGCAGTGAGAAGAGACCCGTGTCATGTACTTGGCACACTGTAGTGCTCAATAAATGTCACCTGTCAATTTAATCATTATTCTTTAAGAAAGGGGTTTCCTCTATCGGAAGACAGTTTGGGCATTGTTCTGGGCAGGTCCTGAATGTCAGAGGAAAAATCTTCATGAGGTCCTCAGGCATCAGGGACCCCTGAGATGGAGGTCTCAAGTCAGCTGCCTTCTGATGAGCTCCCCAGCCAGGGGAGCAGGCGGAATAGCACCCGAGCCTCACTGGCCCCACTTTCCAACCACTCATATCCTTCAGGATTCAAGGAGATCGGCCGCCTCCCTCCCCACAGTGCCCTCAGAGGTGAAAACCAAAACATTCCCCACCAGCTGCCAATACGCAGGAACCCCAGCAAGCCAGGCTCCAGGGTGATGGAAACCAAGCCCCCGCACCCCCTCCCCAACTCCAACTCCCCAGCCAGCACATTTTAAAGACACAAAACCAATCAATAGGGAGCATTCAGAGAGTTGCTGTCAGTGGCTAGAAGAGAATAGATACTGAGAAAGTCATAACGATGATAAATCCAGGATCCGCTCCTCTCTGACTAATGTAGGCACTAAAACACGCCATGAATATCCTGCTTTGAAACGTGTCACGCTTCTGAGGGACCAATCAATCTCTGGCTCTCGGTGGACCACATTAAAATAAATTTGTCACTGTGAGTTTATGAAATATTGATGGTGTTTTTTAGTCAGGGTGTTAGGAGGTGGAAAGGTGTATCAGAAGAGGGAGGCAGGGAGTGGGAGAGTTGCTTTAATGAATTATCTCCAGGCTCGGAAGGGGGACATCTGCAGAGGCTGGAGGAAGAGGGAGCACGAAGGGAAAGTGCATCGGCACGGAGAGCAAAAGAGCTTCCAGGAGGAGGAAGCCCAGAGCTGTCCTGTCTAAAGGGCACCACAGAGAACGCTAATGAATAGGCAGCCCTGGGAGGGGTTGGCTGAAGACGAGGGTTTTCTCCTCCAAGAAGGATTTGCATGTGTAAATCCACGTCTTGGAGAGACATATCGCATTAACATATTACAGGTTCTGAGAAATCCTGCAGTAAAGAAGCTCGGGTTGATTCTGTGGACGCTAGCATTTCCCAGACTTCCCTGATTCGGTAAGCCCAGCGTCTTGCTGAGTGCTAGGGTTCCGTGGAAACCAGAACAGCACCGGTATCAGCAGAGTGCTGGTGAGCGGCCCCGTCCCACATCAGCTGAATCTGAATCGGCATGTAACAGGATCTGGGGGATTCACGCAGAGTCAAGTATGGAAAGGCCTGGTTTCAGTGGTTCACCAGAGAAAGAAGACCATGTAGCACAAGCTGAGACAGGCCTAGGGAATGCAGGGCTGGCTTCTGCCGCCACCCCGCCCATGATCTGCACTGGGGGGCTCCGGGACTGACTGTCTGGCCTCGTCTGACATTGGGTCTGATAGTCAGCTAAGCTGCCCTCAAAGTGGCAAACACTCAGCAGGCATTTTTAAAGTCAGATATGCAGTGATGACTCTTGAAACAAGTCGAAAAGATAGAAATCCAGGGGTCTTTTTTTTCCATTTGCAAAGCCAGAAGCCAGGAGAACCTCCACCAGCACCAGGAGATCAGCACCAGCTGATCCTTAGGCTGAGCTAAGGATCAGGCTGCCCTATCCACTCTGCAGGCTCCGACTTGTCCCTTGACCTCCAAAGACAGCTGATGTCCACATGTAGAAACCAGAGTGGAGAAAGAACAGGAGCCCATGGAGAGCACTTCTGTCGTATGGTGTGTGAGAAGCTCACATCCTGGAGGGACACATCACAGTTCCACTGCTTAAGCAGCTGTGTGACCCCAGCCAGTGACCCCACCTCTCTGAGCCCCAGGACCCCGGTGGTCTTGCTCACCATTGCATCCCCAGCCCTCAGCACATGTTTAAAACCTAGACTCACTGAAAGCATGTTTGATGCATGAAAATACCACCCAAGCTGTGTAGTGGGGAACCTCCTAGGTCCTGCCTTTCCAGGGTCACTGAGAGAATTCATGAAATGGGGCCAGGAAGATGCAAGGCACATAGTAGACCCTCAAAATGGGTTTCTGCTTGACTTAGGTATTGGTGGGTCCCACTGTAGACAACTGAGGGAGGTTTTCCTTTCCTGCTCACCCTCTGGCAGCTGAGACAGTCAGTCTGGCTCTGGGCTTTGTTAACTACCGATCTGTTTCTCTGGTTGGTTCAGGAGGCAGAACAGGATTCTGCTCCTGCTCCTGGCTTCTCAACCTCTTTGTTCCTCAGAATTGCCTCCCCCTGTCCAGAAGGGAATGGGTGGTCAGGAGCCATGTCACACTCTGCAGACCAGCTCCCGAGGCTTCTCAACCTTCGCCCACTGACCCTCAAAAAAGGCCTGCTTCCCTGGAGAGTCAACTTGGAAAGGTATCTCATTCTTTTCCTTAAATGGCTAAAATAGTATAAAGAAAGCGCTAGCCTCTGGCACCCACGGGGATGGCCCTCTTCCTTCCTCTGCTTACATACCTCGTGGCCAGGACAGGCTGCTGGATTTCTTGCCCTCCTCTGGTGTCTGAGCAGACCCAGGTCCATTCCTCCCTCAGTTAACTGAGTCTCCATTCTCTCTTCTGTAAAATGGGGAGAATGAATCCTCCCTAACATAGTTGTGACAAGCACTAAATGAAATAATGCATGCAACCGATGACTGATTAATGCTTTATAGATACTGACCAATGGATGATGCCTCAAATGAACCAAGCATTCAAGAAGTGATATTTAAAGGATTCTTTTTGACATCAGCACATGGTACAAAAGATGCTCCACAAAATTCTCTGAATCAAGGAAGGACCTGACACACCAAGGAAAAAATAGATGATGATGTTTTAGAAGCAGAAACAACAACGATTTAGTGATTAATTAATTAATTAATATTACATACGTTATTTCATGAGAGTATTAAAAATAATCCAATGAGATAGGTACTATTAGGGCCCCCATTTCACAGATAAAGAAACTGAGGCACAGAGAGGTTAAGTAACTCACCTAAAGCCACACAGCTAATAAATGGAAGAGTTGGGATTCAGACCTAGGTCTTTCTGACATCAGAGACTGAGCTCTGGGTCCCAAAGTTATATCACACAGTGCTTTACAACTGCTAAAACTGCATCCAGTTTCCTGCAGAAGACAAAAATCTGCACCTCCAAGACTCAGCTTAACTAGAAAAACAAAAGGAAAACCAAACGCCCTGAAATTGCTCCACATTCCACCAGGCACCCCACAAACTGATGGTCAGTGCTGATACAAAGGAAAGAAGTGTGCTTGTGTCCTCTTTATATTGTGTCGGCTGTGAGACTTGGAACAAGTGAATGAATCCCTAAATCTCCATTTCCCTGTGTGGCTTATAGAATCATGGTAGGAGTTAAAGGAAGCAGTTCAGTAACGCAGCCAGATTCCTATGTGCATACCCAGCTCCAGGCAAAATGGCAGGTTCCTCAAATCCAAAGAGCTGTCTGGTGAATTCAAACCAGTAAAGGCAGGTGCTCCTGTAACAACACAGAGGTTGGGAGCAACCATCTCTATTCTGGGGAGGGGCAGTCAGAGAAAGGCCACAGAGTTCTTATCTGAGTGGGTTCTTGAAGGATGAATAGGAGTTCTCCAGGCAGATGCGGAGGAAGAACTTCCAAGGAAGACTGTAAACAGGAAAGGGTTTTGTAAATTGTGACATGTGACTGTGTTTGCCCCAGTATCTGCCCAACGCCATGTCATGAAGAAGTCAATTTAGCCCACGCATCCAGGTGTAGAGCCCTTCCACTGTCATGCAAGTGTGACACTCAGCCCCACTAGGAGGTGCACTTCCACAGTCTCATTGCTAGATTGACAGGATTTCTGACACAGGTCAATCTGTGCCACCTTGCAGGCAGGTGATGCCGGACGGTTAAGCGGCAGACAGTCTCCATCTAGTAAGATTTAGTAAATGACTAAATCAACCCAGCCCGGGGATTGTTATTATACTAATACACCAAGTAAATGACTAGCTGACTATCTAACTTTTCAACCAAGCACTTTATGACACTACCCAGGATTTACCCCTCTGGATTTGAAACCTTTAGGAGGCTTCCTTGGTCAAGTCTCCATATGAGCCATAAATGTGAGCAAAAGCAAAGAAGTATCCAAGTGCTCCTTGATTATCAGCTGTATGTGTGCCTAACACCTCAACACAGACATTTGGTAGAGCCAGAAAGAAGGTCCAAGAGGCCCAAAATCAACTATAAAGCATGGGAACTTAGCTCCCCCTCAGGCAGGTGCATGGAAATAGAAAGTCAAAGAAAAAGTGGAAGAAAGGTGTCACTATCTACAGGACACAAAGCACCTCTATGACCAACTTCCCCACTGTGGTAGATTGCATTATTCTCCACCATACTGACTGCCCTCCCTAAGGGAGAATTATATGCCCCCATCCCACTGAGGTTGGACATGGCCATGTGACCTGTGCTACCCTTCCCTGGAAGGGGATTAACTAAAACCCTGCCTTGTTGAAATCAAGAGTAGTCACCTGACTTCCCTCCACCAATGAAATACGGGCAGGAGTAGTCAGTGTCACTTCTGATTAGAAACTGTAGGAGCTGGTTCATCACATAGCATAGCTTTCCTTTCTCTCTGGCACAGACTGACAATGTCCCATTGTCCCACGGAGGCTTCCTCATCAGCCAGGATCCCAAGGTGCAGTCATGTGGGAGAGAGCCAGATCTGACATGAAATGTACATGCAGTGTGAACAAGAAATAAATGTTTGCATTTTAAGCCACTGAGATTTGGGGATTATTTGTTATCACAGGGTAACTTAAATTTAACTGCCTGTTACATCCACCCAGCGCCACGGAATGGAAGAGAATAAGAGGCAGAGAATGACTGACTGAAGGCACTTTTACCGTATAGAGTTGCCACCAACTAGTAAAGAAACAAGGTCCGAAGAATTTCCAGAAACTTCCAGCAGCAGTTCCTCTGCTCTTAAAGCAGAGGTCCTCCACCAAGGCCTAATCTGTCCCTCCCCTCCCCGCCCCCAGAACATTTAGCAACTTCCACAAGGATGTGGGGCAGAACGTCCTACAATGCAGAGGATACCTGCCACCACAGAGTCATCCGTCCCCAAATGTCAATAGTGCTGAGGCTGAGAAACCCTGCCTTGGAGAGAAACCAGGAAGGGGAAAAGGAGAAGTGGGCTATATATCATGTTTAACAACAAAAGCGTGTAACATCTACATACCATTATTGAATTTACAAAGTGTTTGCTCATACATTCTCTCATTTCACCTTTATGCTTCTCCTGAAGGATGGGGACTATTAGCCTATCTCGTCAATGCGGTAGCAGAAACCCAAGCTCACAAGCTTACCTGAGGGCACATTTACAAAGAGAAGATCAGAATCCTAACCCAGTGTTGCTGCTCCATTTCCCTACCATGTTTCATTAAACCGTGGCCATTCACAATGTCATTTCCTCCAGGACGTAGATCAATACTCAGTCACTCATATGGGGACAGTGGCTAAAGACAGATCTGGTTAATTTCTAAATCTTCTAATCCCTTTGAACATGAGGATCAGCAAAACATGCATATTGCTCAGTGCATTTGTTTTGGGAAGCATAGCTTTGTTTTAATTATTTATGATGATGCCAAGTGCAGACTAGTCAATGACCCTGGTATATCTTGTCAAAGTAACAATGCCTTGGAGAAGTCTCTAAGCCACAGAGCACTTGAGTCTTTGCTGAGGAGTGGAGCAAAACCATAGCAGGGATTCTCAGTGGAAAATCACCTATTGCCCGAACAATTAGCCAAACCACAATGAGGACTGCTCTCTCCTGGAGAATTCCCGTGATGCCAAGTGGCTCCTTCTTCCCTTGGTCTCATCAACAAGGGCTGGCAAAGCAAAAGCTAGAGGCATGCAGACTGTGGGAAAACCCACCATCCAAAAATATCATGCAGGTCAAACAGTTCCTCACTGACAAAAATATGTCATGTGGTCCCCAGCAGGGCCCCTTAACTTACACATACACAGAACCAAACAAGACACTCTTCCCATTAGTCATCCAGGCCCACCCTTCTCCAGGGCTCAAGCAATCTTTCCAAGTCTATCCGAAGACCTCCAACTACTAATCCTGTCAATTAGCCCCAGCCTGAATGCGGGTTAAGAGGCCTGTGAAAAGATAATAGTAACAATGGAAATCAATAAGTATTCTTATATCCTTAGAGGGCTACAAATAATTGTTCATCAATATCATTATCTATTCCACTTTGCACGGATGGTTACGATTATCATTGCATTTGGAAGCTCCCTTGATGGCAATGTATTAATCTGGTAGAAAGTCAAGGATTGAGTGAAAACAGTTTTAAAGCTCCTTAAGAAATTAAAAATAGAACTATCATATGACCTAGCAATCTCATGTCTGGGTATATATCCAAGGGAAACAAAAAGAGATATCTGCAGTCCTTGTTCATTGCAGCATTAAGCATGAGAGCCAAGATATGGAATCAACCCAAGTGTCTGTCGATGGATGAACAGGTGAAGAAAATGTCACACACACACACACACACACACACACACACACTCACACACACACACATGATGGAACATTACTCAACCTTAAAAAAAGGAAGAAATCCTGTTACTTGAAACAGCAAGGATGAAACTGGAAGGCAATAAGCCAAACAGAGAAAGCCAAATACTGTGTGGTATCTCCTGTATGTGAAATCTAAGAAAATAAATAAAAAGATGAAAAAAAAATCTAACTCATAGGAACAAGGAGTACAACAGTGGTTGCCAGGGGCTGGAAAGTGGAGGAAATGAGGAGAGGCTGATAAAAGGGTATAAACTTCCAGTGATAAGATGAATACAGTCTGAGGACCTCGTGCATACCATGGTGACCAGAGTTGATGATATTTAAAAAAAAAAAAAAAAGAAAGAAAGAAAGAAAAAAGAACTGAGTGAGAAGGCACAGAAGAGTGTGTGACTCCAGGAACACGTGTGAATGTAACATTTCTAGTTACCCTTTTCTGACCTTGATTTTTGAGGGATTTTGACATAAGGTAATAGAACAGGACATGGTGAGGTATGCAGAGCCCACTGGAACTGAAAGACTGAGAAGATACTGGGGTCTTTTTTCAATTTTCTGTAACAGCATGTGGACAACCTCTGGCATAGCCAGAGCGAGTCCACTGACCAGCACAGGAGCTTCCCCTTCAGCAGAGGCTCCTGGCACCCTGCCCACTTCCCCTCGCTGCCTCAACCCACCTGGGATAGCAGGTGGAAGGATTTCCGCTGGCGTGCCCACCTGCAGCGCCTGCTCCCATACCTCCTTTCTTCCCCGCCTCACGACCTTCCCTAGCAATCCTAGAAAGTGCTCAGCTCCCACGAGCACAAATGCTCCCAGGGACGATCAGTGGGATTTGGAAGTCCGCACATAAACACCTCCTAGCCTCCCACCCTGGGAAGATATGAAGGTGTACCCAGGGCTCCCCAGCAGGATTAAGCCCCAGTTCCCCACAACTATAATCATATACTCATTAGCATGCCACTGGGAGGGGGGACTTTTCTTCCCTCTCTGTCCTGTGTTCCCTACTTCCTCCCCTGTGCTTTCTGGAATCACCTCCCAGATAAATAAAGGAGCCCACACCCAAGGAATGTGGACTCTGACCCTCCTTGAGGTTCAAGTATATAGAAACATGTACAATGGACAAGGGTGAAAGAGAGTAAAGCCAGATGACAGGGAGGACCCTGCATTGGACAGTGAAGGCTGACAAGGCAGAGACACTAGAGCAAGGGGACTAATACAGCCTTGATGGTCTAAGGGTTGGGGACAGCTTGGTTCCATGCAGATGGATGAGGCTGGTTCTGGCTCTTTCCATGACCAGTGCTTCACCTGCCCAGTGTTCGTTACTCCTTTTTAACTTACTCTAAGAAAACTGTCTATCCTCCTTGTGTCCATTGTTGGTTGCAGGGCCATGAGAGGTGACCACTTCCCATGTGTGAAGTCAAAAAGAAATGATCCTCCCTCTTTTGGCCACTATCTAAGCAGGACCAGGGGCCGGCTGGCAGCCTATGGTTAGAAGCAAGACACCTTCTCTAAGGACTTGAGTCTTGAGAGAAGAAGGGAGAGGTAGGAGGAAATGGCTAGAGTCCAGACATGGCTTCAGAAAATGGGAGCTCCTGGCCAGACCAGTCTTGCCATGAGATCACTGCTGGGCTTCCTGATTCAGATATCTACAGGGCTCATGTTGGCCCTGGTCCCCCACCTCTAACAATCCTGAGGTCCCAAATATCCAACTGGTTTCCTTTTACTTGAATTTAACCAGTTGATTTCTGTTATTTACAACCTGGGGCCTTCACTGATACTTGCAATGCAGGAGCCCCTTGGTGGGAAACAGATGTGTGTGGGGTGGGGCGGGGCTAGAAAAGTTTTAAATCTAAAAACTATAAAATATATTTGGACAGTTTCAGAATGACATACCCACCAAAAGATGGTAAGTCAGGGGGAGGAAGTGTTCTTTGTCCCTCTTGCTTCCTGGAATCATTATTTCCTAAACAATTAAAGAGAATGCACCCCAAAGGGAGTATGAACAGAAAGCTTCAACAGAGCCATCAGATTACAAAGTCCCAGTGCCACCATCCAAAGCCACCATCCAAAGCATTGGGCTGGGGCTCACAGAGTCAGGAAGGTCCTTCCCCCTCACTCCACGGAGTGGCAGTAACATCAGGGCTTGGCGAAAGAACCCAGGATTCGAGTCTGCACATCAAACAGCTACCCTTGGGTGGGGCACTGCAGCAGCACCCTCGGAGAGACAGGATGCTCTAAAGTCGGGGTACGGGTTTGTCATCTCAGTCCTGCCGGCAAAGAAGGGCTACAAGATGGATTGATGAGCATGTGGAACGTTCTTTATAACCCCACCCCCAAACCCTCTGGGAAACAGGAACAAAGAAGAGGCCTTCCCACAATGAAGCAGGTAAGGGGTTGGAGTGCCCCCAGGTCCTTAATGGGCTGCACCCAGTAGCCCAGCAAAGGCAGGCATGGGCTGGGTCAACCCAAAGGCACCTTGCCCCTCTGAGCTTCACTCTCCTAATCTACAAATTGTTTCACTGTCTCCTTCATTAGGCTGTTGCTAAGCCTAATGGAAACAATGTATATGTTATGCTAGACCGATGTGTCTGATTATATGCATTTGTACTGCCCCTGCAAACTCTGTGTACAGCCGTGATACAGGTGCCTGGCACATACATTATGAGAACTTCATCCCAAATGTGCACTGAACTATATCTGAGACAGAGTAAAGATTTACAGGTAAAGGAGGAAACTCTAAAGGGGGGTGTGGGGGATGGGCTAACTAGGGGGTGGGGATTAGGGAGGGCACTGGTCCTGATGAGCCCTGGGTGACGTGCGGAAGTGGTGAATTACTATATTGTACACCTGAAATGAACTGATAGAACACTCCCTGTTAACTCACTGGAATTCAAATAAAAGCTTAAAATATTTCGGCTAAATAAAGGAGGAAACTCTAAGTTTAAAAGGACACTGTTGAGACTGTCACCACCTGCCACCCCAAGGTCACCGGCAGACTGAGCCAGATGCCTGGGTGAGCAGGACAGTAAGCCACCCTCCATGCATGAGCCATTGTCCTCCTTCCCAAAGTTGTGGTCTCATTCAAAGCAATGCCCTCTCCCACCAACGAAGGCCTGGTTTTCCATTCAAGTTAAGTAACTCTGTACCAAACCCACCAATACGCCCAAAATTCAACCTGCAGGAGAAAACTGAAATCAATATTTTACTCATCACAAAATTCACTACGGCTAAAGGCAAAACAATAACGCTTTAAAAAATTGGCAGACCTAGGGGCCCCTGGGTGGCTCAGTGGGTTAAGCCTCTGCCTTCAGCTCAGGTCATGATCTCAGGGTCCTGGGATCAAATCCTGCATCAGGCTCTCTGCTCAGCAGGGAGCCTGCTTCCCCCTCTCTCTCTGCCTACCTGTGATCTCTCTGTCAAATAAATAAATAAAATCTTTAAAAAAAAATTGACAGACCTAACTATAGCAATTTAAAAGATTAACAGCAAATTGAGAAAAATATTTCCAACATACGTGATAAAGAATTAATATCATTAAGGTTTTCTTAAGGTTGGATCACACACCCCCCCCCCCCAGCAGTAAGAAGACCCACGCGGAGATGGAGAAATCTACGGTCCAAGGACAGAGAAAGAAAGTTCACATACGAAGAACCATAAATGGCAAATAAAGAAGATTTAAAAGGCACAGCCCACTCATAATCAAAGAAATGCAAATTAAGACAGTAATGTGATTTCATTGGCTATCGATTACATTCACAAAGATGAAGAAAATCCAACGTTGGCAACAGTGGAACGAGTGAGACATTCATATATCTCAGGTGGGAGTATAAATTAGTTCAAATTCCTAAAGCGTAATGGGACAATATGTATCAAAGAGGCTGGCATTATTCACACCCACTTAAGGATTTCATCCTAAGGAAATAAGTTGTTTCCTGGAAATATGAACAAATATGTATTTAAGGAAACAAGTTGTTTCCTGGAAATATGAACAAATATGTATTTACAAAAATGTTTATCATAACATTATTTATGGCAGCAAATAATTGAATGCACCTGACAGGAAACAACAGAGGAGGGAATAAATAGCATATGGTGCCCCCGTACCGCAGAGTATTAGGGAGTCATTAAAGAATGCACTGAAAACACACGTTACAAAACAATATACGAGAGGATCACAACGAAGTAGCAATAAAATTATATTTACACCGATCGCCTGTGCATAGGTAAAGGACTGACATTTTATACTCCGAAATGTACATTGTTTTTAACCCCTGGGAGTAGGACTTCAGATTCCACTCAGGCTGGTCTTAGCAGCAAGAAATAAGAAGGACTGACCCACAGGCCAATCTGGAGGAAACTCAAAGCCTTTCACATGTGGAGATCTCTCTTAATGGTATCCGGATACAAGACGGGAACATTTGGGTTCCACAAGCTGAAAAATGGAAAGGGAGTGTGAGAGCAGATATGAGGGAGGTTTTTTTTTTTATAAACATTTATTTTTATCCCCAGGGGTACAGGTCTGTGAATCACCAGGTTTACACACTTCATAGCACTCACCAAAGCACATACCCTCCCCAATGTCCATAATCCCACCCCCTTCTCCCAAACCCCCTCCCCCCCAGCAACCCTCAGTTTGTTTTGTGAGATTAAGAGTCACTTATGGTTTGTCTCCCTCCCAATCCCATCTTGTTTCATTGATTCTTCTCCTACCCACTTAAGCCCCCATGTTGCATCACCACTTCCTCATATCAGGGAGATCATATGATAGATATGAGGGAGATTTTAAAATTCACAGAGGGGCACCTGGGTGGCTCAGTTTGTTCAGCATCTGTCTCCAACTCAGGTCAAGATCCCAAGGTCCTGCTCAGCAGGGAGTCTGCCTCTCTTTCTCTCTTCCCTCTGCCCCTCCCACACCCTCACGCTCATGCTCTCTCTTGCTTACTCTCTCTCTCTCTCTCTCAAATAAGTAAATAAAATCTTTTTTAAAATAAAAAAGATAAAATTAACCAAGAAAATGCAGTACAGCTATATACCAATGGTCTTGAAAAAACTCAGTAGGTAATTTTCTAGAAAAGTTACACTGTTCTAATGGACAACATTGACTCAGTAAGTATTGCAAGATCTGAATACACCAACCTGGATGGAAGTTCTTACCAATGCAATAAGCTAAGAAACTGAAATATGTGTTTAAATATTGACAAGAAAGAATCAAATGGGCATTTTTTGCAGACATTATTATTATAAATTTAGAAAAATGTAAGATAATAGAAGGATTTGAAGAGCTAATAATGGAATTCCATTAGATAGCTAGACATAAAATAAATATATAGAAATCTGTGGCTTTCCAGATCAGCAATAAACATCTATAAAGGTAAATGAAAAATATCCAATCCATAGTACCAAGGTAACTGGCAATCATATTCCATGCCCCAAGGGCGATGTGAATGACTCTCCGGCCACTAGCAGTTACGCATAGCATCAGTGTGACATGCTGTTTCCCCCTAATTCTATGCTCCTAATTCTGGCCATTCTAGGGACTTTAGGAGTGAGCAGCATCTGAAGCATACTGAAGAAAACCAGGGTTTTCCCTATACTTCCTATTTGGTTAAACTCAAACTACTGCTTTTCCCTTGATGGAATTCCGTATTAATGGAACTTGAAAATGGAACTTCAAGCTGCACTTGGAAATCAGTCATTGCATTAGTTAGATCTGAGTGGTAGTTCTCCAGGCCATTGGAAGAGGTCATCTAGGACTCTCCCCTCATCTTTGAGAATCTAAAGACCTATTCATTCTAAGAGAGTGCCAAAGCAATGCCAACTATCACCACCCATTCTTCGACCTGTGGCTGGAAATTGTCTTTTAACATTCCGAATTCAGAGACATTAAAACATGGGAGGTGAGGGACCATGCACCAGGTTTCCCTAGAACTAAGAAAAGGGGGTTATCCTAAAAATGCAAAGAAGGCAACCAACTTATTTATGAGCCCAGGAATAAAAAGAGAGCCCAGCCAAATCTGGTTGTGTCCACCAAACCAACGATGGGACAGCTTGTGGTAAAGAGAATGATGATCATCTTAATGATGCTGGTGGCAGTGAGGGGAAGGCAGGGCCAGCAGGGGAGATGGTGGCAGGAGTGGGAATGGATGACGGTGGGCGTTGAGACAAAGGTGCATATGGTTAAGGGAAAGCCACGGGTGCATCACCACTCCGAGGGTGAGATGTCCTTCCAAAAGCCTGAAAAGAAGGAAAATCACTCCAGGTTCATCTCCTTCCTTGGTTAAGGTATCCTAGGTGTATCCAAAGAAACGTCTAAGCTTCCAGTGTTTCTGTCTCATCTTTGGAGCAAACTCTCAAAGACTCCCCTACCCCCAGATGACCGAAGAATTCCTTCTATTTGATCTTCCTGATAGAACTCCTAAACCAATTCCAATTCTGGAAATATGTTCGTCTTATGACTTGCTTCCTCCTGGGCCTCAGTTATAGCCCCCAGAGATGAGGACTGAATGAGTGAATATCGGATCAGGTCACTTGCAGGGAACTGAATGGAAGAATGAGTTAAAATCCTTAGAAGACTTCGTATTCAGGACATCAAGAAGAAGGATGGAGAAGAACCTTCATTTGACACTTAACATGCATGCAGGCCTTGTCCTTTGTGTTTCCTATATGTTTTCCCATTCAATTCATCCAAGAAGTGCAAGATACTAATACTCCCCAATCGGGGCTCATAACCGCTCCCACTCAACCACACAGCCCACAGCCCGTGGAGGCACAGACCACGACTCTTCCACACACAGTCTATCTCCAGGGTCTAGCTCGGAGCTGGCACACGGTAGGCCCTTGATGACTAATGACTCAATTGATTATTCCAAACCAAGGACCCCAGCTGGCAAATGACAAAGCCGGGCCTCCCACCGGGGTGGCCTTTCCTATGCTTTTGTTCCAGCACACCGTTGGGGATCTGAGGTTTCCTCGGATGTTCAAAGGCGATTTTCAAGTCAAGCCCAAAATTCTCTAGTTCCCTGTTCCCTCTGGAAGCATCCGGTATGTTCTGGGGGGAGAGGCACGTGGGAAAGATGAAATCGAAGAGGAGGAGTAGCTCCAGACATGACTGAGGTCCCCACAAATATTCCCCGTGGGCCTCATTACACATTTGAGCAAACATTACCTTCACTCACAGCTAAATTTCCTGTTTGCTTGGCTGATCAATTCCTCATCAAATTTTAATGCAGGGTTCAAACCGTCTGTGGTGTTTTAATTAGGCCCAAGATTGCAAAGTGTCTGAGGCAGGGCTGAGCCTCATCCAAATCCCCACTGCCCGCTGGGGTGTTGCCAGGGAAGGTGGGGGTGGGAGCTGAGCAGAGCTGGGCTGGGCCAGGGCCAGGGCCTAGCAGACCTTCTTCCTAGGTACGTTGTGCTCTCTAGTGGTGACAGGCTGGGGAGATGTGGCCGCACAGCCCCAGGGGCTTAGAGCCCTCTGCCGATGCCTTCCAGTCCCTGAGGATTTAAAGCTGTTCTGCCTCTCCTGTGTTGCTCCTTCCTTCCTGCTTCCTCTCTCTTCTCTTCCTACAAAACAGTGTCCCAGTAACCTGATGGGACAGGCAAGCAAACACTGGCCCACATGAGTTGTATGTCTGGCACTGTGCTAGGAGGTAGGCAGAGAGAGAAAAATAAAGCACAGGACCTGCCCTCAAGTGGCTCATCATGGAGAAGACGGAGGTACATACGATTTGAGGGAGGTATGACTGAGCCATCTATGTTGCCCTGGAGGCAAATGACATGGTGACAGCCCCAGTGTCTGAGTCATTAGAAGGCCAGAGGGTGATCCAGATAGTGGGGACATAGAGATGCTGATGGATATTGACCAACATGGATCAATGGATAGATCTGGATGCTCTATGACCAATAACCCCCATTACCACTGCCACTTTCCCATGGCGACCCCTTCCTCGGCACATAGCCTCAAGGAGCCTTCCTCTAAGCTTGCGTCTGCTTCTGACCAAACAGACCAAACTAACCACCTAGAAACGTTTCCCTTTTGGAGGCCACCCTCCTCGTCCAGCCTGGGTCACTTGAAGTTACAGTTCTTTTGCACCTTAAGGATACCCACTGTCCATGACCATAGTCAAGGCCCTGAGAAGTCCTGCAGGAAAGGTACCAGGGTCACTTTGCTGAACCCTGTGTTCTCCAAGTTCATCTGCATTTGTTTCCTTGAAACACTAGATAACATGTTCCCTCATCACTAATATTTACTGAATCTAGGCTCTGCACAGCAGAGCCTGTGACAGGCCGGGACTAGACACACTTTCCAAAGGACACAGCAAGGTAAGTTGAAAGTGCCTAACACTGTTGCCAATGGTGTGTCCAAGTGAATGTAGCATGCTTTCAGTCATGACAGAGAAGACACAACTGGAAAGAAGACAACCCCAGCAGGGACCAGGTAGAGAAGGCTGCCCAAGTACAATACCAGTAGTGAGAAGAGATAGACATGTATCTGAAGACACTTGCACTGATGCTCTTCTTAGATTCAGGGAGGGAAATGGTGGAGCCTATGTTTGATTGAAATGGCCAGCCTACATTTTTAAGGCATTTACGAGTAACAGAATATAATTAGCTGAATGTAGTAGTTTCCAAACTTGGCTGAGCATGAAAATCACCTGGGGCATCTGTTACTTGTACTGATTCCCAGGCTGCGCCCGCCAGGATCCTGATTCCACAGCACCGAGGTATTGCTGATGCAGCATTGCTGTAGCTCACCATGTCCCTCCACAGCGCTTTGTGAAACGCCAGCTCCATGGGACGCTAGCATGTCCTACCCAGAAAGTGTCCGTATTACTAATGACGTGTGCTGAGTTCCCAGTGTGCACCAAGCACCTTGCTAAGGGAGAGAGAGGAGAGAGAGAGAGAGAAGGGGATGGAGAGAGAGACAGAGAGGCCCCTTATCCTCACACAGCCCAGTAAGGTTACCTCCCACTTTCTGGACAAGGAAACCAGGCACAGAGAGATTAATGAGCTCCCCATGGCCATGAAGTTCATAAGGCTACCATCCCTTGAGAGGCCAAAGGTGATGGCCAGCTGCCGGCTGATGGGTCAGTGGCATCACCCCCAGAGATGGAAATAGGAAGGGGAGCTTTTAGGGGAATGAGGGGAAGAAAAGGGTGCGTTCAGTTTCAGACATGCTGTGTTTGGGGCACTGTGAGATATCCAGGTAGAAAGTCTCCACCAGGCAACAAACATAGATAGAAATCTCCACCAGGCACCCAATGTGGGAGCATTAAGAAAGGGAGAGATCATCTGGCGAGTCAAAGAGCGGAGAGGCAACCACGCACAGGTGGTGGTTATGGCCCCCCCAGACCTCCCTTTTCTCTTCTCTAACGGGAGTTAATTTATCTAGTATGCCTCACGCAGGTTCCTCAATAAGTTAAACAGAGTTCACAGAGGACCCACAGTTCCACTGCCAGCATCTACCAAAAAGAACTGAGAACAGGGACCCCACCCAAACTTCATGCGCAAATGTTTATAGCAGCTCTTTTTATAATAGCCACAGGGTTCAAACAATTCAAACACCCCAAACTGATGAACGGATAAACGAAATGTGATCTACACACAAGACAGAGTAGTATCCGGCCATAAAAAGGGACATAGTATTGCTATAGGGCTGCAACAGGGATCGGCGGTTGATGCACATTGATGAGTGTTAAAGACAACTGAAAAAAACAGACGCGAAGGACATTGTAGTCCATGATCCCACCGAGATGAAATGTCCAGAACAGGTGCATCTGTAGACACAGAAAACAGATCGGTGGTGGCCAGGAGCTGAGGGCTGAGGGGAGTGGGAAGACACTTCTTCATGGGTAACCTATTTCCTTTGGAGGGATTAAATGTTCTGGAACTAAAGAGTGGTTGATCCTTGTACATTATGAAAGTACTTAGGCCAGATTTTCAAAGGGTTAAAACAATAAATTTTAGTTACCAATATCATACCATAAAAAAAAAAAAAAACCTGCCTTGTTTAGAAGTTACAGGGCTTGGAGTAAAGATGACTCAGGAAATTTGGTGTCACCCTTAACAAAATAGAGTCTCGTTCCCATGCAAAAAAAAAAGCAACTGTGTAATTTCTGGCTCATATAAAACTTGTGTGTGTGCATGAGGTGTGGGGAAAGGAATGCGTAGACTCAAACAGGGTTCATTCAAGTTCACCCCATCCCGAGGACCGTCGGCTTAAAGCAAGGGGCCACCTGCCACCCAGTTGATTTCTCTTCGTGTCTCCCCTCCTGCTAAATAGCTCCCACAAACCCTGGGTTGCTGCTCGAGCCACACACTAGAGCCCTGTCTCCTCAACTCCCTCCTGTTCACCTCCACTCCCAGTCCACCAGCGGGTTCTGCCAGTTGCGTCTCCAAAGCCCATTTCAAGGCTGTGCACCTCTCCTCTGTTGCCACCACTCAGGCAAGCCACAGCCCCCTCTGGCTGGGTGTGAGGAACCTCCCCAGGCTTCCCATTCTGCCCTTGTACCTGCCTTCCATTCTCCATGCACAGTAACTGGGCTGGTCTTTTCCTTCTAACGGTGAATCTGGTCATGTCGGAGCAGCAGCAGACTCATGCCGGGGGACACCTTCTGCCCCAACAACTCTTCCTTTGGGTCCAGGCTTTGCCTCCCTCAGACCACTTCCTCTGGGCTATTTTCAGTATGGACGCTTGGCCAACTGGTTAGGATTTGTATTAAAGTACCTTGCACCGGGTGGCTTAGACAACAGAAAGTTGTGTTCTCACAGCTCGGGAACCCAGAAGTCTGAGCTTTAGGTGTGAGCAGAGTTGAGATCTTCTATGGCCTCTCTCCTTGGTGTGTAGATAGCTGTCTTCCCTCCGTGTTCTCCCTTCCTCTTCTTACAAGGACACTGTTGCACTGGACCTCCCCTATGGACCTCATTGGACCTTATCCACCTCCGTAAAGACCCTATCTCCAAATACGGTCACATTCTGAGGTCCTAAAAGTTAGGACTTCAACACACGAAACAGGGCTGAGCACAGTTCAGCCCCTGATGGTCTACAATGTACTAGTTGTGATACTAAGCCATTTGCTCGACCTCTTGGGAGTCTGGACTGCCTCTTCCACACAGATAGACGCTTCCCGCCTGTCCACGTCATAAGCATCCAAGGAAACATGCGCAGAGCCCACCACTGGGTGCCTGATCCACAGGGACTTTCCTCCGTGACCATCGTGGGTGTGGGTCCCCTTGTGAGGAGGTGTGTGGCTCGGACAGCCCCACAGACCACACCGCCAGCTTCAAAGGGTTAAGGCAGCAAGCAGACTTATCGACTGGCGCTCCTCGGCGGGCCCAGGGAAGCGTGACTGATTGGAAGCCTGTTCGGAGGAGGAGCCCGCTTTGTGGGCCCGAAATAAATAAGGGACTGTCAATAGCTCAGATCCCCACCATCGACAAAGTCTGCAGTCTCAATAGGCAATTAACACTTTACAGGGGCCATTACCCAGCGGCCTCCCGCGTTTTACTGCACATTTTCTGCCATCAGCTCTGGTATGGAAGCTTCTAAATAAAAACATAAAAGTGAGCTGGAACAGGCCAGCGCTCTGCCTGACTGCCGTCACGGAGCCCACAGGCAGCAGACAGAGCACAGTCCCCTCTTGCTTGCGCTGCTCCCTTGTCCTGCACACATGCACACGTGCATGTGCTTGTAAACCATCTCCTGGGCACGGCTCCATGGGGGATGGGTCAGGAGTCAGGCTGCCAGGGTTCGAACCTGACTCCAACACATTAGCTGTGTGGTCTTGTTCACGCGGTTTAGCCTCAGTCTCTTTATCTGTAAAATGGAACCAAGAATAGAATGGACTTGGTGGTTGGGAAGAGTAGAGGTCTTCAGCACAATGCCTGGCCCATAATTAGGCCTCCATAAATGTTATAGGCATCTACAGTATTGTTGCCACTGCCATCAACAGAAGGAAGTGGATCAACTTGGTGCCCAGACTAACTGGCCTTGGCATCTTGCCTCCAGTTTCTGCCACAACCAGCATCTTGAATGAGGAAGGCTGTGCTCCCTTGGGCCAGCCAAATGGACCCTGTGACACCTCCTTGGGCTGCCCCCATGGATGCTCACCTGGGAAACCCGATCTTGAAGCTCCACCCCAAAGATGGCTGTCTTCGGATCACCAGGAGTGAAATCGATGGGCACCCATGCACAGCAATAATCAGGAAGCCTGTGGGATCCCAGTGTGTGGGAACCTCACTGCAAACTTGGGGAATCTCAAAGCAGACCAGAAGGCTGTAGGATTGGCCAGAAGCCTGGCCTTCCACAAGGGCCCTACCCATGGGTAAGGCCCCAGCGAGGACACAGCAGCAGTCTGGGCTCAAGAATGTGGGACCACTCCCAGCCTGAAGCCCACTGCTATAAGTACCTGTACTCAGTGCCAAGGAGGCCATGGAGCCAGGGCCGGAGGATGATACCATCCACGCCAGAGCTCCACGAGGCACTCATGGAATCCCAGCAGGCTGGGGAGGGGGCTGATCCCAAAGCCAAAAGATGCTGGGAGCAGCGGAGGGGCCGTGGGGCCTCTACCCCACAAGGACTTCAGCAGCTCTGCCCCTGCCCCTCCGGCCTTTGGATGCCTCACAGCAAGTCATGCACAGAAAGGGATCTGCAGTCAGCGCAAAGGGTTAAAAGCAGTGGTCTATCCCGAGCCACCCAGGAGAAACTAAGGCTGTCTCGGGCTGGGTTCTCCCAGAGGTAGGGCTGGAGCTAGCGATCTGAGTATAGGTTCTCCGAGAACAACCCAGAAGGGTGTTACGGGAGCATGTGGAAGAGGGAGGAACTGAGGGATGATTTCTGGTTAAACCTCAGTCTCAGCCTGACTCCAAGGCCTGATTACCCCAGAGGAGAACTCATACCCCACTCCCTCATGGGCCTCGGGACACAGCGCTGAGCACAGGACTTCTGGCCTTGACGCTGTGCCCACGCACCTGGGCGACCCTCTGAAGACAGGCCCAGGTGTGGGCAGTCGGTGTCAAAGTGCTCGGCAGCATCCGGTGCTGGTGAAACAGGCGGTGCAAATCTGGTCCCAAGACTGAAATTTATCTGAGTCCTTGATCTGGGAAAACAAGGAAGGCCACGAAATCTCAGCGTTCCAGGAAACAGACTACTGCAAAGACCCACCCTTCCCCATAGGACTTGGGTAAGATTCACAGATGCCCTCCCTGCACCATTCTGCCTCCGTCAACCAGACACCAATATCCCAGCTTCCTGTTCTTCGCCTGCTCAAGGACCAGCTGAACAAAGCCCCCCCCCACCACCGACTTAGAAATCTGGATTCATTCCATTTGGACATGGGACAGCGCACAACAGCGCCCACTACTGAGGCCAGTCCCCGGATTCTTCACCTCCCGTGGGACTGCAGACCTCCCTGGTCTCACCCCCATGCTTGATTCCCGGCCCCTCCCTTCCCGGACCCGGACTCTCCCCCCTCAAAATCCTGCCCATCCTTCCCAGCTCACCTCCTCCCGATATGTCCCCCAGTACGCTTAGACCCAGTAGAAAGTTGAATGATACACACTCCAACATATTGCTTTAGATGTGAAACGGGCTGTAGGCTGTGACCAAGATCCCAGGGCAGCTTCACGGCTATCCGCCAGGTGAGCAATGACAGATCGTCTCATAAAGACGCACAAGGCCAGTTGGGGTCCAAAAGGTTGCTGGGTAAGGCAGAAATAGAATTCTTTGGAAAGAGTGGCTGGTGACCATCTCTGCCAAAGCAGTCAGCCAGGCATTCTGCCTTCTTGGCTCTGGGAAGAGGGACTTGGGTGGGGGACTGATAGGGGAGAAGTCTCTTATTATGCAAATTAGTAGCAGGAGACACTTGTGGGGGGTGGATTAAGGTTCAAAGCCTCTCCTCTCCTGACACAGGGTGCTTCTCCCAGTGCTCTTGGATTGCAGAAATGTCTTAGTAAGAAGAAGTGAGCCACTTTTCCAAGACTCCTCCAGCAAAGGAAAAGATTAAAATTCTGAACCTGAACCTAAGAATGAGGTGTGGATTCTGAGAAGGTCTTTGAGATGACTGGATGCTCTGCGTATTTTCAGAACAAAACCACAATACTGGCTCCCACAGAAGATGCCCCAGAAGGGAAGGCAGCCTTGATTAGCAGCACCCTGGGCTGAAGGTTTTATGGTTCTGGGACATGTAACCAAGGCAGGAAGCTCTGGCTGAGCCCAGCCACTCTGACACAGTTACAGGACAAGGGATACAGCATGTGATTCTGAAGTAGGACATCTCAGGCACTCCCTCACAGAAATGGCTGCTACTTTAGTTCTACCCCTCTTAATCTTGCCTAAAGATGTCTTCTAACAAGAAACATTCAGGAAAAGGAATTCTGGAAAGTGCAGTTCAATTTAGCCAAGTTGACACATTATAAAACCAATCCAGATAACTCACAAAGAAATAAAGTCCACACCCTGATCAAACCATGCCTGAAATCTGACTAGTGAGTTACATAAGCCAAGAAATTTCCTTTGTCATTTAGGCTAGTATAAATTGGATCTTTTCATTTTAACTTGCAGACCAAGATTTTAAAATTGCACTTATGTTTAATTTGCAAATCAAAATTATCATAACTATTATAGCCAGGGATTAATATCAAGGCCCAGCACTGAGCCAAGAAGAATGAGGAATCTAAATATCCCACAGAAAGAAAAGGGGCACAGAACAAGAAAGACTGCGTTAGTCTTACTATACTAAGCTCAGCTAAGGAATCTCGCCATGGAGCAACTTAAAGGAAACTTGTGGTCTCCGAAGCTAACGATTCTAATCCCATAGCTCACCTCAAATGCTGGAGAAAGGAGCAAATATTATCCATTCCACTCCTGGGGCACTTACCCAGTCTCTGAGCCATAGCATTTCCTATAACTCTGCCCTCTGTGGTTGTTAAACTAGTTTATCATCATTTACCTTGCCGCATGAGGCTGTAGACACTCTCCTCACTAAACGTGACTCAGTGGCTTCTATGGGTTTTATAAAGAATAGGGCCCTATAAACAGTTAGAAACTTGAAGGAGTAATGTTTACAAGAACAGTCTTTGAAGGAAGTTAAATCTGTAATCAAACCCTGCCTTTATCACTGAATATAAAATATTGAGCTGAGTTACTTAACCCAGCTAAGCCAGAGTTCCCTCATCTGTGGAGTAATTCCTATTCCACAGAGTTACCAAGAGGATTAAATAAGCTAATACACAAAGACTTACATAACACTGGCACTTAATAAAGGGTCCCTCGAGCAATTGCTTTTATGATGATTCTTTCTGCTGCAACTTTAAATTTTCTATGATTACTGTTACAGAAGCGATAGGATGTTGTTACAAATGTTTAGGAAAATAAAAGAAAGTGAGAACTCGAAGCTGTGTTAAAAAGCATGATGTCAGGGGCACCTGGGTGGCTCAGTGGGTTAAAGCCTCTGCCTTCAGCTCAGGTCATGATCCCAGGGTCCTGGGATCGAGCCCCACGTCAGGCTCTCTGCTCTGCAGGGAGCTTTCTTCCCCGCCCCCCTCTCTGCCTGCTTCTCTGCCGACTTGTGATCTCTCTCTACCAAATAAATAAATAAATAATCTTTAAAAAAAAAAAAGCATGATGTCAAATCAATCTACACGTTAATCTTTCAGAAAGATCTCTAAGATGTGAGTGAGGGGAAGAAAGAGTTGCAGAACAGAGTATAGTAAGCTGCTATTTATGTAAAACGGCTATATGACACAAACACTTGTATTTTCAGATACATTGTTCTAAGTAGAACATGAAGAACACACTAGAACCTGTTACCAGAGTTTGCTGCTGAAGAGTATGACGTCGACAGGGTGGGAGCAGGTGGAGGGAGTGAAGGAACACTCATTTCTATGCATTCTGAATTTTTTACCATGACAATACACCCTGCATATTTATTTCACAGAAGCCTTATAAATGCCAATACTTAATATTCTTTATCCTCTATAAATCAGTAATTCTCTAGGTGTGTCCTCAGACCATCAGCCTCGGCATTCCCTGGGAACTTGCTAGAAATGCAGTTTCTAGCATGGCCCCACCATGCACCTAGTGAACCAGAAGATGTGGGGGTGGGGCATAGCCATCTGTGTCTTAACCAGCCCGCCCAGTGATCCTGAAGTAGCCAAAGTCTGAGACTCACGACTGGGAATGACCTTGTTTTGCTAATGAGCCTCTTTTCTACTTACTAGAAAAATCTGTTCTTACCGTTCTAGAACTTAGCCTCTTTGGAGCAACTACTCCATTGGCTTGAGATATCACTCATCTTCCACTTCTTGCCTTTTCTCCTGGCAGAGCCTGGGTAAGAGGGGCTCACCCTGCCACGTGATGCTGGGGGGCATTGGGGGGAGGGGTTGCTGATCCATGAGGGTTACCTGAACTCTGTATTCTCTCCACAACAGTGCCCCAAACTCACGCACTTCCATGCCTTTTTTATACTCTGCAGGATTTGGGGATGGTTTCCTGCCTCACATGAATGTGCAGAGAGCCAGATGCTGCCCTCAGGCCCTCCAAGCAGACACACACACACACACACACACACACACACACTCCCACTCTACCTCCAAGCGCCATGTTGGCCACAGAGCTTTTTCCTGAAACTCATTACTTCTCAGGATATATCCCTGAAAGCCTGAAAAGGCTCTTGTCTGTACTGGGATTCACCAAAGTTCATCTGAGTTGCCTACGAAAAATTCTGTCTTTGAGGCAAGTTTTCCCAAAATTCAATCAGTGAGGTACAGCATTGGGCACCCTTTCAGAAACCAGCTGCATAAAAGCCCCTGGGCTTGACACTGAGATCCCGTCTTTCTTGGACCCCAGTGAGACTTTGATCTCCCTTCAGGCAGGAGAATGACCTGTGTCATCACCAGTCTTTCCTTCTTCTCATATCATGGCAGAAGGTCTACGTTCTAAGCTCTTCAGACTTCGGCCCTTGGGTACTCAAAACATTCTTTTCTCTCCCATGTTCCTGCCCCTTGAACAAAAGCCTTGGCTAGAGACCTGCAAATACATAGTAATGCAATTGACCCTTGTTTCCTTCATAGGACCCGTCCTCTACACACCCATCGTAGTGCGCATGGACAGTCCTGCCTACAAAGAGCCGGAAAAGAGAGCAAGAAAGGGATTTTCAAAACAACATATAACTAGGGAGAAAACCGTGCCTGAGAGGGGTCTAGTATCCAGAACATAGGAGAAGTCTTACAACTCAAAAACGAAAAGACCAACAACCTGATTAAAATGAGCAAAAGACTTAACTAGACACTTTTCCAGAGAAGATGTACAAATAACCAACAAGCAGGTGAAAAGATGCTCATTCTGGAAATACAGAACAGGTGTTCATACAAAACCTGTACACAAGTGTCCGTGGCAGCACTGTTCACGGGAGCCAGAAGGTGAGAGGGCACAGGGACCCATCAACTGATGAACGGACACGCAAACTGTCCCTGAGACTTGGGATTTTGTTTCTACGGTGTAATTTGCCCTATTCTGGCTCACACATTATCTGTGTGGCATTAAGGATATTTGGTAATAAGCACCGCTCGTGTTACTATACACCCTTCCTGCCCATTGTGATCAAGTGTGGCAAGTGTTCTATTGGAAAACTGTAGGATTGAAGAGCACCTCATGTTTCTGGATTTAGGACTTCCAGCAATCCTTTTTTAATCCATTGATTTGCCTATTAAGGGCCCTCAAGCTGAATAACCCCCTCCTCCCCCACCACCACAGAAAAGAAAAAACTTGGGCCTTCCAAAAGTTAGCAAGGACTGCTTGGCAGTAAGCAAATCAGGTGCTTTTCATCAGTCAATTTGAATCTAATGTCAGGTTCTTTTAACAGCTAAATGCTTCTCTAGGAACTGGACTGTCCCTCGTGAAGCCAGCATGGCAGGTTTCCAGAAGGTGAAATGTGCTTTAACTGCTTTGCTTGCAATATAACTTGGCTTCCGTCAAACTCCAGTTATTCTCCTATGTTAATAAACGCCATGCGTGGGAAGGTAGAAACTAAAGGTCATATTCACATGTATATGTATATTTATATGCATGCATTAAACATGCAGAGAACATATGTATTCATTCATTTGCTCATTCATTTAATAACTGTAGTGGAAATTTTATTGTACCCAGAGCTGGAAATAGAGAAATGTTTCATTCTCCCTGAAGGGGAGAGGATGATGGGGGGATGGGGGGACAATGATATGCCAAGCATCTCAAAATAAATGCCCCAATTCTTCCCATGTTTCCTAAAGCCATGCGTGATCTGCTCCCTGCAGACTGTAGCTCCTGCCAAGTATGATGGTTAATGGTCTGCGTCAACTTGACTGTGTTAAGGGATGCCCAGGTATCTGGTCTACCTAGGTGTTATTTCTGGGTGTGTCTATGAGGGCAGCTCCAGAAGAGAGCACCATTTGTATCAGACTGAGTAAAGACGACCATCCTTGCTAGTGCGGTCGGCATCATCCAATCCATTGAGGGCTTGAATAGAACAAAAAGGTGGAGAGAAGGTGAATCTACTCTCTCTGACTGAACTGAGAGCTCCATCTGCTCCTGTCCTCAAACATCTGCATCCCTGATTCTCTGGCTTTCAGACTTAGACCAGGACTTACACCATCGGCCCCAAATTCTCTAGCCTTTGGACTTGAACTGAATCACACCTCCAGGGTTCCTGGTTCTCCAACTTGCAGATGGCAGAATATGAGACTTCTTGGCTTCCATAGTCACATGAGCCAATTCTTGTCATCACTCTCCTATAGGTATATATCCTGCTGGTTCTGTTTTCCTGAAGAACCCTGACTCATACACCAAGCTTCTCCTATTCTCTACTGCCAAATCACACTGGGTCAGAGTAAAGGTTAGGACATGGAAGCATTAGCCATTGGCCAAATAGGAGTCTAGAAACCATAGGGAGAATGTGTCCAAAGAAGGTTCATATTGCAGCAGTCACCAAAGAACTCTTTAGAATAAGACTATCATATAAATAATTTGAAATTGTTTATATTATATACCCTGCATTCCTCTTTTGCTCCTGACTCCTAGAGCTTCTGAAGCTGGTAAAAAGTCACCTCCAAAAAAAAAAAAAAGAAAAGAAAAAAAGTCACCTCCATTTGCCCATTTGACAAGGGCAAATGATCAGGTGTTATGGTAGGCAGAGTCATAAACCTCCAGAAAAATGTCCAAGTCCTAATCTTCCGGACATGTAAAGATGTTAGGTTATGTGCCAAGAGGGAATTAAGTTTGTAGAAGGAATTGAATTTCCTAACCAGCTGACATTAAGATAAGGAGTTCATCCTGGATTCTCTAGATGGGCTCAGTGGAATCCCAAGGATTTCTTAAATGGGGAAGGCAGAAGAGTTGGAAACAGAGACATGACATGAGAAATACTTGACCGATCACTCATTGGCTTTGAAAATGGAAAGGGGCCATGAGTAAAGGAATATGGGCAGCTGCTCAAAGCTGGAAGACACAGAAATGGACTCTCCTCTAGAACCTCTGGAAGGAAAGCAGCTCTGCCAATACCTTGCTCTTACCATAAGACCCATTTCAGACTTCTGACTTCCAGAACTGTAATATAATAGATCTGTATTGTTTACAGCAACTAGGTGAGTGGTAATTGGTTAAAGCATGGAAGTGGGATGCTGCTGTCACAAGTGCCTAAAAAAGTGGGAGCATCTCTTGCAAGACAAGGATACAGAGTTTGGGGACACAGGGTGTGAAGGGTGAAGGAAAGGTAAGAAGGACAGATCCCAGCCTGAGAAAATAAAAGGCCACAACTAGGTTGTGCAAGCCATGCTAACCCCTGGTAGTTATCCTGGAAGAAACACCGCAAGAACTAGGATCCTCAAAATAGCCTCACACTGAGCACATTCTCTGACTTCAGTGTTTGCTGTTTTTGTACCAAAAAAGAATTTTCTTCTGACTCTTTTTAAAAACTATTTTAATTTTTTTTATTAATAATAAAATTTATTTTATTATATTTTATTTAGATTTTTTAATTAATTTATTTATTTTTAGCATAACAGTATTCATTATTTTTTCACCACACCTAGTGCTAACTATTTTAATTCTATTAATTAATATATAATGTATTATTGGTTTCAGGGATACAGGTCTGTGATTCATCAGTATTATATAATACCCAGTGCTCATCACATCATACACCCTCATTTATGTCCATCACCCAGTTACCCCATCCCTCCACCCTCCCCCCTCCAGCAACCTCAGTTTGTTTCCTATGATTTAGAGTCTTTTATGGTTTGTCTCCCTCTCTGGTTTCATCTTGTCTTATTTTTTTCCTCTCTTCCCCTATGACCCTCTGTTTTGTTTCTTAAATTCCACATATCAGTGAGATCATACGATAATTGGCTTTCTCTGATTGACTCCTTTTGCTTAGCATAATACCCTTTATTTCCATCCATGTCATTGCAAATGGCAAGCAAGAAAATTCTGACTTCGTTTACCCATTAAACATAACTTGGGAGGCAGTATGTAGTCTCCATAGCAGCAAGAAAAGGGTTAAACTCCTCACTTGCTAATACGAATGTCCTCCTATCTCTCTATAGGGCAGAAATCAATGAAGGCTGTTTTCATCCAAGTAAAAATAAATCTTAATCACCTTTGTAAAGCAGGAGAAGATAAGCAGGCAGTGTTCTAAAAATGAACTCCCCTATTTAACAACTGTGAAGTGCTAGATCTTGAACGATACCAAAGATGACATCACACTCAGGTTATAGGGTGGGCATCATCAGCTGTTGATTAGGGAGCAATTGAAAAGGGGAAGGAACAGAAATGAAGATACATAAATAGATTTTTTTCAAAGTTTGTGGAGAGAGCTCTCTGAATGCATGAAGCACATAGGCAGGAACAAGCGAGCAATACATTTCCAATATAGGAAGCTTATATCAAAGAGGACATTCAGGTATCGCCCCCTCCCTCATATTTCATCTGGTGCTTTCATCATGATGACCTAGGCTGGATGGACCCTGCCCCTGACCCATGAAGCCATGAGAAACCAGCAGCAGTTCCCATGCCCTTCATTGTCTCCCACCTTCACACCGCCCAGACTTGCCCCTGGAATCTTTAGAGTACAGATCCTGAATTTCCTCCTTTACCACCAACAAGGCCTATGTGCACACTCTCAATGCCTCCATCCTCCATGGCAGATTATATTCCCGTTAAAAGTATTTAATTCTTCACTGCCCATAAAGACAGCATACATTTTTATCTCATTGACTTTGGGCTTGGTTATCTGACATGTTTTGGCCAGTGACAAGTGAGTGATGAGAACCATGCTCTGTCTGTGTAGAAGTTAAGATGTGTTGCAAGTGTCCATCTGATTGATCTCTTGAACTTCCCTTCTGTCATGAGAATATCAGGTCCTAGATTGGGACGACTCAATCTACAGGAGTCCCAAGGTGAAAGTCATACCAAGTAGAACTGCGGCTCAAAACAGCAGATGCTAAGATAGAACACACAAGAGAAATAAACTTTTGTTGCTTGATAAGGCACTGATTTTTGAGGGGTTCTTTGTTACCATAGCCTTTCCTATCAAATGCTGAATATTATACAACACACGTCAGTGATGTCTCCTCACCTGTTCAGTCCCTGCAAGAACATTTCCCAAGGTTTATCCTTCAGAGCCACAGTTATGAAAGAAGCTTAAGAAGAACAGGACAAAATCAATTTGGGAAATTCTGCATCACCACTCTTGGAGATCTACAATCCCATCAGTATATCAAAGGCACTGAGAAGTCCTGTAGCATATGGCAATGATTAAAGACGTGAGCTGTGGGGTTATAGTGCCTGGATTTGAATCCTAGATCTACTATTGCTTACATGGTGAATAACTTTGGACAGCTCACTTCATCTATTCAAGTCTCAGTTTTCTCATTTGAAAAGTGAAGATGGTAATAGTACCTTCACAGAGTGATTATGAGGATTAAATGAGATAATGCCAATGAAGTACAATGGACTACTGTCCAGGCCACAGAATGGCCTATTCTTCTTTTCCAAACTCATGTAAATGGCACATAAACTGTTTTAAAGAGTTAAAAATATACATATAATGATGCTGAGAAATAATATTCCACTCTCCTTGGACTGGGAATGAAGTGAAATTCCACAAGTCTTAGTGGAGGCCAAGGCTGAAGTTTTACCAGGCACTGAGCTAGAACCAGGTAGTATGGATGAGGAGCTTAATTTCCAGAGAAGAATGGAAATTAAACATTCTTCATGCATGGTAGGGGGGGGGGGTGGGTAAGAGTCTTCCAAGTGAGGCCAGGGCCTATGACTGGGCTTTCCCCCAACTTGTGAACAGAGATTGAAAATCTCCATTATTTACCCAAAAATGGTAGCATACCTGAGCTGTGGACCCGCAGTGGATGAAGAGAAGAACCTGAGGTGGAAGGAGAGAAGAACCTAAGAAGAACATGAGGAACCTGGTACATGTTTTCTCTGACTCGGGGGGCTGACACTGTTCTATCCCCAGCAAGGAAGAGCTCTGAGCTACTGATATAAGACCAGTGTCTGAGTTGTGAACAGGGGAGGCCAGGCAGAGACAAGCCTTTGGAGAGTGAGGGTAAAGCAGGGAGGAGTTCACAATTAAGATGGATGCTCAAACAAAAATTACAAATCAAAATAGAATAATCAACATCTTCAGATAAAGATCCAATAAATAAAATAATGGGAGAATTTCTAAGGAAACAGAATGACATAAAGCATTAAAAAATGTATATAACTTGGGATGCCTGGGTGGCTCCGTCAGTTAAGCATCGGCCTTCAGCTCAGGTCATGATCTCAGGATCCTGGGATCGAGTCCCACTGAGCAGGAAGCCTGCTTCTCCCTTTCCCTCTGCTCCCCACCCCTGATCATGCTTGATTGCTCCCTCTTTCTGTCTCTCTCTCAAATAAATGTTTAAAAAGCATTTTTTAAATGTACAAAACTTTAAAAGACATAAAAGTTGAAATAGCCTCCATAAACTAAAGCAAGAGATCAGAAAGAAAAACAGGCAGTTACAGGGGCGCCTGGGTGGCTCAGTGGGTTAAGCTGCTGCCTTCAGCTCAGGTCATGATTCCAGGGTTCTGGGATTGAGTCCCACATGGAGGGGGGGCTCTCTGCTCAGCGGGGAGCCTGCTTTTCCCCCTCTCTCTTTCTGCCTGCCTCTCTGCCTACTTGTGATCTCTGTCTGTCAAATAAATAAAACAAATCTTAAAAAAAAAAAAAAAAACAGGCAGTTACAAATCAAGAGAGTCAAAAAAGGAAAGAAAATCATTTAGGAATCTTCAAAGTGAAAAAAAAAAATCAGTGAGGTAAAGGGCTGGACACACAGCCAACATTCGATATATATTATTCTAAAAATACTAAAGAAAACTGCTAAATTTTATGGAAGCTTCCTAAAACTTATTCAATGAAGTCAGTGCTCTGAGGAACACCCTTAGAGAATCACTGGCCTGTGCAGTATTTAACACCTTAACCCCGCTTTCTTCTTGACACTAACATCCATCAGGCTTCAACCAGAGAAGCAGGGTCTGGAGGAGATACATATTAAGGGATACTGTGAGAAATCGGCTAACATTTTGTAGGAGGTGGCTAGGCAAGTCTAAATTCATAGGGCAAGCCATCAGAAAGAGAAGGCTGGGACCTATGGGCCCACACTAAAACTAGCAAATTTCATTTTCCAAATTCCGCTCTTGTTTTATCTTTTTTGAGAGAGAATGAGAATGCGCAAAGGAGGTAGGAGGATAGAGAGGGACAGAGAGAAAGGGAGAGAAAGAATCTCAAGCAGGCTCTACACACATCCTGTACAGAGCGGGGCTCAGTCTCACAACCCTGAGATCACAACCCGAGCCAAAATCAGGAGTCACCCAGGCACCCCTTCCCGGTTCTGCTCTTACGGACTTCTACTTGATTGAACCAGTCTGATCCACATTATCTAGGATGATCTCTCTCACTTTAAGCCAACTGCTTATGGACTATAATCATATCTACAAAATACCTTTACAGCAACACCTGGATTAGTGTTTGACCAAATAACAGAACTGTAACTTAGCCACATTGGCTTGTCCAAAAGACCATCACAGCTCCATTGGTCCTCCATGATACTCCACAAACCAGGTTGCTGACTACATTCTCCTAGGCTCCATTTCTTCTCTGCTTCCTTGAACGTAGCATATCCCACAGACTAGGCGCATAGTCATTCTCCCCCTCTCTCCAGACTACATCATTTATCATTTTTTATCACACTGCATCCACTTGGCCATTTTTGTGTATTACAACCCTAACCAGTAATTCCAGCTCTGACTCCCCATGTGAACTTCTGGTCTCTATTTTCAATTTCTTGCTAGATACCTGGAAAGTTTTTTTCTTAACTTTTTTGGGCCTCGGGCCTCCTATTCTATAAAACTGGATTGTTGTTAGGATGGAAAGGTAATCTATGTAAATAGTTCTGCATATGCCTGGTACATAATCAATGTCCAGTAAATGTGAATTACCATAATTATTACTAATCTTCTAAAAACAATAAAAGATATTGAGTAAGATAAGAACCATAGCTTGATGGGCCTCTCCCAGGGATCACCTTAAGGGCCAGCACTGAACTAGATGTCCATACTTGAATGGGAATCCATTATTTATTAATTATTATAATTTATTATTATAATTAATTAATATTGGTTCTTTTCAAAAGTACTTTCCTGTTTAACAATTTGGGCTAATTACTGAGGTTCCAGTTTACTGGGCTTAGGTTGCAAACAAACCCCAATGTTTGTAACAGTGATGTCTACAATAGTCAAACTGTGGAAGGAGCCGAGATGTCCTTCAACAGATGAATGGATAAAGAAGATGTGGTCCACACATACAGTGGAATATTACTCAGCCATCAGAAAGGATGAATACCTACGATTTTCATTGACGCGGATAGAACTGGAGGATAGTATGCTAAGTGAAATAAGTAAATCAGAGAAAGACAATTACCATATGGTTTTACTCATATGTGGAATACAAGGAATAGCGTGGAGGACCACAAGGGAAGGGAAGGAAAACTAAATGGGAAGAAATCAGAGAGGGAGACAAACCATGAGACACTCTTGACTCTGGGAAACAAACAGAAGGTTGCAGAAGGAAGGGAGGTCGGGGGAAGGGGTAAGTGGGTGATGGGCACTAAGGAGGGCATGTGATCTGATGAGCACTGGGTGTTATACACAACTAATGAATCACTGAACACTACATCAAAAACTAATGATGTACTATATGTTGGCTAATTGAATTTAAAGAAACACAATTGCAAGTGACTAATGCAGTTATAGAAAACTTAAGTCAGGTTTAAAAGGAATGTGAGTGAAGAAAATTCTGCACTGCTTCCTATTCTAGGCTCTGATGAAACTCTTAGAAGACCATAAAGAAGGTAAAGCAAATACCAATATAAAGTATTTTACATCACAATAGATTAACTGGTTCCCTTGAGAAGTCATCTGAGACCACAATCCCAAGGACCTGAGTTCCTGATTCCTATATCCAAGGTGGATTACCATGCTCCAGTGGGCCCCCTTCTCATCTGAGATCCTGTGGACTGCATAGTATTTGCACTTTCTTCCTTATATTAATCCTCTATTGCTGTCACAATTTTCCTTGAAACTTTTTGATTTAAACAATAAAGAGTGTGGTAAAAAAAAAAAAAAATAATGAATACTGTTGTGCTGAAAATAAATAAATTTAATTTTTAAAAAAACCAAAAAAAAAACAATAAATATTTGTTATCTCACATAGTTTCAATGGGTCGGGAGTTTGGAAGCAGCTTAGGTAGATGGTTGCAGCTCCAGATTTCTCACAAGATTGTCAACATTGGCCAGGACTTCAGATTGGACTGTATTGGAGTACCAAATTCTGAAATATCTCACTCATATCACTGGAAAATTCATGCTGGCTTTACCCTGACCAAGTCCATGCCTCATGAACGTCTTCATAGGTTTGGTCATAAGCCCTCACCAACATCCTCTTCTGAGCCCATCAGCCTCTGTTAACAGTATGTTCAAAGTATTTGGCATGCCCATGAACACTCTCCAACTTCTGCCACCTGAAGCCACCCCCCACAGGTGTGTTGCAGAAGCACAGACCTGCAGTACCAAAATCGCAGCAGTCATCCACCGCCACGTCACAGAGCCATCTAAAACTTTGTGACTTGAAACAGCGGTAAACATCTATTACCTTCTCTAGTTTCTGTGGGCCAGGAATTCAGGAGTGGTTAGTTGGGTGGTACTGGCTCTGAGTCGCTTATGAGATCCTGACCAAAATACTACAACTGCAGCTTTATGAAGGCCTACCTGAGCCTGGACAGCTGGATTCCAAGATATCTCATTCACGTGGTTGTGACATGTGTGCTGGGTTGTGGCAGGACACCTCAGTTCCGTGCCACATAGATTTCTCCACAGGGCTGCTTTGGGGTCCTCACAACATGGCACTCAGGGATCCAAAGAAAGCTAGATGGAAGCCATGTCTTATCTTTCAACCTCAGAAGCCACAAGATCATGTTCACATTATATCACTAATAACACAGAGAAGCACAATGCAGTATGCTTATACTGTGTCAGTACCAGAATATGAATATGAAGAAGCTACAATTATTGGGGGCCATCTTGGGTTCCAGCTACCATATAAAAGAACAGCAAGAACTTGCTCTCTACTTTGATTGGCTTTCCGACTCCCTACCTTCCTGTCTCATTGGGGCCCTATGTCTCACCCATTGCTTAACTTACTGGACATACAATGGAACAAGCAGTATAGTATTGGCACATGGCAGGTACCCAACCAATATAAATCACATGAATGAAGGGATGAGTCTGTAAACTCCTGAGTAATATTCATCATAATGAGCACGGGTGTTAGGGACTGAATGTTTGTGTCCATGATACCGCCCCTCCCCGCCAAATTCATATGTTGATGCCCTAACCATCAATGTGATGGTATTTGGAAGTGGGACCTTTAGGAGATAACTGGGTTCAAATGAAGTCATGGGGGTGGGGACTCCATGATGTGATTAACATCCCTGTAAGAAGAAGAAGAGACCAGAACTCTCTCTGTGTCATGTCAGGACATAGTGAGAGGTGGCCATCTACAAGCCAAGTATCTATAGAGAAAGACAGGCTGCACCACCAACGAAAACCTTATGACCAAAACCAAACCACCAGGCAGAGACAGCCCTACAGTTCAAACCCAGGCACTCAAACCCCAGACACACGGTTTTCCCACAGGACTGTGGTCTTATGGTAACACAGTGGACGAGGGCAGCACGGAGAGAGATAGTAGGAGTTCCTGCCTCACTGGGTTAAAAGCAGTTACCATACAAGCACAGAGCTCAGCATACTGCTTGGCACATAGTAGGGACTCAATAAATGGCAGCTCGAGCTGTTCTTTGGTCTGGCCTCTAAATCTCTGGTTTGTCTGGCTTCACTTCATCAATCAAGCCTATTCTCGGCACCATCTCATAGGGCCCCCTGACCTCAAGCCTTGCACAAGCAGATGTCAGGGACCTCAGGCTAAGACTGGCTATTTCATCTGCATGGAGCTCAACATCTGATATGGATTCCCCCCCAACCCTATACCATCTCCTGTTCCGAATGTTCTCATGGCTTCCTTTGACCCCTCAGGAATAATGAGGCTCCAAAGGACTGTGGGGCCTATAGAAATGGGGGCCTTCAGCCCTCCTCCATCTGTCAGACCAGCAAAAGACTCCCAAAACAGCCTGCAGATGCTCCACCGCTGGGCAGCTGTGGGGGAAGTTGGCCTCCCTCTGCCCCAGTGCATCGCAGCCGGGCCATCTGCTCACACCAGGGGATAGAGCAGTTCATTTTGAGGGCAGCCTCCTCTGTGCTCTGACTGATTCACTCATTCTACAAGCAATCATCAAGTACCTACTAAGTGCCAGGTCCTGAACTAGGCATGAGAAATACAAGTTTTTTTTTCCCTCTAGAAGCTCCCAGCTGGGTAGGGGAGATGGATTTTTAAAAAGAAATGAAATTGTGAATTCATGTAATTAGCAGAAGGTAAGTATAGAGGTCTTTGGGAGTGAGAGCAAGAGACACCTGTTCCAACTTTGGTAGGGAGGGGGAATCAAGAAAGTGAAGACTTCCTGGAGGAGGTGGTTTTTAAGATGAGAGAAGAAAGACAAAGAAGAGTGACTGGGATGGAAAGGAGCAAGAAAAGGTGCTCCAGATAGAAGGCACAGCAAACAACAGGCTGTGACCACCTACAAGAACTTGAGCATGAACCGACTGGCTGTGCCAAGTTAACCCTCAGAACCATGCGTGATGGTAATAATAAAAGATTGTCGATGTTTTATCCCACTAACATTAAGGTGGTCTGATAGCAGCAACAACAGAAACAGAGAAAGCCCTTCAAGGGAGGATCAAGCTGACCTACTGGAACAGATGGAGAGAGGAAGCTGCTCCTTGAGTCTTTGGTCTGGTTGCTTGGGGATTCTTGCCCCTACCCTCCCTGTACCCATTCTTTAGGTCAATGAACTCTTCTGAGTACGTAAATTAGCTCAAGTAGGATTCCTGCCACGTGCAACCAAATTAATACAGGGGGTCCGGGATAAGCCCAAAGAGCATGATGTGCTTAGAGCACACTGCTGTGGTGGTGGTGGGGGGGGGGGAATAGTTGAGAGATGAAGGAGAGTGGGTAAGCGCAGGACAGATCCCCAAGGAACTGTAGGACAGAACAAGGGGCTTTGTTGCATTTAACTTATATCCCACTCAATTCTGCAAATAACTATGGGAGACTCCTGAGGACTTTTATTATAAAGGACTTTTTTTTATAAAGGACTCTTATATATATATACATATATATATGGACTTTTATAAAGGACTTTTATTATAAAGGACATTTATTATAAAGACAATGTGGAGCCAGTGAACAATTTTCATCCAAAGAATAACAGGCTCAGACATGCATTGAGGAAAGGTCAGCTTGCCAGTTTGGATGATGTGTTGGAGGGAATTGAAGTGATCAGGAGTCTACTGATGGGATGCAGGGAAGAGATGACGAAGGGCTGAAGCAATGTGGGGGGGGGTGGAATTAGAAAGCCTCAAGGGCTAGAATGGACAGACCTGGAGTCTTTTATGGAAAGGAGGATAGGAAAGATTAAGATGATTTCCAAGTTCGTGGTCTGAGTACCTGAAGAGGCAGTGGTGCCTCGGCCAAGACTCAAGAGGGTGACTAAGTCAGGAGAGAAGGATGAGGATGAGGACTTGCACTAGTAGGTGAAGAGTTTGAAGGAGATATGGGGCATTAAAGGGGGGAAAGATCATTAATTTATCCATTTAACACATCTATTGAGTACCTGTTTTATGCCAGGCTCTGGCAAGGTACTGGTGAGCAAGATGAGTGTAGTGCTTGCCTTCATAAATTGTACAGTCGAAAAGAGCAGACAGAAGTTAATTGAACATGTAAATATAGAACTACAAACTCTTGAGAATGCTATGAAGGGAAAATATCAGAAGTCGTGATAGCACATTACAAGGAAACCAAATGGAGTCTGGGGATAGATCAGTTACTGCTGTTACATCACAATCCCAAATTTTGGTGGCATAAAACAACCATAATCATTTATTATTTCTCACCGCCTCTGTAAGTCAGGGATTCCAAAAAGGCCCAGTGATAGTAATTTACTTTGCTATATGAAGGCGGCTGGAATCACCCAAAGGCCCATTTGCTCACATGTTTGATAGGCAGAGTCAGATTTCCAAGTGGCTTCTGCATGGGCTAGTTCGTGGAGAGAGGGATAGAGACAAAGAGAGAGAAAGAGAGAGGGAGAGAGAGATGCTGCCTCTTGGGATTTAACCTGGAAAGTCACACGGCATCATTTCTGCCACATTCTGTTGATCAAGGCAGTAACAAAGGTACACTCGAGTTCTAGATGAGGAAACACAAACCCACTGTTTGACAGAATAAAGCCAACATTACACTGTAAGAAGGGCATGTGGGGTGGGAGCTATGTTATATGTGGCCAACTCTGGAAAATACAATCTGCTGCAGGAGAAAGTGGCTCAAGCACCACCTGCTCAAGAATGTTGCATTGGACTGGGATGTCAGTAATAACCTGACCAGTGATGGGATGAAGAAGACAGTTTAGGGACAGTATTCCTGGCAGAGGGAACAACATGTGTAGAGGCTCCTGCAGTATGAAAGACTGTGATGTATGTGAGAAGTGGACAGAAGACCAGAGTAGTTGGAGTGAGTTAGAAATGTAAGTGTGAAGCTCAAGGAAAAGATTGGTGCTGGAAACAAAGCTGCAGAAGCCCAGAGAAGATGACAGTGGAGGGGACCACAAGGGGGAGTGACAAAGAGAGAAGAGAACACATTTCACTGAAACCCAAAGTGATGGGCTTAATGCCCTTTCCAGCCTCCTGCCTCTGAATATGATCACGCTCAGAACTTGTCTTCCCTCTTACAACCGACAGAATCTGGCCACCTTGCTTTGCTATCTGAGTATTTGCATAAGAGCCAGCCTCCAAGATCCTCCCCTAAGGTCCTCTGCCTCTTATTATCTACACCTTTGTGTACTTCCCTCCCACATTGAATCAAGCTCATCCCTGTGACCAAGAGAAGACTACCAAAATGACCAAGTGTGATTTCCGAGGGTAAGTCCTAAAAGACACTGTAACTTCTGCTTTGGATTGCTCACTCACTCACTCAGCCATCATGCCAGGAGAACTCACGCAGCCCTCTGGAGAGGTCCATGTGGTGAGGAACCGAAACATCCCTCCAACAGCCAGCACCAACTTGCCAGCCATGCGAATGAACCACCTTGGAAATGGATCTTTAACCCCAGTCAAACTCTCAGGTGATTCCAGTCCCTTGTCTACAAGACCTCAGGCTGAGGTCTCAGGCACCATGGAGGAGAGACAAGGTATCCTTCCTGTGCCCCCGTCTGAATTAACAACCAAAGAGGCTATGCAAAAAAAAAAAAAAAAAAGAAGAAATGAATATTATTGTTTCAAGCCACTGAAGTGCCAAAGTGATTGGTGACATAGCAGTTCATCTCCATTTGCTTACCTCTATTGACAGAGAAGTCACTACCTCTCAAGGCAGCTCATTCCATTTAATGCCAGACTCCCTGAGACAGAAACACCGGAGGGCCTTCCATCCTGGTTCTGAAGACTCCCGGCTCCTTCTTCCCCCAGGAGCTGTCCCTGACCCAGTGCTAAAACCAGACTCCTTCCACCCCTCCCCATCCAAGAGATCAAATTACAATTCCAAAAGGCATGCTTGACTTGGAAACATCAGCAAGAAAGTTCCATTTCCCTGTATCTCTAAATGAAAAAAGGCTCCTTGTCAGTTTGGAGCAATTAGCTGTGGGAGATGATGACGGAGCAGTGAGAGTCGCTTCGAGGGGGCAGAGTGGCAGCGGAAGCCCCAGCTCAGACAGACACGCTGCAGATGGCACGACGAGATAACGCCTTTCACGTTTCAGAAATCACATTGTCAACAATGTTTCTAGACTCAGAAATTAGCTGAAGTCATCAGGAGTGCCTGGCAGCAAGCAGCAGGCGCCTTGGTGGGGGCCCCTCATTTGACATTATGCACTGGTGCAAAGAGAAATTGGCAAGGTTCATAGAAAAGGTGGGTAAGCCTCCTGTCTCCCGAGGCTGCAGGAAGGTCAAGCCTGGGGCATGTTAGAGGCATTTACTCAGGACAATCTTCAAAAGCCCAATCTTCTATCTCTCATCCCAACAGTAGGAGATTAACTCCCCTATTATTGAATGTGACCTCCTTCTGCTTCATGCCTTGTGGATTGATGTTTACTCTTTAGAGGGTTACAGAAAGTGAAAATGATGGATTCAATCACCCATGTCTTAAATAAGAATTAAATTATTTTTGACGAAATCATCCTTGTTAAAATAAAAAATACTCTCTTTGCTGAAGTTAAGGCCCCATCTGATGCAGTCTGTACCAACTGTCTGACCTTTCCATTACAGCTGCCCTACCTCTGGCATCCCCCACCCTAGGAAGAGCCAAGAAACAGGCTGGCACCCGCATGAGAGGCTACAAGGAGTTAACCTGACATACCTCATGTAAGGAATAGTTCAGGAGAAAAATACAACTTTGTCCCTTCAGCTGAACCTTTTTAATTAATTAATTAATTAAGTTTTTTAGAGAACAGACCAGGGAGAATGAGAGAGAGAATCTTAAACAGACTCTATGCTCAGTGTGGAGCCCAGTACAAGGGCTTGATCTCATGACCCTGAGATCATGACCCGAGCCGGAATCAAGAGTTGGGTGCTTAACTGACTGAGCCACCCAGGTGCCCCCTGAAACACCTTCTTATGTTTGTTCTGGAAGGAATTAGGGTTATTTCCCTAATTATAGGCTCCCACTTATTAGGACAAAGAGTCAATGATTCCCAGGGGAACTCGAAAGGACAAACAGGCTCACAGAGGCAGCGGGCAGGAATAAAAGACAGAATGGGGTAGAATGTTCTCTGGTGGTTATGACATTTCAAATCATTGAGACTCAGCTTGAGATTTCCAGCCAAACTAACCATCCCGCAGTTGAGTGGGAGCCCTAAGAGATAGGTATCTGAGACTCTTCTCTTCCTGTCAGAGTCCTGCAAAATCTGAGGACCCTTTTGCCATTACAGAACACCCGGTAGCTGGTAGATAGCCCTGGACAGAGGAATGAACCCTCCCAGGAGGTGGGATGAAAGAGAAAGGTAAAGTTGAGGATTCTGCCTAAAGAAAGAGATGTGTACGGCCTGGGGTCTTTATGAAGGTCAACGAGCTGGGACCCACCACAAGGCCAGCTCCTGGCACTGAGAAAAGGCGAAAGGAATAGCACCCCAGAGAAGACAGCCCTACCCTGCGACACACAGTGTTAAGGACCTGGGAGATAGAGTGTCTTTAATCCTCATTCCCAAGACTCTGCCCGCACGCAGCACAGCATCTTCTGGGGGCACAATTGCAATCAAACCTGTCTCTACTGAGGAGTCAGAGATGGAGGGGGACATTAGGTTGACTGTATACCCTCTGTAAGCCGAATCATCATCCCTCTCAGGTCATCCCCCAAACAACCTGTGACCAAGGGACAGTTAAAACAGCAAGCATCTGAATGGAACGGTGGTTATACTGATCTGGTACAAACCCATTCCAGAGGCTCCAACCACCATACAGTCCCCCGGCCACACCTTAAAGAGCTCCTGTCCATCACCCTAAGGGACCGAGCTATGTCCCTGATTTCAGGGCTAAGGCCTCCCAGGCAGGCTGGGGAGGTGATCAGGAAACTAAGCAGGAAATAACAGGCCAAAGAAACCAGATGAGCTTGGATTTCTGCCAATCCCTAGGGACTGAAGCCGGGCACTGACCTTTCTCTAAACCAGTAGTTCTCAGAGGACAGACCCCGGGCCAGTGGCACTGACATCCCCAGGCAACATGTGACAAGTGCAGATTCCAGACCCCACCCTAGACCTAGTGAATCAGAGATTTGGGAGGAGGGGGGCGCAGGGGGCAGCCAGCAACTCACGCTTTAACAGGTCTTATAGGTGATTCTGACACATGGGCACATTCAGGAACCTCTGGGGCTTCAAGTTGATCCCATCCAGGTCCTCTTGCAGGCAAATTCACACACGGGTCCAGCCGGCCTCTGGCCCTGCCTGGTCCTCCCAGGCTCATTGTCAGGGACTTATGTGGGGACACTCCAGTCTCCAGAACCACTGGGAGATGCCGAGGAGGGTTGTATGGGGGCGGGGTGTCTTTGCTCCTCCTGGGAGCTGACGGGGGAAACAGGGGCTCTGTTCAAGAAGTGCCCCTGACCCCATCCTAGGGTTTTCCCAAAGACACCCCAGGAGTGAAGGCCTCAGTCAGACGCGGCTCCCCTAGCCCCTGCAAGCCTTCGGAGAGGCAGACACACACGGGCCCAGCCCAGGGGCCCTGCGCGAAAGGCCCGTCACACCTGAGGAGGCCCAGAGATGCCAGCCCGACAGTTGGGCTGGCCACCAGCTGATGGATCGCTTTCCGATGAGGGCGCTGTGGCGGCTGCCAGCTGTGCCAGCCCAGCTCGCGATCAGCACGGCTGCACCGCTCCCGCCCCTCCCGCGCTTGCCGGAGCGGGGAAACATCACCCCGCAGGCAGGCAGCAATTAATCTGAGCAAGAGACAGGCCGAAGACAGGACAGGGGAGCCGCCAGCAAGCTGACGCACCCTGTCTGCCTCCGCTGCAGAGTGGGCCGGCCCTCCAGACATGCCGTCTGCCAGGCCCAGAGGCAGCCTCTGTCCCTCCTCAGCAGCTCCATGGGGAGGAAGCACAGAAACTCCATGTGCCTCGACAGTGCATCAACAGGGGTTCAAATCCGAGCTCTACCACAGAGCAGTTGGGAGGCCCTACACAAGGTTTGTCACTTGTGTCACTTGTGTCATTTCCCACATGGAGAGGCGTACCTGCAAATGACTTGTGCCAAGTGCCTGACACACAGCCCACTTGCAACAAATCGTGATTTCTCTCCCCGGTCCTCAGCTGTCAACCTGTCCCCTGGAGTTCTCTCAGAGGAACCTCACATAGGACCATGAAGTAGGCACAGCGCACCTCCCCCAGGACAGTGGGGCCCAAAAAAGAAAGAGGAGAAGATAGGGAATTAAATATCTTTCCAGGAATCGTCCAATCTCAGAACAATCTAATAGCAGCAAAGGAAGAAGCCCCATGCAGGCATCTTGAGTCCAGCTGGCCGCCCAGCCCCTGCCTCAGCCCCGTCCAGTCCAAGATCCCCAGGACCCCAGCAGGTGGTGAACTTCAGAAGGGTTAATTGATCACATCCCTGTCCTATTTTTAAAGCACAGGTGGCCCCTTAGTGCTGACAGAGTGAAGTACAAATGCCTCTCCATGGCATCTACATCAGTCCTGAATCGGCTGAGTCTCACCCTTCACCATGAACCTCCCCTTTCCAGCCACCCAGAAAAGCACACGATGCCCAGAACACATCAGCCTGTTATAAAACTGGGCCTTTCTTTGCACATGCTGTTCGCCTAACTGGAGAGGCCACCCTGTGATCTTATCTATCTAAAAGAATGGCCCCTCTATGGCTCAACTTTAAGAAGATGTCCCCCGATGGCCCTGCCCCATGTGTGGTTGACAATGGGCTTTCTTGCACCCAACACAACTGTCTATTAAGGCCCTCCACCTATAAACATCTGTCTGATTTTTGGTCCTCTCCATCACTGAGCTGTGAGCCTCTCCAGCTCAACAGCCATACCTGATTCTCTCCCCATCTCTGGCTCCCACCGAGTGTCTGGCCCATACCAGACAGTCTATAACTGTTTAGCAAACTCAGGTGTTATGTTCACAATCACTCCTACAGTCATACCCATCACACCATAGAGTAAGGACTAATGAAGCCACAACTGACCCACAATGAGGCAGACGGATAAACCTGGTCCTTGCCAGCCCTGATCCAGTGCCTCCCAGGGCCCAGGAAGGCTCAAGGTTAGACAATAGTCTGCTGACCCCACATCCCCACACCTGGGTTAGCTAATGTTCCATTCTGACTCACTTCAATCTCCTTTGGCCAAACCTACAGGCTTCTTGGAAACAGCACATTTTATCCTGGGGGCTTGATCAATGCTTCATCAACCTTCTGAGAATCTTAGGCCAGCAGCTAGCCTTACCTCCACCTCCACCTCCAGCACCTCCCCTGACCCAGGTGGCCCCAGCGGTCATTGGAAAAATTCAGAAGATCTAAGACCCTGGTGAACAGAACAGGATGATGCTATGGTGCAACTAGTCATCTCTCCATTTGATATTTGTTTGTTAGTTGGTTTTAAGATTTTATTTATTTATTTGACAGAGAGCAAGAGATCACAAGTAGGTAGAGAGGCAGGCAGAGAGAGAGGGAGGGAAGCAGGCTCCCCGCTAAGCAGAGAGCCTGACGCAGGGCTCAATCCCAGGACCCTGAGATCATGACCTGAGCCAAAAGCAGAGGCTTTAACCCACTGAGTCATCCAGGCACCCCTCCATTTGATTTTAAATCACTGCAATGCCCTCCTTCCCCAGCCTGAATGTTTCTAGTGACAGGGAGCTCACCATCTCCAGGAAAACTTTATTACAGTCTCTTGGATGCCATCAAGTCCTCCAGTTGGTTTGGTTTGGTTTAGTTGGGTTGGGTTTGGTTTGGTTTGGTTTGGTTTGGTTTGGTTTGGTTTGGTTTGGTTTGGTTTGGTTTGGTTTTAACAGACCAATGGTTCTAGTCTCTCCAGGTCTACTCCCTTCCTAAAATGAGAAACCAAGCATCCTTCCCAGGCCTTCAAAGATTCTTAAGGGAAGTGAAGGGGCAGACTTTACACCTGGCAGCGCTGGATCTGGCACTCCACTACTGAGTTCTCCTTTCCCACCCTGGCTCTCAGCTTTTGTGATGTTTTTATTAACATTGCCTGAGGGTGAGATGGTTTGGGGGGGTCCACACACCCTGCTTATCTACATGAAGTCAAGACCTTATCGACTTACCTGCTAAGCCAGATCTCTCCCATCCTGGACTAGAGCCATTGGCTCTGCATCCCAGGGAAGGGTGCTCCATTATTCCTCTGCTGACGCACACAGGTGGCCAGGATCTTCTGAGGTCCTGTTTCTTTGACCCAGCCTCTTCACAATTTTTCTCTTTTCTCTTTATTTCAGCATGAGTCCCATCAGTGGATTTTCTACCTCTTCATCGAGATCATACATTAAAATTGCTAAATAGGATCAAGGCTGAGATAGAAACCTTGGGTACTGCAATAAAGACCTCCCTGCAAAATGGTATTGACCCCTTAATCTGTCCTCAATAGGTAAGCTAGTTATTCATCTACTGGGATCCTCTAAAATCCAATCCATGTTCTCAGTCTTCTCCCTAAGAATATCTGAAGATTCCTTTATAAGTTCTGCTGAAACCCAGGTCAGTAATCTACTCCATGGGACAGACAGTACTAGAAATTACTAGTTTACCACCCAGCACCCATTCTTGCTGACCTTGTCTGGGAGGCAGTATCCCGAGGTACTAGCTACATTCCCTAATCTCTCTTGCAAAGAGCAGCACCCATGTGACATATTCTAGTCAATGAGATCAAGACAGAAATGACTGAGCAAACCTTCCAGGAAAGCCACTGAAAAGACGAGGCAGATTCATACATGCTTTGAGCCCTTCCTATCTGGAATACTGATGTGATGCCACAGCCATCTTGCAACAAGGAGGGAAAAGTCAAGTCAGTCACAAATTCAGCTCAGCTCCAAAAGTCATGAGTCTCTAAAACCAATATTAGAACCACCTGCCTCCAGACTTCTTAGTGCATAAGAAAAGTAAATCCCTTAATTGTGTAAGCCAATTTTTGTTTGTTTGTTTCTGCTGTTCCTAACAGATCTGTCATTACTCTACTCTGAGGGCCTAGGAACACTGTCAAAGAAAGAAATGAGATTATCCTCACATAACTTACTCCTGGTGAGTCAGGATTGGTTCCTGGTGGTCTCCAGGATGCTAACAAATTTGTCCTTTAACAAACCATGCTAGAATCCTACCCAGGACTACTCCATTCTCTTCCCCTTTAGGAAAATTGAATGGGTTTATTGTTTGTTTGCTTTGCCAGTCTCTAGTCTTCAGAAACCTCATTCCTTCTCTAGGATTTCCGAAGATTAGCCTCTTTGATTCAAGAGTCTGCAATTTCTCTGTGATCACTCGTCTTAGAGTATTTCAACCAGTCTCAAGCAATCCATAATTTCTACCCTTGGGAGCTGTCTCATCAATGTTAACTTTACCCTTTCCAATCTGAAAGTTTATCTTCCACAGCAAAATTCCTAGTTAAAGATCCTGATTTCTCTCTCACATTCCATATCTGTCCATCTGTTTTGAGCAAAGGCATCTTACTAGCATCCCAACTGGCAATCAAAAACTTGCTTGGCCTCACATCCCAAAATATTGAGCAGGTATATAAAGAGATGCCTCTCCTTTGAATATTCTATCATCTGAAATACAGCTCTATGTTCACACACCCAGAACATCCGGGGAATCCGAGTTATGAACATTGGTCACAAGCTCGTTCCCAGGACCCAAAGAAGGAGGAGTCACCAAATGGCCCTTCCAGGACAACCTCCCATCTGTGATGCGCCTTGATAAGGATGAGGCACTCAGAGCACAAAGGTAAGGCAATAGCCATTCACTGCCTGAAAATGAAGCCTCTCTAAATTCTGTACCCTGGGCACCTCATAGCCAGAAACAGGCTATTACCTAGAGCTCTCCAAGGTGCAGAGCGTTGTCATTCTGGTGGCCTCCTCCTGGCTTCACGCCATCTCTCAGTAGCATCTATTAAGCCCAGGCAACCCAGAGCCCAGCCAGGTCTGAGCCGAAGTCCCAGCAAACCCTGTGCCCTACATAATCCCAGCTGGGACCGTGTGCTGGCTCAGTGATGGCTCTGTCCAGGTGGCTCCCCGTGGCCATGAGCTCAGAAGGACTGCACATGTCCCTCAAGATGACAGCCCTTTTTTCCCCGGACATTAATAGCCCAAGCCAGGGAAAGAGGCAGGCGATAAGACTGTACAGTCATGATTCCAGAAATGCCAACCGGCCTTCTCTGACACCACACCTAGACCTCCAGCCCCTGTGCCAACTTCCCCATTGTTTTGTCTTAATGAGCAACAAGCTCATTAATAACCCCTCCCCGCTCCCAGAGTCCCAACCACAAGGGGGACCAGCAGGTGCAAGGGGCTCACAATTAGTCCTTTATAATGTGTGGCTGGCAATAAACTCACTCTGGAGCTGGAACAACAAGGATCTGGCTCTGTGTAGTGTCTGCAGCCACTGGAGTAATTAATGGCAGGGCCACAGGATGGAGAGAGAGTATGAGTATGTTAACCCTTGTGAAGCCATCAAGCCCAGAATTCTTAGCAAATCAGAAAACTTCAAGAAAGGGGAGCATTTCACATGCACTCATGGAAAATGCCAATTTCTGGGCTCAGTCACCTTACCATGTCTCTGGTGTTTCTCCTGAGTAAATCATGTTCCCATCATCAGCTCTATGAAATCCCAAAGTCTTTGCATTTTAGCCTATCCCCTCACTCCTCTATTTCCAGCTGGTCCTGGAATATTCCAGTGGCATCAGCCCAAAACTGGCATCATCTGAATGTGGGTGCCAGGACCCTTCCCAGAAAAGTGTAGCCCGGGAGTCAAGAGGCAATCGTGAGGTTAGGAGTAGCTACCAGAGAAGGAAAATTCTCAAACTACAGCTGAGCAAAGGAGACTCATACCAGAGGCATTAAACAGGAATGGAAATCATAGGTTTATAATAAATCCAACCTCTACAGTTCTGTGGTTTTGTCCATCAAAGAACTCTAAAGTTCAAGTATGATTGGCCAGAGAGTATAGGATGAAAGTCATGGAGGAATATATGACCATGAGTCCTAGACTGGGCAAAGAGAAGGGTAGATAAGACCTGGAAGACTTGGGAGATGTTAAAAATATGAATATAAATACTAATGGGGGTCAGAAGAAGGCCAAAAAGCAAGTCAGTGAGAGTGTGGGAGAGGATAAGGAAAAAGCAGTGAAGGGATTCTTAGAAACTAGGATTTTGGAGGCCAAGAATTCAAATGTCATGAGTAAGTCCAGACTCTGGTCTTGAGCTTGGGTAACTGTCAACAGAGCTACACACTGCATAACTCCAGTAATACTATTCACTTAGTATTCAAGGAGGTATGCAATATGGTGGCCCTTGGTGCTAAAGAAGGGTAAAAGATCATTACAAATGAAGCTGCCAAGAAACCGTGAGGCAAAGACTCTGGACAGGTGGCCCACATGAGCACAGAAGATCCCCTAATGATGGTAAGATTCAGGGCAGAAAGGAAGACTGGATGCAAGAAAAGTATGACCCCAGCCCCAAGCAAGCCTGACCTCAAATACAATTAATTCCACCAACTGCTTGTTGTATGTCCTTATAGTAAATCTCTTAGCTCCTCTGGGTTTCTGATGCCTCGTGTTTGAAATGGAATCAAGGGCACCTGGATGGCTCAGTTAAGCATCTGCCTTTGGCTCAGGTCATGTTCCCAGGGTCCCGGGATCAGGGTCTCCATAGGGCCTCCTGCTCAGTAGGGAATCTTCGTCCCCCTCTCCCTCTGCTCCTCTCTCTTTCTCTGTCTCTCTCTGTCAGATAAATAAATAAAATCTTTGAAAAAATTAAATAAATAAATAAATAATAAGATGGAATCAAATACTTAACTTCAGTGTGATAATGAGAATTTTATGTGCAGTAGGAGGCTGTTTTTTGACTTGTTTCTACCAGATGGGTTCTTCCCTAGTCCCCTGATCTTCTCTCTAACATAGAGACCTGGCTTCCGATTCAGCTCCAAGGTCAGCTGGTTTCAGGCAAAGGTGGGACAATGGGAGGCATAGGTGAGATACTGTAAGGTAGGAGGAAGGCAAAACCTCGGTATTTTTTCATCACCAACTTCCTCCTTCCTCAGGCAACACATCTCCAGCAAAAGCTGACTTTCCTCCATGTGTCTAGCTCCTGTGGAACAGACAACAGAAGGTCCCAGCTTCTCCCCTGGGTTCTGGTACCTCCATCCCCTTCCTTTGTCTCTCCAACCCCATAGAGATGGACTGCGGTAGCTTCCCTCTATTGCATAAATTTGGGGTTGACTCACCATTGCATGTCTGTCTTCTCAACTTCCCATCAACTGTGTGATCAACTCTCTAATTAAATTCCCTCTGTTTTAAATATTTAGAGTGATTTCTATTTTCCTTGCTGGACCTGTTACAAGTGCCTGGTGTCATGCTTGGCATATAAATAGCTTGTACTTACTGTAATTATGCTTAGATGAACATTATTAATACTTAGTTGTCCAAGGCCTTTAAGAACATGGCAATCAATCCACCAAAGGTGGTGCCCAGAATGGGAACAAGGTGGCATAACAACCTAAGGACAGAGCTGCCTGATGGACAATTACAATTATAATATTATTTACTTGGGCTTCTGACTCTCACCTCCACAACAGTGACTGAGTGCTTTGACTTTATGTCCCTCGTGGCTGACACAGGGGCTGGTACAGAGCAATCCCTCAAAATAATGGTTATTAGACTGGCCTGACATCTTTCCAGTTGCATAGTCAGAATGGCATCCATTCATAAATCAGGAGACCCCCAAGTTCTCAGGTTGCAGGATCTCACCTGTGTGTGCACTGAAATTTTTAGAAATCAGGAATACATCCGGAGGCCCAGGATTAGGGCAAGATGAATGAAGGCACTCATCTCGGGAGCAAAATCTAAAGATGTGCCAAGAAAACTCAGCAATCAAGATAAATAACATTATACTGCCCACATGTTGAAAAATCATCACTAATGCAAAAATTCATGATTAACAAAATACTGAAATTTGAATAAAGACATAATATTAGTAATAGTGATTTTTTTTTTCCTTTTGTGTCAGGCTCCAATACAGCTCAGCACAGCACAGACTATAACTGAGTCACTGATTCCTGCCATTCTTTCACTCTGTTTCAGGCACCTGCTGTCCCTCGGGTTAAAATCTGAATCCCCTGCAGCCAGCCCCAGTCCACCGCCAAACACATTCACACTGCTGTCTGTGGGCTCTGAGCAGAGTCTGTGCCTGTCCTGTTCCCAGCTGTAGTGTCAGCACCTAACACTACGCCGGGCACTTACTGGGGGTAAATACACGTTCTAATGAATGAATGAACACAACTGCCCTCTGCGTTGTGGAGGCTCCAGCAGGGTCACCATGAAGATATTCTAACAATGCACCTTTAAAGAAAAAAAAAAGTCCAAACTCACTAAGAATCAAAGAAACGTACACTGGAAAAACGAAGTGCAATTTTTCACTGCTAGAATTAGCAAAGATTTAAGAGATTGACAATACCCAGTATCGACATGGAAGTCAAGAAAAGGGCATTCCTATGCATTACTGCTGGGATTGTAAATTAATACCCTGATTCTGGAAGGCAATTTGGCAATATGTAACAAAAGCCCTTGAAAAGTACATTTCTTTTGAGCAAGCAATCCCACTTCAAAGAATTTATTCTAAGGAAATAATTAGGTAAGTGCCAGAAGATGTATCTTGCAGGATGTTCAGCATTACCATATTGTTTCCAACAGCGAGAGCTTGCAAGCAGCCTGAAGATCCAGAAGCACTGGGCTTCCTGTTACTATTAATAAATAATAATAAATAAGTGAAGGTGTCCGATGATGGAATACTATGCAACCATTTAAAATAACGATGTGGCGAGGGGAGAGTCAAGATGGCAGAGGAGTAGCAGACTGAGATGACATCAGGTTGCAAGAGTTCAGCTAGATAGCTATCAAACTATTCTGAACACCTATAAACCCAACAGGAGATCAAAGAGAAGAAGAGCAGCAATTCTAGAAATAGAAAATCAACCACTTTCTGAAAGGTAGGATGTGCGGAGAAGTCGATCAGAAGCAACAGGAAGATAGACCGCAGGGGTGGGCGGGGCAGCTCCTGGCAAGTGGTAGAGCAATGGAGTACAAAATCAGAACTTCTAGAAGTCTGCTCTACTGAGGTATGTCACTCCAGAAGCTAAGTGGAGGTGGAGCCCTCATGGGGACAGTGTGGTCCCACAGGGTCACAGAAGGATTGGGATTGTCTGAATGTAGCAGAGCTCGCAGGTATTAGAGTGGGGAAGCCAGCTACAGAGACAGAACCGAGGAGTGAGCTAAGAAGCTCTGAGTTACCTTAAACTGTGATTCGTGGCACAGTCAGAACACTGCTCTTTGAGCAGGGACCCCACAAGTGGCAGATCTGGGGAAACACACCTTTCTCTGCTGGAGGAGCAGTGCAGCAGGAATCTGCTGGGTTTGGAGACTCCAAACGGAGCTGTGTGCCAGAGACACAAATGCTCGGTCACAGGCCAGGTGAGCTCCCACGGGCAGCTGGGAGGCTGCCATTTTCATTCCTGTCCTCCAGAGCTCTATGGAAAGCATTCAGGGAACAAAAGTTCTTAAGAGCAAACCCCAGCAGATTACTTAGCCCAGCCCCTGGCAAGGGTGGAGCAATCCCACCTTGGGTAAAGACATTTGAGAATCACTGCAATAGGCCCCTCCTACAGAAGATCAGCAAGAACATCCAGCCAAGACCAAGCTCACGGATCAAGAACAGCAGAATTCCAGAGGAGGGGCAAGCAAAGGATGGAATTCATGGCTTTCTCCCCATGATTCCACAGTCTTGCAAAGTTAATTAAATTTTTTTATTTTATTTTTTTCTTATTTTAATTTTTTTAACTTTTCCTCTTTCCTCTTTTAATGGTTTTTTAACTAGTTTATCTTAACAATACCTTTCTTTAAAAAAATCTTAAACCTTCATTATTATAGCCATATTATATCTTTTATTGTAGCTAACTTTATTTTTTGTATACATATAGGGTTTTTCCTTCTAAAAAATTTTGGGATACAATTTCTTCTAATAGATCAAAATATACCTTAAATCTAGCAGAGGGCTTCATTCTAGTCTCCAGCCTGAGCAAATTCTCTCCATTTTCTTTTTCTTTCTTTTTCCAACCAACATATCTTATCAATTCCTTCTTTAGAATTTCTTTTAATTTTCATCTTCACAGTCATATTTCATTCCTTCATCGTGTTTACACACACACACACACACACACACACACACACATATATATATATATATATATATATATATATATATAAGTTTTTCTTTCTTTAAAATTTTGGGAGGTAGTTCCTTCTAAGAGACCAAAGTATACCCAAAATCAAGTAGGTGTCTCTGTTCTATTCACCAGTCTAATATATATTTTTTTATTTCTTTTTGCCCCCTTCTTTTCCCCCTGACTTGGGGGTCTTTTCTGATTTGGTTAGCATACATTTTTCTGGGATCTTTCCCACCCTTTTAGTATTTTATTCTCTAATTCATATATTCTTATCTGCATAAAATGACAAGGCAGAAAAACTCACCACAAAAAAAAAAAAAAAAGAGGTAGTGCCAAAGGCTAAGGACCTAATCAATATGGACATTGGTAATATGTCAAATCTAGAGTTCAGAATGACAATTCCAAAGGGGCTAGCTAGGCTCGAAAATGACATGAATGGTATTAAACAAACCCTGTATGGAGAAATAAGAGCCCTTTCTGGAGAAATAAAAGAACTAAAATCCAACCAAGCTGAAATCAAAAAATTTCATTTAATGATGAGCAATAAAAAATTGAGGCTCTTACTGCTAGGATAAATGAGGCAGAAGAGAGAATTAGTGATATAGAATACCAAATGCCAGAGAATAAAGAAGCTGGGCAAAAGAGAGACAAATAACTACTGGACTATGAGGGGAGAATTTGCTACCATAAGATAAAACAATATTAGAATAATTGGGATTTCAGAAGAAGAAAGAGGGGGGCAGAAGGTATATTGGAGCAAATTATAATAGAGAATTTCCCCTACTATGGCAAAGGGAACAAGCATCAAAATCCAGGAGGCCCAAAGTACTCCCTCAAAATCAATAAAAATAAGTCCATACCCCATCATCTAATAGTAAAACTTACAAATCTTAGTGACAAAGAGAAAATCCTGAAAGCAGCTCGGGACAAGAAGTCTGTAACATACAATGATAAAAACATTAGATTGGTAGCAGACTTATCCACAGAGACCTGGCAGGTCAGAAAGAACTGGCATGATATATTCAAAGCACTAAATGAGAAAAACATGCATCCAACAATACTATATCCATCTAGGCTATCATTGAAAATAGAAGGAGAGATAATCTTCCAGGACAAACAAAAACTAAAAGAATGTGTAAATACCAAACCAGCCCCACAGGAAATATTGAAAGGGGTCCTCTAAGCAAATAGAGAGCCTAAAAGTAACAGACCAGAAAGGAACAGGGACAATATAAAGTAACAGTCACCTCACAGGCAATGCAATGGCACTAAATTCATATCTTTTGATAGTTACCCTGAATGTCAATGGGCTAAGTGCCCCAATCCAAAGACACAGGGTATCAGAATGGATAAAAAAAACAAAACCTAACAATATGCTGTCTACAAGAAACTCATTTAAGATCCAAAGACACCTCCAGATTTAAAGTGAGCGAGTGGAAAACAATTTACCATACTAATGGACATCAAAAGGAAGCTGGGTGGCAATCCTTATATCAGATAAATTAAATTTTAAGCCAAAGACTATAAAAAGAGATGAGGAAGGACCTATATCATACTCAAAGGGTCTATCAAACAAGAAGATCTAACAATTTTAAGTATCTATGCCCCTAACATGGGAGCAGCCAACTATATAAACCAATTAATAACAAAATCAAAGAAACACATCAACAATAATACAGTAAGAGTAGAGGACATTAATACCTCCCTCACTGAAATGGACAGATTATCTAAGCAAAAGATCAACAAGTAAATAACGGCTTTTAAAGACACACTGGACCAGATGGACATCACAGATATATTCAGAACATTCCATCCAAAAGCAACAGAATACACATTCTTCTCTAGTACACATGGAACATTCTCCATAACAGATCATATTCTGGGTCACAAATCAGGTCTCAACCAGTACCAAAAGAGTGGCATTATTCCCTGCATATTTTCAGACCAGAATGCTTTGAAACTAGAACTCAACCACAAAAGGAAAGTTGGAAAGAACTCAAATATATGGAGACTAAAGACCATCCTACTATAGAATGAATGGGTCAACCAGGAAATTAAAGAAGAATTGGAAAAAATCATGGAAACAAATGATAATGAAAACACAACTGTTCAAAATCTTTGGGATACAGCAAAGGTGGTCCTGAGAGAGAAGTATATTGCAATCAATACAAGCCTTTTTCAAGAAATAAGAAAGGGCTGAAAAACACAACCTAACCCTACATCTAAAGGAGCTGGAGAAGAACAGCAAAGAAAGCCTAAGCCCAGCAGGAGAAGAGAAATAATAAAGATCAGAGCAGAAATCAATGAAATAGAAACCAAAAAAAAAAAACCAGTAGAACTAATCAATGAAACTAGGAGCTGGGTTTGTGAAAGAATTAATAAGACTGAGAAACCCCTGGCCAGACTTACCAAAAAGAAAAGAGAAAGGACACAAATAAATAAAAATCATAAATGAAAGAGAAGAGAGCACATTTTTTTCAAAGAAAAGGAACAAATAATCCCAAAATTTATGTGGAACTAGAAAAGACCTCAAATAGCCAGAGGAATGTTGAAAAAGAAAGCCAAAGTTGGCAGCATCACAATTGCAGACTACAAGCTCTATTACAAAGCTGTCATCTTCAAGACAGTATGGTACTGGCACAAAAACAGACACATAAATCAATGGAACAGAATAGAGAAGCCAGAAATAGACCCTCAACTGTATGGTCAACCTATCTTTGACAAAGCAGGAAAGAATGTCCAATGGAAAAAAGACAGTCTCTTCAATAAATGGTGTTGGGAAAATTAGACAACCACATGCAGAAGAATGGACCTGGACCATTTCCTTACACCACACACCAAAATAGACTTCAAATGGATGAAAGACCTCAATGTGTGAAAGGAACCCATCAAAATCCTTCAGGAGAACACAGGCAGCAACCTCTTTGACCTCAGCCACAGCAAGTTATTCCCATTGTCAAAGGCAAGGGAAGCAAGGACAAAAATAAGCTATTGGGACTTCATCAAGATCAAAAGCTTTTGCACAGCAAAGGAAACAGTCAACAAAACCAAAAGATAACTGACAGAATAGGAGAAGATATTTGCAAATGACATATCAGATAAAGGGCTAGTATCCAAAATCTATAAAGAACTTATTAAACTCAACACCCAAAGAACAAATAACCCAATCAATAAATGGGCAGAGGTAGAGTGCCTAGGTGGCTCAGTGGGTTAAAGCCTCTGCCTTCAGCTCAGGTCATGATCCCAGTGTCCTGGGATGGAGCCCCGAATCGAGCTCTCTGCTCAGCAGGAAGCCTGCTTCCTCCTCTCTCTCTGCCTGCCTCTCTGCCTACTTGTGATCTCTGCCTGTCAAATAAATAAATTAAAATCTTTAAAAAATAAAAAATTTTAAAAATTAAAAAAAAAAAAGAAAGAAAGAAAGAAATGGGCAGAGGACATGAACAGACATTTCTGCGAAGAAGACATCCAGATGGCCAACAGACACATGAAAAAGTGCTCCATATCACTCGGCATCAGGGAAATACAAATCAAAAACCACAATGAGATACCACCTCACACCAGTCAGAATGGATACAATTAACAAGTCAGGAAATGACAGATGCTGGCGAGGATGCAGAGAAAGGGGAACACTCCTGCACTGTTGGTGGGAATGTAAGGTGGTGCAACTACTCTGGAAAACAGCATGGAGGGTCCTCAAAAGGTTGAAAATAGAGCTACCCTATGACCCAGCAATTGCACTACTGGGTATTTACCCTAAAGATAAAAATGTACTGATCCAAAGGGGCACATGCACCCAAATGTTTATAGCAGCAATGTCCACAATAGCCAAACTATGGAAAGAACCTAGATGTCCATTAACAGAAAAATGGATAAAGAAGAGGTGGTATATATATATATATACAATGGAATACTATGCAGCCATTAAAAGAAAGGAAATCTTGTCATTTGTGATGACATGGATGGAACTAGAGGGTATTATGCTTAGCGAAGTAAGTCAATCAGAGAAAGACAATTACCATATGATCTCCCTGATATGAGGAAGTTGAGAGGAAATGTTGGGGGGGAGGTTCGGGGCTAGGAAAAATAAATGAAACAAGATGGGATCGGGAGGGAGACAAACCGTAAGAGATTCTTAATCTCACAAAACAAACTGAGGGTTGCTGGGGGGAGGGGGGTAGAGAGATGGTGGTGGGGTGATGGACATTGGGGAAGATATGTGCTATGATGAGGTCTATGAAGTGTGTAAACCTGGAAATTCACAGACATGTACCCCTGGGGCTAATAGTGCATTATATGTTAATAAAAAATAAATTATAATAAAAATTATAAAACAATAGATATATATACATAATCCACCATTTTTAGATTTATTTATTTATTTATTTTTGAGAGAGTGCACAGAAGCAGGGAGGGGGCAGAGGAAGAGAGAGACTCTCAAGCAGACTCCCCACTTAATGCAGAGCCCATGGGGCTCCATCTCACAACCCTGAGCTCATGACCTGAGCTAAAACCAAGAGTCAGACGCTTAACCAGCTGAGCCATGAAGATGCCCCAAACCACCATTCTTAAAGTGTATATGGAAAAAGTTCAGAAGGCTGAATACTAATGGTGGTTATCATTAGGAAGCAGAATATTAAATGATTTTAAATTTTTTGTGGACGTTATTTTTTTAGGGCAGTTTTAGGTGCACAGTGAAATCAAAAGGAAGGTACAGAGATTTTGCATATATCCCTCATTTCCACATATGCCCTCTCCCCCTTAATGACACCCCTCACCACCACTAGATTGGTACTTGGGTTACTGTTGATGCTCCTATAGTGACCCATCGCAATCACCCAGAGTTCATAGTTTACAGTAGGGCTCATTCTTGGTGCTCTGCATTCTATGGGTTTGGACAAATGCATGTATTCATCATTGTAAGAGCATACAGAGTATTTTTACTGCCCTAAAATATCCTCTGCCCTTCACCCAATTCATTCCTCCCCACCCCCAACCCCTGGCAACTGATCATCTTTTTACTGTCTCCTTCATCTTGCTTTTACCAGAAGGTCATGTAGTTAGAATCATTTAGTTGAAATCAAAACTATAAGCTCCTGGAGGGCAACATAAGAGAAAATCTGGATGACCTTGGGTGTGGGGAAGATATTATGTACAACACCAAAGGCACGGCCCATGAAAGAAATCATTGATAAGCTGGACTTCATTAAAACTAAAACCTTCAGTTCCACAAGAGGCAATGCTAAGAGAATGGGAAGAAAAGCCACAGACTGGGAGGAAACATTTGTAAGAGATACATCTGATAAAGGACTGCTATACAAAATACACTAAGAGCTCAGAAATCTCAATGATAAGAAAACAAAACTCCGGGGCACCTGGGTGGCTCAGTGGGTTAAAGCCTCTGCCTTCGGCTCAGGTCATGATCTCAGGGTCCTGGGATTGAGCCCTGCATCGGGCTCTCTGCTTGGCAGGGAGCCTACTTCCCTTCCTCTCTCTCTGCCTGCCTCTCTGCCTACTTGTGATCTCTGTCTGTCAAATAAATAAATAAAATCTTTAAAAAAAAAAAAAAAGAGAGAGAGGGAGAAAGAAAGAAAACAAAAATCCTGAATTTAAAAATGGGCCAGAGACGTCAAGAGAAACATCCCCAAAGAAGACATGCAGGTGAAAAATAAGTATATGAATACATACTCCACATCAAATGTCATATGATATCAGTTATACCTATTAGAACGGCTCAGTCCAGAACACGGCCAAATGCTGGTGAGCACATGGAGCAGTGGGAACTCTCAGTCATGGCTGGCAGGAGGGCACAATGGCACAGCCACTTTGGAAGACAGCATGGTGGTTTCTTACCGAACTACACACTCTCTTTCCATGTAATCCAGAAGTTGTATTCTTTGGTATTTACCCAAGAGATTTGAAAACACCCACTAGGAAACCTATGTGTTCACATGCAGTTTTACTTGTAAGCAGCTTTTTTCTAATTGCCAAAACTTGAAAGCAACCAAGATGTCCTTCAGTAGGTGAATAGATAAATAAAATATGGTATATCCGGGCAATGGAACGTTTTTGGGTGCCATAAAGAAATGAGCCATCAAGCCATGAAAAGACGTGGAGGAAACTTAAAGGCATATTACCAAGTAAAAGAAGCCAGCCGGAAAGCAGCTACATATGGTGTGATTCCAGCTACATAACATTCAAGATTCTTGTTTTTTTTAATCTTCTATTTCCCTGAATCCTGTAAGTTTTACACAAGAATCATCTATAACTTGTGCAATTCTAAAAGATGAAAATAAGTTATTCCATGTTGTGCAACTTCACTGGGTGAATTTCCCACGGGGAGATAGGTGAGTAGACATCTCCATCAACACCTTCACCTACCTTGGGGCTTCCTTCATTATCTGAATCGGATCAGAAAATATTGTGCAGATTTTTCTCCATTCTACTCTCTCCCTTGGCCCATATCCCATCACTCTCCAGAAATGTTCCTGAGACTGGACCACCATTCTTACGCATCCACATCCTTCTTGTACCAAAGGTCCCAAATATTACTTTTTTACATCAAAAGGCCAATCATGGTTACTGAGTGAAGATAAAACTTGCAGACTTCAAGCCTATTTGGTCATTTGTGAAATCAGGGTAAGTCTTTACCTTACAGGTTGACTAAAAGACCAAACTGGTGGAGGGTTTCCGTGTATATTAAATGGCTCAAGTGGGATTAACCAGGTCACATACGACCCCAAAATCTCTGGGCCCAAACAACAAAGTTTTAATTCTTGCTATGCAACATGTCCATTATAGGTCAGTGAGCCTCTCCTCCCTAGGCTCTTCAGCCTAAGGAACACTCCATCTCCAGAACTTCACTTTGCCAAACCCAGTGAAAGAAAACATGGCACCTGATGCACTAGCTTCTAAGCTTCCCTCCCAGGGATGCCCACCCCGGCCACTTGGCTCTCCCTTCATTGGCTAACACAAGTCACATGGCCGCACATGAATTCAAAGAGGATAGGGACACATAAGCCTCCCATCTGTGCAGGAGGCTGAGAACCAGAAATATTGGTGAGTCACAAAAATAATTCCTGCAATAGACATTCATAAATGGTTTTTGACTAAAAAGTTCTTGTTTCAACCTAACTCTATAGCCGCAAAGCCTATGTTGTGTCAGACATTGTGCTGGGTAAAATTTACATGGGATATCAACCTAAGTGATTTTTACCAAAGCTACATAGCTAGTAAGGGCTAAACGAGGATTTGACTCCATGACTGTACCTTATCCATTATGTCTGTGCCTCAATATGCCATACTTCTGCAAGCCTGTTTCCTTCTAATCTTCCAGAAGCAAATACTATTGACTGCTTAGGGTTCTTTCTACAGAGGGAGGAAATGTCCCTACAAAGGTGGTTATGAGGGTTCTGTGAGATGGGTCAAGGTAGTGTCCAAGGTCTGCTCAAAAATGGTGCCTGGGGGAGCCCTGGGGCTCTCTTGTGCCCACTAGTTGGGCAAGAGGGGCAGTGGGAGAGTCTATCCAGTATATCATGCAGGACACACCTAGCCCCTGTGCCACTCACTCATTGGACATATAATAATATGTCCCCTAGTCCAGTTATTATAGGGCATGTGCCATTATCTAGGAGTAGCAGACAAGTCCTGACACATTAGTTTAGCTTTCATCACCGTCATACGTGTACGTGCACACTGTCAGAGTCACCTCTGAACAGGTCACACTCCCTTGCCCTCACAGCCCTAGCCCTGTACATGCAGGATGAACTCTCTGTGTCCGCATGTACCAAACCCCTTAACCTGATCCAGAGCTGCCCACATGCACCTACCTTCCGCTGACATAAAGTTGCAGCTCTCTCACACATGCACGCAGGTGCATGCGCGCACACACACACACACTCGCGCACGTATGCTCACCCAGCATGCGTACAACGTGCTCCTTGTGCCCCCTCACAGCCTGACCCAGGCTGTGGACACCATGGCAGTGAGCTCAATCACTGTCACCACCAAGGCTGCTATTAGAGCTCTGCTCCAACCATCCAGGAAATCAGAAACAGGGCTTGGCCTTCACGGCCCTGGTTTCACCCCAACCTCTGTCCTCCTGGCTGCCCGCCCCTGCTCCATGTGCTTGGCTGGTCCTTAATCCCAAACACCCACTTTCCCCGCTGCCCGAGTCCTTCCATAGAGAGACTGCTTTAGAGTCAGACAGCGGCGCCCCAGCTCTCTTAGATGTTCCTGCCCATCATAAATCTTTGCACAAAAAGGGACTGCCCCTGGGGAGGCTAGGGGCCAGTGTCAATGACAGAGAAGTCCCCTGGGGCTCAGAGCAGCCAGAGGGGTCCGTGGAAACCTGTAACTATTCCAGGCCCCATGCCAGGCACTAAGGAGAAGGCGAGGAGCAAAAACAGATGCCGTCCCTGCTTGTCAGGGTCTCACACCGGGGGCAGGGGGATCAACAAACACTCTCTTGAAAAAGCACAAATAAACACAAAATCCAGCTCCATGAAGTGATGTGGAGCAGAGGTACCTAAGAATGGAACATATGCCTCAGGCCCCTCATCTGTAAGACAACCTCACAGGGTTGATGTGAGGAGGAAATGAAATAATATGTATAAAGGACTTTTAACAGTTCTTGGCACAAAGTAAGTGTGTATATTGTCAGCTCCCTCTTTAGCCTTGGCTCTTCCGGATAGAGGGAGTTAACATAATCTAGATTAATAAGGGCTTCCACATGAGAGTGGCAGCTGATATGAGACCTCAGGATGAGTAGGAATTAAGGACATGGAGGGTAAAGGACATGTGCAAAGGCACTGTGGCAGGAGAAAGCATGGGCCATTCCAGCAAGTGGGACAGGCTCAGGTGGTTTCGGTGCAAACAGTCAGGAGGTGGCTGTTCAGGCTGCGGCTGGAGATGCTGACAGATACCAGCCATGCAGAGAGCCCTGAAAGCCATGGTAAGTAGGTATTTCTGGCATTTCCACTTAGTGCAATGGCAGGCCAGTGAGGAGTTATGAGCAGACAGTAATTAAGCCTTGTTTACATTTTGCAAGACCACCCTGGCTGAAGTGCGGAGAAGATATAGAAAGGGACCAGCCTTCAGTGGGACATCTGGAGGGAATAACTCAAGCTGTGTGATGTTGGGGAATGGAGGTCCTGGGTGAGAGCATGAGGACAGAGGTGACTTTGGGTCCATCAAGGAGGCAGCAGAGTCAAATCCTAAGACTTTGGTTAATTTGGAGCTGGATCCAGGCAGCAGATGGGCACAAAAGGCCCGGGCCCCGGATCCCAGAGAAAGACTTGCTGGTAAGGACAAAGCTGACAAACTAAGGAGCTATCAGGCCTCCAGCCACAGGGTCTGGAAAGGCACAACCCAAGTCACCCAATGTTCCTTTGAGGATAACAGGTGCCTCCTCATCTAGTTCCATCTGATTTCATCTGATTCACTGCCTGGAATCCTGCGTTAAGGATTCTGAAGCCAAGTCAGGCTTAGTGAGAAAGAGTGTTGGGGTCATGCCAACCAAGGACAGTCAAGGCCAATCAAGGCCACAGAACGTCGGAACAGGTGACATGGGTGCCATGAATTGATCGTTGATCACCTGTGGGCCATGAGTGTGGTTGTGAAGGACAAAAACCCAATTCAAAATGGTTTAAGGGGGGAAAAAAGGAACATATTGACTCTGATAACTGAGATGTCTAAGATATAGAATCAATCTGTAACACAGCAGATTGCAAGATATGCTGTGGCCAGAAGCCTGTCTTTCTCTCTCACTCTCGGCTGTGTCCTCAGGTAGGCTGTCCCCTCCTAAGCATGTGGCAGCTGCAACCCTATCCTGTCCTCGAGGCTCATATTCTAAAGAAGACAGTGTTACCTTCCTACTGTGCCAGCTATCTACACCTGCATAATAAACCACGTCAAAACCTAGGAGCTTAAAGGACCACTCCCAGGTTCCTGTGGGATGCCTGGCAGTTCTCACTTGGGGGGCGGGGGGACAGAGGCTCTCAAGCAATGACCGTTATACGGTGGGTGGTACTGTCATCTGAAGGCTCAACTGGGCCCGACCTCCAGCAGGACTTCTTCAGCCACACATCTGGCACCTCAGCTGGGATAAGTGGAAGAGATAGGGGCTGTCTGGGCATCTCTCCCGCCACATGGCCTCCCTGGGTGGACAGCTTGGGATTCCCCACAGCACGGCAGTCTCAGAGGAACAGGACTCCTTGCAGAGCAACTGCTTTCCCCCAGTGCTAGTGTTCCAAGAAAAAAGAAACGGAAGGGTCCAGTTCTTTGAAAGGCCAGCTGGACCCCGAACTCCACCTTCTACTGGTTGAAGCAGTCATAGGCTAGTCATTCCACCTCTCAGCGGGGGAGTAACAAATAATCTGTAGCCATCATTACCCACCAGGGCCTCCCTGGGAATAGTGCAACCTCTAAGTGACAAAAAGGAGGAAAAACAATTTGAGCTTTTAATTATAATTATTAATATTATTATCACTACCATCATCATCACTTACTGTGGCTCACTGTGCTTGGCCTTTGAGAAAAGAAAGAGAGGGGGGACGGAGGGGGTGATTCCCATTGAATCATCACAACCACCATCTCATTTTATAGAAAATGAAACTGAGGTTCAGAGAGGTTAAATGATTTGCCCAAGATCACATAGCATGTGATAGAAACAGGGCACAAACCCAAGTCCACATGACTGCGGAGCTCACCGCCTTCACCACTGACCTTTCTACTGACCCAGCACCTCTGATCCATCTCTGGTTCCTCACCTTGATATCGTTTGGCCCACACCTCACTCACCCCCAGAAGACTCACCTACCAGCCTGGATCTCCAGCAGAAGCAACTCTGCTCATAGCTCCTCTTGGAATTTTTTTTTTCCCTTCAAAATCATGCCCCGTTCATCAGCAATGAGTTGGGAATGACCTGGTGGCTCAAGAAATGCAAGTCATATTTCTGCAGGGAGCCCAAGAGGGGCTGCCAAAGTACCTCTCAGCCCGGCCAGGGTGAGCAGGTAATTAGATTGAATCCACTCCTTGGCTCGGTTTCCTTCCCAACCAGACTGGCTATTGAGCAATCCATTCTCCGGGCACTAATACATCACCTGGGAGCGCCGGGCCGTGATGGATGAGCTCGGCCGTCAGCAGGACCCACGATGGATGGGTGTCATTCATCACTACAGGGAGCCAATGGAGCCATGAGTTACTCAGGCCGTGGCACCTTCCACCCCCATTGGGGCCAGAGCCAGGAGGACAGAGGCTGGTGGGGGAAGGAGGTGCGGAGCTAAAAGGACTTCTCTGGGAGATGTGCCAGCAACCATGGGCACACTCTGTCTGAGCAACTTCAAAGCAGGAGGACGTTTAATGGAGTTTGCAGCCAGGACAAGGAGAATATAAAGGAAGGAGAAGAGAAGAGATAGCATCACGGGTTTTAGAAATCACACTTACCCAGCATGTGTCTTTGTTCTGCCTTTTCCTTGTTGCATAACCTCCAACAAGAGATTCAGCTCTCTGAAGTTCAGTTTCTTCACCTTGTTCTAGGTCATTCTAGGTGCTTCCTTATAGTTCTCAACCTCGTATAGGTAGGGTAGGGCCATGGGACAAGTTTTAGTTAATGAAATACATGTGCAAGTAGCAAGAGTCACCTGAGTGAAGCAACAAGAGCCCCCAGGAGCTTCCCAGCCTCCCTCTTCTTCTGTGGCAACCAAGTGGCCTCATGTTAGGGTAGTAGAGCTGCAGGGTCAGAACAGCCTGATCGCCTGGCAGACAGATGCCCTGGAGGGTGGCACAGACCCACAGCTGACAGTAAGTCAGCAAGAGACCAACTTTCGTTAGGCTAAGCCATTTAGATCATGAGCTATTTGTCACTGCAGCATAACCTAGCCTATCCCAACAAATATGCTATATCAGAGTTTGGCAAAGAGCCAAAGAGTAAATATTCAATGTCTTATGGGACAGGTGGCTTCTTATATTATTCTTTGTTTGGGTTAGCTTATAACCCTTGAAAAAGGTCAAAACCATTGTTAGCTTGTGGGCCTACAAAATAAGCCACAGGCTGGATTTGACGTATGGGCTATAGTGTGCCAACTCCTTGCCAAAAAGCATAAGGCTGCCGTGAGAATTCTATGAGATGTAAACATAAACATGTTTTCAACGTTAGCTGTTACTATCTTCTATAGTGGTAATAATAATTATCTAGAAAATGTAGACAGATATGCCAGGCACTGTGCTAGGCATTGGTGATTCGGAATGAGGGGGCAGGCTGTTGTCACTGTCTGTCACTGTGATGGTGGCGACAGTGCTGGTGATGATAGGAACAGGAAAAAAAAAAATGTAAAAATGTGAATCCAATCCATGAGGCCTAAGTCCTGATGTCTGTTACAACTTGGGACACCTGTCAGGGCAGGAGCTGAAATATGCAGCCTCTGGTCCAAATCCCATGATTTGGACACACAGTCATTTGGCCCTTCCACGTGGCCCTGTACTACTGATAACACGGAAACAGCCCCAGTTCTCCTTGTATCCCGCCAAAGGTCGACCCCCTCCCCACCGCACACAACCCAAACCAGTGCTCCTAAATGCCCCATTAGCTGTGGGAAGCTCAAAGCTGACTAGCTCTTTGGGGTGTGGGCAGGTGTAGCTGAATGGCATGCCCGGCCAGGCCTCTCTGGGGTCGGGATAAATGCCCCCTCCAGTCTACGGCTCCACAGGCAGCTTCACGATTTCTACACTAGTTTGCAACCTACATTTTTTGAAGGCTTATTAGGTGCCAGAAACAACCCCAAATAATCCTTATGATTCTGCGAGCTATAGGTTGTGTTATTCCCATTTTTCAGATGAAGAAACTGAGACCCAGATAGGTGATTTAAAAAAAAAAAAAAAAAAGGCCCAAGGCTACCTGCTAAATAGGTGGCAGCCAGACCATTCTCCTACAGGCCAGCATTTGCTGACTCCAAGTCTGCATGTTCCTCCTCTACAGAAAAACATTTACCAACTGTCCATCAGGGGAAACCTGCCCCAAGGAGCTGCTGATTCTGAGAGCCATGTCCACTTACGGGGCGTGTGGGGGTTTACTCTGGAATGTAGGTGAAGCAGGCACGGTGATACCCCTCTGCCATCCCCTGCCCGTGGCAGACTGCTGATGGAGTATACACTCTCTCTCCCCTAAAGACCAGACCCAAGTATCTTCTCCACCCAGAGCACCAGCCATTACTTATGGAGTGCGGTTTGGTCACGAAAGCGGCCCACCCAACATGAGACCCGCCCAGCAGGCTCCGGGTGCTTCGTGACGGCAAAAGCAAGGCACAGAGACTCCTTCTGGGGACTCCAGTGATGGGAGATAACTCATCACTCACTACTGAGAGCATCATGGGGCAGCTCCTGTAAATGGTACCACCACCCACGCAGACGCTCACACTGGCAACTAGAACCACCTCCGCTTCCTCCCCAGCCGCATCCAGTCCTCCAGCACGTCCTGTTGATGCAAACTCCCAAACACACCTGACACCCCGCCACTTCTCTCCAACTTCATGCCCCACCCCCACAGTCCAGGCCACTGTCCTTTCTTCCAGAACACCTGCAGAAACCGCCCCTTCCCTCTGCCCACCTCCCCACTTGCCGCCAGCAGTCTGTCTTCCACGTTGCCGCTGTGGAGAACTGTGCAAAATGAAAACAACTCCACGCTTTTCCCCCAAAATGCCACTCACTGCTCTTAGAAGAAACCCTGATACCTGCTTATTTGCTACAAGGCCCCATATGGTGGGAACCCTCCTGCCCCCCATTCCCACCCAACACACTGGTATCCCAATTGTTGTAACACACCAAGCCCTTCCCACCACGGGGCTCCTGCCAAAGCCCGGAAGGACCTTCCTCATCCACCACAGTCAGCTCCTTGGAGGTCCTCAGAGAGGCCTTCACTGACACGGCCCATCGAAAGAATTCTTCTCGGGGCTCCTGGGTGGCTCCGTCGGTTAAGTGTCTGACTCTTGATCTCGGCTCAGGTCTCAATTTCAGGTTGTGAGCTCAAGCCCCACGGGCTCCACGCTCGGCATGGACCCTGCTTAAAAATATATCCATGTAGCAGAGAGCCGTCCTGCACACTTGGCTCAGGTTCTCTCCATGATAACAGTAAAAAATTAATTAAGTCATTAACTAGTTCATTAATTAAAATTTTTAAAATAACAACCTCTTCTCTCCACACTGGAATCTCAGCACCATGTTCATTCCCTTCTCAGCATTCATCCCAAGCGAAGTATTCTTGTAATTTGTTTGCTCACTTGTTTGTTTACTATCCTCACTAGGCTCAGTGCTCCCTAAAGACAGGATCTGCATTTGTCCGCATCATGAAAGCATCCCCAGGGCTCAGCAAAGCAACTGCCACGTGGTAGGTGCTTGATAAATATTTGTTGAGCGCACGATCCATGGCAAGAAAACCTCCCACCAGAGTCCACAAGCCCCCCTGTCCGCATTGCCATGCCCCGAGCCGCCACGCTCACTGTCCTCCAGTCACAGCTGTCACCACACGCAGCTTCACCGGGCCACTGTCACTTTGGCCGCAGGTCTCTCTCCCCAACACTAACTCCTAAGAAAGCTCCAGAAGCAGAGACAGGGTCCTCTGTGCCTTTGCGCGCTCAGGGCCCAGGACAGTGCCCTGCACCTGGCAGGTGTATCGCAGACAGGGCGGGGCTGGCACCGTCTCAGGGTCACACGAAGGGCCTCTGAGACACCAAGAAGAACATGCTGGAAGATAAATAATGCTTAGACTTTCCCAGAAAAGTAAACAGTCAGATTCAACCCCAAGAAAAATTCTCTGTCTCATTAACTGGTCAGCTGGCAATGAATTTACCAAGAATGAGACAATTACCAAAATCTCGTGCCCCTCCCCGGAGAACGTCAGATGACATCGCTCCAATTTCCTTGTTGACAAGGTGCCCACACACATGGGCCTGATATTACCTGGACTTCAGCAGGGACTCCAACCACAAATATTTATGGAGGGGCCACTGCAGGCAGGTGCTGAGCTCACCCTCTGGACCCCGTGGGAATGGAACAGGAGCAAGCCACCTCCGGGGGGCAGGGGCTACACGAGGTGGGAGCCAGCACACAGCTTGGCAACGTGTAGCTGTGCAATGGCCATGAACTCGTGGAGAAAAACCAAGTCAGTAAGGAGACAGACTGCCAAGGAGGTGAGACAGAGTATCAGGTAGGATGCTCAGGGAAGGAGACCTCAGGGCTCAGATAGAAGGAGGTGGGGAGGGAACCTTGCACAGAGCTGGGGTGAGAGCATCCAGGGCCGGAAAAGCGTGTACAAGACCCATGGTGTGTGTGTGCTGGGCTAGAGAAGGAGCAGCAGGCCGGTGAGGCTGAAGCAGAGACAGGAGGGTAAGGACCAGCCATGCAGAAGGAGGACCGTGGGAGGGTTTGGCTTAAGCTGAGGTTATACGAGGCATACAGCTGGGTTCACACAACTATTTGAAGTCAAGCAAGACAGGGGAAGATGCCCTTTCAATTTTCTTGGAAGCATTAATGGACTAAATAAGGGAAGGGGAGACTATAATAAAAGACAGGGTTTGTTTGTTTGTTTGTTTTAACTTTTTTAAGTGGGCTCCACGCTGGATGTGGAACAGGGCTTGAACTCACGACCCTGAGGTCAAAACCTAAGCTGAAATCAAGAGTCAGATACTTAACCGACTGAGCCACCCTGGTGCCCCAGTAAAAGACAGGCTTTAAAGTAAAAAAAAAAAAAAAAAAAAAACTGGGTTCAGCACACAATCCTACGACCCTACAATTCCAGCCCTAGGTATGCATATGCCCAACAGAAAAAATGAACCAGGTTCTCCATGAGGCGTGTTCTAGAATGTTCACAGCAGCACTGTTCACTGTTGCCAGAACTGCCTGTCCACGGAAGAATGGATAAATACATTCTAGTGTGCTCCCACCGGGGGATACCCGACAGCAAAGAAAATGAGTAACAATAAAGATAATGCAAATGAACAAAGCCAGAAACAAGAGTTTGATACTGTATGGTTCCCTGTAGATAAAGTCCAAAAATGGGCAAAAACCAATCCACGCTGCTGGAATTCAGAACCATGCAGGGACTCCGTTCTTGGTCTGGGTGCTGGTCATGCAAGAATGTTCAGTTTGGGGGCACCTGGGTGTCTCAGTGGGTGAAGCCTCTGCCTTCGGCTCAGGTCATGATCTCAGGATCCTGGGATCGAGCCCTGCATCGGGCTCCCTGCTCAGCAGGGAGCCTGCTTCCTCCTCTCTCTCTGCCTGCCTCTCTGCCTACTTGTGATCTCTGTCTGTCAAATAAATTAATTAATTAAAACCTTAACCAAAAAAAAAATAAGAAAGGAAAGAAAAATGCACATGAAAGTCCTCCAGAAAATCATTTTCCTGGTACTGATGTTAATTGTTACTAACAGAGCCTCGCCCAGGAGGTGCTCCAGGATTACCGGAGAGCTTGGAGGTGGCCCACAGACTCAGTTCCTGGCCACGTTCTCTGTAACTTTCTAAGTCACTTGGGTGAGGACTTAGAACATGAACACGTGCCCTCCAAAGGTGGAAAAGGAACGAGGAAGTTGACGGAATCAAAACAATCCCAGCAAACTGGAAAGGCTGGGAAGAAACCAACAGAAGAATTTCAGCGGGGCTCATCCCAGTGCCACACACTGAGTTTAAAGTACACCTCGTACCAGCACTGACCCCAGTGCAGGGAAAAAGCCTGTGGAGTCCTGTGGTGCCTCCTATCAAATAAAGGAACATGGGTCATGACGAGGGATTCCTCTTCAGTCCTTCCATGCTGCGCAGAGCACACCTGGAGCCCTGGGTCCGGCTCAGGGGCCTAGCCTTCCCTGTCCCAGCCCCCAACCAATGGTGATAAGAACCACGTCTGGCAGAATGTTAGGAATGTGGATGTGGCTAACACGACCCTTCACCCCAAATCGAGACAACTGAAGGTGGCTATGAAGGCATAGGGCTTCTCTACTTCCCCCCAGGGTGAGAGCCCAAAAATCCATCACCAGTGGCTCAGTTTTCCTTCGGCGAGACGGGGCTGCATGAGCCCCGAGGCAGACTGGAAAGGGGACTGGCTCTATTATTAACCTCTAGTCCCAGTCCTAAGAAAGGCCCAGAGACTTGAAGTCAATACGGGAGACAAGACAGGAGTCACTGGAGGCCAATACTGGGAACAACCAGTCCCCATGCTCACCTCCGCCGCTGGAGTACACACACTGCCTTTCTAATCTCAGCTGCCTTTGGGACACATCTGCTGGAGGTCAGCCCAGACCCAGACACCCGCACAAGTCATAACGGGATGGGTTCAGACTTGCACCTCCCAAAAGCTCAGCACGAGGCAGATGGGGAGGAAAAGGAAGCTGGCATGGGGCAGGCTGAGGGCCGACCGCCCCAGCTATAGTTCTGGCCCCCAGGTGGACAGGTCAGCAGTCCGGGATCCAATGTCCAAAGAGATAAGAGCAAATTTAGGTCCGCTCAGCCTTGATCCACATCCAGATGGGTCCAGTCCAGACTGGGACATAAGACAGTGGCCGGGTACAGAGAGACATGGGCCAGTGAGATGGGGAAGTGTTAAGAGAGAGCCAGGAGTCAGGGACCCAGCCAAGCAAATGAGGTCAGAGCAGGACTCCAACACCTGAGACTCCATACGCATTGGTCACTCTGTCCTCTGTAACCTGGGAGAACTGTCATGTAACCAGTGACAGAGAAATTGTGCTCAGTGGGTACCTGAGGAAGGCTAGGACTTGGTGAACATAGGATCATTCCAGCATTGAGGGCCAGCCTAAGGCCAGAGTAGAGGCCGGGGCTCTGTTCACAGGGAGCCAGGGCCTTGACGAGACCTGCTGGGTGTGGAGGGTTTCTGGACATAGTTGTGACCTAGTTCAGGCCAGGGGCCCGGTCCTCCCTGCCACCCTGCCCAAACCCTGTCACTGGCTGGACGCACTACGCTCCACCTGGTTATAGAAACTTCCCGCCAGGAAGCTGGCCATTGTCGAGGAAAGCCAAGCAGCATATGTTTGCCAGAGGGAGGCATTCCTGCAGCAAGAATCTTGGGGAAGACATTCTCAGAGCCCTTCCATGACCCTGCTGAGCCAGGGTCCCCGCAGTCCATCCCCCGCCCTGCTCCCAGCGCTCGGGCACCTCAGCAAATAGTCATGCCCGCAGATGAGCCCGGTGCAAACTCTCACGCCACCTGGTCTCTAAAACCCACTCGTATTGATTGTATCTCAACCCGAGGGCATTTCTAAAACTCAGACAGACTCTCTCCCACACTGGTAGCCTTTGACCAAGTTTGCCAGGTGCTCGTTCCAAAGGGAAAGCCCAAGCAAGACCCACGACGTCCCCCAGACAGGGAGCTGGGGTTCCAGGCTGCTCTCCGGGACAGCCGATGTTGCTGTTGCATTACTTCTGTGCAGGTTAAAATTTAAAAAATCATAACAAAGGTTGGCTTCTGTAGGGCGCACGCTGAGGCCTCACAATGCTTGCTGTCATAGAGGGGCTGATTACCCAACTCCATTTATCAAAACGTCACTTCTCTGACAGCCCCTAATAAATATCCTGCCAGAGACCCCGCACCTGGCAGCCTTGCCACTCGGCAACACGCCGCTAACCTAATTTGCTAATTGCTGCTTTCCCCATTAATTTTAGTCCTGTCTTGTTTGGTGTTGACATGGAGGAAAAAGAAATAGGGTGGAAAAAACAGGCAAGAAAGAAAATATCTTGGGGTCCCCCAGCATGCACCCACCCTCCCACTCTCGCACACAACCATTCGCTCACACTCACACCTAAATATCAACTTCCTTCCCTCTCTTTTCCTCACCACGGGTGAAGCAGATTTAACTTTTAAAGGGGCAGGCGCCAGATTTCCCCCAACAAAATCTGGGCACGAGCCTGATGATGGGATATAAGGTTTGACCCCGGGGCAGTAGTACACATGCAAGGGAACTGTGGTTACTGTATCTAAAGTCATTCTGACTGGGGCACCTGGGTGGCTCAGTGGGTTAAAGCCTCTGCCTTCGGCTCAGGGTCCAGGGATCGAGCCCCACGTCGGGCTCTCTGCTCAGCGGGGAGCCTGCTTCCTCCTCTTTCTCTCTGCCTGACTCTCTGCCTACTTGTGATCTTTGTCTGTCAAATAAATAAATAAAATCTTTAAAAAAAAAAAAAAAGTCATTCCGACTGACAAGGGCATCAAAGGGTTAAGAAGTCCAGGCCTGACTCACCATTCCAGACCTTCTCTGTGTCACAGGGGAATTCTGCCTCCCTTTTGGTCTCACTCTAAGTACTGACGTCCAAGATAATGGCAACAGAGAATGCCGAAGGACTGGCTTTCCCGGCCAGGCCTGTCTCTCCCTCCCTATCCCCTGGGCTGTCCACACTCCTATTCCTTCTGCTCTTCAACTCCTGCCAAAGGGCCCAATGATGGAAAGGCTGCCTTGTAGGCTGTTTGATTACAGATCATTACAGATGAGCTCAATGGGTTCAAAGGCCCATCAGAGAGGCCAAGGCAAGAAAGGAGGAGACTCTAGCCACAGGCAAAGAGGAAGGAAGTCACACACTTTTCTGAGATGAACCCAATGTCCCATCTACGAAAGGAGACAGCTGTCTTACCCAGGAATCTGCAAATGACCTCCTTCTCCAGCGTGGGGCATGTGCGTCTTGGGCAGTTGGCTGACATCCTACACTGGGCGAAGCGAATGTGCCCACAGATTCCGTTTATCTCGTGTACTTCCGTATTGTCGATTTCACTGCAGGCAAGCCAGCTACAGCAAACAAAACAGAGCTATGGCCACGAGTTTTAATTTTATGTTGTCAGAGATAAGGGATGCTTGTTGTAGACAAATTTACACCTTGAGAAACATCCAAAGAAGAAACCAAAATCCCTCTGTGTCTCAGCACTCACAGATCACCACCAACATGGAGCCCTTTTGTTATTCGTCGACCCCCGTACAAGTGGGCATTATTTTACACATGGACCGTGCTAGTCCACCATTTGCCTGGCTTTCTTACTCCCATATCCAGGAGCTCTTTCTGTGCCCTGGAAAACAGATCTCCATCACCGTTTTTAACCATTTTACTAGAATGTATTTAACTATTCCCATAGAGACAGACGTTTAAGTTATTTTCTTATTTTATTTCTATCCACGATGCTGTGATGCATAGCCTTGTACCTACACCTTTGTGAATTTGTCCACTTACTACTTTAGGATAAATGGCTAGAGGTAGAAACACCAGCTTAAATGGCGCATACATTAAAATTCAGATAAACTCCCTCACGCTGTGTCTCCAGAAAAGGTGTATGAATTTACATTGACCCCCACAGTGCATGAGAGTTTCACTTCCCTACCACCTCGAGGAAATCAGTTATTTTTAATTCTTAATCATTGCCAAACTTCCAGGTAACAAGTGATCTGTTTCTACTTGCATTTCTCAGATTACTTGTGAAGTTCAGTTTGCTTTTATGCTCATAGGACATTCAGAGGTATTTTGTGAATTACCTGTTCTTTGTGTTTGCTTATATTTTTTTTATTAAATTATTTCTCTTTTTCTTATTAACTTGCAGGAGTTTTTTATTTATTAGGGATATTACTTTTTTGCCATATACAAATTTTTGATGTCTTCCTTACCATGCTCGTTTCATGATTTCAACTTTTTTATCGTGTTTATTCTATGATGGCGGAAAATATCAAGAACATTTGCCCATAATGAAATCTACAAGAAGGAAGCACACGAGTTAAATAGAATCTGTGGACATATTCATGTTGTCCGAAGTGGGACACCAACCAACCACTCACATATACAAAGCTGGTGGGAGAGGTCATCTTCATACCTATGGGGGAGACACCCCTAAAATCTGTCATCTCCCTCTCTCTGGTCTCATATCCATCTGCTTTTTCCCTATGTGGATGACAAGTTTCCTGGTGGCCTGACTTCCAGGAAGCAACTGCTAGAGCCGATGGCAGAAATCGAGCTTAGAGGCAGGGCGATGTGGCAATGAATAACCAACCAGCCTCCTGGGTTCTGGCCTTGACAAGAGTAAGCTCTTGGAGAGTTCATGTCTGGCTCCAGCCTGTATATATAGCCCCCAGTTCTTTGTCCCCAGACCACAGCACAGACCATGCCTCGTGGCCAAGAAGGGCAGTGTGGCTGAGAAAGGGGATGGAGCGGGAAGAAGAGGAAGCTAGGGAGAGCTGCCACATTTGAGTACGTCAGCCAGTCCTTTATGCCTGGGCTCCAAGGCCAGGTTATGGCTAATGTAGAGAATAAAGCATGGGTGGTCACATACACCAGAGGCAGAAAACCACGGACAAGGTCCACCCGTGCAACGGTGTATATGTACATGTACATACACTCCTGCTTCATGGTATTGGCAGATGTGTGCCCAAAGCTGTGTACCAAACACATATGGGGCTGAGTGTGGCTGACATGAGCGAGACCCAGCCGGTCTGGGTCACTGTCTATCTACATAAGGACACGGGTGCCTTGACAGACATTGGAGACAAGAGTCTTTGTATATATGGGCAGGGTTGTAATACTGCACAGGAGACCCAGGGAAATAACTTTTATGCATGCTTTCCAGATTCCTACATTCAGCCCCAGAGGGACTGAGACCACATCAGAATTGAGACCACATGTTTAGACTACTCCTCCCTCAGATGCCTAGAAAACTTCTATTCTTACTTCAAGGCCTCACTCATTTATCCACCTCTCCCTTAAAAACCTCCACGGAAGAGTCTATCACAGGATCGATGTTCTATAGTATTTTTCATAGTACATTCCAGTTAATCTGTGTGTGTGCATTTCCCCCTCACTAGCTCACAACACCTTCTGGGTCTGAGCCTGCAGGCCTGTCTTGTTTATGTCTGTACCACAGCCTCTGGCTCCTGACACACAGCAGGTAGAATAAACATTAACAGGATGAGCTCTTGAATCCCAGTTCTCAGACCCAGGATTGGGCCCTGGGGCCCCTGTTCTTGAATCAGATGCCAGCGACAGGGCAAAACAAAGACATTTGGATGCTCCTAATTCCACTAAGTCAGTGGTTGCAAGAAAAGATGTAGATGCATCTGGGCTTGCTTGAGCAAAGCAGTCACTAAAAGCCCCTGGGGCCTCCAGAGACATGAAGCAGGTAAGCATTTCTTTCACCAGAATCTGGGGTGGCAAACTGTTTCCTGAAAGGCCAGAGAGTAAATAAGTTTGGCTTTGAGGGCTCTATGATCTCTGTGGCTCCTTCTCAGCTCTGCCATTTGGAAGCATTCACAAACAATACATGAACAGATGAGCATGGCTGTAGTCCAACAAAACTCCATAATTGGCCAACCTGTGGTCTAGAATTCTGAAGTGGAGGAAAGTGATGCTCAGACCCACCAGTGACAGCAGAGGCCCCTGGTAATCAAGAGGGCTGGTGTGAGCACATTCTGAGAACCACAACCTACCCCAACATTCAACATCATGCCAAGGTGGAGACCTGATGGAGGCTGAGGATGAGGCTGTCGTGTCTGGTTGCCCAGGGTGTGCACTGCACAAATCCAGGACAAATCCAGCCAAAGACTGTGGTATAAGTGGTGCCCTCCCTAGGTTGGACAATGTGTCATCCATGCCTGAAGACCACCAATGAGCCCATATTTGTGAGAAAAAAATTATTGGTGGGGGGGCCACATGGACTCTTGGCTACTATCCAACTAGTTCAAACACTTGAAAGGTAGAGGTGTCTCCTCCAAAATAAGCATTGTGAACTACTTACTCTATCTTTGGAAACAACTTGATGGGGACTTGCACACTGCATAGATAGTTTGAGAATGAAGGGGGCTGGGGCCGGAAGGTCCCTGGAAGGAATGGATCACTTCCTGGGGAGGACTACAGGGAGTAAGGAAGAGCTGCTCCTGCTGAAGGTTAAACGGCAATTGACTTGGGGACAGAGGACTGCCTGGGCCCAGTGTGCTTCTGCTGTAAGCTTCCTGCTCTCTGCCCCAGTTGCACCAGGACCCAGGGATCAGCACGGGTCTCTGGAAGTACCCAGCCCTTCACCCCACCTAAGGAGCATGGAGTGGCCCTGGGGTAAAGGTGCGATCCACCTGATTCTCCAGGCTACAGGCCCCCCCCCCCGACTCACGCCACCCCAGCTAGGCCCCAGAGCTGGCTGTAGCTGGCCCCAGGTCACTCCCAGGGTAAGCCTGCTGTCCAGGTCTCAGCCATTAAACTTCACTGAGCTTCTTTCCAACAGCTACAGATGAACAAAATATTGCCCTGTTCCCAGTTACGTTAAAAGGGCCTAGTAAAGAATAATGGCAAAGATGCTCGCAGCCAAAAGCTGCTCTTGATGGCCCTTTAAGCAAGATTTACAGCAAGCATTTAGCAGTGTCCCTGGAACGTTTGCTGGCACCGATCGGTGGGAAGTACGTGCGTGGCGCCTCCCCGGGCCAGCAGGCAGGGCCATCCTTCATCCCAGGCTGCTCTGCTTGTCCCCTGCACAGTGTCGGCTCTCCCACGGGCCCTGGCCGAGTCCATTAGGCCCCTGCCTGGGCTGCCAACTAATAATCCCAGCTGTCAGGTGCTTCAGGACCAGGCCAGCTAAAAGCCTGTCCCAGGGGCTGGGAGGCCATGGGATGGGCAGTGATCTGAGAAACTGAGGCAGGGACAGGGGTGGAGGCATAGAACACAGAGGTGGTGGGGGTCCTTGAAGAACAGAGGGCCATGTTAACTTGTTCATGCAACATGCATTTATTAAGTCCCTACTGTATGCCAGGCAAGTGGGGGAGAGAGGAGCTGCCAGCCCTTATGAAACTTATTACATAGAGGAGAAGAGAAATAATAAACTACTAACGACTTTAGTAAACTACTAGTCCTTTTGATAAAGAGAGCCCAGCATGGGAGCAAATATGTCCAGGCTCAGAGCCATGCCTGAGGAGAGGGGATTTTCCTAAGACATGAACCTGTGCTGTCCCATATGGTGGCCACTTGCCACATGTGGCTCTTGAGAGCTTGCAGCATGGCTCATGCGAATTGAAGGGAGTTGTGAGTATTAAATGTACACCAAATTCCAAAGACTTCAAAATACAAAAGAAAGCCTCAACATGTCTCATCAGTCATTTTCATAGTGATTACATGTTGAAATGATAAGATTTGGGATACATGGGGTTAAGTAAAACGTGCTTTCAAAATTACCTCCATCTCTTTCTTTTTACTCTTCTTAATACGACTACTAGAACACTTAAAGGCACATTCACTTAAAGGCACTAACTCGCATTCATGGCTACCATCATATTTCTACTGGACAGCATGATAGAAAGGATGCAGAGGGATTAGCAAGGGAGGGGGATGACATGTAGACCAGCAGCTGAAGCTTTGGTAGTAGCACCCACCCTACTAAGAGAAAGTCTAAAGTTGTGATCCAACAAATAAGCTGGCCTCCATGCAGAGAAACTGAGGCAGAGGCCCCTCTGCCAGCTTGTGCAAGCACACTACCCGTCCAGAGCAGGCTGTGAACTCAGCATGTAAGCTGGCACCTGAAGCCTACCCTGGGGTGGTGGGTCTCTGGCAGCACAATACACTCCCGATCCCACTGACAGGTTCTGCCTCAGTTTCCCCCTACTTTCAGCTCCAGCATCCTGACCCTCCGTGAGCCTGGCTCTGTGCTCTCTATTACACCTGAATCCTTATTCAAGCATCTCAAAGACCCTATAACATAGGTGCCCGGGGGCTGAGCACACGAGAGAAACACTTTCTTCCCCATTAAGATATTTCGCTTTCTACTTCCATCCTTCACTTCCCAAATAACAAAGAATATCTAGGACAAAAACATTCAACAGGTTTTATCTCATATACGTCCCCCAACAGATTGGTAGTGACTGTCTCAAGCACTGTGTTGAGAAGGATTCGGAGGTGCAACAGAAGAACGACCACAAGTGATTAATAATGTCTGCCACGGACGTTCGCTTGGCTTGGTGTTCGCCATCCTTGATCTAGGTTGAGATCATAATCACCAGTGAGACAGCGTCCAACGCAGACCCATCCCCTGGAACTGAATTTATAGACTCGGCAGCACATAGGACCGTGGAGGGATGTCACTTGACAGCAAGGACATGTCATGACATATTCCCCCAAATATACCAGCATCTCGGGCTGCATTCAGAGGAATTACAGAGGGGCGGTCCTGCTGCTCCGTGCCAGGGAGTCCACACCTAGACCACATGCTTTACAGACACACAACTATCGTGAGTGCACTCAGAGAAACATGACCGGTTTGAAGAAGGGTCGCTGGACTGCATTATGTGAAGATCAACAGTGTGGCCTGGGCGCTGAACCAGAAACCCTGACCATTCTCTGCAGTACAGAGTCACAATCAACCAGTTGAACACACACGTAATAAGCATCTGCCATGTGCCAGGCGCCGTGCCAGGCTCCGGGCATACAACAGGGAAAGTGGGCTGTCTTCCACAGGCCCCTCCGGGTCCACCTGCTCCCTTCTCTACTCTGCCCCACACCCCAAGGGGATGACCTTAGTGAAAGGCATCTACAGACTCCCTCCCTCCAGCCAGGCTCAGCGGATCGGAGCCCAGAAGGCAGGAGGAGAGTGAGGTCCGTGTATTTACCAAGGGGTTATGGGCGACTCAACGGAAGGCCTTAGCTCCTGCTGGATGGCCCTCTCCGCACTCCTCCCCCGAGGTTCCAGTACCACTCACTCCCTCTGCCGTCAGCCACTAGGTTAGTAACAGCTTCTTTTAATTATGTAATTAATGTATTCATTCTTTTTAAGTAGGCGCTACACCCAACATGGGGCTTGAACTCACCACCCTGAGACCAACAGTTGCATGCTTTACCAACTGAGCCAACCAGGCGCCCCAGTTAACAGCTTCTTCATACTGCTAGCCTCGCACTGCACCGCCCCACACTGAGTGCCTTAAACCCTGTAGATCATCCCTTTATTAAACTCACACCACAGGACACGAGTGTGGCATCTATTTCTTGTCAGGAAGAAAACAGTCTTGGTCCCTGCCCCCATGGAGCTTATCAACAGCGAGACGAGAAAACATCACGACCAACTGTAGTAAGTTCACAACTCGGCACTCTAAACAGCTGGGCTGGGGGGAGGTTGGGGTTGGGTGGCACCCCACGACATGGGGTGGTTAGGGAGGCTCCCGCAGACCTGGACGTTAAACAGACATCTGAAGGAGAATTACCTGAGTGAAGGGCGGTGCTATTCTGATGTGATCCAGGGTGATTTTGTTCCCCAAACTTCTCCAATCTAGAAGCAGCAGCTGAAGGAGATGGCACGGTTCCCCTCGGAGTGATTTATTGGACAGGCTGCAGGACTGCTCGGGGTCAATGACACCAGAACGAGATTTCATCTTGTTGAATAAAGGGGCGGGACCAGTGGGGTGCTGGAGCCGGCCAGTCCTGGGCAGGGGGGCATCCCCATCCCTCTCTTGCCCTACCCAAATCTTGGTACAATACCACACCCCTGCCAGCCACATGGGTTGGAAGAACAGAGATATAGGAGTACTAAATTGTGTGCCAGAGATAGGCAAAATTACCACCGTTCTAGGGACACCTGAGTGGTTCAGGTCATGTTCCTGGAGTCCTGGGATCAAGCCCTGCCACCTCTCCCTCTGACCCCTCCCGCCCTTCCCCTGCTCATGCCCTCTCTCACACTCTCTCTCAAACAAATAAAATCTTTAAAAAAGAAAGAAAGAAAGAAAACAAACCTACCACCGTTCTACCCCAGTTCTGTGGAGGTGAGAGAAAGGAATGTCAAAACATGGATGGAACTAGAGCGTATCATGCTTAGCGAAATAAGTCAAGCAGAGAAAGACAACTATCATATGATCTCCCTGATATGAGGAAGTGGTGATGCAACATGGAGGCTTAAGTGGGTAGGAGAAGAATAAATGAAACAAGATGGGATTGGGAGGGAGACAAACCATAAGTGACTCTTAATCTCACAAAACAAACTGAGGGTTGCTGGGGGGAGGGGGTTTGGGAGAAGGGGGTGGGATTATGGACATTGGGGAGGGTATGTGCTTTGGTGAGTGCTGTGAAGTGTGTAAACCTGGTGATTCACAGACCTGTACCCCTGGGGATTAAAAAAAAAAAAGATGTCATTTACCAGACCTCACCATTGTAAAAAAAAAAAAAAAGAAAGGAATGTCAAGTCCATGAGGAAAAATAGGTTTTAACACAGAGTAACTCTGTCCACTGCATACAAGAGGCAGTCAGGGTATCTAGAATCAGCTCCAATCCCTAAGACAGAAGAGGGAAGCTGAAGGAAAATTGTGCTTCTCTTGAAATAAGCAGAGGACCAAGGATTCCCTTCTTCCCCTGAAGCTGGAATCGCAGGGATCCATCCAATGGTTCTCAGCCCTGAACATCCATTCAAATCACCTGGAAGATTTTTTAGAAGTGCCAATGCCAGCACCTTACCCCCCACATCTAGTGTGCAGTCCAGACCAAGAGCCCCAGCTGCAAAGAGTTGAAAAGGCTAAAGCCAGCAAAGAGAAAGAGCAGGGTGTCCCCGGGGGACCACTGGGATGGGCTCTCATTCTAGGAACATTCTTTCAGTTATTGGCAAACTTGAGACTGAATCAGAATCACTTGGGTGCTTGAAACTCAGAGATTCGCAATCTCCCCTCCAAAAGGATCTAGGAGTTGGCACATCTAATAAACTTTCAAATGGATTAAGCAAAATAAATGGGAATAAAAGGGAATGGGCAAAACGCTGTTTGGGGAGAAGTGCTTGATGCCCAGATTACTACCTGGGATCACCTGCAACACCTGAACTCCCGCTTGAGAGCTCAGGGGAAGTCAGCCTCTGGGCAGAGGGAGCTGCCCGGCAGGCGCCATCTTGGAATCTTAGGCTTAGGAAAATAAAATCAGGCAGGTTGGGGGTGGGGGGTGGCTAGGTTGAGGAGATGCTTGAAAATAAGGATTCCCGGTGGGCACAGAAGGTGAGGGAGGCATTAGAGGTGTGGGAGGTGGAGTGCAAGGACTCACCAGTGAAGAAGCGAGGCCAAGAGGAGGATACGAACATTCCTGCGTTTACCCCCATTGCAGTGGCATATGGAAGGAGAGGGGGAAAGGCTGGACACTGGCCCTTGAAATTCACAAGTAACTCTGAGCACTTGTGTTTTCTGGGGCATTTTAAATGCATTTCATCGTGTGCAAGGAAATTCGTGTTATTCCCACATGACATAAAGGACAGCTGACAGGCTCAGAGATAGAAACTGTCATGTCTGACTCCAGGGCAAACTATTGCCCAGAAGATGTGAGCCCGAAGGTGCCTGACTGCAGGACCAGCTCGCACACATCCCACCAGTCATTCCCCCTCAAAAAAACTGAGGGAATATGTCACCATCACTGTGAGGAAAGAGGCAAGGAAACTGAACTCCATGAAAAAGAATGCCTCCAGAGAAGAAAAGACCCAGGGAAGGATGGGGTAGGAAAAGTCAAGGAAATTATAACTAGGAAAAAATGAACAGACTTTTTCCTTACACACTCATCTGAGTGCTGAGTACACACCAGACTCTCTCCTAAACTCCCAGGCCACAAAAGGGAACAAGAAAGACACTGTCCTTAACTTCATAGGCTTACATCTAGACCAGGAAGGCAAATGAATGACAATTGCGCCATCACTGGCCCTTCCTGCACCCCTGCCAGGCATCACTAATCAATCCCCGCATTCCTTGTACTGATCCCCAATTCGGCCCCAATTTCCTTTCAGGCGGCTGCGGGCAGGCATGTGAGATGAAGACTCTGCCCTCCCTGATGTGAACATTAAGCTTTAGACAAGGATTTTCTGAGCACCTCCTACTTGTCAAATGCGAGGGAAATTTGTAGAGTGTGATCCCCATGGTAGAGACGAGGAGACGGCCACCCACGCTGGCAAAGTCTCTGTAAGTACCCCACCAGGCTGTGTAGGGCACCGACATCAGGAGCAGGGGGGTGGGGGGTGGGGGGCAAGGAAGGGTGAGCTTTATTGAGGCATATTGACAAATCAAGTCCCAAGATACGGAATGTTTAATCGTGGTGATTTGATAAACATACCCCGGTGAAAGGGTTTCTGCCTGTAGTTAATGAACACATCCATCCCTCAATGTATTTCTTTTTTTGACAAGAACCCTTAAGTTCTACTTTCTTAGCAAATCTGGCTGACACCATACAGTGTTACCAACAACAGCCGCCATGTTTTACTTTGGATCCTCAGCCCTATTCGTCTTCCAGCGGCAAGTGGGACTCCTTTCACCAACTGCTCCCTACTTCCCACAGCCCACAAAGGAGGAGTCTTTGAAGCCGGTCAGAGACCCCTTGGGCGAATCTCCACTGTGGCTGGCTCCCGTCTCCAGCCTCTGTCCTGAGTTCCTGCTTCTCTGGTTTGACGCTCTTCTGAGCACCTTTGGAAGGCATGGAATGAGAAGGAAACTGTCCTGCTGCATCCACCCAACGTGCCTGGGTCTTTGCCATTCCAACCAGGCAGTTGGCCAAGCCTTCGGTGCCTTCCACCCAGCCTGCTATCCCTGAGCAGGGGTTCTCAAAATGTGCTCCCCCTACCTGGCCCCATCCCAGACCAGTTATCCCAGACTCTCAGGGGACCCTGCCTCAATGCTTCCAAAGCTGATGAGTGATTCTAGGATGCACACAAGTTTGGAGACGGCGGTGCTAGATGGTCCTGCTCCGGGCTCTCCCCTCCCTGTGCCCTGGGAGGACAGAGCTGCCAGCAACTTGCTGGGAGTCGAGTCAGCTCTGCGAGGTGATGTCCGAGGTGGAGACGGGCGGCCGGCCTGCCAGCTGCTCGCCCTCCAAACCCAACCCCCGCCGGGCTCAGTGCCGAGCCCTGCCAGGCCTGCTCCCCAAGGCGTCCGGTCCTCCAAATAAAAACAGGCGGCCAGAGTTCAGGGCCCACTGGCGTTCTCCTGGTAAGCACCTTTTGTTCCAGGCTCAGAGCTGTTAATTAAAGAGCCGTGATTAATGAGGAAGCGCTCCTGGTCCCCATCTAGGATGAGAGGTCCTGGGGATGCTGACTTTGCGGGAGGAATCTGCAGTCAGATTCCAACTGGAGCTATTTATAGACTGGGCTCTGCTAGGCTTGGGAGGAAGATGAGCCTCCTCCTCCCCTTCTCCCCTCCCTGCCCCCTCCCCCCACCATACCGTGATGGAACACGGAGGTAGGAATATGTATGGAGGACGAATTTCTTTTTGAGTAAATCTTAGTGTGTCCACATTCCCATTAATTCATCCAAGCCTTCAGCCCCCCAACATAGATTTATTGAATGCCTACTAAGTGCTGGGTTCCAGGCCAATTGGTGTGGCCACACTCTGAGGAAGGGCCGCACGGCTCCGCCCCAGAGTTTTATTTCCATGGGAGGAGTCATGACCAGGGGAGTCTAGCAGTCCGTGGACAATTGTAAATAGAAGCAAGGGCTCCAAAAGAGGGGACTGTGGCTCCAGCAAGTCTTGAAAGGATCCCATACGCCCTCCCCACAGAGCCGGCAAGCAGATCACTGCCTTTCTCACCCCGAGTGAGGAAGCAGGCTTCGACGTGTTCTGGAAGTCGAGGATCCCTATTCAAAAGCAGCGTGACTTCACAAACTCGAGTCCTCTTCCCCAACACACAGCTTGCATCCCTCGGGGGTCACACAGTGCTGTTGGGTGTCAGTCCACGGAATGGGAGGAGTGATGTCACCACTCCCCTGGCTGACCCCTGCCAAGCCCCCCACACAATGTTCTCCAGGCTCTGAAACCCAGGGTGACCTTGGAAGCCACAACTTAAAGGAGCAGAGTCTCCACTGACCTGAATCCCCAAATGGCTTTGCAGAACAGACCCTCCCTCCACACCTCCCCCAACCAGGTGAACTTTATGCAAGCAAGATATGAACTTCAGGGCACCTGGGGGGCTCAGTCGGTTAAGTGTCTGCCTTCAGCTCAGGTCATGACCTTGGGGTCCTGGGATCAAGTCCCAAGTTGGGCTCCCTGTTCAATGGAGAGCCTACTTCTCCCATTCCCTCTACCCCTAACCCCCCCCCCCCGACTCATTTTCTCTCTCTCTCTCAAATGGGTGAATAAAATCTTAAAAAAAAGAAATAGAAACTTGATTGTTCTATTGTTCTGAGCCCCTAAGATGTCAGAGCCTACCTGTTCCAGCAGCTAGCATCACCTGAGCTAATACAGCAGAACTGCTGGCTCCAAACACTATGTCTACTGCCTCTTAGAAAGAGTCAGTGACTCTCTAAAACATGTTGTGACTGGGCACCCCGGGGCACGAAAGACAAGGACGCTCAACATCCTTCACAAACACCTCCTCTGTGGGGCCTTGTTCGGAGTCACTCTGAACCAGTCCTGAGATGCCCCCACCCCACTCCTCCTCTCTCTCCCCTCCAGCAGCTGGAACTACAGTGGTCGATCCAGCACTAGCTGGGGATGGAGGGGACAGAGAGAGAAAGGACAGGAGAGGTGCCTTCCTGGAACCAGATGAGAACCATGGCATGTGTTTTCCCACGGTGGTCGTACCTACCCCCGTGGGTGGGTGGCATGCCCAGTAAGGAACCCCAGAAATGGGGGGAGAAGGTCCAGCACACATGCTGGGGACACCATGGTGGTGTGACTCGGGCCCCAACTCTCTCTGCCATAAAACAAGCACATGATAGGGCCTTGCCACAAGTCTGACCCATGAAAGACAAAAAGCTACAAACATGCCTATGGACAGTGAGGAGTCCAGACTGGAAGGGACATGGGGAGAAGAACCTGCATCTCGGAGGAGGCATCAGGCCCCCGCATGGCCCAGTCCCAGGACCATTTCCTGTCTGGACGTCTCCATATCCAAGGGTAAATGGTCTCCTTGTTTGAGTCCATTCTAATTGAGTTGTTCCTTCTGGCTCATCCCTTAAAACAAAACACTTCCTATCTCCGTGACTCAGTTTCCCCACCTATAAAATGGGAACATGGCTCTTGTTTTCCCAGGGAAGAGTTCTGCTAATGGGACGCGCATGATGATCTTAACCCATCATGCGGGGACTGTGTGAACCTGCACTGGAAAGAGGTATTCGCGCTCAAGAGCTCCTTCTTGAGTTTCAAAGCTCCTTCTCTCCCGACAGGGCTGCCAGCGTCTGTACAGTTTATTCTACTCTTCTTTTGTGGGCACCAAACTCTCTGATGGCGTGAAATGATACTTAAAGGCCCTCTACGCCACGTGGATGAGACAGAAAAACAGTTCTGCTCTTTCTAAGCCCTGCAGGTGTCTAAGGAAGCCGGCTCAAGAGGCCGTCTTGTTGTCTTGTTCCTCTTGTTCGCTCGGCTCCACGCGGGGGTGGGCTCTGCGAGTCCCTGAGAGCTGAGCTGCTTGTCCCACACCAGGACAGGAGCGGTCAGGGACTGAGCCTAGATAAGTAGAAAGAGAGAGGCCTGTGCTCAGTCGAGAGCTGTGCACCGTAGGGGGATGCTGTCGCTCCTGGCTGTAAGGGTGAATTCTCTAAGTCAATGTCACCGGGCTCAGGGAAGCCTGAGGACGCTGGTGCCGCGTTATCTGTGGGTGTGTGCGGGAGGCTGTTCCTGGAGGTAATTAGCTTTCACATTTGTAAGTTGAGTACAGATCACCCTCACCCAGGTGGGCGGGCTCCAGTAGGACAAAAAAAGTGAAGCGCGATTTGCTCTCTGCTTGAGCTCGGACGCCTCGCTTCTCCTGCCGTCGGACACCAGAGTTCCCGGCTCTCAAGCCCTCAGACTCAGACCGGGGCTCACCCCACTGGTTTCCCTGTCCTGGCCCTCAGGTCTTATGGCTCGGACTGGAACCCCACCACCAGCCTTCCCAGGCCTCCAGCTTGAAGATGGCCATTCGTGGGCCTCTTTGGCCTCCATAATCCTGCAAGCCAGTCCCCTAGAATCAATCTCTTTCTAGATACTTATGTATATCCCCCAGGTTCCATTTCTCTGGAGCACCCCCAAAACCTCAGTAAAATGAACCCATCTCCACAATTCCTATGAGTGCCAAAGGGGATGACCTTCTGACTTTCACAGCAAGAAGCAAATGATAAAGAGCAGAGGCAGAACTCAAAGGGGCCAGGGTTTCCAAGGCAGAGGAGGCTCAGAGAGGAGGAGAAATTTCCCAAAGGTCACACAGCACTTAGGGGTGATCTGGAATTCAAAGACAGGTGTGCTTGCTGCCCACAGAGCGCCTTCCATGCTCCACACCTGCTGTGTCCCCGGTCACCCCGACATTCCTGCTACACACTCAGTTTCCTTCCTTCCCTGCTTCCCAGTCTTGTCCCCAAGGAAGCATCTTATCCTCATGTTTGGGGTTGGAGAGTCCACAGGGCGGTGGGACTGGGTGGTGCTCAGAAAGTGTGTGTGGTGTATACACGGTGCACACACATACACACACATGCTTGCACATGCACACACACACACACACACACACACTCCTCCCTGGCTACTCCTCCCTGATCCCCTTGAAACTGCCCAGCTACTGGCCATGGCCTGGGGCACTCAGTGGACACCAATGGCCCCAAGCTCCACTGGGCCACCCCCGGTAGAGAGATTCCCAGTGACCCCTCCCTTTTTTCTTCAAGTCATTCCAGCTCCTATTTTCTGGGCAGGTCAGGCTGGCCATGGGCTTGAGGGAGATAGTCATAGGACCCTTCTCTCTGGCCAGGAACCCCAGGGCGCAGACCCCGAGACCAGGATCTGAGAAAAAGCGGTTTATCTGGGAGGCAGTCCCGGATAAGGTGTGAGATGTGGGAGAAGAAAACAGAGAAGGACAGATGGCCAGAATGGTGTCCATTCATAAACCAGTGACCTCTGTGGGCAACTGGGGTTCAGTTCCCTGGGAATCTCGAGGCGATGGGGTGGGAAGAACCTCAGAGTTGTCACAGCCAGAGACCAAGGGAGCTGGGGAGCTGGGTGTTTATGCATCAACTCCCATCCTCACTGGCCGAGGGCGGCCCCCCACCCCCAGGATGTGAACCACCAGCACTTCCAACCTACCCTGCAGGCAGTCCGAGGGGAAGCCACGGCCGGACTGAGAGTCAGACTCGACGTGCAGAAGCAGGATGTGGGAGACGCACAGGCAGGGCACCGACGGCCTCTCTGCTCTGCCCCCTTCCTTCCCCACCAGTCGTCCTGGGCCTCCCTGAGACCGTCCACCCTGCCCTCTTAAGCCACCCAGAGCCCTACCTTGAACTTGGTGCCTAGGAGCCCGGACCCAAAGTCACAATGTCACGCTGCAAGGTCATGTGGCCTCAGTGACACACAAAACCTCCAGAAGCCTCTGTACCCTTCTCTGTAGCACGGGCATAGCGGTTCCCAGTTATGCAGCTGTCGTGAGGTTAGGATAACACAGCACTTGCACACCAACCACTGGAACAATGTTTCCTGCCACCCAGGGGTCCCACACTGCTGTGTGGGTGGGCCCTTGTCCCGGACACCTACCTAAGAGAGCACTAAGAGAAGCTCGAGTCCGGCCTGGGTCCACCCCCTCAGCCATGTGCCTTGACTCCAAGGGAGCCATGCCCCGTTCTCACTGGCCCCCCAGAGAGAAACACCCCTGAGTCACCTACTTGCCTTGAGAGGATGCCTTTTTCTAAGTTCACACAGAGGCACTATGTGGGCTGCAAGGGGCTCTGATGATAACTGTTATCCCTGCTCCTACTGTAAGCTAATTCACTCACGGCCGGGGTCCCCTCAAGTGCAGGAAACCCAGACCAGCATTTCAGGAACAGCCTTGCCTGAAGCATATCTCCCATAACTTAAGAAATTGCTTTAGGGTGGAGGTTGGGGGTGCACCAGGGTGGCTGCATCAGTTAAGCATCCCACTCTTGGTTTCAGCTCAGGTCGTGATCTTGTGTTCATGGCATCAAGTTCCACGTTGGGCTCTGCACTCAGCACACAGTCTGCTTGGCCAAGGACCCACCGTCCCTCTACACAGCAGGAATCAGGACAGATCTACCTGCTTCTGGGCCCTCAAGGAGCTGAGGGGAGAGGTGTCCAGAAGCACTTGGGTCTGTGAGCTGCGTGCCAGCCACAACTCCGCACAAGCCAGGTGGACAGTCAAAGGAAAATGTTACTTACTGAGCTGCCAAGGAAATATTTTACCCAGAACCTCGGGTGACCTATCTGTTCTTCGCAGACCCTGTGTGCTTGGACCCCAGCAGGGGCTGGAGGGGGTCCTGCAGACTCCTGGGACACGCTCTGTTCAGTGGGTGAGAGGGAGAGGAGGCACGAGATGGAGTAGACCAATGCTTGCACTGCACCAGCTTCTCCCCGACTCCAGTCATCCATCCAGAAGCTCTGTTTATCCCCACGCACCCACTCTGAGAACCCAGCCCAGCCCTGAGCACTCAGTCCGTCCCCTCCTCTTGGCCATTTAGGGCTCAGTCCTTCCCCCATGCCCTTGGGGCCCCTCTCTGCCCCTCTAATCTCTTTATGTCCACCCAAGCCTCCCCTAAACCCCTGTGCTCCTCATTCAAAGGTTCAAACAGACCACACCACCTCAGCAAACATCACAAATCTCCTTCTTGCTAGCCTGAGGCCACAAGCTTATGTGGAATCTAAAACATAAATGCTCTTTTGCACCTGGAGAGAGCACACCTCCCAAAGTCCTCACAAAACGTCCCTGACACCCCACCATGGGAGCTACCTGGAGTTCCCTTCCCTGGGTGCACATGGAGATAGGCATCCCTCCCTGCCCAGCACCCAGCCCTGGCTCTGCATTGCCCAGGGGATCAGAGCGGAAAGTGGGAAGCACATACTCTCCCTGGGAGCACCCATGCTGTCCCCTGGGAGCCACCCACATGTCCCCGTCCTGAGTCAAATCTTCCTGTCCCTAGCAAGTTGGATAGAACAGCCTCCCTCCTCAACCCAGCACAACTAAAGAAGGCATCAAGGCAGGACTGAGCCCCTCACTGCAAACCAAACCACCCGCCCCACAGACCGGCCCGCCTCCTGCCACCCTGTGAGGAGGGCAGAGCCTCTGAGAGCCCAGTGAAGTGCAGACACTAGAGCCTCTTTTTGTAGACACGCTCACGCACTCTGCACACACACACACACACACACACACACACATTTGCAGTGACCAGAAACACACACACAACCACCAACATAATCACCAATGCTCTACCAATAAGTGAAGGAAAAGAATTCTATGAACTTGTACATCTACACACCACTGATGCATGTGCACTGTCCCCCTCACCCACATACATACACACGACCATGAGTACACACACGTGTGCACATTCCCAGGTACCCACCCGCACAAAGAGCGGCACAAACAGATGTGCAAGACACTGCTGGTAACACCCACACAGGTGCACACGCACGCCCAAGGCAGCACATATAGATACACAATACACGTGTGCAAACACACAGGGGCACACCTCCTGGACATGCAATACCCACCCACATTCAGGCGCTGCTCTGAAATCCCAGACTAAGGGAGCAGCTCCAGACCGGCCAGGCGGCTGGGGTGTTCCAAGGGAGAGTCACAGTAATGAGCTCTTTAATTAAAGTCCCCTCGCCACCCGCCAGCCATGAGGCCCTGCACGCCAACACCTGGCTTGAATCCTGGGCATCTCAGAGGCTGCAGATGGGCCAGGCCGCCACCGCGCAGAGACTCGGTCTGGGTGGTAATTAGGGACGGGGACCCATCTGAAGAACTCACAGCCACCCGGCCAGTCCATGTTTCTCTTCCCGCAGAGAAGGTCCTGCCAGCTCCGTGGCTCTTCCTCTCCATGTCCTACTTATGCCTCTGACTCTGGCTCCTCTCCATGCGCTGCCACCCCTACATCCCCAACACATGCATACGCACACGCGCAGGCCATGGGGGGCCGGGGGTAAGGGCCCCAGGCTGACTCAGGCCTGCAGCTCCGGCCCCACTTGGCGCACAGCCCAAATGGGAACTAACCTCAGTGCCCCAGCACCACCCTTGGCCAGTCCCCCCAAGTCCCAGCCACAGCCTACTTCCCAGACTGAGCCCCTGCACCACCCCTCCCTCCCCGAAGCCCCTCTGGGCCAGGTCAGGCCCTTCGCCTCCCCTTGTTTGTGTTGGTTTGCTAGGACAGAGTGGCTTCAGCAGAAGTTTGTTGCCTCACAGTTTTGGAGGCCAGAAATCTAAGGTCAAGGTGTTGAGGGGGCTGGTTCCTTCTGAGGGAGAACCCGTCCCAGGCCTCGCCCCGCCAGCTGCTGGTGGCTTTCAGCAAAGTGTGATGCTCCTTGGCTTCCTTGCTGGTGAATCGCCCCAATCTTTGCCTGGATCTTTGCAGGCTGTTCATTCTCCCTGTGTGCACGCGACCTCCAAATTTCCCTCTTTCAGCACACCTGTCAGAGTGGATTAGGACTCACCCTAATGACCTTGTTTTCACTGGATTGCCTCTGTAAAGACCCTGTATCTCCAAAGAGGGCCCCCATGCTGAAGTCCTGGAGGCTAAGGCTTCCACATATGGGCGTGCCAGGGGACACAATTCAGCCCATAACATGGCACTATTGTTAGTCATACATGCCCACACCTTGCAACCTAGGCACACACTATCGCTCTGATTTCCATAGGAGAGGTTCTGGCTGGCAATGGGTTGAGGTATTATTCACCTGTTTGCTCACACCCTCAGGTAGTGGGTTTTATCGAGCATCTTCTATGTGCCAGGCACTATCCTGAGGGCCAAGATAAGCAAGGACAATAAACAAGGGAGCGTGTAGGGAGAATAGCCCCAGCATAAGTCAAATGCCGTGAAGGATATGAACAGGTTGGAGCATGGGGTATCATGGGGGTGAAGAGGGTGACTTAGGACTGGGTCATTGGAGAAGGTTTTTCTACGGAGGAGGTGTTTCAGCAGAGGCCTGAAGGCTCAAAAGGAGACCACTGTGCAAACATGTTCAAAGAGGAATATTCCAGGCCCAGGGGAAAGCAAGCTGGAAGACAAGGAGTCCAAAGAGAGCTCATGATGTCCAGGGAAGAGAAAGGAGACCACATGCAACTCTGTCCTCAGAACCCAGAGGAGCCCCCTTCTGACGCGGGCAAGGTGTGAGCAGCCCTGAGGGTCTCAGAGCCCGTGAATGGGATAAGGTCTGAGGCCTGGCAAGAACCAGGTCAGTCACCAGGGGCCTCTTGGGCCATAATGAGGAATTTGAATCTTAGCCTGAGAGCAGACTGGGGCAGAGTGACCCCACTGTGTCCGGGCCTTCCCATCCGGCTGCACTGGAAGCAGCCAGGGAGAAAGTGAGGAGGAAAGCACAATCATTTTGAGGGACCCCAGCAGCTCGATCCGTCTGCGCCCACCCGAGCATGGTGAGGCCACCGTCTACGTTGCCCAGTGCATTTTAACCAGAATCTGCCATCGATTCTGGTGCTCGTATGAAAACATTCCAATTCCACTGCTTCGAAAGCTGGTCAACTTTCAGCTCTGTGCCTATAAGAAGTAGATTGAACGTGGCATCGAGGCAACTTTCCAGACTTAAGCCTGACCCTCAGGAGCCCCTGAGACTCTGGGTCCTGCAGAAATTTCTGAGAGTTTCACGGTGCCGATATGGAGCACGCACATCGGCCTGCAGACTCCAGTCCCGAGGCCAGAGCGGGCAGGGCTGGCCCGCACCTTCCCGGCATCAGACAGAAGCCCCGCCTGGTTCCTGAAATACACAAGCTTTTTCCCACCGTGGCACCTCCACGCTTGCTGCTCCCAAAGCCAGGAACACTCCTCTGTTGCCTCTCCCACACCCGGTTCTTCCTTCTCCTTTAGGCTTTCATTTCAAGGTCAGTTGCCCAGACAGGATTTCCCCGATTACACCCCCCCCCACCCCCCGTCTAAAGGTGGTCCTTTCTGTTTTTCTCTGCCAAGGCAGACTGCGAAGCATTGATCACGATTATTTCAGCGCCTCCCATCTACGTCTGAGATCCCTCATTCAATACAAACTCCCCGAGGGAGGAGCATGTACCCGTCTTGTTTAGGAGGGAGGGAAGGCGGAAGGGAGAAGGAAGAGGACAGGAGGGAGTGGGGAGGGAAGGAGAGGCGAGCGGAAGGGAGGATGGATATTTGCGGCTGCAGATTCATAGGGTCTAAAGCAGGTTTGCTCAAACTCAGCACTATGGTCATTTGAACTGAGTGAATTCCTTGCTGTGGGGGCTGTCCTGTACTCTAGGAAATTTTCAGCAGCTTCCCTGGTCTCTACTAACCACACACCACTCCCCATGAGGCTACGTGCAATAACCAAAAATGGTTCCAGACATTCCCCAATGTCCCCAGGGAGGGTAAGATCACCTCGAGGCTTCTGATCTGTTTTCAACAACTGAACTCTTATTTCAGACGTAATTTGATATAGAAGCCCAAGAGATGAAACACGTTCCAGGGGAGCTGTCCTGGGGGCTCTGTATCTGTCAGCAAGGGCCACGCGAATGCCATGTAACACGTGCCCAAGACTCAAAGGCTTCCAGCTTCTGTTGTCATGTGCCGTCTGCAGGTAGTCTGGGCGCAGCGGGGCAGCTCACTTCAAGCTCAAAGTTGGCTGCACTTGGCCCCAGGCTGCAGACCGGGTTCAGTCTGCTCTGGGAGTGTGTGTTGCAGGTCACGTGGCCATGGACGTGCTCTTCACAACAGCAGCTTGCCAGCAACACAGAAGGGTACCAGCCCGATCACACAGGCATGTTTACCTGCCCCTTCTTGTGTCAAGCCTGCAAATATTCCATTGTCACTTGAGCAACACTGACAGCAGTGGTGGGGAAACATGACCCTGTCCCCCAAGCGAGGTTAGTAAATCTACCTGCCCTAAACCTAAGAACACACTGATCCAGATAGTTGGGACTCATGGACAACACTAAGCCATGGGCCTGCACTGACTTCTCCCCAATACCAATGCCTCGCTGAGGGTCTGCTCAGGACCCTGAGAGCATGGCAGGTCCCTGAACCCACGCTTCATCTATCAGCTCACAATCATGAGCCTGTGCGCTCAGCCACCCTCCTTGCACCTTTCCTGAGCACCTGGAGGTGGTGGCTTTCATTCAGCAAGCATTTTCCCCCTGCCTCCTCTGTCTGGGGCACTGGATCCAGTAGTGATCCTGGAGCACATAGACAAAAGGGGTGAACGACCCCGCTCCCAATGGGGGTGACCCCAACCTCTGCACTGAGCCACCAGCCACCATCTCTCCTCTGTCTGATGAATGCTCCTCGTATTATTCTCCCCAGAATCTGCATTTGGGGCTGCAGAAGGACCCTTTTCCTGCCATAGCTCCGGCCCCTCCAACAGGGATCCTTTGGATACAGGGATTTGTCTTGTCAAGATATCATCATGTCTAAACCAAGGCACTGTCAGCAGCCCCATGAAAATGAATAATGGCCGCAATTATGACCCATATAACAGCCCAATAAAACCTAATTAAAATGATCCACATCCCATCTGCCAAGAGCAGGGCAAAGCAGCCAGGGAGGGATGGAGGCCCAGGAAGTTCAAGGAGAACAAGTAATGTGAATAATAATAATAACACTAATAATCATCACAGTAGAATAAATATATAGTATTCACATATTGTCATACAATATAATCATGACAATAATGTCACCGTTGCGGCTGACATGGTATCAGCACCGTGCGCCCGACCATGTGCTAGAAGAGAGACTGAGGAACTTGTTCAGAGACACTAATAGTAGATCGGAGAACTGAACGGTCAGGCTCCAGCGGTGCCTGGTAGGTATCAGGTGTTGAATGCATGAAGAAATCTGGTCAAGAGTCCATGTCAGGCATCACAAGACACCATGCAAACAAGCAACAGACATTTATTAAACTCACCAGAACTCTTATACAAAAACAAAGCAGGGACAAAGACGAGCCAACCACCAAAATCTGACATGGCTGTAATGGACGTATGTGCAAACACACTGAGTATGTGGGCACGAAGAGGGACTTTATTTGACCCAGGAAATCAAGGAAGACTTCCCAGAGGAGGCAAAACTGGAGTTGGGTTCTAAAAGATTGAATAGGCGGGCACCTGCGTGGCTCAGTGGGTTAAAGCCTCTGCCTTCCTCTCAGGTCATGATCCCAGGGTCCTGGGATCGAGCCCCGCATCCGGCTCCCTGCTCAGCAGGAAGCCTGCTTCCTTCTCTCTCTGCCTGACTCTGCCTACTTGTGATCTCTGTCTCTGTCAAAAATATAAAAAAATAAAATCTTTTAAAAATATATAAATAAATAAAAGATGAATAGGAATTTGCCAGACGGGCAAGAAAAAGAAGGTATTTCAGGCAGAGAACAGGTATGAAGCTGCCAAAGGGTCAGAGCACCCCATATTCTGGGAGTCCCAACATTTGCATGAAAGTTACAGCAGCAGAGCCTAGCTGGGGCTCGGCATAGGAGCGAGGAGGGAGACATGAAGGCTGGCAGGGTCAGCAGGTCAAGATCATAGAGCACATTTCAGGCTGGACTGAGGAATTAAACTTTCACCCCATCAGCAATGAGGAACATGGAAGGCCTGAAAACAGAGCACTGATATGCAAGAACAAGGAGCAAGAGCAAGGAACAAGGAGCAAGATTTGCTTGCTCCTTCAGGGCACTGGGCAGGGAATGTTCTCGAAGAAACAGGAAAGCAAAGCACAAACTCTGGGACATTTGAACACAGTGCTCCATGAAGAAGCACAGGTTACCATACCTTTTTATTAGAGATGAGCCTTAAAACAGGCCCAGCATAGCCAGAAGGGCAGCCCCAGCACCGAGCCCTACCGGGCACGACAGCCAGAACGGATCAAAGCCTAACTAAAGAGTGGGCCATTTAGACTACCGCTAAGTGGTTCTACCATGAGCGTCGCCTGCTCCCCACCTGCAGGACGATGACTCTCGTATCCTGGGTACAATCAAAGGTCTCCACCCTCCCAAAGGATACCATCTCCTGCCTGAGGGCCTGAAGTTCAGGAAGGGGCTGACTCCTCCAAACGGATGGGTCTTTAAAAAACCGAGATGTCGAAGGTTACGGGCACATGAGACAGATTGGTTAAAAAAACGATTTCTGTCATTGCCTTTGTCATTTCAAATGATGCTGCCCTTTGACCCAGGAAGAGTTTCCAAATGCATAAATAGAGCAATAATCTCCAGCGCCGATGTTTTGATAAAATGAAAGGAGGGGGGAGTACATATTATAAACACCACCTCCGGGAAGCACAGTCAGAAAAAGTTATTAAACATTCTGTCACAAGCTTGGAAGACAGCACTGTCCACCTTACCCGGCACTGAGTTCCTAATAAAGGCGGCATCTTGGAATTTGTCACTCTTGAATGCATAATTCACTAGTCAAAAAGCAGCGGTAATACATTGCATTTTCATAAGGGGTTCTGAAGCTGTCTAATTTCCCTGAGCCGCAGGACGACAGGAGGCTGTGGCCACTCGCAGAGGCCCCTTTATGCATTATGGATAGAGACTTTGCAATTCAAAGTGACAGCTCAGCCTCCCCATCGCCTGGCCCCCAAACCCCAGATCATATTGGAAGGCCCCGAACTAAAGGACGTGTCTGCCCCCAAACCTGCCCATAGCCATTTGGTACCTAGAAGTGAGTGTGCGTGCGTGTGTGCACGCGAGCACGTGTGTGTTAAGGTAGGGAAAGAAGCAAAAATCATTCCTTGAGTCTCACCAAACATAACCAGAAACCCAGGCCGACCTGTCACTTGATAACACACTTGCATGGTGGGGCAAGCCGGCGGGCAGTGAGCAGAAGTGAGTTCTGCACATACCCGCCATGCCCAGCGGTCCCATAGATGCAGGCTTCTCTGACAGCTGGATTGCAGAGTCTCGGTGCGCGACACAACCAGGCCACTGGCAACTGGGTCGAAAGTGTCTTAGTGTGTCTTTCACCTAGTAACGTCACAGAGATGGCCAAAGCAGAGAGGCAGAACCCCACAAAAGACATGGACCGTCTTGGTAGAGGGCAGCTCAGTATGATGAGAAAATCCTAGCCAGGACTCAGACGGCCTTGACCCTAATCCCACCCGCCACAGTAAAATCATAGGACCTCAGGCAAGTCCCTCAGCCTCACCTGGGACGGCCTAAGGAAAAGTGAAACTGCGTAGTTTAGTAGAAGGGGCACAGGACCCAGCCTGTCTCATCTACACCACGTCCTACATTTTATGCAGAGGATGCAGAGCTGAGCTGGCTGGATTTGCCTCCTAGCCCTGCCCTAACATCTCTAGGCTTCCATTTGTCCATCACTGAAATGGGAATAAAAATACTACTGACCTCAAAGAGATAGGGATGACTGATCCAGGGCAGAGGCCCTGGAGAGGAAGGTGATGAGGAAAAGTGCGACCCAGAGATGGAGCTCAGAAATGGCAGGCAAAGGAAAGGAGGCAGGCAAAGGAACGGAGTAGGGAGGTAGTTGCCAAGTAGGGGCTGGGTCAGGCTGACGTGAAACAGCTCCAGGGAGCACCTTCGCTGGCACATGATTTCCTCACCCCACAATGCCAAGCGGTGCCATGCCCAGCTTTCTGCTCCAAAACGTACCAGCCCCTGGGCTCTCTGACCTCCTTCCTTGAGGGCCAGCTGTCAGCAGACAAGAACCAGAGAAACACTGAGACACAGAGACAACTGGGTCTACATGACGACAAGTGTGGTCAATGAAGTCAAAATAAGGAGAAGTGAAAACACATCTAATAAGAAACAGATGAAGGGAAACATCTCATTTCATCCTTTCTAACCATCGCTGCTACAATGAAGCTAGTTCTTTTCAACCTCCCTGTCCTCCAGGGGTCCCCAGTGCCTTGGTGGTGACAGACAAGCATCAAAGAGTGAAAGGTTAGCATCTCTTAATGGCTACTGGCCCCTCTGGGAGCAGGGGACAGAGCCATCTTGATGCAAAGGTCTCAGCAAGCCACGTGATATGGACAGTGAGGACCCAAAGGCATGGCGGGGAGTCACCTAAGGAAAACAACGGAACCTCTCTGCACGCGACAAGCAAGATAATGTTCCTTACTCCTGGGAGGACAGGGCAGGAGAGAATCAAAGGGGAAACCGTCGAGAAGGGAAGGGAGGGAAAGCTGGAAAAAAATGGCTCCCATGACATCTGGTGAAGCCCTGATGATGAAGTGGCCTGAAGTTATTTAAGGAGACGATGTTTTCCTGTCAGCTCCTCGTTCCCGAAATACAGCTTTACTTCAGTTCTGCTACACATGGCACACTCATGGATGCTTGGAAGAAGTGGCATCATTCATGGGCCTCGGGGAAGGGACTGAGTTTCCTAGTTGGGTTTGCAAGTGTTGATCAAAGACTTCAACCCTGAAGGCAGTAGTTGAGGTGTCCCTGAGAATGGAAGGCCCAGAGGCAGAGAACTTGGGAGGGTTTAGGATAAACTTTAGACATAAAATAGGAGTTCCAATCAATCTTCACTAGAATTCAAAGGACCAGGAGGCGGCAGCTGGCATCTGGGGTCCACAGAGAACCGACATCCAGAGTATAGTCCTAACAATCTATACAAGATCCAATGGGACCACCAAGGAAGGAGCAGATGACTGTCCACGTGAGCCTTGGCGAATGGATAAAAGTTTTCAGTCAGTAAGGCCATTCATTCCAAGAGGAGGTAATGGGAGTGTTCAAAAGCACAATCATGAACAAGTAGCCTATTCGAGAAGGTCGGCTGGTACGGAGGACCTGGGATGTGGGGAGAATGCACAGAAGGGTAGAAAGGTGGATATGGGGTGGTAAAGGGTGGGCCAGGACACATCAGCATAAGCCTCACAGAGGAGTCAGGACTCGGTCTAAAAGAAAGTGAGGGGAGAGGGGTCCTTAAAGGATTTTCATGAGTGATGTGCCATGGCCAGGTCTGTGTTATAAGAAGCTCAGAAGAGAGGAGACTAGAGGTGCAAAGCAATCAAGTCGAGGGAAGAGAGATAGGCTTGATCCAGTGTCGTGGCATCCTAGAAATGAGTAACAATGGAAACAAAATCAGGCAAAGGACCTGAGCAGTCAGTGCACAAAACAGACAGTACAAATGGCTGATAAACATCTGAAAACATTCTTGATGCCATGAGTCATCACAGAACTGTGAATGACACAACCACGTGTATCTAGCAATAGGATAAAAACTGCCTCGGAGGCACAAGCCTAACTAACCCCACACTAGCATTTGCTCAGGGAAAAATGGGAAGGGAAGTGTACCAGAGAGGGAGCATCAGGGGGCTTCAAATTTGTCCACAGTGTTTTATTACTAGGAGAAATCTGAAGCAAAAATGAGAAATGTTAAGATCTGATAAAGTTGGCCAAGTGCTAGGTTTACAAGTGGTCTTCTTACTCATCTCCAGTATCTTTCTGAGTGTAATACTCTGTAATTTAATAAAATAAGTAAGTATTTCATAATATTCATAAATAATAAGATAAAATAAATAATAAAACAAGTAAGTATTCATTTTTCAGTCCATGCCAAAGGTTAACATAAAATGATTCCTAGCGGTATGGGAGATGTGAGTAAATTGCAATCTTTATGTGCTGCTGGTGAAACAGAAATTAAGAGTATTTCCAAAAGACAAGTTAGCAATGACTGGCTAAATTGTGGAATGCTTCTGGGCCTGTTCTACCCCTGGGAATCTCCCTCAAAGAAGGTATCATCACTGTGCCCCAGCATTGAGCTTTATAAGAAAAATCAGAAATAATATAACTTTGGGACACCTGGGTGGCTCGGTGGGTTAAGCTGCCTTAGGCTCAGGTCATGATCCCGGGGTCCTAGGCTTGAGTCCCACATCGGGCTCCCTGCTCAGCAGGAGGCCTGCTTCTCCCTCTGCCTGTCACTCTCTCTGCTTATGTGCTCCCTCTCTCTCTTTCTCTCTCTGACAAATAAAATCTTTAAGAAAAAAAAAAGAAATAATATAAATGTACATCGGTACTCTGTAGCCATAGGAAGATGTGGTAAAGAGATACCGAACGACAGAGACATGTATCATATTTTAACTAATAAAAGCTTGACGCATCAGTATGAACATACCATTTCCTCTTTGGAAAAACAAGTGTGTGCACATAGACAACACACAGGACACACAGTGAAATGTTACGAGCGACCCTTTCTGAGTAGGGTAATAATGAATGGTGTTTATCTTCTTACTCCTGTTTTTTCTTGCATAGCCCTTGTATAATTTAAATTAATAGAAACTATATGGCTTAAAATAGAGTATTTCTTTATCAACAAATTTAAAAAATCATATCCCTGTGCTAAAATAAACCCAAATGAAAGAACATCCTACAAAACTTTTCTGGATGTTTCCCAAAAATGTCAATTTCAGGGAAGGCAGGAAAGTGTGAGGAAATCACACCAAAGGAGAGAAAAGACACTTGACAAAGAAATGCAACACAGGACCCTGGGTCAGATCTTGGATCTGAAAAAAGTACTATATTGCTATAAAAGACATTACTAAGGCAACAGATGAAACTTAAATACAAGTTAGATAACATTGTATCAATGTGGGGGTGCCTGGGTGGCTCAGTTGTTAAGCATCAGCCCCCCATGGAGCTCCCTTGCTCAGCCGGAGCCTGCTTCTCCCTCTCCTGTTCCCCCTGCTCTTTCTTGCTCGCTCTCTCTCTCTGACAAATAAGTAAAATCTTTAATAAAAAAATATATTGTATCAATGTGGTTATCCAAGATGTGAGGTTCAGGAGAAAAAGAGGAAGTTAAGCACTTTGGAACAAGAATCATGTACCTGCAACTTACATTCCAACCCATCAACAATAATTAAACAACAATAACAAATGAATATGTTTGGAAAGAGAAATAAAGCTATACTGGTAAAACATTGATATTTGGTGAACAGAAGTGAAGGGCATATACAGGGGTCTATTTTACTATTTGGGGCGTTTTTCTGTAAGTTTGAAATTTAAATAAAATTTAATAAGAATCCTTTCCAATAAATAAAATAAAAATCCGGTTTTAAAAATACAATGAAATAAAGGACCCACTAGAGCTAGCTCATACCGGCTTGCAAGAGTTCACGGCAAAAGTTTCAGGAATGTTTCAAACCAGTGGACAAGTTGGTAGCTTGAAACTGGCCACGTGGGGAGTATTTACACCACAAAAATTGGCAAACGTTACAGAGTGAGGCTTTTATTTATTTTTTTTTTCCCCCAGTGAGTCAGTTGTAAAGCACTTCCCCAAAATACCATTGGATGGATCCATTCTCCCCGGGAGCTGGTAGAGACACGGTTGCTCTTCTGGGTCCCCAGGGCCTGGCACGGGGCTGTGCCTGGCCACGGTGTGGAATTTCTTTCTTCTGAGTAGCTATCAGATTTTACACTGCTCTTAAGTCCCACCAAGATTTCTCCTCCACTGTGAATCGTCAGGGGAGATGCAGTGGGATGTCGCCCCTCTGCTAACAACTGTCTGCACAGAGAGGAAGCGGTGTAGCCGTGCTGGTGGGTCCCCGAAGAGTGGTTGCTGACCCGGCCACTTCCTTCACGGCTCCAAGCCCCAAGCACTGTGTCCCCGGGGGCTCGTACGTCCGTATTCTTGGAGTTTGAAAGATAATTGGTGAGTTATTGCCTTCATTGATGGTTGGCTGGCAAGAAGTGGGTTTCTTAGGTTGGGTCTCCTAGAAGCAAACCCTAAGAGGAGGATTCGGGGCCAAGTAGTTCATCGAGGAAGAAGTCCCAGGAGCCACAGATTAGGGGAGTACAGAAGTGAGACAGGAATGGGAAGAGAGGAAGAAAACCAACACAGTGTGTTGCTGAGCCCTGTGTCGCTATAGACAACAGAGGTACAACCCCTCTGTTCCTCCCAACAACACTAGGAGACAGTGGGGAACGGATCTTGCCATCATTTTACCCAAAGGGCAAGCAGCTGGCAGTTTATCCTCCGGCCCCCCAGGTAGCAGGAGAAATAACGACCCCCAAAGGGATCAGATCCCAATCCCTGGAACCCGAAAATGCTACCTTATGGGGCCAAAAATACAATCAAATACAATCAAATACAATCAGCTCGGAAGAAAAGGAGATTTTACACCAACAGAAGAGGAGAAGACAATAGCACCATGGAGCCAGAGGGGTGAGCAGCCCCATGCCAGAGCCAGGGCGGCCAGCAGCAGCCAGGGCTGGAGCAGGCAAGGAATGTACTCTCCCCTTAGAGCCTCCAGAGGGACCACCGTGCTCTGCGACCCTGACTTCAGACCAGTGATCTTGATTTTGGACTTCTGGCCTCCAGAACCGTGAGAGAAGACTACTTGTTGTTGGAAACCACCAAGTTTGTGCAGATTTATCACGGCAGCCCCAGGCAACTCTTCCACCCGTCAGGCACTGGAAGAGGGAACCTCCCAGGGGACACAAATTGTCCGCCCCCCTGGCCTCCCAGCAAACAGCAGAGACAAATCCCCCGACGGAGACACAGATGTGTGCAGCAGGAGCCAGGGAGCAGCGCCTGGAATGAGGAATGCCGAGGGGACGTGGGCAGGTCACAGACACCGTCGGTCTTGGACCAGTGGGCTGGGCTGGGCTGTCTCACTGTAATAACCCTGCACTTGAACGAGGCAGCGCTCTCTAGGGGACTACGAGGGTCAGCGCCCCTGTTCTCTGCAAGGAAACAGCCTAAAATGCGTGGCGTGGGAAGCTAAAACCATGGGGAATCATGGGGTCAGAAAGCTCTGGGGACAAAAACAGGAGAGCAATGCCTACCCCTTAGAACAGGGGTGGGAAGAGCCTGCACCCACAAAACATAGCCTCCCCAGGTGGCAGACGTGCCCCTGAACACCGCCAGCCATGCCTTCAGGCTGAGGCTCTGGAAGAGGAGCGTGTCAGCCTCTCCCATACTGACACCTCTACTGTTAGCAAGTGTGATACCGAAAAACATCCCATGGTCATCAAGTTGGGGTAAAGCAGAATCAGGCAAGGTTAAACCAATTCACTCCTCAAGAGATGAAGGTTATGCAATTTCCACTCCCTCCTCCACCAAAATTTATTTTTCACTGTAGACTTTTTTCACAAACCATCTCATGAGATTTGTCTCCTGAAACACACCTGGGGATGTTGCCAAGGGAGCAGACCAGAGAGGGTGCAGGAGGAGGACCCCAGTGGGGGGCCCTACAGTTGCTGGCCAGGTTGGGGTGCTTACAGCAGGCTGTGACTCTGGCCTGAGCACATCACAGTGTTTTCTACCCTACCGTCCCCACGCCGGGGGGGAAGGTGTTTCACAGATGAGCAAACAGGCTCAGAAACAGTTGGACACACAGGGGGGTAAGGCAGAGCAGACAGGGTGAGGGTCCCAGGCCAGAGTGGGATGGGCAGCCGCTACCCCTGGCTGGATGAAGGGCCTCTGATGATGACCCCGGGGGTAAGAAGGTGAACTCACTGGGATGATTTATAACTTAAAATTTAAGGCTTCTAGAAGCAGACTCGCAGCTGGGGATCAAGGATGGGGATGTCCCACGTGTCCCAGCTCAGCACTGAGAAGGACAGAGAGTCAGCCCAGTTTTCTCCCTTCACCTCTGCGGGGGCCAGCCTGCCCTGCTGAGTGTTAGTTACCTGGTTCCCTTGGACCAAGTCGGCTTAGGCCAGAGGGACCATGAGTCCGAGAGAAAGCCTAGCACTGAGAGCTTGTCCCTGCCATGGCCACAATGCTCTCTCTTCTGCTCAGTCATCCAGGAGGACTGAGTGAGCTGATAAACAGCAAGGAGAGCAGGTTGAGATGCAGGCCACTGCACCTGCATTCTGGCCCCTCAGAGTCCTGGCCGTGCTGGACCAGTCCAGCTCACTGCCCCTGCACCTGCTGCCCGGGGCCCCCCAGCCTCTGGTCGGCCCAACCAGGGCATGTGGACACCTTCGCTTCCCGAGAACCTGCCTGCCCCCCAGCCAGGTCACCCTGCCACGGCATCTTCTCTATCAAACAACTCATCCTGTTGAAGTACAGTGACCCACTGAGAGGAAGCAGGACTTTAAAACACAGCCAGCCAAGGCCAGAATGCTCCACACCTGCTCCAGCCGGGACGGGACGTGCTCGCCGGGTCAGGTGGAGATTGCCTTGCCATAACCAAGCCAAACAGATAGCGGAGGTCAAAGAACCAGGTAACAGCCAAGCCCCAGGGCCAGAGGAAGGGATGACGGTCCTCCCAGGAGAGCCACAGAGGAGGGGACACGGCGCCCCTAGTGTCTCGCTTCTCTCACTGTGGTTCCCGGACGGGCAGCACGGGCATTCCCCGGGAGCTGATTGGAAATGATGAGTCTCAGCCCCAGCTTTGACCGACAGCATCAGACTCTGCACTGTAACTAGACATCCAGGTAATCTGTGCACACATTCAGGTTTGGGAAGCAGTTTCCTTGAACATCAGAGCTTTCTCCTTCACAGGAATTGGGAGCCGGAAGGAGGCAGGAGGGGAAAGAATCATCTCCCCCTCGTTCTATGCATAGACTCTCCAAGCTGACTGATGAGGCCTCACGAGCTTCCTTCTGGCCGGTAAGCGAGCACAACGGCTGGGACCCCAGAGGGGTCAGTTTGCTGCCCTCTTGGCCATCACTTGGCTCAGCGGCCCCCAGCCTACAATGGTCTGGGTGAGAAATGGGCTCCTTCTAACTACCAGCCTAGGCTCGGCGCCAGCCCGGCTTGACTTGTGGGTTCCTGGGGCCCCGAGCCTCCGTCTGCCAAGAGCGTGAGGGGCAATCCCTCCACCCCAAACTTTTGTGTCTTTGTAAAATGTTTAGCGAAAAACTGCCGACTATGTAAATCAGAGATCATTAGAGGTTGGGTTTTTCCTTAAAGAATGGATTCAGCAAAAGGCTGTTTTCTCCCCGGCTCTGGGTCTCTATTTAGGGGATTGGCGCTCTGTTTATTTATTTATTTATTTATTCATTAGCTGGGCCCACAGTCAAGGAGAAGGGAGCAGAGCTATTAATCTTTCCTGTCATCCATTCACAGATGTGGAGTTCACACCACAGCAAATGTGAAGTCAGCAGTACACAACCACAAGGTGGAAATTTCAAGAGAAACAAGCTTGGAGGAATAAAAAAAAATAATAATAAAAATAAAAAGGGAATGGGGGCAGGGTGGAGAAAAGCGCGATGTGGAGACAGAGCACATTTAAAACACAGCGTCTGTGCCTCCCTGGGCGCTGGCGTGTGCCTGAGAGTAATCTTGTTCCCAGCATGGAGGTGCCATTGATATGTTAATAATAATTTCCTGTTCTCTTCATCCTAAAGAAATGAAGTTTGCAAACTGATTCTGATGAAGTAGATCTGATTCTGTGTGTGTGCATGTGTGTGTGTGTGTGTGTGTGTGTGTGTTTAAGTAGAGACTAGGACGCACACATACACTCACACACATTCCCCTCTCTGCCTATTTATGGCAGCTACTTAGTGGATTCTGGAAATCTGCGCGGAAAGGCAGGTAGTCAAAGGCTGTGACAAGGTCTGAGAAGGCGTTGGGTGCCCCTTCTGGGAACGATGTGACTGCCAGCTCTTGGGGGCGGGAAGACAGCAGCAGCGTGGAAAAGGCTGTTGCGTTTTGATGGAAAGACACGTCACAAGAGGCTCTCGTGGGGGTTCTAACTTAGGGAGCCCCAGCTGTCCAGTGTCCCTGAACCAGGTCTGGGCAGTCTGGGGCTGGACCAGAGGAATCCGCCCCCGAGCTTCTTAGGACCGGCGTCCCTCGAAAGCCTGGCAAATCTGCAGGGGTCCTGATGCATTGGTCCCCTCTTGCACAGACTTGGACTGGCGACTCCCCTGCTTTGCTTTCTGTCTCGCTGTGTTCCTGTTTGGGGGTCTGAGGCCTGATACTTTAGTTCTTTGCTTGTCAGCCCTTCACCCCTATGCCTTCAGCAAATGGGTGACCAGAGCCCCAGAGTACACTTTCTTAGTAGAACGTTCCAGAGACCCTGGTGCTGTACCCATTGCTCAGGCCAGATGCACTGTTCATTAACCCCAGCCTGGCTGAAAGCTGACTTCACCTTTTATCTTGAGCTGCTGCCGTTCCCCTGGGATCCCTCCCCTCCCCACTCCCTCTACCCCGGGTCTGAGATCCTGAACTCCCAGCCCACAGCCACGCGCAGGGATGGCCCCATCTCAGCAGGGAAAGGCCAAGGGCAGGTGTGTATGGACCATACCCAGTACCCCTTGAACCACCGCCGAGCAAGGCCAGCTGAAGTCAGTGACTTCTCTCACCAGATTGTGAGCTCCGAAGGACACAGAGACCATGTTTATTCCTCCTGCTCCTTGACACTTAGTGGAATTCTCGGTGAACATTAGTTGATTGTGTTAAACTCTGGGTCAAAAGCAGAGTTGGTGGGATGGCTGGCTGCCTGGGGAAAGTGAGGGGGTTTGTGCCCGAGCCGCCCCTTCTCAGGACACAGGAAGCTTTGGGAAGTACGTCAGCTGCTCGACAGAGGGTGTGTGGAGCAGGATTCTGAGGCTGTATCTGGACTCAGTGGGAAGGGCTGGAGATCCCCTAGTAAGCCTGCCCCGGGCACAAGCCAACGAGGGACGAGGCCCATGGCTCCCACTCCAGCCCTGGAGAATGCCTGCTCTGAGTCACAGGGGTTCCCCCCACCCCCTCACCACCCAGTGTGGATGTGTAGATTCCACTGGGCTGAGGATGAAGGGCACTGTTCCGATGGAAGGGAACAGGAGGAGGGGCCCAACCCACAAATGAGCCCCCAGCTCACCGACCTCTTTCCCTGCCAGCCCCCTGGAAAGGCTGAGTGTGGGCCCAGGATGCTCTGGAACTGGGATAAGTCTCGATGGGCTGGCATGGGGATCACCAGCTACTCTCGGTCTCCTGGGAGCCAAGAGGTAAGGCCAGGGTGCAACCTCCAACTTCTAACCAGAACCCACCCCTGGCAAACACACTCGAATCATCCTTCCATCCACCTTGCCTCCATGAAAGTCAGTTCCCTTACTGTCATATCCATTCCCATCTGTAAATTGGAAACAATAAAATCCAGGTCTAAAAGGAATGGAGAGCAAAATGCACTCATATCATTAGTACAGACCAAAGCATACCCCGCTGCTGAAAAGCACCAACTTCCTCTACAGCGATCAGAAACCCCCGCAACATGCTCCCAGCATGTGGCCTCAACTTGTGGCCTCTCTCAGCCCCCACTTTATCCTAGCCTCGAGCTACACCAAGACCCTAACCCCACCTTTGCTCTTATCTCTGGCCTTTGTTCATGCTTTTCTCGGCCTGTAGTCTCCCCTCTGCCCACCCGTAGGTCTTGGATTAGACACTGCCTCCTCCAGGAAGCCTTCCCTGACCCCACCCCACCCCCTAAGCCATGTACTTACTTCTGTCAAAGGATTACCATGCTATGTTGTCATTGCCTGTTTATTTGTTTTTCACTAGACAACAAATTGGCAAGTTCCCCCCACCCCCGAAAAGAAAATAAAAGGTAAATAGTTTATTCATCACAGGTCATAGAGTCTCTGTCTTAACCACTCAACTCTGCCCTTATAGTGCTAAAGTGGCTACAGACAACATGTAAATGAATGAGTATGGCTGGGTCCCAATAAAACTTTATTTACAACACAGATCTGGGGGGCCAGATTTGGCCCACAGCCTGTAGTTGGCCCTCCACTAGATAATGAGCTTCTCAAAACGGGAAATTTTTCCCCCATTTTTTAAAATAGAATATTTTCTAGAGCAGGTTTAGTTTCACAGCAAAATGTAGCAGAAGATGCAGAGGTTTCTCACGTCCCCCTGTCGCCATGCATTACCCCCGCCCATTATCAACAACACCTACAACAAAGGAAATGTTTCTTTTTTTTTAAAGATTTTATTTATTTATTTGATAGAAAGAGATCACAAGTAGACAGAGAGGCAGGCAGAGAGAGAGAGAGAGAGAGGGAAGCAGGCTCCCTGCTGAGCAGAGAGCCTGATGCAGGACTCGATCCCAGGACCCTGAGATCATGACCTGAGCCGAAGGCAGCAGCTTAACCCACTGAGCCACCCAGGCGCCCCAGGAAATGTTTCTTTACCAATGTTCCTACCATAGTGCCTGGCACAGAGAATGTACTAGACACTTAAAGAACAAAGGACTCGTGTTGCAAACATTGTTTGCATTGTTTGCATCTCCTGGTAGGATTGAAATTAACCCATTATATCCCTAAGACCTGGGGAGGACTGCCTAGGCATTAGTGTGCTTGGGACCCTATGTGTGCTGGACAGCATGCCCGTCAGGACTAGTCATGCACTGTCTCCACAGCTAGACCCCAGGAGGACATGCTCACCCCTGCCTCCATCTTGCCTCTTCCCATCCATTTAGCATCCAGACTTCTGGATGGAGTGGGGCACTAATGCTGAGTCCAGTGGGCACCACTGCTTCTCTGGGACTCTGTTTCTGTTGCTACAGGGCACTTCCATGTCCTACCCCATGCTATGGCCAACCATTGCAGATGCTAGGATTTCAAAGCCCCACAATAAGGCGCTGTGGTTTGGAAGAGAAAGCCCCTCTGCCTCTCCATATTTAGCTCCCCAGGAGGGACTCACAATAGTGCCACTTAGGCCCAACTTCTTGCAGTCTTACTGAAACAGTGCGCTCTCCCCCAGGAACCAGTTGTGAGGCAATGGTGAGGAAGGGGCCAGGTGGGGAACGAAACGGGAGAACTCCCATCACATAGTCAGCAGAACTACCCCTTCTTTCAAAGACAGAGGTTTTGTTACTTGGGGAAGCTCCTTGGCCCAGCTCTGTATTAACCCCAAAGGAACTCATTTTCACAAGAATCCTCCATTCCTCCTGTAAATAGGCTCCTACTGATCCAGGCCAACCATTTCTGAGATATTCTCTAATAAGCATATAAGAAACTTCACTTGCACAGAACTTAGGTTTAACTGCAATATCTCAACCTCCAAACCCCTCTGGGTAAATAGGATAGACTGCACTTCTGGAACTCATTTTTACTCCCTCATATTAAGATTGTATATCTCACCCTTTGCCACCTAACTCCCAGGACCCTCCTAATGGCAGAAGAATTTATGTCTCTACCTTGTTGCTATTGGGCTTGGCCAGGGGACTCACTTTGGCCCACAGAACAACAGGAGGCACAACCCAACAGAAGACTCAAATGCACTAGATCGTTCACTCGTCCTCTGCGCTCCTCCCACTCTCTGTTAGAAGACTGTGCCTTGGTAAGCTGCTGGTGCAAGAACAAAGGTCTGTGCAGCCGCCCTGAACCCAACCCACTTCCTGGAGTCCAGCCTGGCCCGGCCAAGATCAGCTGAACCCTAGCCAACCCAGAGACCCATAAATGCTTATTGCTGTTTGCCACTGAGTTTGGAACGTTTTTGTCATGCAGCATTACTGTGGTGGTAACTGAAACAATGAAGCAGGAAACTCCCCCCAAGACCTTTCAGATTAGCCTCCAGGACCTGTGCATTGAACAAAACTCCTGGGAGTACCTGCTCCCCCATGCTTGCCACCAACAGCTCTAATCACTTGAATCTAGCTCTGTATTTATTAGTCTCAGGGGAGACTCTGAGTTTAAGTCCTCATTTGGTTTTGTTTAAGAGGTACACAGAGCCCTGTGGAGGCTCCCAGGTCACTCGCTATAGGCTTTGAGGAGAGGGTATGACTTGGCCTCTTCTAAAAATGATGAAAAATCCAATTGCCATTAACAGTGCAGGACTAATGTACAAAGCCAAACTCAAGTCAACAGCTTTTGGCAAATGGATGAGGAATCAGTGGCCTTGATTTCATGGTTCCCAGTACAGTCTAGTCTTGGAGGTAAAACCCTGAAATTTGCGAATTGGGTGAGCCCATCAGAGTGATTCTTAAATGCAAATCTTTGCTGTCAATAGGAAAAGTTGGTAAAAAGTTATGGCAGGGGCACCTGGGTGGCTCAGAGGGTTAAACCTCTGCCTTTGGCTCAGGTCATGGTCTCAGGGTCCTGGGATTGAGCCTCGCATTGGGCTCTGCTCAGCGGGGAGCCTGCTTCTCCCTCTCTCTCTACCTGTCTCTCTG